>NC_090265.1:321080476-321706309 GCF_040414725.1 Anabrus simplex
GTAATGGAGTGCAGTCGAACGAAGTCAGGTAATGCAGGATTTTTTTTCTTTACGTCGCACCGACACAGATAGGTCTTATGGCGACGTTGGGATAGAAAAGGGCCAGGACTGGGAAGGAAGCGGTCGTGGCCATAATTAAGGTACAGCTGGTGTGAAATGGGAAACCATGGAAAACCGTATTCCGGGCTGCCGACAGTGTGGTTCGAACCAACTATCTCCTGGATGAAAGCTCACAGCTGCGCGCCCCTAACCGCACGACCAACTCGCCCGGTATCAGGAAATGAAGTATTAAAGGTGCTTTGAGTACTAGAATAACTAATGATGGCAGAAATAAGGAGGGCATAAAATGCAGACTAGCGCAAGCAAGAAAGGTCTTTCTTAAGAAAAGAAATCTGTTCACTTCGAACATTCGATATAGGAATTAGATGTTTTTGAAGACGTTCGTCTGGAGCGTGGCATTGCATCGTATGGGAGTTCAGTATTTCAGTATGGACGATAAGTAGCTCAGAAAGAAAGCCAATAGAAGCTTTTGAAATGTGGCGTTACAGAAGGATGCTGAAGGTGAGATGAGTAGATCCTATCACGAATGAAGAGATACTGAATCAAATTGGTGAGAGGAGAACGGTTTGAAGAAATTTGATCAGAAGAAGAGATAACATGATAATACATCTTAAGGCATTCAAGAATTGTTCAGTTGGGTTTTGAAGGAAATGTAGGCTGTAAGAACGGCTGGGGTAGACCAAGGTATGAATATGATAAACAGATTAGAGTAGATGTAGGATGTAGTAGTTAAGTAGAAATGAAACGGTTAGCACAGGATAGGGTGGCATGGATAGCAGCACCAAACCAGTCTATGGACTGACGACTCAAACATCATCATTATTATTAACAATTTCCAGAACAACAACTCTCTGAGGAATGCAACGAAATAGAATTAATGAATTCAGAACATGATTTTTTCAACATGTATAAGAAAGTGAAACGAGTAACTGGTGCATATAACAGGAAGGGTAGTGGAGTCCTCCTTAATAAGAATGGTGACATCTTAGCGAGCACAGAAGAGAAACTGAAGGAATGGATGGAATATGTACAAAATCTCTTCTTGGATCGCAGAAATGTGGATCATGGTGCTTGGGCAGACGATATTATACGTACAGAAGTAGAATATGCCATAAGAACAGTGAAGAATGGGAAGGCTCCAGGCCCTGATGAGATGTATGCTGAGATACTGAAACGCCTTGAGAAAGAAAAATCCCTTTCATTATTAGTTGACGTATTCAATATTCACCGCAGTGGAACCATTCCTCGAGACTGGCACAAATCGACTTGCGTAATATTGCCTAAGAGAGTTAATATAAAATTCTGCAATGGATATAGAACAATTAGTTTGATGAGCCACGTTCTGAAAGTATTCCTAAAAGTCTTGCATGCGAGAATTTATCATAAATGTGAGGAGAATATCGGAACCTCGCAGTTTAGCTTCAGACGTGGTTTTGGTACTAGAGAGGCATTATTCAATCTGCAGGTATTAGTCCAACGGTGCCGAGGTGTCAATGTCGATGTTTTTGCTTGTTTCATCGATTACGAAAAGGCCTTCGATACAGTCCGCCAGGATGAACTTGTGAACATTCTTCGAGAATTAGGACTTGATGGACGGGACATTCGTATTATTGGTAATCTCTACTGGAACCAGTGTGCTGGCATAAGAGTTGATGGTCGTGTCTCGGAAGAAGTATCAATTATGAAAGGAGTTCGCCAAGGCTGTATTCTTTCCCCCCTGCTTTTTAACATCTATTCAGGAAAGATTTTTCGAGATGCTCTTTACGGAAAGACTCAAGGAATTGTGGTTAATGGTTTCATAATAAATGACATCAGGTACGCCGATGGCACTGTGCTACTTGCAACCAATCTCCAGGATCTACAGGAACTACTTAATGCTGTCACTGAAGCCAGCAGCGCAATGGGCTTTAAGCTTAATGTAAAGAATACCAAGTGGATGGTTATAAGTAGGAAAGAAGATGGAATTCGAGGTAATCTCACAACAGCGAAGGAACAGATCGCGAGAGTGGCAACAATTAAATACCTGGGATGTCACATTAATGCTGACTGGGACCTTACTCAAGAGATCCGATGCAGAACTGAGCAGGCCAGAACTGCTTTTCAGAGACTTAGAAAACTTTTGACAAGCCGTGACCTTTCCATTTCACTACGGACACGACTACTCTGGTGCTACGTTTTCAGCATTCTGTTTGACGGCGTTGAGGCATGGACACTAACTGAGACCATGTGCAAGAGATTGCAAGCATTTGAAATGTGGACGTACCGAAGGATGCTGAAGATACCTTGAACAGCTAAAATGACCAATATAGACGTTTTGCACCGTATGAACAAAGAACAAGAAATTCTCACTACAATCAAGAGAAGGAAGCTAGAATACTTTGGTCATATGATGCGGAACTCTAAATACTCCAAGGGAAAATTAATGGAAAACGTGGTCCGGGGAGAAGTAGGACATCATGGCTCGGCAACTTGAGCCAGTGGTTTGGGGTGACAAAGCTTACTCTGTTCAGAACAGCTATGAATAAACAACAGATCATGCTACTGATCGCCAATGTTCTGCGAGGATATGGCACATGAAGAAGAAGAAGAAGAAGGAGAAGAAGAAGAAGTGACTTTGATAAAGAAAGCAATCCAATGCAAGGCATATTTTCTGTAATACATCTGAATAATCCCAAATGTTTTGCCATATAATGTGTTTTGAAGCGACGAATAACACAACCTGCCTCACAGTATATCTTGAATTTCTTCCAGTCTTCTTTACCTTTGCACTGTGACAGGAATTTCAGAATTCGAGGAATAAAAGTGAAGTTATATGCCACCTTGTGGCTAAGTAACTAGGCGCACAAAATGTTTATCTTCGGAACTAGCAAATGTACCCGTGCTTCGTTACGGTATTCTACATTGTATACGGATCTTCTTTTCTTTTCTTTTCTTTTCTTTTCTTTTCTTTTCTTTTCTTTTCTTTTCTTTTCTTTTCTTTTCTAGCCTATTTCAATCCACTGCTGGATATAGGCCTCTTCCATATGCTTCCAATGTCTTTGGTCTTGAGCCATTTGGAACCAGCGTGTTCCAGCCAACAGCTTTGTCATCGAGCCATCTCTTCTGGGGTCTTCCAATGCCTCTCTTGTGTTCCCAGTGAAGTAAATTACTGTACATGCAGTGAAAAAGATTTTTTTAAATTGCATGTCTCTTAACGTTATCGGACAAACGGCATGGACAGGTCCCCATACGTTGTTTCAAATGTGAAGTGTGAGTTGTGGAGTTGTGATGATAACGGCAGGTTCACTTGCCTACTGCCATTCACAATCGAGTTTGGAAGTTGACAGTATAATTGCAGGCCCCATTGCCTACCACGCGGTCACAATCTATTTGGGAAGTTTTCGTTACAATGCCAGGCCCCCTTTCCTATTTCCAGACATATTACAGTTGGTGAGTTTTTATTGTAATGGCAGGCAACTTCCCTACTGTCAGTCAAAATTGAGTTGTGCTGTTATCATTATAATGATAGGACCCTTTTCGTACTGCCAGCCAGCTTACTGCCAGTCACACAGAGTTGGTGAGTTTCCATTAAAATAGCAGGCCACGATGCCTAATGCCAGTCACGTTATGGGTGGGTAAATTTGTTTATAATGGCAGACACCCTTGCCTACAGCCAAACTCAATCGGGTAGGAGAGTTTTGAACAACATTGCATGCCCCCTTGCCTTCTGCAAGTCAAATAGAGGAGTGAATTATTCATTACAGTGGTAAGGCCCTCCTTACTAAATCCACTTACGCAGGAGTTGGAGGAGGACCCCATTCATACTGCCAAAGTCGATGCTAGGAGTACTGATTACAATATGAGACACATCCTTTCTCGATCGCTACAATACATCACTGAATGTATGAAGGGCGTACTATATTGTTTTGCACTTTATTTTTTTCTACCCAAATGATGTACATTACTCATCAGTTGTTACGTCCACCTTCTCAACATAATCTCCTTGCAACTGTATGCACTTTTGCCATCGATGTGTCAGTCTCTCCAAACCTTCCTGAAACCATTTTTTCGGAGTGCTGCGTACTCATGCCTTGACAGCTGTGTCCAGTTCTGCAAATCCGCAAAACGGCGATCACGCATAGGTTTCTTCTTGTTACCGAACAGGTGATAATCACATTTCTTTGGCGGTGGACTTCCCCTATGCTTCCATTGCATCGATTGTTGTTTCGTTTGTGGCTCATGGTAATGAAGCCATGTCTCATCACCAGTCACAAACCTAGCCATGAAGTCGGTTGGATCTTGATCATGGCGTTGCAAATGTTCTTTGCACACGTCTCTGCTTTTCGTCTGCAGACAACAGTCTAGGCACCCACGTGGATGACACCTTCCCCAACTGTTAGTGGCCGTGCACGATCCGCTGCAGGGTGTTTCGGCTAATTCCTATGGTTGCCTCTATTTCCGTAAATGTGATGCATTTGTTTCCTTGGATGGCCTGTTCGACCCAGGCAGTGTTGGCTGGTTTTGACACTGTTACATTCCTTCCAGAACTGGTTCCCTTATCCACCGATGTGCGCCCTGTTTTCCAACCTTCCATCCAGTTGTAAACTATTTTCCGTGACGGCGCATGTTCTCCACAGACTGCCACCAAGCGCCGATGAATTTCTGCCTTCTTTCCATTGGAACCAAGTCGTATAGCGCTGTCCCTGACGGTTGCTTTCCATGTTGTCTGCTCCTACGATGAGTGTTGTTTTGGAAAGGCTGTGACAAGTGCATTCGTTGGCCCCTTTGCGTGTGCTGCTACCAAACGGTGGAACAAGACACTAGTTACAGGTCACCACCTTCAAAAGTGAAATGTGAACCATACCCGGATGTACAAAAAATAAAGTGTAAAACAATATAATACGCCCCTCGTATATAGATCGACATACGAAAGTATACGCATATTTACAATATTGCAGACCTTCATTTACAGATTAACTGCTGCTAAACGGTATGTCATATCGACAAACGGATTGTACCATAAGAGCCGTATTTAGCGGTCTAAATGGCTGGCCCTGTGATATTTTCTCTTATCTCATCAGTTCATGGGTCAGAGTTAGAAACGTTGAATAGGATGACATTTGGTTAAGATAGTCTTACAGTGCATTACTTTTCGGATAATTATGTGACAGCTACAAACATAGCATTCGGCTCACGTATGGCTACTGGGTGGGCCAATGTTCGTGGAAAATTTGTTGATTCTGTGTTTCCTATAAGTGATTCGAAGTATGAAATACGCGTGTAAAAATGGCAAAATTTACTTACAATCGAGAAATAGAGACAAATCTAACGTATAAGGGATAGAGATACGAAAAAATACCATAGGACCAAAGTTATAGATTACTCGAAATTGAACGGAGATTATGCCATCCGTTTTGTGATAGGACGTACCGTTTAGCCAAGAAATATCTCGATACAAAGTTCTGCACTGTCACTAAAATTGACTCCATATTTCGATATTCTTCGTGGAGGGGATGGGGGAAGGGGAAAATTTAAAGATCTTGGAAGTTTTCCGTCGGTTACAGGCTAAAACGTATAATTTTGCGAAATTTCAATCTTCTAGTTCGTCTGGCAGATTGTACTGCAATCTTGATTTTGGGGGAGAGGGGTAAAAATTAGGACTTTCAGGAAACTAAAGGTAAAAAATATGCAGGTGGTCATTATTATCCCTTAAACGGATAGCTGTGCGAAAATTTCGCCAAAATAGTCAGTGTACAGACACACGGTCGTTGCGATTTTATTTATATAAATAGATAAGGGATCTACTCCACGTACAACACCTTTTGGGCTATGTTCGCTGGACTTGGCCTGCAAAACCGACCGTTCATGATATCTCCCTTATTAATCCTCCTATCGAAATGTTGCACATGAGAAAAATTTTTTTAGAAATTGATTTCCAGTAAGGATGGTAGATTTCCATTAATTTTGGATGTGCATATTTTGTGGGAGTGCAAAATCATGGTTTGGGTTTCAGATAAACCCCCCAGTAAATTTAGGTATTCAGAAATAAAATTGGCCCTAAATCCTACCCAAAGTTGATTCTAAATATCAAGTTTGGTAGAAATATATCCAGTAGTTTTCAAGTTATAAGAACTCAGACAAACCGACAGACAGACACCAAAGCTAAAAAATTTCCAGATGGTCATTATTACACCTGAAGCGGATAACTGTTCGGAAATTTCGCCAAAATTTTAAGTTTATTACTGTATACTGTTCTGCAGCCCGAATATCCTCGGGATTTTAGTTTTTCGTAAAACAAGTTGTAAAAAGGTTAATGTGAAGTACTAGTGTAAGTTGATTTTCTGGGCCGTTAAGGAACTCATTTTCAAGATAAAATTCTTACTTTCGGGAATCATTGATGGTACGTCGAACGCGTGCCACAGCGCCAGTTGATTTTGTTCTCTCCTTGCCATAACTTCCGGACTGCACAAACTTCATAGGTACTTGTATAAACTTTCCTGTGCTCTGGATAGGCCTATAGTATGATATAACCAATGAGAATATCTGTGGCACGCCCGACTGTTCAAGAGCTGTGTCTACTTCCTCTGACTGATAACCATAGGACGGAAGCGTGTGGCACAATTCCGCTTTTCCGTATTGCGACCTAGAACAACTGAAGCGAATATGTAGGCCTAGATGATGTTCAGTAATAGAACTAGGGCCGGTTTCATCAAACTCTGTTACGGATTTAACGTCACGTTAAACTGCTTTAACGGGATAGTTAACAGATTGGCTGTTTCATTAACCTTCGTTAATGTTAACGCGCCGTTAAACTCTCTGTTAACGTAGCACACTCGCCCTGGTAAGCTGCTTGACGTCGTGTTAAAAAAATAGCTGGAATAGATTTTGTGTTTGGTGCTCAGGTGCTTTATAGATTACCTTCAAAATGCTGAGAGACAGGAAGTTTCGTTGAGAAAAAATTACATACTTGAACTAACGGAAATTCAGTCTTTGGAGCGATATAGGTTATCTAAACCTGTTGCGAGGAAAGTACGCGAAGAGATAGAAGAGAGGTTAGACTACCGTAGGCCTACAGGACGAAATTCACCCCTGTTTCCATTACAGCAAATGCTGATTACACTGAGAGATTATGCAACGGGGTCATTCAGATCGTTACGAGAGATATCAGTATTG
The DNA here is from genome assembly GCF_040414725.1 of Anabrus simplex. Taxonomy (NCBI): domain Eukaryota; kingdom Metazoa; phylum Arthropoda; class Insecta; order Orthoptera; family Tettigoniidae; genus Anabrus; species Anabrus simplex. The sequence goes on from NC_090265.1 coordinate 321,087,689, forward strand.
TAAATTCTGTGGCTTGGTTCTAAAAGGGCCAATGTCATTTTTTACCGAAATTGAGATCTTAACTGATGCAAACGCGTTTTATCCTGGCTTGCAACATGTTAAAAGGGCCAATGTCTCTGTTAAGTACTAAACGAACAGTTAACGTTGAATTAAATAAGCCCTTGCCAATAATGTTAGATTACCAATAAAGATTAGAGACCTGGCAATTTTTAAAGAATACGATAGAAAAATTAGCGTTTAATAAGGTGACTTCCACAAAGAAAGTATAAAGTTATTTAAAGTTAGTTGTTGAAAAAAATAATTGGAAAACTATAAGCAACACTTCAAATGCTCATAGCTCAAAAACAGGTTTTTTTGACATTGGCCCTTTTAGAACCAAGCCACAGAATTGTAAGAGTGATAGGTAGGACTACTTGAACTAATATTCAACTAACTTACTCATATGTAAGAAACATTGAGTTGAAATATAAACTCAAAAGAAGGGAGAGCATAAGCATATGCAACCTACACCATGTATAACCTGGTAGGCCTAATTTATAATATGATTGTGCTACTGTAGGTATTAATGATGTGTCCAGTTAATAAAGCTCAGTTTAAAAACCTCTGTGAGGTAATATGAAACAGATATCTCACGCAATAACAAGAATGCTTTAAAACCAAAGCAGTATTTCATAGAAGAGACTTAGGCATTATACTGGAATTCCATTTATTTATTAACATGTAACAAATATTACATTTTGTATTGAAATATGAATGCAAAGGGAGGGGGATCATAATCAAATGGAGCCTACACCATGCATAACCTGGTAGGCCTAATCTATAATATGATTGTTCTACTGTAATTATTAATGATATGTCCAGTTAATAAAATTGAACTTAAAACACCTCTGAATGGTAATAGGAAAGAGATAACTCACACAATGTAATGTTTTAAAACCAAAGCATCATTCCATAGAAGAGATATAGGTATTGTACTGATATTCCATTAACTTATAAAATGTAACAAACATTAGATTTTGTATTGAAATATAAATTCAAATGTAGAGGTATCATAATCACACGTAGCCTTCTAATATGATTGTGTTGCTGTAGTTATTAATGATGAGTCCAGTTAATAAAAATCAGTTTATAAACCTCTGCATGGTAATACGAAACAGATCTCTTACACAATAACAAGATTGTTTTAAAACCAAAGCATCATTTCATAGAAGAGTGATACTGATATTCCATTAACTTATAACATGTAACAAACATCACATTTTGTATTGAAATATAAATTCAAAGGGAGGTTGATCATAATCACATGTAGCCTTCACCATGTATAACCTGGTGGGCCTAATTTCTAATATAATTGTACTACTGTAGTTACTAATGGTCGGTCCAGTTAATAAAATTCTTATATTGTGATATTCTGCATCGTAAGTCTCCATAACAAAGAGGCTCAATTTCGTCGCCGATTAATGCAATAATCTTCGAAGTCATACCACCTCCGATCTTGGACCGCTCCAACTCGTTCTTCGAATAATCTTTTTTTTTTGGTCCTTCTTTCTTAGGTTGTCATAGAGGTAATTCAAATGGAACCTTTTATTCCGCGCAAAAAGAGAACGGGAGAAAGGTGAAAAATGAATTACTCGCACATTGTGCCCGGCACCGTTTAGAAGAGCGAACTAATGTTAATGCTACTTACACGCTGCTGACTTGATCGTTAACGTTAACGCCACGTTAGTTAACGAGCTTGTTATAGTGTTCTGGGAAACGCGATTTCTACAACACCACGTTAAAAACGAAGCGGTGTTGACAGGACGGCTGCGATCGCCGCGACATCTTGCTGAACGTTTTAGTCTTCAAGTGTGTAATGGCGATAAGGGGCGTGTCTTTGAACAACTGTTTTCTAGCCGTGTACTTAATAATATGAAATTCACCGTGATAGAGACGTGCAATAATCACATATTTCCTTACTTTATACAACAAAATTGGTCTAAATTATGTACGGTAATCAAATTTATAAAAATCGTGTTCGGAACACATATACCCTCTTTCTAATTAGTGCACACATTTTGTATGAGGGTAAGAGATTACAATAAATGGGATATAACCAATGCTACTTTCTTTGTACCAGTAGAGTATTTAATAACACTGAAATCAGCATGCTGTACAGAAAAAAGTCAATGTGGGCTGTATGTACAATCTATATAAATGAAGTTGTAGGGGGTCCGCTGTCTGTAATTTCGTTTGTTTTGCCAAATTTTCAGTTATTTATCCGTTTTAGATCAACTCAAGACCGAATCGGTGGTTTTTATTTTTCGTGTCTGTCTGTCTGTCTGTTTGTCCCACCACCATCACGGCGAAACGGCTGGATAGATCTCAACCAAACTTCATATTTAGATTATACTCATCCCGAGGAAGGTTTCGATACGCATATCATATTAAAATCTTACTGGGGGGGTATAGGAAAACCAGAAAGGTTTTTCTCCATTTTATCTTATGCTATTGATTTTCTATAAACTCCGTGGACCGTATGTGAAACGCATCTTCATTATAAACAATCGTTATGTTCATAATTTACCTTATTCTTCAAATGACGGAGAAATTTACTATTTTCTGCGGGTATCCTGCTCTGTATTGAGTGACCGACAGACCGACAACGAACCTACAGGTTACCATGGCAACGTCTCTGATTGCATGCCAGCAGGGAAGTAACGTATTGCCATTTTCCTCATCATGCCTTTAAATTCGTGGTTGTTCCTTGGGTAGAAGGCAAGACATGCGTTAATCGGCCATTCTGCGGGATATTGGCGGAATATCGTTGAGGAGGTTATAACCGTCCTCGAATAGCTTAAGTAATAACACCATTAGTCATCTTCTTATCTATTTACCTAAGAATCCCTGCGTCTAAATTTCTCCTCTGTTACTGCTTTCTTGGATAACTCATACCAGCATAATTTATTGAGGGGCATTTGATTTTCCAATACATACACTTAGAATTTACATATTTGTACTGATCCCGCTGTCCTCAGTTATAATCCTATTTTCTGTTAATTTCAACTTTCTCAGCTGTGTTACTTTCTTCCTTAATTACTCCGTATGTATGCGAGTGCTAATCCCAAACCTGGGCAATCTTTTCTTGGAGGAAATACATCTTCCAGGCCATGCAAATGTATAACTTTTGGTCCCGGAAAATATTGAAATGTGGATGCAATGTTAACCACGGTGCAGACCTTCCTTTCGGAATAATTGGTAGCTAAACCGTAAGTCGTATCACAAAAGGTCGCATTTCAATTTGGAGAGATCTAAAACTTTGGGCCTATGACATTTTGTCGTATCTCTATCCCTTATTCGTTAAATGTACTGCATTTCTTGAGTTCAAGTTATGTTGTACTTTTTACACGTGTATGTTATTGTTTGGCACACTTATAGGAAAGATGCAATCATGACATTGGGCAGGCAAATTGACCTTACCAGTGGCCATATGTTCGCAAAATTTTATGATTCCAGGGTCACATGAGTATTTAAAAAAAAAAAAACAGTGTGTGTGAAAACTGTACCAAGTTTCACCCCATTCAATGAATAACTGAATCTAACCCATAAATATAGGAGATACGGGAAAATGTCATAGGACCAACCATGTAAAACACTGAACGAGTCGTCTGATGGTGAAGCCCGTTTGTAGGTGCAATTTAATAGTCTTACCCACTGCATTTACATTAATTTACGAAGTCCGTATACAATGTAGAATACCGTAGCGAAGCACGGTTACATTTGCTAGTATTTAATAAAATAACATTCATTTAGATCAGAACACTGTACAGAAACACGTCTATGTAAGCTAGATGTACAATATTTAATAATACCATTCATTAAAATAAATAAATAAAATAAATAAATAAATAAATGGCGTGTGGCCTCCGGAGAGGCCTGTGTAAGTCTTTCGATTTGACACCTAATAGGCAACCTGCTCGTATGTGAGAATACACAGACCCTGAAGCATCGCAATTAACCAATGAAGGTTAAAAAATATCCAATCCGGCCGGGAATCGAACCATGGAGCCGGGCATTCATTGAAATCAGCACACTGCACAGAAACACGTCAATTTGAAGTACAGTAATTACACTGTGCAGAAAAATACCCCCTGCGGGTGGGTGCGATAGAGTAACACCCACGGTATCTCCTGCCCGTCGTAAGAGACCATTAAAAGGGGGCGCCTGTAGCCTGGGTTTGCGACCACGAGCCCCTTAGCCGAATTCTGACATTGCTACCACCCCATTTGTGCCAGGCTCCTTACTTTCATCTACCGTATCTGATCTCTCTTGGTCAACTCTTGTTCTTGTTCAACCCGGACTGTATTATGTTCACGAAGCTTAGAGAATCTTTCATTTCCACGCCCTTCGTGGCCCATGACTTTCTTAGCTCGATACCCTCATTTTTCGAAGTGTTGGTGACCTTCAATTTTTTTCCCCCCTGATTAGTGTTAACAGAGGATAGTTGTACTTCCTCGTAAAACAATAATCACAACCACCACCTGTACAAAGAAATGTCAAGGCTCTAAGTACAGTATTGAATAGCATTAATTGAACTCAGTACGTTGTACTGAAAAATGTCAATGTAGCATACTGGCCTTTGATCCAAGGGGTCCCGGGTTCTATTCCCGGCCGGGCTGGGGATTTTTTAACCTTCATTAGTTAATTCCGATTTTTCGGGGTCTGGGTGTGTGTGCCGTCTTGAGCATTAGAATTCATGATATGGCTCCATTCTCATAGGCGCGCAGGTCGCCCATCAGACTGTGCCAGGCCTCTCCGTTTATTTATTTATTTATTTATTTATTTATTTATTTATTTATTTATTTAAATGAATGGTATTATTAAATACTGCACATCTAGCTCACATAGACGTGTTTCTGCGCAGTGTTCTTTAAAAGAAAGTAACATTAGTCGTATCCCATTTATCCTAATCTCCTACCCTCGCACAAAATATATGCACTAATTAAAACGAAGGTGTAAACAATATATTTTGTGCAATCAAGTGTTCCGAACACGATTTTTATAAAATTTGATTAGGCCTACCGTACATAATTTAGAGCAATTTTGTTGTATAAAGTAAGGAAATATGTGATTTCACGTCTTTATCACAGTGAGTTTTATAAATACACGGCTAGAAAACAGCTGTTCAAAGACACGCCCCTTACCGCCACTACACAACTGAAGACAAAACAGTTCTCCGCAAGATGTCGCGGCGATCGCAGCCGTCATGGCCACACCGCTTCATACGTTAAAATCTTAACAAGGTGTTAACTGACGCTCCGTTATCGGATTTTTAACAGTGGTTGATGAGACTTTGCCGTAGTGTTCTCATAAGTAGTCGCAAAGAAGGGGAAATAATTCAAAACGTTTCCACACGTTACTACTGGAATGTGAACGGTCTTCGAGACTAGGAACTAAATTCTTCCCATCATTTTGAAAATGGGAGTGTTATCTGCAAAAAGTCGTCTATTTAAATAAAACAGACCATTTCCTTCTTGCACAGTGGCGTTTTCAATTAAAGTAGATAAAAGAAATTATCTGAAAACTTATAATAATAATAATAATACGGGGCGAGTTGGCCGTGCGGTTAGGGCCGCGTAGCTGTGAGCTTGCATCCGGGAGATAGTGGGTTCGAACCCCTGTCGGCGGCCCTGAAGGTAGTTTTCCGTGGTTTCCCATTTTCACACCAAGCAAGTGTTGGGACTGTACGTTAATTAAGGCCACGGTCGTTTCCTTCATACTCCTACAGTAGCTCTTTCCTCTCCCATCGTCGATGCGACGTAAATCAAATTGTAAATTTTTAAAAAAAGTTCCTCGCAAGTATGCAGTAATGTTTGTCGGCACATAGCATGAGCACCAAGGGGTCTGCTCCTCAGCGCTTACCGTCTCCATCCGATGGACCAATCACCATCAACGGCATTATAACCTCACTCCGTATGATCCACTGCGGAGAGGTTTGGAATTGAATCCAGACTTTTGGCACGCAATCTAGTGATTAGATATTGTAAAGCACCGCCTCTCCTACCCTGCGGCCAACATTCTGATCGTGATTTTGTTTTCGACCAACAGGACTTGAACTGGCTTACCGCAGTGTCAGACCATAAGGATATGAATAGTACGTACCGTAATTATTATTATTATTATTATTATTATTATTATTATTATTATTAATAATAATAATAATAATAATTTGCTTACTGTTGTCCTCTTGGCACGTTGTTGAACTTGATTTGTGCAGAACACCTGTCTGGTACCCCCACCGAGCGTAACTGTTGCGAAGTAGTTAAGTGTACCAATCGTCTCTAATCGGACGGTTTTAATATGTCCTCCTGCCACAGTCCCCTGTAATATTGCAAATGGGCATATTAAGCAGTAATTGTGTGCCATAACGCCAGGTTCCATAATATGTAAACTGACAACTCCTGTTCGTTTAATTTATTCTCCGGTCTTTTTTTTTTTTTTTCCTGCTGCGCTGTGTTGTTGGTAGAGATTATGTTTCCGTTTTCCTAAACGACCTTACGATGTAAACTTGCAAAGTAAAGGGATTGTTTGAGCGAATCGCAAGTCGAAACTTGGTTTGTATATCCTAATTTTAGCACGTTACCCATGACCTGACATTTTAAACATACAATATTTTACAAAATAAAAACGTTTGTAACCTTTATCTTTGTTAAAATGTGAACATGAATTCATTTTAGGTTAATTAAACTAAAATATTTTAAAAAGATTTAAGGCTTTACTTATGCAACCTTAGTTTTTAGAAACATTGCGTTTAGTTGCTTATACATCTTGGAAACAGGTGAGTCTGGTATAAACGATGTTGGTTCATCTGACCTTCATTTACTATGACGGTCGTATAAACAACAGCAATCCACCTGTTCTCGCTCTTAATCATCATTCTGCAGGCATTAAGATTTTGTCTTTAATTATTAATTTATGAAAGGGTGATAAAAATTCAGGTGGTTAATCACCTTGATCATGTGAATTCGTAATCTTCGCAAAACGTAGGAGGCTGATTCATATGATCACATTCAAACACCGGCAAACTGAACAGGGATCGAATCCGCCAGCTTGAACTCGGAAGGCCAGCGTTCTACCGACTGAGCTACTCAGCCCGACATGGGTTTCTATATAAAGTAATAAAGCATATGTGTCCTCTTAAGGTCTAGCGTGCTCTTCGAGGCCGGCGGATATCGCCGATGACCTAGCTGTTAGGCCCTTTTAAACAAACATCTTCATCATTATTGATTCATATTTTCGTATTTGTGTAGGGAGTAATTTGTTTCCACTAAAACGTAATTTGTAGTTTAGTGGGCTAAAAAGCTGACAGCTAGAGAAATAGCATTAATGTTAAAAAAGGGAAAAAAAGGAGCTCGTACAGAATCTTATCGATCATTTGAGTACTGGTGGCATAACACGAATCAGCTTCGTAAAACATATTTGAAGACTGGACATCAATAATGGGCTAAGTGCCAAAAAGTTGATTTTGAGTTATTCATTTTTTTCTGTTTTTGTCAAAAATCTTTTGATAAAGAACCTTAACCATATTTTTTATTTAATATGTAGGGTAAGATTCATATTCCCATTGCATTTTTTTCTTAATTTCCTTTCTCGTATGAATAAAACAAAAAAAATTACTCAGCAAAATGTAGAACGTGTTAAGTGCCAAACGAGGTAAATGCCAATGAAAAATCTCAACCTTTTATTAATTTTAACTGTTTATTTCAGTAATTCTACAATAATAAAAAGTGTCCAAGTACATTTTCAATCATTTAATTACAGTTTACCTTTTTTTTACTTCTAGTTAGAAAGTCCTAGTGTAGTTTTCTAAGAATACAAAACAATTTTAATTGATTAATTCTTCGAAGAATACTCGATTCTCTTCCTTCAAATCTCTTCTTCTCAGCTGACAAGTTTTTTTGACACGGGTGTGATGGTAAAACCAAGTTCTTGATTTTATTAGTAGTAACCTTTTTCTTGAGAACCTTGCAAGTGCTCCATGCTTCAAATTCATTAAATATTGTTCTCTTCTTGACGAATCCGGGTGCGGCTTTTTGAACTTTAATCCAGCTGCATTTGGAAATATTTAGTTTTGTCGTATTGCTGTATGAATCAGCTGCTTTTTTTTTAAATCAAAGAAGTCATCAGGTTGAAGCATAGTAACCGTAAATGGATTGTTCGGTGTTGCATTCACCATAAGTTTGACCAGGTCAGGAACTTGACAATTTTCAACCCTTTTACGTTTCTTAATAATAATAATAATAATAATAATAATAATAATAATAATAATAATAATAATAATAATAATGTTATTTGCTTTACGTCCCACTAACTACTTTTAAGGTCTTCGGAGACACCGAGGTGCCGGAATTTAGTCCCGCAGGAGTTCTTTTACGTGCCAGTAAATCTACCGACACGGGGCTGTCGTATTTGAGCACCTTCAAATACCACCGGACTGAGCCAGGATCGAACCTGCCAAGTTGGGGTTAGAAGGCCAGCGCCTTAACCGTCTGAGCCACTCAGCCCGGCTTTACGTTTCTCGATCTGTGCAAAATCTCTGTCACAAGATAAAACTGAATGGCCAGAGACTAAAAATGTATGGTTTATCTCATCATAGTTGCCAGTAATCGTCACGTAAATCCAAAGAAACATCATCATTTTGTTCTTGTTCTGGCCATTGCAGTTATCAAACTAGACATTAAGTTTTCGTTTCGTCATAAATTCAGGACTACCGAGTGCTTTAAACAGACATGGAGCAATTTCATTACCGCCTCGACCACTCATACCGTCGTGCCACAAGTACGACTAGCCCCTTGTTGTTGTCACCTACATGGACACAGATTGTAGCATGAAAGCTGAGGGGAATAAAACATTGATTCTCCCTTCTTTCTATTTTGCTTGTGTCAATGTTTAATTCCATCGTTCTTAAAATGTACTATCACAAATTAAAACTCTCAACAGGCTTTTCTCAAAAGAATTAGTTAAAAATCACAGCTATGTTGTTGTCATGACGCTCAGAATCAACAGTAAAAGCTCGGTGGCACATAGCCCGTAATAGCTTCACCAGCGGCCCGGCACATACCTCTCATGCCATATCTCGGGCCTTGTATGCACTACAATCATGGTCATGGCAGATAGCGCGCTTTATAGGTTGTTGGCAATGGCACAGAGCTCACTTTTTTGGGTCTAAACATTTTTTAATTGTTTTGGCACTTAGCCCGTTATTGATGTCCAGTCTTCATTTGCCTGAAAACAAGCCTGTTCGACCCACTGCAGTTTTATGTCGAACAGCGTAAAGGAACCTTGTTTTCTGTATATACTGTATGTATATGAGTAAAGAACTGCAAATATAGATATGGCTTTCGCGGAAAACAGCATGATTTGTTCTAGATTTTCCGATAAAAGTGTAGTTTTACGAAAATGTTGCAAACTTTGAGCTGGGAAGACTTAGGAGTAAGGAGACGAGCTGCTCGACTATGCGGTGTGTTCCGAGGTGTCATAGGAGGGGTTGCGTGGATGACATTAGTAGAAGGATAAGCTTGAATGGCGTTTTTAAAATTAAACAGTTGGAATTCAAGAGGACAAATTGGGGCAAATATTAGTTTATAGGAAGAGGAATTAGGTATTGGAATAATTTTACCAAAGGCGATTCTCAATAAATGTCTAACTTATTTGCCATTATTTAAGGAAAGGCTATGTACACAACTGATACTGAATCTGCCACCTGAACGACAGGCCTATGTGCTTCCTAATTAACAAACTATTTAATTTGTTACCGTGTTTTGGTGGACCGCAGAGAGGTGAAAGAAGGTGCTGGGTTTGAATGGGTCTAACTACGATATCAAAATTAATTTAAAACTTAAACAAAGGTTATATTTCTCTTTAAATCACAAACGAATTTTTCACTGCGTGAAATCAACAAAATCTCAGGTACAATGCTAATTTTGCTATAAGGGCGGAACACCCCAGAATAGGGAATTTACTAATTTTGGGCTTCAAGCCCCTAGTTCACACAATTACAATTTCAAAGTGGTATTATTTAGACAAGGATAGAAATCTCTCGAATTCAAGAGCACTTTGCTCCAACAAATTTACAGCCTTCCAGAGGCACTCCTCACTATTACAGTAAACTAGAAAAGAACGTACGTGCTCTCCAACATTCACTAAATTTTAGCAGCCCGCTTAAGGCAACATAACACAAAACTTTATGATCTCTGGCCTCTCAAGGCACAATTTACAAGATTTATTTTACACAGGGATATCAATTACCCAACCTACTGGGCCTTTGTGGAAAAAGAACAGGTTAAATAAATGGCCCGAATACAAACTGAATTGAGGCGTACACTTGCGCTCCTAGATAATGAAGTATTAAAACCCTAACAGGGCTCTCGGTCCGATGATACTGGGGCTAATCCCAAGCTACTGAGGTGACTCGAATGAAAGTTAATTTAATACATTACAGGAAAGAATCGTAGTCACCTCAAACCAAGTTGAAGGGGAACTCGAGAGGGTAACGCACTCTCTATCCCTGATTTACAGTTTTAAGAAATGAAATTTTACATGAAAAGGAAAAAGTTTACATCGAACGGTTACATAATTAGAAATTCGGACCTTCCCCTCGTGTAAGTCGGCGGAGATGGCCATTACCTGGGCTGATGAACTGCCCGGCGAAGAATAAGGCGCCCCGCCTCCTGTCTTAACACACACTCTTAGAAATGACAAGGTAGCCAGAAAAGCCGCAGCTTATATACCCGAAGGGAAGGTTCGAGAGGATTCTGGACTAATCCGGACACACCCTCCCAATTTTATTTGCAAATTCAAAAGTTACACCCAAAGAACCAAAAAGAAGCCTATGATAGACTGAAAAATACAGAAAATTCCCATTGGCCAAATTCAAAACTGGCGGATTGAGAAAGAAGAGTTGCAAACTTTGAAATATATAAGAAAAACAAATGAAAGTTGATTTACTAAAGAAAATCCATGAACACAAAATTTCTTTCAATAACAGCTTCTTTTACCTTGCACCAGAGTGCATGACCATAGTTTTTGGTAGTGGCATCTATGGAGAAATGTCCAAACTTCTTGAAGTAGGCCTAAACAAACACAAAGCAAATAAATCCAGTCAGTTTAGGCAACTTCACAACAACACAATTACTCAATACTTCAGTAGTGGCATCTTCTGATCGAAGTCCCAACTTCTTGTAATAGCAGTTTCATATTTTGTTGGATAGATAGATTTCATTAAGGCGCTTCTTTTGAATGTGCGAAGTTGAGGTGTATTATTATTATTATTATTATTATTATTATTATTATTATTATTAATATTATTATTATTATTATTATTATTATTATTATTATTATTATTATTATTATTATTAACACATATACAGCAAATGGGAGATATACTAATGGCAATGCTTGCTTATAGTGGGATAACGAAATTAAATTAAAGCGTCAGTTACATAACAACAATAATGGCATTAAGACTAAATATTACAAGAAATTACATCAAAACAAGAAGCAAAAATACTTGACAGTCTAAAATTACCCGAGAGTAAAGTAAAATATTATAAAAGCATTCGCACAGAAATTCGTACGAATCTTATTTCTGTTTCCATTGGTATTTTTTAAAATACATCCTAAAAGTAGAAAATGTTGGGATTGGCAAGATTGAACTCTTTGTTGAACTTGCTATGAAAGCTTTTCCTACCACTGTTTTTTGTGAGAAATGGGGAAGAGGTACATTCGGCCCCCATTTGTGGACGGAAGCGGCTGTCATCTTCTATAAGAAATTTGAACTATATTGTCAACATTTTTGTCAGTGTTGTCACTAATAGTCCTAAATGGAAAGAATCCGGCAAATCGTTAACTACATTGTAGCACACCTAAATTTATATTATTTTAATCCTATATTTATCTACACGCGGGGAAATAATTTTGATTTAGACTAACAGTTTGATTATAATCGGCGCATCCGTCACCTTGTCCGGAACTGCGGAGGAGCCGTCTGGGAAGTGGGGGGAAAACGGGAGCAATGTGGAATGTGAAAATAAATTGATCATGAGCCGAGTAGGTAACAGAGTTTCCAGGCGCTTGCCGTTGTGAGTTGTGTATAGGTTCTCTATTAACCTTGATGTGTAGCGGTGGTGAGGATCTAACCAAGGAGTTTTGAGTTGCGCTGGGACTCGCGTTCCTCACAGCTGCTCGGGTGTTTGGCTTCCAACAAAATGTATTCGATGTTTAAGTGGAAAAAGTCAGGAGTTGCGAGTGGAAAAAATAAAGTCAAGCGCGGTCAGAATGGCAGTGCGTTAATAAATGCAATGCTCATTTCTTTACGGATAGTGAAAACAGACTCATCTTTGTTGTAAAACATACCGAGCTCGATAGCTGCAGTCGCTTAAGTGCGGCCAGTATCCAGTATTCGGGAGATAGTATGTTCGAACCCCACTGTCGGTAGCCCTGAATATTGTTTTCCGTGGTTTCCCATTTTCACACCATGCAAATGCTGGGGCTGTACCTTAATTTAGGCCACGGCCCCTTCCTTCCCACTCGTAGCCCTTTCCTGTCCCATCGTCGCCATAAGGTCTACTGTGTCGGTGCGATGTAAAGCAACTATCAAAAAACGTTGTAAAACATAATCACGAACCTTGCACCACGCTGCCACGCCAGTTTATCTCCATCAGTTTGAAAAGGAAAGCAATGGAGGAAATCGTAGAGACCTTCGAAACATACGAATAAGGAGATATCACAAGAACCATTAGTAATCTCCGAAACGTTAAACAGTATTGATCTGGACAGTACACAGAGGAAATTTCTTAATCGAGAAGGAGAAGAGTAGCGTCACAAAACTATTGCAAAGTTTGGGCTGGGAAGACTTGGGAGAAAGGAGACGAGCTGCTTGATTAAGTGGTATGTTCCGAGCTGTCAGTGGAGAGATGGCGTGGGAGGACATCCGCAGACGAATAACTTTGAGTGGTGTCTTTAAAAGTAGGAAAGATCACAATATGAAGATAAAGTTGGAATTCAAGAGGACTAATTGGGGCAAATATTATCTTATAAGAAGGGGAGTTAGGGATTGGAATAACTTACCAAGGGAGATGTTCAATAATTTTCCAATTTCTTTGCGATCATTTAAGAAAAGGCTAGGAAAACAACAGATAGGGAATCTGCCACCTGGGCGACTGCCCTAAATGCAGATGAGTATTGATTGATTGATTGATTGATTGATTGATTGATTGATTGAGAAGAACAACAAGAAGAAACCTAAAAATGGCCCTGAGGTATGTGATGCCCTCGGTGTAATGAACGAGAGGACGCAGCTTCAGGATGATTTAGTTATTAGTTATTACTATTAGCAGTGAAAAGGGTAACTTATAATTTCGTAGTGTGTTATTGTACATACCTGTCTCCTCTCGGTCAGTAACATAATTAGCTTAGGCTACTTTGTATCATCTGCGCTCGAGGAATTCCCCGATTTTATCCGCTAGTGAACATGAGCTCTTAGTCTCTCCTACATTTACCCGCTTTTCCATTATCTGATATCCTCAGATATGCTCAGTTTATAGAAATGTGGAAACTCTTGTCTTTTGATTGGTTTGATTAACGTTACCGCGGGCTAATAATCGTCTTCGCCTTGCCCTTTTAACAGGCGAAGCAGGCAATCGTGGAGCTTGACACCTTTACCAATACTGCAAATACAGTAAGTAAAGCGACCAGCACTTTTACGTTGAATTTGAACGATCAGGACGGGTCTTTCCTTGTTGCTCTTTTCTTTAACCCGTGTAAGACCTACCGACGGTACATTGCCAGTGCCCATCCTTGCGGAAAAGACCGACTGACGATATATCGCCAATGTCTGCACAAGCTATAAACACCAGCTGGCGATATTTCGTAGACGAAATACATTTGAAACATGTTTTAAAATACCGTAGTTCTCTTTTTTTTCTCAATATCTCTATCCTCATTTTGTGAAAACAAAGAATGGTCTTCTCAACATTTTCGAATAAAACCATGTCATTATCTTAGTTCCAACCTACAGTATGTTACGATGATGAAAGGAGAACTTCAAAATACGCCTTCCACGTTTTCACCACACCACCTAGTAAACAACTGATCTTTCTACGCGTACAATTCTTAAGCATAGCCAGTTCTAAAAGCTAGAAATAATGGAAGATGATGTTACAAAAACTTGTTGCAGTTGTTTAACCTGTTAATTTTATGAATAAGGAGAATCCCAATCACGGAAGTCAAATTCTTTATATTTTTGCAAACTTAATTTTTAATCCTGGTTTGTTTAATAGCTATTTTTCAAACATTTGTGGAATATTCCTCGGATCACACAGCTATTTATTGTTGTTGTTGTTGTTGTTGTTGTTGTTGTTGTTGTTGTTCGGAATGTAATGTTTGATGAACTTTCTCCTTTTGTGATTTGTTTCCTATCTTAGCCCATCCTGTGTGACGTCAGTATATTTATCTATTGACTTGTGACGGTATCAGTCACAAATTGGCTGCACACCTGTAGCTTAAGATAAGGCGTTTGCTGCATGCTTGACATTTTTAGCTCCTCAGATAATGACATATTGTTTGTAGGTTATTGCTTTATTTTAACTGAATGTCTGCTCGTGTACTTATTGCGTTGGAATGTGATAGCCGCGGTTTGATTGCCGACTAGGACATGTGGAATTTTCTAAATGAAATGAAATGGCGTATGGCTTTTAGTGCTCGGAGTGTTCAAGGACATGCTCGGCTCGCCAGGTGCAGGTCTTTCGATTTGACACCCGTAGGCGTCCTGCGCGTCGTGATGAGGTTGAAATGATGATGAAGACGACACATACATCCAGCCCCCGTGCCACAGAATTTAACCAATGATGGTTAAAATTCCCTACCCTGCCGGGAATTGAACTCGAGACCCCTGTGACCAAAGGCCAGCAACGCTAACCATCTAGCCATGGAGCCGGACGGAATTTCCTAAGTGAAGTCACGTCCTCGTGGTTCGGATTCCACGAAAAACAGGAGGTCCCGTGGCTGAGATCACGATATCAACAGTCACGTAAAACTACAAACTCGCTTGCTGTTTACTTCTTGCGTGTGGGTATTTCTAGCCGAGTGCAGCCCTTGTAAGGCAGACCCTTCGATGAGGGTGGGCGTCATCTGCCATGTGTAGGTAACTGCGTGTTATTATGGTGGAGAATAGTGTTATGTGTGGTGTGTGAGTTACAGGGATGTTGGGGACAGCACAAACACCCTGTCCCCGGGCCACTGCAATTAACCAACGAAGGTTGAAATCCCCGACCCTGCCAGGAATCGAACCCGGGACCCTCTGAACCGAAGGCCAGTACGCTGACCATTCAGCCAACGAGTCGGACATGATGATGATAATAATAATAATAATAATAATAATAATTGTACCGGGCGGTACACCTCCACTCCGCTAATTTAAAATGTGCGCCTGTTGAAACTCCTCTGCTGGAGGAAGTCCGAACTTTATTGACAGTATTAATTTTCTACCTTCTCAGAAGATGTCACCACGTGGAAAATTTTGAGTTTTTGAACTGTGTCATTTTTGATGTGTTTTTGTTTCGCTTGAAGTAAGAAGTGTGAACTTTCTCTTCTAGAGGACACTACTGAAGATCTACAATAGTGCAACCTAGTGCGGAGTCAAAGAACTATTTTTTTGGAGAAAATTTAATTTCAAGAGTTTGTTCTTTGTTAAATTTCTTTCTATCATTGTTTAAGTTGGCAATATTTACCCCTTTCTTCCCCTTGTTATGAATGTATCCAATCCCGAATTTCTTAAATTAATTTCTATCCAATCAGATGTATCTTCCCCCAACTTGAATCTGTTGCGGGATCCTATCCAATAAAGAGTTTGTGGGAGGGTGTTTTCTTTCCCCTAACGCCTAGAAACTTCCGCGAGAGTATTTAAACTGCTGATTTTTGGGTCTCTAGGCCACTTCTGTTCCATCTTTCAGTGTGTTAAGTACATAGCAGGGGGCGGGAAGCGCCTCTTTCTTCTCCAGCTGTTCAACACAAGGTAATGGCCGATTAATAACTTCTTTCTTTGCTAGCTCAGCAGTTTAACTTTCGGGGCGGGTTCTAAGCGTTCAACCATGTAACCTTTTCCTAAAACGTAACTTCCCTTTTCATCTATTCTCTTTTAAAACGACATATTGGGATAGAGAGTGCTAACCCTCTCGAGCTCCCACTCACATTGTCTTGAGGTGAACTTATTTTCTCAACCTATTCTTCGTTAATGTAAAACAGATTGTTCTTTTCTTAAGTCACCTCTTTAGCATGGGATTAGCCCTTGTATTAACGGCCTAGTGCCAAGTAGGTCTTAATCAAAGTGTATTAGGAGTGCTAGTTCGCCTCCTCTCAAATTGTTATTTTAGAGGTCATTTAATTAACCTGCTTTTCTTTTAATAGACCTCAGTAGATTGGGTATTTTACCCCTGTGTTTATGTCCGTTGAGGACAACTTGAAGGTGGAGTTTGGTGTGGCCTGGGAGAGGCTTAAATTTTGAGAGCGAGTGGCTCTTTTGAAAATTCTGGGTTGTATGCCTCATGGAGGTTTTTCAGTGTAATTTGGAGCAAGGGCTCCTAGGTATAAATGGGGTTTTCTCCCCCTCTGTTAAAACTTGTGTTTGAGGTAAAACTGAGCTGATTGCCCAAGCATTGTGAAGTCAGGGCGCGAAGCCCAAATTCTGTAAATATTGTAACTAACCCCTTTTGAATTGCTACTTTGTACCTGCCATGCTTGTTATGTCTTTGTTTTCGAAAAGAAAATATAACCTTGTTAACTTTTAAATTAATTTTACATTGCACTATAATTTCGTAGCTTGAAACCCATTCACACCCGCACCTTCTTTCACCTCTACCTACCACGGAAAAGTCCGTAACAATAATAATAATAATAATAATAATAATAATAATAATAATAATAATAATAATAATAATAATAATAATAATAATTGTATAATAAAATATAATAATAAACTTTCTTCAACTTATTAGAACCATGAAACTACTTGTGATTAGTACCACCACGCGGGAAACACCATGGGTCGCTTTTACTTGCGCGTAGTAGCACTATGTTAGGTACCAAATAGGTACGCAGGAGCACCGTGCGGTTCAGTCCCCACTTAGAGTGCACTGTCGTTTTTTACAGTACCTGTGATTAGTACCCACTGTATGAGGAACACCACGGGATAGTACGAGTCCCTGTGGTTAGTACACTTATGTGATGAACACCATAGGTTTGCGTTGCCTGTAAATGGCACCGCAGTGTGCGAAACACCATAGGTCTGTATTACATGTGCGAATTTCATTACCTGTGATTAGTACCATAATGTGTGGAATACCGCGAGTATACGCTAGTTTTGATTAGTACCGCACCCTGACAAATACCAGTGGCGGCTGGTGGTATCTGAAGCTGGGTGTTGCACCAACATTTTCAGTGTCACATTTTTATAGCTTACAGAAATAACAAGAAACTCTGTTATCGTTAAGTAATGAGCTGCATTCCTACTAAAACTGTAATATGTCTGTCAGTTATAACCCAGGAAATAAGAGGCTAATTATACACTGTAACTACAGTTACTCTTATAATAATGTTATTGGCTATATTTCCCACTAACGACTTTTTACGGTTTTCGGAGACGCCGAGGTGCCGGAGGTTTTTTACACGCCAGTAAATCTACTGACACGAGGCTGACGTATTTGAGCACCTTCAAATACCACCGGACTGAGCCAGGATCGAACCTGCCACGTGGGAGTTAGAAAGCCAGCGCCTCAACCGTCTGAGCCACTCAGCCTGGCACAGTTACTTTTGTCTCACTTGAATTGAAAATTTGCCGTCTGTTTTTCATTGAAGCAAGATGTTGCTAATATTGCGGGTGGTCTGGTATGGCGTGGAAAAGAAATCACCCAGCAAGTTGGCCGTGCGGTTAGGGTCGCATAGCTGTGAGCTTGCATTCGGGGTATAGCGGGTTCGAACACCACTGTCGGAAGACCTGAAGATGGTTTTCTGCGGTTTCCTATTTTCACACCAAGCTGTGCCTTAATTAAAGCCACGGGCGCTTCCTTCCAACTCCTAGCCCTTCCCTATCCTATCTTCGCCGTAACACCTATCTGAGCCGGTGCAACGATAAGCGAAATTTGTAAATTTAAAAAAAAATGAAAATGAAATTAACTTTGCAAGAAGAGAGAAAGTAGGAATGAAGTAATCTCCGCAGAGTGGCGCAATCTAACGGGTACATTTGGAACTGTTTCTCGGCAGGGGACTTGCTAGTCTCATGCAACTCCCTGAAACCGATACTGGCTAGCATGCTACCTGATGCTATGCCGGCTTAGGCTCG
The DNA here is from genome assembly GCF_040414725.1 of Anabrus simplex. NCBI lineage: Eukaryota > Metazoa > Arthropoda > Insecta > Orthoptera > Tettigoniidae > Anabrus > Anabrus simplex. The sequence continues at coordinate 321,106,062 of NC_090265.1, forward strand.
CCCCTGCTGAGGTACATTGCGCCGCGCTGTCCGCTAGGGAGTTGCCGTAGGAAAGTAAACCCCCTGAGTTTGATTCAAAGCCAGCAGCCTTTATTGGTCCGTTACGAAGCATTGGTACAGCGAACGACCAAAGATGGTTGATTTTAATATGTTTTAGAATATATGCTAGGTTTATTAAACTAAAACATTAGAAGAAAAGAGAACAAATGAATGGAAAAAAAATATTGGGAGTTGTGCAACCCTGCAACAATACCACGCACCTCCCCTGACAAATACCATGGTTCTACTTTCCTAGCGATAACGTACCATTATGATGGGCCGATGACTTGGATTTTGGAACCCTTTAGACTGCAAGCATCATCGATTCAGTATTGTGCTTTGGAAGCAGTCCCTTAGTCAGTAATACTATTGTTTTACGTCAGTTCCTGTGAATGTGAGGCACTACGGGTCGGATCGACTGATTGTTTGAAATTCACATCCATCCATCCATCCGTCCGTCCGTCGTCGTCGTCGTCACGTTTTGAATTCTGGTCAGTGGAGGATTTTTGACTTTTAATTTGTCATTACATTTCGTCTCATTTCGTACCACTAGGGGCCGATGACCTAGTTTGTTAGGCCCCTTTAAACAACAAGCATTATTATTTCTGGGGTCGCTCGAGCCACCCAGGGTCATTTTGGTTTTGGCAGGGGGTTTTAAGGCCGGATGCCCTTCCTGACGCCACGTGATTTTTGAGATGAAAATCTCGACCCTGGATTGACCGGGATTCAAACCTCAGCCTTCCGGGCCAGCAGCTAAGCCACTGTGCTAATCGCGTCCCCCAATAATAATAATAATAATAATAATAATAATAATAATAATAATAATTATTATTATTATTATTATTATTATTATTTCAAGCATTAGAAATGAGTTAAGCGGCCAGAAGAACTATTAAGTATTAGCGACTAACAGTAATGCACAATTCAGCATCAGTTAGGATTAAACAACGATATTTTTCGGATCACGTAGCATATCTGTCGGTTGGAAGATGTTTCGTTCTGGTTTTATATTTAAACATCCGTCTTCAAATTCATCATCATAATCAACATTATTAACCGTATAGAGGATTGAGATAGAGTGTAAGAAGTAAAAATTGTGGAAGAACTGTGAGAAGATGTGAACTAGTAGAGTATGGAAGGATAAACTGTTTGTATGTTTGTAGAGGAGGTGATGTAGAATAATGGATTATTTATGTGTAAGTCATAAGTGAAATGAGGTGGAAAGAACTGTGAGAAGATTAAGTGAACTAGTAGATTTGGAAAGACAAACTTTATGTTTGTAAAGGCGGTGATGGAGAATAATGGATTGTTTAGGTGTAAGTCATATGTAAACAAGGTGGAAAAAAACTGTGAGAAGATGGAATGAACTAGTAGAGTTTGGAAGGATAAACTGTTTATATGTGCGTAGAGGAGGTTATGTAAAATGATAGGTTGTTTATGTGTAAGCAATAAATAAAATAAGGGGAATGAATAGGGTAATGTAGTGAAGGAGGAATTGTTGGTAGTGAGGTAAATTGTGAAAGTATGTAAAAAAGAGAGCTTGGAAGGATGAACTGTTGTATATCTGGAGCAGGAGGCTTTGTATTAGAATGGAGTGTGTATGTGAGCAGGAGCAGGTTGGAATAAGCGTGATGGCGGAGTGCTTGACGTAGGAGATGAGTGGGAGGGGTAGGCCTGACCCATCCCAAGGAAGAAATGATTAAGCATGCCTGCACATGGAGAAAGAGGATAGGTAAGGAAGTGTGCTGTCAATGGGACAGGGAAGGTGAGCCGTGTACATCGGGCCGGACAGGAGATAAGTGTGTGGCAGGTCACGTGTTGGACTGGCCTCCGCTTCATGTTGCCTGCTACGCAAGGAATGGGAGGAAACACATTATCAGCAAGGGACCGGTATCTACGGGTTGGATGGCCAGTTTCCTTACCAGGGCAGATACCGTGACCAGCCAGCTATACTAGTGTCCTAAAGTTAAGCATAAGTTACGAGTAAGCAGGGCAACAGGAAATAGACCGCAAATCGCGCAGATAGTTGCAGATATCTAGCATGACTGCCATATCTTAGAACTTAGATGAATGGCTGAGAAAGAATCTCCTACTCAAAAACTGTCTGTATGATGTTCCATAAATCACGAAATGACGTAAATGCAACTACAAAGCACCTCGAAGATGCAGTGGGTTAGAGAAGGTAAATATCTTGGACTAATAATTGATAGCTCTCTCTCCTGGACACCTCGTATATTAAACTTAAAAAATAAAATCTCTGTCTTGGTTGGTAACATTGGCAAGTTTAAGTACCTACTAACAATTGACACTCTTCGTCTAATTTATTTCACAGTGATACAATCTCGACTTTCTTACTTGTGCTTCATTTGGGGCAAAGCAACCCAAAATAACTTAAATACTATAGAGGTCTTACAAAACAGGATTATTAAATTTTTGTATGGATTCCATCAACTATATTCTCGAAATAAAATTTATTCTGAAACCAATATATTACCACTTACGAAATTAATCTCATTAAATGCATCACTTCTTATTCATAAAGTCTTCTTTAATAAAAATGTTCACCAACTCTGAATTTCCTAAAGTCACTGACATCCATTCATATAAGACAAGGCAAAATAATAAATTACATGTTTTTCAAAATTATACAACAAGGTTAGGCACTAAGGGAGAGCAACACTTGCTAATATCTGAATATAACAGCATTCCCGACAATATAGCAGTCATCTCTAAACTGTGCCATTTCGTAATAAGCTTAAGAAGTACCTGTTAGGCACTATGAATGTGTAACAGTTATTACATCTTATATTTTTTATTTCCAAAGTCACCTTAAAAATAAAAACGTTCTTCCTCCTGTATTGTTACTTTGATAATAATCCACTTACTTAATATAATCCTCTCCATTGGGTAAATAGTGATACTCAAATAATATGTAAACCCACTACTATTACTCTTTCACTTTTAGACCTTAGACTTTAATCCGCACTTGTGATTATGTATTGTTACTCTTGACAGAGCTCTTGCTCTCAACAAAATAAAATAACAATATGAATAAAGACTGAGAAAATTCGACTTTACGTGACTTAATTGCACCTGTTTAGCTTTTCTTACACTCATCTTCTCTAACTTGATAGGTGCAACGTGCTTCCTTGTTAGGAAAGAAGTAGGCTTTAGTATTTCGTTTGATTGCAGTTTATACAAGTTTTCTATATGCCTTCTTGTTACTTCTTCATGTTCGCCAGTCACTGTATTTTCTACGAAAAAGTTTCTAACATTATTTAAGATGGTTAGACGGAAGCTAGAAATAGAGGTTTGCTTTGTTCTACTGGATGACACATTTGTGCCTTTATTGCTTTTCCTTCTGACAATCGTCTCATCATGTTTGCACTAATTTTGTGATTGTCAGTACGGTACCTAATCTCAGTATTACAAAACCACAAGCCTTGTTCAATTACCGACGGAGTCAGGGCGTTAAGTTATAGACCAGAAAATGTCTTTGAGAAGAAATATGGCACAGGAATTCGGTAGTTGTTTGATAATCCATTCAATAAGCAACACAATATCTTATTCATAAGTACTGTCCTATTTTCTCTTGCATATTGAAGATAAGGTAAATTATCGGATCTATTTCCACATCTACGAACTTTTGTATTTGCTGAAGTGTTCTTAGGACTGAAAATGTATCTAACCTCTTATTGTACTGTACGTGCTGTTTTATAGATATCTCGTCAATAATTCTTCCGACTTCGTTCTGCCTTTCCCGCTCTATTCGAAGCCTGGCTTTCTCTAGGTCTGTTACACCCGTTGCATCACGTGACGTATCCCCTATATAGCGGTTCACTATGTTCCTTGATGGTAAGTTTAAAAAATGTTTGTAGAGAACTTGTACCATTTATGGGAGTTGATTTCTCAGATTACACATTGTTTTAAATAATTTTCTGTCCGTCTGTGTGATTTTTTTTTACTTAAGTGTCCAGTTTGAATTCAAATGAACGAACATTTTATACTGGAAGTATTACGTTGATATCTAGCACAAATTTAAATATGTGCAGTGTTGGTTGTATTATTGATGGAACTGCCTTTTCAGGGATTCTAGCCCCGTTTCTATTTCATTAACTTTATTATTTGCACGTCATAGTTTTATTCTTGGTGACGATAAACACTTTGCGACTCTTAAGTAATTATTGTGAGCATTATTTTCTGTCTGGAGTTCAAGAGACTTGCCATTATGATCGGTAAAATTGGTACAATGCACGTCCTCTCCGTCCTTATCACATCTTCCTGTTTCTGCTGTAGTAGTAACGTCATGGTCAGTACTGTTTGTAGTCATCGTCTAACTTCCTCTTTCCACCGTTCACATATTTTATAGTTGTTCTTCTTGTGGGAGTTATTTTGGGTGTTTTATATATAGGATAATCTTCAAACACAGTGGGGGAAGCATTATTCTTCCCTATTCTCAGTCCAGGACGAAATACAGATTGAAGGAAATGCCGCCTAGTATACACGAAAAAAAAATCTTGGCTCAAAATTGGGTACAAATGCATCTCTAAAACAAGTCTGGTGCCAGGAATAGCACTGAGCCATTTTTATCAGAGCTCTGAATGGCATGGAAATTCGTGAAATAAAATCACCTTTACATCCCCGCTCTTACTCCGGCAGTATGTGCACACACCAGTGTACCATCGTATCTAACCGCCCACCTACGACAATTAAACAGCATTACTTTTGCTAGATTCGTACGTACTCACAGATAAATCAAAACAATGAAACGCAGTTAATTCGTTTGAGCTTTGGAAACCCGTGGAATAGACATTCACATCTGGGTTCCTAAGATGTGATACTTATTCAGTCGTAGATAATGAATACGAAACTCGTTAACAATCACAAATATTTCATTAAGCACTAAAATACGCGTAATAACAAGAGAAAGTGTTACGTGCCTAGTGGAACCAAGAAGGCTGTCAAGAGGGTCGGGTTACGTGCCAGAAGCGACCGTGCCGGATGTGACCAGGCCATTATCGTGCCAATAGCGACCCAGTGGTTAAGCATCGTGCTGCATGCGACCCATCAATCACTTACAATTGATCTGCATTTAGGGCTGTCACCAAGTGTTACATTGCTTATCAGTTGCTAACAGTCTTTTCTAAAATAAATGTCTGACGCCGTAGTTAGCCGGGTCGAGTGCCGCTGGTCGGAAAAAAAAATGTTGCTGGCTTTACGTCCCAGTAACTACTTTTCTGGTTTAAGGAGACGCCGAGTTGCCATAATTTAGTCCCGCAGGAGTTACTTACGTGCCAGTAAATCCACCGACAAGAAGCTGGCGTATTTGAGCACCTTCAAATACCACCGGACCGGGCGAGTTGGCCGTGCGCGTAGAGGCGCGCGGCTGTGAGCTTGCATCCGGGAGATAGTAGGTTCGAATCCCACTATCGGCAGCCCTGAAGATGGTTTTCCGTGGTTTCCCATTTTCACACCAGGCAAATGCTGGGGCTGTACCTTAATTAAGGCCACGGCCGCTTCCTTCCAAATCCTAGGCCTCTCCTATCCCATCGTCGCCATAAGACCTATCTGTGTCGGTGCGACGTAAAGCCCCTAGCAAAAAAAAAAAAAAAATACCACCGGAGTGAGCCAAGATCGAACCTGCCAAGTTGGAGTCGGAAGACCAGCACATCAACCGTCTGAGCCACTTAGATGGATGAAAAAAATTTGCATCATCAGAATGTAGGCCGGCAGGCTAGGAAAGTTGTGGTATACAATTTCTATTCACTAGATTGCGCGCCAAACGCCTGGATTCAAATCCAAACCTCTTCACAGTGTTCAAATGGAGTGAGGGAATATGATGCTGTTGATGGTGATTCGTCCGTCGGATGACGACGTAAAGCTTTGATTAGACCCCTTGGTATTATTCGAGAGGAGTAGGCTACGTGCCGACACCGGGTATCATCTCTCCCTACCTCATCATAATCCCAGATCCAGATGTGCAGGCCATCCATGGGCGTCAGGTAGAAAGACCTGCAGCAGGCAAGCCGAATACGTTCTCGGGCACTCCCGGCACTAATAGGACATGATAAGTAAGTACACCTAAGTCGTAAATAATTTCAGGGAATTAGGAAATTTATTGAACATTTCCCTTTGTAAATTATTCCAATCCCTAACTTCTCGTCCTAAAAACGAATATTTGTTCCAATTTGTCGTCTTGAGTTCTAACTTCATTGTACGCCATCTCTCCGCTGACAGCTCGGAACATCCCGCTTAGTCGAGCAGCTCTTCTTCTTACTTCTAAGTCTTCCCAGCCCAAGATTTGCAACATTTTCGTAACGGTACTCGTGTGTTTTGTTACCAAACATTATCGATTGTTTTCTTAACGGGTTTCAACTTCGGAGTCCCCGGTACAGCGTAACTGGATTCTGAAACAAACTTAGGTATGACTAACCGATGTACCCATGCTTCGCTACGGAATTCTACATTGTATTCAGAATTCTAGGTTAAGTACTGTACACGTTGTGAGTATGATTATATTAAATTGCATAGCTCTTAAAGTTACCCAGAAAAGCGACGGGAAAGTAAGCATACGTCTTTTCTCATGTGAAGACTGGTTTAGAGAATTATAATGGCAGGTCCCCTTGCCTACTATCAGTCACAATGAACTTGGGGGAGTTTTCATTATGATGGCAGGCCCACTTGCCTACTGCCAGTCAGTCGATTTGGGCAGTTTGGTGATAATGGCAGACACTCACTCTCCACGTGCCTTTTTACATCCTCAGAAAGACTGTGTGGTTTTCCCAACTAAAATCATCATAGGTCATTACAATGAAGTCAGTAGGAATGTCGCTATTACAAACAATGCTATCTTATGAAATTTTCTCATTTTTAACGAGCAGTACTATACTGCCGATGTAACAGTCCAGAGTTTCCGACCTGAAATGACCAGGCCGCAGACAGCCGTAAACACTCCTCTGCCATTATTCCTTTAAGTGTGCACCCTGCTTATTCCAATCAGTGCCTCAGAGTAGGGATCAAATGCGTGGAATACTATGTTAAACCAGTGCGTTACGTACCAGTAGTATCAGAAAATCGATGAACCAGAGGAATGTCATGCTTAAGAAGAAAGTTATCTAACTCTACATCCTTCTGTGAGTAGGGGCAGTAGAATAACACCCACGGTATTCTCTGCCTGTCGTAAGGGGCTCTCAACTTGGGAGCGTTGGGTCACTGAGTTGAGTCCTGGCACTGCTTCCACATGTGCCAGGCTCCTCACTTTCATCTATCCTATCCAACCTCCCTTGGTTAACTCTTCTTCTTTTCCGACTCCGACGGTATTACAACTTTCTAGGACTAGGGAGTCTTTCATTTTCACGTCCTTCGTGGCCCTTGTCTTTCTTTCGCTGATATCTTCATTTTTCACGGTGTCGGACCCCTTTCATTTTTTTCTCTCTGATTAGTGTTATATAAAAATTGGTCGCCTAGTTGTACTTCCTCTTAAAACAATAATCACCATCACCACATTAACACATAGCATTTATCCTCTAATGGTTGGCGTCAAGAAAAGCATCCAGCCGTAAAAGTCTGTCAAATCTGGTACAAACCCTGACCCGCAGTAAGAACCGGATAAAGTGTGGAGTAATAGAAACGAGCCAGTGGTATCACTGCTCGCTTTTCACCAAGGCATCCCGGGTGTGATTCCCAGGCAATACGTGTGGTATTTACGAAATGAAATGCCTCGTCCTATGGGTCGGACTTTGCATTAAAAAATGGAGGTCCTGTGGCTTATGATCACAAAAGTAAAGGTCACGCAGAACTCTAAGCGTATTTACTTTTTAAATAGAAAAATATTAAAACAACGACGAAGCGTTTGTGTACCTTTTAGAAAATGCCACGCCTGACCAGATTAGCCGTGGGAAATGGTTAACATTGTTACAGCAGTGTTCGAAAACACCGTTGGCGGTCATACATGCTTGGCACCTTCGAGAAAATTCTCTTGAACCCGCCTCAGTACCTCGTTGTTTTGACTGATGTCCTGAGCAGCTTCCAAGACACATTCCCGGAACACTTGCAGAACTTCCCCTTCTCTGCGATAAGCCTTAGATTTCATGAACCCCCAATGGAAGTAAAGTAATCTAAGGGTTTTGATCGGGACTTCTTGTCGGCCAATCCATCGCTGCGGATAGGCGGCGTCCAGGTGGCGGCGCACTGCGTTGGTAATGTGGGGGGGGGGGGGGGGTGCTCCATCATGTTGCAACCACAGATGCCGTTACGTATGAAGTGGAACATCCTGTAGAAGTAGTGGTAGAGTGCCTTCCAGAAACTGTAGACATGATAAGATACCATTCTATGAGGTAATACCACAGGTCCTCTGATATTGCTCCCCAAAATCCCTATCCAAACATTAATGGGAAAACCGAACCTGGTGGTGGGAACGTCTCATAGCATGGAGATTGTTTTCTGACTACATACGCGTGTTGTCAAAACTGAAGCTGCCATTCCTCGTAACTGAGACCTCATTTGCGAACAAAATAGGATTCATGAAGTCTTTGGGCTGAATGAAGATGGACCTATTCACAGAAGGCCATCTGCGGTGCATAATTTCTTTCCGTTAGTGCTGAACACACTGCAGATGATACTGATGTTGCCGGTCTTTCCGTTATGTTCGTAGGGCGGTCCACTCCTACCTCTGCCGCGATTTGGCGAGTACTCCTGCTGGGGGTTCTCTGCAGTAAATTCTAATATGCGGTCATATGTCCGAAGATCAGGCCTAGGCCCACCAGCTTCACGCATTGCTATGGCGTTTCCAATGTCAGCTATTCTCTGTAGGGCGTATACCTGCTAGAACACTTCTCACTACATGCCGCAACAAATCATTGATTGATTGACATTGATTGATTGATTGATTGATTGATTGATTGATTAACATTTTATTTTTTAGCATCTGGCCTTTAGTGCCAGAAGAGTCCAGGATGTAGGCTATGCTGTGTGAGGGTGTTGCCTGTGAGTGTAATTGCAAGGGCTAGAAATAGGAAGGAAGGGCACTGGCCTTGAGGAAGGTAGCATCAAGGCATTTTCCTGAAAATGAAAATGGAAAGCCACGAGAAACGATTTTCGAGGATGGCCGACGGGGTATCCGAACCCAGCAGCCTACCGAAGTATCTGTAACTAGTCGTGCCGCAACGCACTGACCTAACCTGCTTGGTACCTTCTCCCAGACATGGAAACGCAGCTCCATATATGCACATATTTTAGGAAAAGACGGAAACGCATCACCATATTTCATGTTGTAAAACAACGAGTTTCCCCCAGAAGTGTTACGTAAAGTAGGGCCAGTAGCTGCTTAGAGAACATGTTGTAATGGCATTGCACTTCGTATTGGTACTTCACAGCAAAGTTATTGAAAAGCAGCTGAGGAAGATGCTGTTCTGTCATCTGTTTCCCGAAAATCCAGGGACTGATCCTGATGATCCCCAAGAGCTGTACTTATAGATCAGTTAACTGTGAAACAAATAATCTTTGTTAAAATGTAACCGAACTTGTGTTATTCTAGTATTCAGTAGAAAATCACCTGGTTGTACATTTGCCCAAATTTTTAGGATTTTGTCCTTAAAATATCTCTTGCGTTATGCCTATTTATGGCCAATCTATGTTTTGTTTGGGGAAGGAATACCTCGGTTTATGACATTCCAAATTATACATTACACTGACTTATTTCAACAAGGAGTTCTTGAATTGGGTTTAAATAGTACGTGTGGGAAGTACTGTATGTTTTATTCAACGCTCTGTTAGTGACGTGAACAAATGTGGCCTACTCATTCATTATTATTTGTGAGTCTTTCATGCAGTCGTTCGAATTGTTCTCCGTAAAGAGCTGCATAGGTTGTATTTCCGTTGTACATTAATGTTATGCACAGTTTGCAGTTTAGTTGTTGAACAGAAAAAAAGAAAATTTCATTCCCTACCCCGTAAGCACTATTCTCAATTTTGGGCCATTTTTCAAACATTTTTCTAGTTCTGATTTAGCTTACCTTATCTTGGGTGATCACACAGCTTATCAAATGACAATTTGCTTGTCATCGCCGGTCGCATCCGGCACGGTTACCGATTATGCGGTCGCTAGAGGCACGGGTCGCATGCGGCACGGTCGCATCTGGCACGTCACCAAGAGCACCCCTATGTGATAATCGTCAACTGCGAACTGTTCGTTGCTTGGCATGGAAGCGGAGGCAAATGGTAGGGGTTATAAGCATAGAAGAAGTCGATGACTTGGACACAACTGCAGAATGGAGGAAATTCGACTTCCAAAACAACAATTGGGTCGCTGTTGTCCTCCAGTTTGGAAAATTATACGCAGCACTTCATAAAAAAGGAGGCCCGCCAAGTACAAGCAGTGGTCAAACGACTGAGGTCAACGATAGAACGACTGGGAAAAGCAGCCTAAAGCAGGTTTAATTGGAAGAAGACCATCAAGAACGTGCTTGCCATGGCCACCACAGCCCAGTCAGCTTAGGTCACGATTTTCTGCTGTTTCTGGGAAAAAATGAGATGGCGTATGGCTTTTAGTGCCGGGAGTGTCCGAGGACATGTTCGGCTCGCCAGATGCAGGTCTTTTGATTTGACACTCGTAGGCGACCTGCGCGTCGTGATGAAGATGAAATTATGATGAAGACGACATGTACACCCAGCCCCCGTGTCAGCAGAATTAACCAATTATGATTATAATTCCCGACCCCGCCGGGAATCGAACCCGGGACCCCTATGACCAAAGGCCGGCACGCTATGCTGGTTCTGGAGCCAGGTTACTTTTAACCGAGGACTTTTAAGATTTTCTTGTGTACGACATTAGTCGTTTTTCCTCCAGTAAGGAACACGAAAAACGAAAATATTTTGTTCTGATATAACACTCGAAAGGGACTGGGCGAAATAAACCCCTGAATTACGCATATAGGGAAATGATATAGTAGCTAAGGGTTGGATTGCACAGTTTTCACTGTCGGCAAGCCAGCAGTAGAGTGGTAAGCTGAAAACCACCTCTTATAGGTTGTCAGTGAGGCAGTGATGTGCTGTGCCTCATTACCATGTGGCCACCTAGGATCCCAGCTTCGATTTTGGGGCCTAGCAGTGTATGTAAAAAACAAGCTAATATTTTGCATGTGATTATTTTCGTGGCACATCGGTTATTTCACTAAAGTTTCAATGTAGGTTTTGGCATCAAGGATGTGACACTTCCCTTGTCATCTATTGGGAAAAGAGTTCGCTGCTAGACAACAGAACTATAGGAACGTCGAAATTGGTTGGTAGACCGTTTATATGACACAATTTCAGATGGTCTGTAACCCATATAGATGAGGCTGATATTTATGAGTATTATGAATTTTACATTGATTTATTGATTGAATTAATTGATTCTGAGCCGCCATATTGGAACCAATACATGTGCTCTGATTTAAATGTACTAAGTAGTAAGTTGATATATATTTAATTAGCCCCGGCTTCGCATGGGAGCAGTTATGAATTTAAGGCGACAGGTTACTTTTAACCGAGGACTTTTAAGATGTTCTTGTGTACGACATTAGTCGTTTTTCCTCCAGTAAGGAACACGAAACACGAAAATATTTTGTTCTGATATAACACTCGAAAGGGACACGTAAAGCTGTCCATGTGAAAAACATTCTCCACTGAGATAATAAAATAACAGCCACGCTAAGTGTCTGACGCTGTACCTTGTTTATTGCCATCCCAAAGCAGACTCTTGCCGGGAATTAGACTCATTTAAAATCAAAAGCCAAATCTGAAGAAATCATAGGAATTGTCGGCATTAAGACCGCTTCTCCTTCTCCAGGCTGGAAGGATGTAAATAATTTAGAAATTATGTAGCTAATGAACAGCTATTTCACTATCGACTGCTGTATATACTTGAACATGGGCAGTGAATTCGGAGAAAGATGACTGACTCCCACATTCCCATATTTCAGAATGGAGATTGCGCGAAAAAATTAAAATGGCGATATCTCCGAAAATATAGGTGAAAATAACGTTCTGTAAATTACATTTTATTCTACATTAGTTACTTGAATGGAATATACAGTTTATTTTGATAAGGATTATCTAATTAATTTAAAAGTTGTTTTTAAATTTGATTTTTTTTTACTGCAAACTGTAACATAAAAACAATTCTCAGCCAGCATAAGCTACAAAGGCGCACGAACGGCTGTTTTTTCTTCGACTTACTTCACTGAAATCGTTACTGCTCGGCTTCCTTTGGTCATAGATGATGTTTCTACACATAAACCTTTCTCGGGAAATGCTTAGAGCGGTGAAGTCACAATCGAGTTGAGTTTTCATTATAATGGAATGTCGTACCCACGAAGGGAGACGGGTCCTGCTTTTTCTTCACCCTATCTTATTGTGCGTCACTGACTCGCTGGCCGAATGGGCCTAGGGAAAGAGCTATTCTAACGCCTACGAACGACACCGCAGCAAGCGCCAATGATTCCTTATTGGACAAACTTCCTACTAAGATGGTGAGATATAAGTCTGTTAACTCCGTGGTGGAGATAGAAGACGCGGTCCACTACCCTGTGGAGTTCCTCCACACTTTAAATCTACCAGGTTCCACGTCACAATCTCAGTCTGAAAGTTGGAGCACCTGTAATGCTGGTACGAGATCTGACATCTCTTAAGTTTTGTAATGGTACCAGGCTGCAAGTAAGGTCTTTACATGGCAACGTAATCTAAGCAACCACCTTTACGGTATTTAGTGCGAGAAGAACGGAAGCCGAATTTTGAAACTCCTTTCTTACAAGTGCACCACCGGGGCAGCAGTTGAACCTATATTCCTAATTTCAGCTTTCCAGATCGTTTGGGTCTGGAGATATGGTGATCAGTTAAAGTGGTATTTGGCTTTTATAGGCTATATCGCTCATTAAATACAACGCCACGACTCAAAAAGGGCCTGTTTTGAGGTATGTATACCAGTGTAGTGATACTTGCATGCACTTTTAACTAGTAGAATGCCGGGCTGAGTGGGTCAGACGGTTAAGGCGCTGGCCTTCTGACTCCAACTTGGCAGGTTCGATCCTGGCCCAGTCCGGTGGTATTTGAAGGTGCTCAAATGCGTCAGCCTCGTATCGGTAGATTTACTAGCACGTAAAGGAAGAACTGCGGGGGGGGGGGGATCCGGCACCTCGGCGTCTCCGAAAACCGTTAAAAATAGTTAGTGGGACGTAAAAACAATACCGTTATTATCAAGTAGTAAAACGGCATAATCTGAAGTTCAGGTACGCGGCCAGGGAGAACACCTGCGTCGAGATAGGTCAAGGTTATTCTTTATTTTCTTCGCTGAAACCCTTCTAGGAGAACTCTGATTTTAGCAAGAAAAGGAACATCTGGAAGCGAAATATGATGAACATTTCATTGAGAAGAATTTGTCCAGAGTATAAAATACATGATAAAGACAACGTCGACGGTATAGTGGCATTATATGACCTTCAAGCGTTGTGCAGTTGAGATTATCAGCTCCTATTAACACCAGTCGTAGGAAAAAGAGTTCAGACGTTTCGGTAATGGCTAAAGGAAGGAGCAGGGAAATGAAAGAGACTAAATGCCACTCAAACGTAATACCATGAGGGGCGGAAGAGAACAACTGTTGACCAAAGGAGGCTGGATAAGAAAGAGAAGAAAAGACTGGCACAAGTAGATGCATCATGTATATGCTGTCAGTACCAGAGAAATTAATTGTTAGAACTTTCTGCTTCACCTAATTGTTCGATAAATTTATAAATACCGCCCAAGAGAACGAACGATTGAATAAGCTGTTCACCTACTGACAAGATCCGGTTGTTCAGAATTAGGGAAAAGAATCCTGGGAACAGTTTGTCCGGAGGAGAGTTACGTATTTCTTGCTATAGATCATTAGCTACGGATTGTTATGATCTTTCATACAATTTGGCCTTCAGCAGTATTCTTATCTGCGTTTCCTACTTCCGTGACATCTTTCATTATGTTACGCGTGAGAGAATGTGAGCTTGCCTAAGTCAAGCTTTCAGGTGACAAATGATCCAACGCTTGGTTGAATGTTTGACAGTTGCAGTGTTGCCAATTTAGCCATTGTATGGCTAGTTCTAGCTACTTGAAAAGTAATTTGCTACAAAATATTGAGTTTATAGCTATTAGCTACATTTTTAATTATACAGTTCTGTTACGTGAGAAATTTAGCTTTCTTCCATTTGAATACTTTTCTTGACGGTTCATGGATATATTTTATATTGCAAGCGTGAAATAAAATCAAAGATCACATGCACAACGCGATAACCTCTGAAAGAGCGGCCGATCCCTTCACCAGTCCGTCAGCGAACAACAGACTTCCACATTACAAGCTTATTAGGCGTACGTAGAATGTTTGTGGCAGAACATTGTGCTCTACTCGCAAGTGACCACTAATCAGAGCTCTGCAAATGTGCTTTTTCCGACAATACATTTTCTGACATTCGTTGTACCGCACTAAGTGCACAGAATGTGTTAGCACCTCATTTTAGTCAGGAACTGACTGCAGATATAGGAATTCAGAAATAGTCTGATAATAGTCAAGTCAACAGGCATATCTGTTATAGAACTTTTGGCCGTTAGTGTGCGTTATTTCATTCTCGGTCTTGGCATCGTGAAACTTGAGCGTACGGGTGCTGATAGTAGAGTGAACAGCATGCTTCGTCAGCTCTCTGAAAGAAATTTGAACTCTGATAGCTTAACGATGGGTACGACCGCTGTAAAATTCAACATGTTGATTTATAATAATAATAATAATAATAATAATAATAATAATAATAATAATAATAATAATGGTGCGTGGCATCTGTATAGGTTTGGTTGTGACCTAATGATAATAAAATGAATGGCGAAGACATCATAAACACCCAGTGCCCAAGGCAGGGGAATTAACAGTGTGAGGGGGTTGATTCTGAAAATTGAACTGGGGCTATCGGATCAAAAGCAAGCATCCTATCCATTTAGCCACAAAGCCGGACTTTAATTTGCTAAACCATCTCCACTGATCAGGTGTTGAGTATTGACAGTAACAGAGTCCAGGGCAATAGCTTGTGAAGTAGCCTTGACAACACAGCAGGCTTCTCCTTTGTTTATTGGGTGCAGCTCAAAACGCTGAAGGCTTCACGTTCACTAAAGTAACTATCGAAGTAGCTTGTGCAGTAGCCTTGACAGCACAGCAGGCTTCTCCGTTGTTTATTGGCTGCAGCTAAAAACACTGAAGGCTTCACGTTCACTTAGCAACTATCGAAAAAGGGTAACCTAAGTCTAGTGGTAGCCCACGTCTTGATCCCAGCATACGCCACTGGTGTACTCCACGAGTGTTTGCAAACAAATGGTAGCGACGAATAAGAATATGGATCACAGAACTGATGTGAGCAGTAGTGCCGGGAGTGTCCGAGGACAAGTTCGGCTCGCCAGATGCAGGTCGTTTGATTTGACACCCGTAGGTGACCTGCACGTCGTGATGAGGATGAAATGATGATGAAGACGACACATACACCCAGCCCCCGTGCCAGGGAAATTAACCAATTAAGGTTAAAATTCCCGACCCTGCCGGGAATCGAACCCGGGACCCCTGTGGCCGAAGGCCAGCACGCTAACCATTTAGCCATGGAGCCGGACAGCAGTATGATGTTAGGAATGCTCTTTTCTGCGCTTGATAGATACCACGCTATCTCTTGCGCCCAGAATAAAATATCGCTGACACGCTTCTGCTTCCGATTATCTGTAAAGGACTCGCCACACGTATAAGAAATGTATGTAATGGACACTGTGGTAGATAAGATATATCAGATATTCCAATATGCGTACTATTTATTCTTTTTATTAGTTTTAGGTCTGTGGTATGACTATTAGTTGCTGTAAATAAATTATTATTATTATTATTATTATTATTATTATTATTATTATTATTATTATCTGCGCTTGTAAATGATCATGGCTTGAGGATGGGGAGTCCCGAGCCTGAGACTGTGACGCCACAAACTTGGTCTTATAACGAGCTGCTGCAGGTTATAAACTCACCTACTTCTTGTTTCCGTCTCCTAATCCAGTTTCATCTAGTTATGAATTGAATGGTTACCCCGAATAAAGATCTATCCCACAAATAGAAAATAATTGGGAAAGCAGGAAAAACGTTTATTTTTATTTTGAGTTAAATCTCTGAAGAAAATCATTTTATGCAATATGAAGTATATGTAGGTCACACCGAGGAGAAATGTATTTTTATAGATGCGAAATTAAGTGCAAAAGTGATATATCTCTAAACAGTGGAAAAGTTCTCTATAATATATTTTTCATAGATGCATACACAGAGATGTAAAATTAAATGGAATAGTTTATTTCGTATGGCGTAAAGAGGGTACAGAGGAACTACATATACACTTAAAGTAGATAGAACAACAATCGGACGAAGGATCAATTGATGGTAATATAACTTATACCTGTAGTTTAATGTTCAGAGAATTTAGCCAATTCATTGCCTCTTCACTTGCCGCATGAAGTTCGTGGTACCCTCCCTGGAAGCTTTATGTCCGTAGGTATAACCTTAAAGTGCCCTACATGTGTCCCCCGAGTGGTGCTAAGTAAGCAACATCGGCTGCTGGACTAAAAGATATTTTCTTGCGGCTATCTCAGCAAATAGAGGATACATCACAACCGTGATCATGACTACAATGGAATAGTGATCTATCTATAAACAGTGGAAAAAGGATCTAATCTATGATTACATATAAATGTAACAATAAAGGGAAAAAACATATTCAGCTTCAAGTAGTGTTTTCTTATAGGCCTACATATTGTATTATTTTGCCATTCACACAAAGTTTGTATTTGAAGTCTTGTATTTGACATGTCTTCCTCAAATTTTCTGCGTTTTACTTCCTCCAAGGTTAAACACCCTACTAAAATCGTGGCATGTTCATATGTTTGTTGATAGAAGTTCCGAAACAACAGCTTCTTCATATCTGGCGAAATCTCTCCAACTGATATTAGCAGTGGCATACATTAATCTAAAAATAATATTGTTAAATTATATTGACTTGACTTAACAAATCATTACTGTACACATAATTCGAATTTAAATTCGGTTTACTGTAATGTATGTATGCATGTATGTGTGTATGAACTAAAACTACATTATTGTCGGGCTGAGTGGCTCAGACGGTTGAGACGCTGGCCTTCTGACCTCAGCTTGGCAGATTCGATCCTGGCTCAGTCCGGTGGTATTTGAAGGTGTTCAGATACGTCAGCCTCGTGTCGGTAGATTTACTGGCACGTAAAATAACTCTTGCGGGACAAAATTCTGGCACCTCGGCGTCTCCGAAAGCCGTAAAAGTAGTTAGTGGGACGTAAAGTCAATAACATTATTATTAAAACTACATTGAACCTGGCCTCGAGACATTGACATGGAGAAACTGAGGAAATAATGTTGCGAAATTGAAACGAAATTGAGAACACAAATCATGGCAAAATACATAATAACTCTGTATGTTCAGTCGAAAATTAAAGTAAGCAAAAATGCACTCCTCATTTATATTATCCTTGTTCTTGATTCCCTGTACCCTTCCCCAACATGAATATCGTTACCGGCATATATTGGGTTATCTCGTACACTCACATTTTACTTTGGTCTATCAGTTCTCAGAACATACTGCGTAAGTTGCTATATTGTTATCGTGTGTTATCGCCGTGGCTAAGACCATTCCGAGGCACATGTTCGTGAAAACTGCTGTTCAGATCTCGTTCTTGGAATCGAATGTAAGATAGCACCTGCATACGTAATTAGAAATCCTTCGTTACCAAGCATCTTAAAAATATGTTTGTTTTCAGATGTTCAAATTTTGGTATCGATAGGATGTCAGTGAAATGTTCTGAAATGCACATCTGACATAGTATATAATTTGAAAAGAAATTTATATGATTGTCAGACAAACTTTGTTATTCTGAAAGTTGCAGATTTTTCTTATTTTGTCCTGTCTGTGTGTGTCTTAAATACTATTTTTATTGTCGGAACTACGTGTGGATTTGGCCAAGTTTTACTGTCGATTGGCTTTCCTGATGCCTACTGCCATCTCGGCAAGTTCTATTTCGCATTCAGGTAGGAGGAGAAGAAGAAGAAGATCTAGGACATCAAAACGTTGGATAGGCTATCTTATCTGGATGCCCGGAGAAATTTCAAATCCGTGGCTGCTCCGGAGTTCTGTCTCCTTCGCTGAAAATGTCGCAGAAGTGCGGATCCTACCCGAGTTTTGTACCTAATACCAGTACACAGCGAGCATCGAAGAATCTCAGCCATCAACAAGAACGAGTTCTAAAAAAACCTGGAAATTCCAGAAATGTATCCCTCCCTCCTGGGAAGCCAAACAGGTGTATACCGCCGTTGCCTGGGAGGAGAGACTTCCCCCACTAGGACTGGAAGCCCTCCTACTAATGCCCAGAATAAAAAGAAGGGGAAGTCCCAGGGATCCCTTAAAAAGTTGAACTCGATCGGGGGTCATCGCATCCCCAAAGAAAACCAGCAAACCATCTACCGACTCGCATCCAAAGGATAAGCTAACGGCGACAAAAGCGAAGAGGCACTTGCTCGATCCTTATCTGGGGAGCTTAGTTCACGCAGGAAGAAGGCCCACCTTTCGCGATCAGTTGGCTCACCATCTACGGAGTGCTCAGTCATTTTGTCTCCCTCTTCTGAGAAGACGATGGAGATTGAACCACTCATCATCGTGGATCATAACAGTAACAGCGAAAAATGGCAGGTGGTTGGACGAAAGGACAAGCAGTTGTTCTAATTTCGTTGCACTACTCGTCCACACAGTGGTACTATGGCACTGCAATAGTTATACTTGTCGTCTAGCCGAGTTACATCAATTGATATCCGTCAATATGGCCATGAGAGTTCGTCCTTACTTCAAGGACCTAGTAGCTGTGGATGGCGCGGTGACTGGGGGCGTTTGTAGTCCGTTCCGACATTTTTGAAGATGCTCCGCTACTAACTTAGACGCAGACGCAATTCGTTCGCTCTCCGTTGCCTGTGATGACTACGATATGCAACGACTACTTTCCACCGGACTAAAATATTCACGTGCATGAACTCCCAAGATCTGATCGCTCAATTACCTCCTTCCTTCCTCTTGTTGGGAGGCGTGAAAGCCTGTAATACCGTATTTAATCACAATTGCATGTTTCTTTGGTGGTTCGTAGTGTAGTGTGTTGTCTGAATATGGAGAGGAATGTGTTGGGACAAACACAGATACCCAGTCTCCGAGCTAGAAGTATTAATTAGGCGCGATTAAAATCCCCGAGCTGGCTGGGAATCTAACGCGGGATCTTCTGAATCGAAGGCCTCAACACTGACCATTCAGCCACTGAGTCAGACAATTCACCTCAATAAACTAGTTAAGATAAAATAACCTTTACAGTATACACTTTTTCATGGATGGGTTTTGAGTTATTGTTTTAGTGAAAGGGCAGGAAAGGTTTAAACATAGTTTTTACTGGCGTAGGCTATATCTCGCCATCGCTTATATCACGCCTCCTAATTATTGTACTGAAATTAAAGGAAGAAAATAATACCCTCATGTATCGATCTTCAGACATCGATGCAGCTGTGACAAGAATACAACCTGTGATATGTATGCTTGCGCACAGTTCAAAGACTATCAGTTTCGCTCTATTTTGATAAAAGGCAGGATTCTTGAATCTTGGGTAGTCCCCGGCCTAATTAAATAGATGGGAATGTCACACTGTTGAACTGTTTGCAATTTCAGTATAACACGATATGTGCTACGTGTAAGATATGAGACTGAGTGCAGTGTATTTTGTTCCTAATAATTTGCTTTTCACTTGACTTCGTTTGTCGGTGAGTTGTGGAAAACGTTCGAGTTTAAATTTCGAGTGATTGAATTCGCGGAAAAACACTGTAATAGTACCGCGGGTTGGGAATTAATGTGACAGAGTTTAACGTACGCTACTGGCGAATACGGTTGCGCTTGCAAATACTGTACTTACAAATCAGGAAAAAGTGTTAGGGACCGAAGATCCCTGCGTTCAAAAATGAACCGTTTACGTGACGATTGATCTATGAAAGTGTGATCCTGTATTGCTTCTAAGAAGTATGTTAGTTCTAAAGTTCGATTTCCCCTTTCTCTATATGTATCTCGCGCCCCGATTTTTACGCTGGGATTTTCAGGTGAAAGAGATATGCTAGTAAATACGGTATGTAATTGGGAGAAAGGAGCGAGCTAACAGTTAGTGGGCGGTAGGTCATTCGAAGAACCCAGCACTGAACTTTTGTACAGGCGCTCGAAAAAGAATGAGCGCATAATATTGTATACATTCTCCGCAGGTACACTTTTCTCAGAAACAGCATTGAACGCATACCGTAGATAAAATGTTTGTTACCGAGCTCGATAGCTGCAGTCGCTTAACCCTCTACTGCCCAAATTATTTTGTTGTGTTTTAAAAAATTTTCTCTGCCATATACTAAGTAAATATGTTGTAAACTACACATAAATGCAGTTTTATTGAATTTTCATTTTTGATTTTCAAAATTTAGGTTTGTGACTTCCAGGTCACACTGGGCAGTAATGTTCTGATATGTGAAAATTGACTAATTTATAAAATAACAGTCTCATAAAATATTCAAGATGCTTACCTTTCTTTGGTTTCTATATTTTTTATGCATATAATTTGTCAGTAATAACACAAAACATAATTGTAAAACTAGCTATCCGCCGTGTGCCTGGGAAATGCTCCCAACCATACATTTGGCGCTTCCTGGTGGCTTATGCATATAACTATTAAACTATAAACAGTTGAAAATCACACAGCCATACTGTAACTTGAAAGTTACACTGGGAAGTAGTGGCTCAGTTGCATTCTAACAGTAGAAAATGTGTACAGAATGATGTGTGACTTCAAAGTCACATTGGGCAGTAGAGGGTTAAGTGCGGCCAGTATCCAGCATTCGGGAGATAGTAGGTTCGAACCCCACTGTCGGCAGCCCTGAAAATGGTTTTCCGTGGTTTCCCATTTTCACACCAGGCACATGCTGGGGCTGTACCTTAATTAAGGCCACGGCCGCTTCCTTCCCATTCCTAGCCCTTCCCTATCCCATCGTCGCCATAAGACCTATCTGTGTCGGTGCGACGTAAAGCAAATAGCAAAAAATAAAAATAAAAAAATGTTTGTTGTGAGTATCCACAGGGTTTGTTTGGGAGGTGAATTATATTTTGATAATAATGTAAATAAAATGAAGTGTAATAAAATATGAAATGCGAGGAATATACAATAAATACCATTCGCCATTCTTGTTTTGAGCGACTGCACTGTACATCGCTAGAGAAGCTCCTTCCACACTAGGAATGAGAAGTTCAATCTTGCTCGCGTGGATTGGAATTCCATACTGCAGAATAAATGTTTACACTGCATAGTTTATCGATATCTCTGACTCACTACTGTCTATTTACAGGCAAGATAGAGGCAAGAGGAGGTTATTCACACGAGATACATTCTTTTGTTTTTGTACTACTCAGAGATGAGGAATTTAAAATTCTCCTACGGAGTGGGTTGATTGCACGGTACCGGTCGTGTAGTTGTAACTATGCATTCTGAAGATGTTGGGTTGGAACCACACCATTGGCTGTCCGAAGATGGTTTTCCGTGGTTTCCTATTTTCACATGAGGGAAATGTGGAGGTTGCAAATTAAGGCTAAGGACACTATTGTCCTGTCCCTAGCCCTTTCCTATCTCAGCTTCATTGAAATCCTAGCTGTTATACAAAAGTAGTCAGTCGAACGTGTCATTAAATCATTTATTGTTCTTTTGAATTATAAAGATACTTGAGTTTGAAGTGAAAGTTTTAAGTCAGGGCCTCTCAAATGGCCAAAACCTTACGCGTGCGAAACGAGGTGCAGAGGCTCTGTGCACCGTGCATCGGTCCGACTCGGCTCAGTTCGGTCCAGCATTTTGTCTCGAGACGACTCGGCTAAGCTCGGCTCAACTCGGCTTGGATGGCGGAGCGCTGCAGAGCGAGTGAGGAAGGGGGAAACAGGCGGAGCGAGAGAGACAGGCGTAGGGAAATAGAGTGATACGGCTATTGCTCAAAATTAGTGGGGGATCTGCGCTCTGGTTAACCTAGCGAAGTCGTCTTATGCACCTTGCGCCGCGCAATTACTGCTGCGATCGGTAGGAGCGGAGCGGAGCAGTTGTTTTCGCTCTTTTTCCGGAGACCTCCGGTAGTTCTCCGATTGAATTTACTGCGGAAAATTGCAAATGCGTTAATGTGGGCACTGTTGTAACGGTGATCTTGGGTGGAATTACAGTTTAGATTTCACTACTAATTCTACACATGCATGTATCTCCTTACGTATGTCACTCAAATGCTGCAGCCATAATAATATTGCCGCTTTATTTGTTACGCGATGAATAAAAGATTTTGATATGCCGAAATTCAGTTTTCAAGAGGTTCAGGTGGAAGGAATAATGTAGATTTAATATTTTTATATATTATGCCCTTGCAAATGCATTATGATAGCAACAAAGTAGAGCTGGGAGGGAGCGGTCGTAGCGGTAGAGCCCACCACCGATCCCCTCCGCTTACAACTGTAAGTTCTCGCGGAGGACCAGAGCACAGTCTTGGCGCACGATCCAAGGGGAGGCCACGACGTTCAGATCAAACTTCAAACTTTGTACACTTTTGTTTGTACACTTTTAGTAGTCGGTTAGGACAACATAATGTGCAAATAGTAAGGCGTACTACTTATACGTTCTGGAGAACATCGCAAGAGATGATTTCGCGTCGAATATGTAACGGTGCGTTGCGATCACGAGCATGAGATGGCGACGGTCGAGTGGCTAGCATTCAAGCTCTGCAATCGCTGGATCGCTAGATCAAGTCCCGCTCATCGCTTTTTTTTTAAATACTGGCCATATAATATTCCTTCATCTATATATATATAGAGTTCTGTCTGTACATTGCTCAGAATGTGAAAAGAATGGTATTTCTGTATCGGTCATGTCCACAGTAACAAGGAAATGCACTTTTTACTTTTACGTAATTTCTGTCTGGGTTTGACAACACAGATATTCATGAATTTGTATTTTTGTTGCCAAGTCCATATCGACGCCGAGCCACGAGAAAATTGGTTAACATAATTTAATTAAAGTCTGAGAATAAGAAACTACAGTCTAAGTTATAAAAAACTGTATTAACCCTGGATAAAATTGTAGTTTAGGGAAAGGTGCCTAAAATTTAATTTTTAAATACCTATGTTATTGGTCCTGTCGAAAAGTACTACATAACAAAAGTTATAGAGAATACAATTTCCGACCATTTATGTTTTATTCAGTTTTGCCGTACCGACTACAAGAGTGGTATTTCAGAGTCAGAAGAAAACTAAATGTGAAGGCCTACAATATTGAAAGCCCATAACATTGATCAACAATAACATTTCATTGACCATTGTTTGTTGTGATGTTCTTTGTCTCTTACGTTGCCGCTCAACTCCGGTAGATGTGGTTACTGTTGCGTACCAAGTATAACGGCCTGACTGAACATTGGCGGGAAATAGCTGAGGAGTTAGAAAACTTTCTTCTTTAGCATGTCATTCCTCTGGTTCATACATTTTCTGATACCGTACTGCTGGTACGTAACACACTTGGTTATCATAGTATTCTAGCTATTCGATCCCTACTCTGACGCGCTGTGCACACTTCAGAGCCTCACTTAGTAGTAGTAGTAGTTGTATGACCTGGTCTAGAATTACAATTTAGACATATTCCAAATTATAGCACTACAATTCACTAAATAACTCAAAATTCAACCCTGAAAAGAGCCGTTTCTTAAAAAGAGCTGCTTCCTCTTCACTTTTATTAAATTCTACATTCATTTTATTCAAAATTAGCAATGAAGAGTTTTCTCCTCTGGCTTGGAGGAAAAATTTGTCTCTAAGTCAGATTATTTCGCCGCCAGTGTAGTGAATTGAAATTTTCCGACTCATCGGATACTCCCAGTAAACAGATTAGTAAAGGGGCATAGTTTTTGTCCTGGGACTCTCCACTATTTGACCTCCCCCCCCCCCCCCCCCCGAAAAAAGACAGTGTGTTCACGGATCACGGCTGTCTGCGGCCTGGTATTCCAGCACTGGAACTTTGGACTGCTAGATCGGCTGCGTAGTACTGTTTGTTAAGTGAGAAAATGTGTTGTTTTTCGTTTGATCGACTATTTCCTGTGAAATCATTGCTTTTGCTCGCGCCATTCCTACTGACGTCATTGTAATGACCTATGTTCATTTCACTTGGGAAAACCATTAAAACAGTCTTTCCGAGGATGTAAAAAGGCAGGTGGAGAGTGAGTGTCTGCAATTATAATGAAATTCCCCAATCTGATTCTGACTGATGGTAGGCAAGCGGGCCTACGTTTACAATGAAAATTCCCTAACGCAGTCTCTATGTGAGAAAAGACGTTTGGTGACTTCCCCGTCGCGTTTCAAGGTTAACGCTAAGCAAAGCAAAGTCACCTCCGTACAGGCCATGAAGGCCTTTGGAGGAGTGGAAGGTAAAGGCTTCCACCATTGTTAACCTCGGCATGTGATGGGGTAGAGTGGTTAGCTCTACGCCCGGCCGCCTCTGCCCCCAGGAATTGACCTGGTACTCATTTTTGGTGTAGGCTGAGTGAACCTCAGGGCCATATGCACCTCCGGAAGTGGAATTCTCGTTTCTTAAATTTTACGACTTCCTGACGGGGATTCGAGCACGCCTTTACCGCCTCGGCCAGGCAGCCCCTAGGGTAACGCTAAGAGCTTTGCAATTTAATACAGCCTTTCTCACAACATGTACACTACCTAACCTACAATTCTGTATACAGTGTAGAATTCCGTAACGGAGCACGGGTACATCAGCTAGTATATATATAAAATAAGAGTTTTGTCTGTACATTGCTCAGAATTTAAAAAGGGTGGCATTTCTGTATCAGTCGTGTCCACAGTAACAAGGAAGTGGACGTTTTAATTTTCTGTAATGTCTGTATGTATGTATGTATGTATGTATGTATGTATGTATGTATGTATGTATGTATGTATGTATGTATGTATGTATGTATGTATGTACGTATGTATGTATGTGTTCTGCCCGTTTAAGCCGCGACTAACACATTAGAGACACAAGACACCCTCAGGGGTGCTCAGTAAGGGATTGACATGTTCCATAAAAGAAATGGTGTGGATCAAGGAGATGGGCAGATATCAGTAAATAATGAACCATCGAAATACAAATTAATGGTGGATGATTTATTATGAAATAATTCCGTCCTTCTAAGAATTATGATTGTGTGAGATGATCACTAAAACGTTTAATTTTACGTTAACTCTTGCTGTACATCCAAAAATTTAAAGCAAATGGGATGGTACATGTTAATGAATTCTTATTAATTCTGACAAAATTGTTTTCATAAAAGTCATATTTTATCAAATATTATTTGAATGTTAAATTTGATTTTGTTTAGAGAATGATGCTCGTATGCATGTCAAATCATGCCGGAAAATCTGGAACAAGATTTTAAATGCTTAAGTTACATGACTGGCCAAAAGATAAAATACAAAAAAATTAATATATTTTTTTAAAATCTTAATTTCACTTATTATTTTTCCAATTTAACTCGACCTTTCAGTGATTATCTGTTCAGCGTAACCTCAAAATACACGTGACTTTACGTGATAAAAGTAAGCAAAAAGAAAAAAATTAAATTAAGGCCCGGTTTCTTCAACTGTGTGTTAAATTTTACATAACAAATGTTAACTAACAATTGTTTCTAATTTAACACTTTGTTTAAAAGTGTCGTGTTTCACGAACACATTTCCAACATTTGTTACGAAACAATTGTTTAAGACAAATTAACACATTTCAGTGAGATTTCTGAACGCGTTTGGCAGTGAGCGTCTTTTGTTCCTTTATATAAAGCGCTCCTAGTGGTGTGCTGAAATAGTATTTTGTCACACAGACACTTGGTTGACATTATTATAGGTTATGATTAGCGGAGAGCGGTAAGACGTAAACATGTTAAGTAAGAGGAACAAAAGCGTTATGATGAATGCGAGTTTGTATTTCATTTAATATTAATTTTAAATTATGCGAATGTGCTTAAACAATGAAAGAACGGACTGTTATATCACAACATTCGATATAGCCTATTCTTATATTATCAGCTGTAAAGTGTGATAATTGATGTGTTCTGCATGGTTTTCTGGCATTACTTTATTGCGGGGAAAATAATGTAATGTCTTGTTAATGCTGCAGTGGCAGCAGGAATTCTTTGCAGGATTCTACACACTTTTTCTTGCACTCGTGAACATAGTCGCCTACAATTACATGAAAAGTGTCTCAAGCATAATATCTAACAAGTAGAGGCCAGACCCTGCGGTCAACCAGTTTCACCGAGCTTCAGTGTATCTGTGGGGAGACACTCAACGGTAACTCGTGTATAAGGGTATAAGTCAACACGCTTTCGTTTTCGAAAAAAAGAGGTCAGATCTCATTACACAGAATCCACTTCGGACAAGGTGGAGGTGGTAGAACACGAAAAGGCGAACAAATTTTTCTTAAACATGTCAGGTCCGCAACCTAATAACTTCTGAAAAATTGATGAATCCCCGATTCCAATGCAAGGCATATATACTTGGGAGTTACATCGCAGCAGAACGGAGTGGTGGCCAGGTGGTCACCGTGCTTGTCTGCGAACCTCGTAGACGTGAATTCGAGTCTCGTCGCAGCTTTGATTTTTGAACAAAATAAATTAATATGTCCCCCTCTGTGGTGTAGTGGTTAGTGTGATTAGCTTCCAGCCCTGGATGCCCGGGGTCGATTCCCGGCTCTGCTACGAAATTTGAAAAGAGGTACGAGGGCTGGAACGGGGTCCACTCAGCCTCGGGAGGTTAACTGATTAGAGATGGGTTCGATTCCCACCTCAGCCATCCTGGAAGTGGTTTTCCGTGATTTCCCAGTTCTCCTTCTAACATAAGACCACGGCCGCTTCCTTCCCTCATCCTTGCCTATCCCTTCCAATCTTCCCATCCCCCAGCAAGGCCCCTGTTCAGCATAGCAGGTGAGGCCGCCGGGACGAGGTACTGGTCATCCCCAGTTGTATCCCCGACCCATAGTCTGAAGCTCCAGGACACTGCCCTTAAGGCGGTATCCCTCGCTGAGTCCGAGGGAAAACCGACCCTGGAGGGTAAACAGATGATGAAGAAGAAGAAGAAGCCGATTAAATTAATATTTGAGGGACGTCAAGATAAAAATTGGAACAAAAATATTACCGTACGCAAATTGCAGTACAGTTTATTTTCTACCTGAAATTAATATAGGCCTAAACGTTCTTAAAGTTACTGCTGGATCTCTTTCTATATATATATTAATTTGAGGTAGAAAATAAAGTTCCACTGCAGTTTGATTATTCATTTTATTCGCATTTTATCTTCACATTCCCTGAAACAATTATTTAATATGTATAAACATGTATGTCTATGGCGGGACTCGAACCCAAGTCGTCGCGGTTCGGAGACAAGCACGATGACCACTCGGCCACTGCTCCACTTGTCGAGGTTGCAACTCTTCAAGTATATAGATGTTGCATTAGAATCGGGGGATTAATAAATTTTTCAGAAATTATTACTTTGCTGACCTGACAAGTTTGAGTAAAATGTGTTCGCATTTTAGTATTCTATCACCTCCATGTGGTTCGAAGCGGATCCTGCCTCATGATATTTGTCCTCACTGTTTGAAACTCTAACCTATTTTCAATATTGTCAAGTATTTGTTCATTATGGCTTTGGTAATTAGAAATATATCTTCTGACGACTCTAGAAAGTAGTTTCTCGTCGCCATAAGACCTATCTGTGTCGGTGCGACGTAAAGCCCCTAGCAAAAAAAAAAAAAAAAAAAAGAAAGTAGTTATTTCTTAGTATGGGTCGTCCTTTGCCTTCTTCAGTTTATAAATAGTCTTCATACAGCAGTAAAGCTTCAAACTTACGTCTTCTACATGCCTCCATTTTGGAATTTTTAGCAGTTGTTAAGAGGTTTAACACAGGGCTGCTGCCAGGTTAATTTAACACAAGTATTAACAATTTGTTAGAGTTAACAATCCTTGATGAGACGACCATTTTGTTAAATTATGTGTTAAGTCTCCTTAACAGCAGAGTTAACACTTAACATTCGTTGAAGAAACCGGGCCTAAATCTTTAACCATGTGTCATGACCTTAACACAACGCCGAAACTCAGAACAACGATGGTAACACACACATCAATAATTTACAATAAAAATAATATCACTCAACCTGTGGAAATAACAAAATAAAACTGCACGTAATAAGTCTCCCGTTACCATCATCCACCAAGGAAAGAATTGTAACCACCTACAACTAAGGATACTATTTTACAGATATGCACACATGTCCACACGGTATCCGTCCATTTTTATGGAAATGGAAGACTCCCATAAATAATGGCCTGCACATAGAAGTAATCCATCCGGTACAAATAGTCTGAGGTAATGGTGACTGATAATATCGTCGATATCTACATCGAATTCAGGACGTTGCTAAAATTTATCAAATATCGAGGAATTGAGTAATATTATACAGCTACGATTTGGATATTATTGCGATGACTCTCATCCAGTATGACAAGGCTCTAACAATCTCATTCGCTCAATTTTATTTTGTAGGAAGACATGTGGTTTACCTCGTGGTTCAATAATATTTTATGAAGACGCTATCGCCTATGGTTCTCTCACGAACACAACTACTCGTAAATACATCAAAATGACGATAAATTGTTCATAAATATCCATTCATCATTGCACACATCATCGCAGAAATAGATTACATGTGCTTCTGATCATAGAGACGCGGAGATTCGCCCCCAAATAGCACATAAAATCACCATAATCCATGCAACATTTCTCCACATGGCACAACGTGAGAGGTATAATATCGAAAATAATTCGCCACATCCGTATAAAATATCACGGGAAACTTATCATAAATGACTGGAACCACACCTCAATATAATAATCAGACAATGTCCTTCCTTAAAAGTATGAAATCGGATCCAAAAGAAAGCTATCCGTATCGTTAGCGTAGCATTAATATGTCAGATGAGCCTGCTCCCTCATTGAAAATGTGGCAAACACTTTTGGCAAAATATAGGAGAAATAAATTCCGAAGAATAAAAATATCACGCGTCCAAAATCCTCAATATTATAGTAATTGAATGGAAACGTAATATTCCTTAAAGGATAGCCGATGGCTGATATTTAAACCAGATACTTGTCCGATGACATTACTTATAGAAACCTGCGTGGTCGATGATGTTGACATACCGTCATCACGCACTTTAAGATCGTATAGTAGGATAAAATACAGGTTCAACGTCGTATAACACAAGAAAATGACATGGTAAAGATACTAGAAATTTACTCAAACTACTGTTCAATCAATAATCCCTTCAAGAAGAAAATTAACTACTTATTACAGCTACATAGTGCGCCGTTCCCGGCTCCCTGAGGGGACGCATAAGATCCAGGCTAGCATAATTACGATCCTTCCGACTAACATAATTCTATCATTTGGGCTATGAGTACCGGATAAGAGAAAGACATACCATACGGAGCCAAAGAAAACCTAAATTACACATAGAAATAACTTTCATACGTTGCTTATTATACACTGACTGACAGAGCAAATGCAACACCAAGAAGGAGTGGTCAGAACTTTATGCCAATTGCAGGGTAGACTGACGTTACTGAGGTATGCTCATGATGTGAAATGCGCCGCTGTGCTGCGCACGTAGCGAACGATAAATGGGACACGGCGTTGGCGAATGGCCCACTTCGTACCGTGATTTCTCAGCCGACAGTCATTGTAGAACGTGTTGTCGTGTGCCACAGGACACGTGTATAGCTAAGAATGCCAGGCCGCCGTCAACGGAGGCATTTCCAGCAGTCAGACGACTTTACGAGGGGTATGGTGATCGGGCTGAGAAGGGCAGGTTGGTCGCTTCGTCAAATCGCAGCCGATACCCATAGGGATGTGTCCACGGTGCAGCGCCTGTGGCGAAGATGGTTGGCGCAGGGACATGTGGCACGTGCGAGGGGTCCAGGCGCAGCCCGAGTGAAGTCAGCACGCGAGGATCGGCGCATCCGCCGCCAAGCGGTGGCAGCCCCGCACGCCACGTCAACCGCCATTCTTCAGCATGTGCAAGACACCCTGGCTGTTCCAATATCGACCAGAACAATTTCCCGTCGATTGGTTGAAGGAGGCCTGCACTCCCGGCGTCCGCTCAGAAGACTACCATTGACTCCACAGCATAGACGTGCACGCCTGGCATGGTGCCGGGCTAGAGCGACTTGGATGAGGGAATGGCGGAACGTCGTGTTCTCCGATGAGTCACGCTTCTGTTCTGTCAGTGATAGTCACCGCAGACGAGTGTGGCGTCGGCGTGGAGAAAGGTCAAATCCGGCAGTAACTGTGGAGCGCCCTACCGCTAGACAACGCGGCATCATGGTTTGGGGCGCTATTGCGTATGATTCCACGTCACCTCTAGTGCGTATTCAAGGCACGTTAAATGCCCACCGCTACGTGCAGCATGTGCTGCGGCCGGTGGCATTCCCGTACCTTCAGGGGCTGCCCAATGCTCTGTTTCAGCAGGATAATGCCCGCCCACACACTGCTCGCATCTCCCAACAGGCTCTACGAGGTGTACAGATGCTTCCGTGGCCAGCGTACTCTCCGGATCTCTCACCAATCGAACACGTGTGGGATCTCATTGGACGCCGTTTGCAAACTCTGCCCCAGCCTCGTACGGACGACCAACTGTGGCAAATGGTTGACAGAGAATGGAGAACCATCCCTCAGGACACCATCCGCACTCTTATTGACTCTGTACCTCGACGTGTTTCTGCGTGCATCGCCGCTCGCGGTGGTCTAACATCCTACTGAGTCGATGCCGTGCGCATTGTGTAACCTGCATATCGGTTTGAAATAAACATCAATTATTCGTCCGTGCCGTCTCTGTTTTTTCCCCAACTTTCATCCCTTTCGAACCACTCCTTCTTGGTGTTGCATTTGCTCTGTCAGTCAGTGTATTTCTTACGCTACCAAGTTGTTGCAGCATTCATTCACTTATATCTAAGTCTCTACGCTACGAAACGCATTGAAAGAACTGTTTAAATTTTTACTTATCTTGTTTATTATATAATTGTTTCAATCTAAAGGTCGAATGTTAATCTATCCTCCCTAAAAAGAAATCTGATAGAGGTAACTGCATGTTCATCTGACCATTTCGTCCATTTCTAGCAAACATGGCCTTAATTTCTTAGGTCTACCTATTTCTTTTACTCGAATACATAATTAATCATTTTCTTTCCTTTTCTAGCTTCTCCATGACACCCTTTCACTCAATACTTCCACACTTCTGGCGTAAGAAGAAATCGAAGAAATGTCAGTATCGGGTAAAATATATGCAAGCGATGTTTATCTAGAATCTGCCGGTAATTGACCCGTCCGGCACCCACTATGCATTATAAAGGAAATGTTGCTCGATTTAGTCATCCTTTAAACTAAATCTACTGAAATCTATTGCACTAAGTGCTTAAATCTTGATTGCCCAAAACAAAAATCAAGGATAGAATGTAGTATACGGCAAACGGCAAATTATTGAAGTCCGTAAAACCAGTTATTCAGCTGAACATTATTATCATCCAGCCTGTAATTAACAACTTAAAAATCATGAGTCAAATGTCAAATTCGCCATCTTAGACCTTTAAAGAAATGATCAAATCGAAAACAAATGTAAAATTAATAGATTGAAACGATTAAGTTAAATATGTTTGGATTATTCAAATCTGTGAAATAGTTTAGAACATATTTGAGTAGTTAAAACTTGTATGAGTAATTAAAACATATTGAGTAACTAAAACTTATCTGGGTGCACCCTAGCAAAAAAAAAAAAAATATATATTTACAACATGAGTCCTTACAAGCTAGAGTGCAGACTGAGGGTGGTTTCAAGATATACAGTACGCATTTTAGGCCTAAAACCATATCTCATGAATTGGAATTCTCCTCTATTGCCTATGAAGTTTTGAGTTAATTATTAGCTCTCCCTCGGAGCTCATATTAATCTGCTGACATATAATTATTCCTATCTCTCGCAACATATCAATAGATACCTATAAATATCAACCTGGGAGGGTAGTTCCCTAATATTTCTACAAGTAACTGGTTTGGTTTACAATTCTGAATATTCATACTCCTTATTGTCTCTTCTTCTTCTGCGTGAATATTGATAAGTCCTCTTTTAAATCAATGCAATTTTTTATAAATGGTTCAATAAGTACCAGTAAGATCCACATACCATTCTAAGATCTGAATCTTCTCATCATTTAAGTTGAACATACGTGCGACATTATATATTCTAACGACTACTCTAATAGTTTCATCTGAAATATACTAACTAATGTGGTCTGCATTGTGTGAAGACTTGACCATCAAATATAATTCCTACATTTTCAGTCAGTCATCAGTGATAGGATGTTGCCTAAGAAGTTATTACATTTCCTTTCGCCTGAGAATAGATCAAAATTAGAAGACTTCTGTGACACAGTGCATGTGTTTAATTCATCCTCCTGAGATTTCGTTGACACTACCAAGTGTGTACGCTAACCAACAGGTGTCACTCCGATCTTACTTGAACTTTTTATGCTTGCTCGTAAGAGAAATATTACATGAATCTGCTACATATTCATTTCCCTTTTAGTAAAACTCAACATGAAAACCATTAAGTCCACTACTACGTCACCGTGCTCACATTCGCGAAGAATCAATAACTATCACCATTCTAAATAGCTGCCTCTGTGGATCAGCGGTAGAGTGTCGGCCTCCGGATCCCAAGATAGCGGGTTCAAACCCGGCAGAGGTAGTCGGATTTTTGAAGGGCGGAAAAAAGTCCATTCGACACTCCATGTCGTACGATGTCGGCATGTAAAAGATCTCTGGTGACACATTTGGTGTTTACCCGACCAAATTCATTAAATCTCAGCCATAGACGCCCAAGAGAGTTTCGGTTTACTCGGTCTGCCATCTAGTGGAGGCCTAGAGTAAAACGGAACGTCGAAATTGACGAGCAGACAGCCAGATGGCGTCAAATTGAAATGTCTGCACACGGTAGCTGAGGCCATACGATTATTATTATTATTTATTATTATTTTACCATTCTAAATTATCAATCTCATATCAACTTCTCTTAAATAATCATTATTATACTTTCAAACATATATTCCGTCTCCTTTACTAAGTATGTGTCCACTTTCTTAAATCGTGGCCCTTATTATTTAAATCACGGTTCATGGACATATTTCACGATATTATGACCTTCATTCCATCATAACCTTCAATTATCGTAAACACATTTGTCTATTTAGCAAGCATATCCTACTGCTGGTTCCTAACTTGACATTCATTGGTCATAACTAGGGCCCGGATTTTTAGGTTCTTAAAAACCACGTTTTAGTTTTTTAATAGCTCAAAATAGTTTTTTTAAGGTTTTTATCTTCCTGAAATAGTTTTTAATGATCATTTCCATCAGTACTGAAGTTATACTATTTTTTTGTACTTTATTGTAACCTTCACGCCTCTCTAGTACAAAACTATACCACTCATTTCAAAATATGGGACAGAATGGCTTAATGAAAGCATTTCAAACACATCATACCAACTGAAATTAAAAATAACATAAAATATTTATGCGCAAATACAATGAATGGTTCAATGTAGGTTAAATTTTTGTCACTTCCAATGCATCAAGAAACATTTTCAGAAGCACAGAACACAGTTTTCACTTGCTGTTACATTGTACAACTAAATACATGTCCAGATTTTTCAGAGTAAAACTTTTTCTGTTATCTCTCAAAATTTTCTTATAGCAGGAAAATGTACGCTCCACACAACAAGAAGTCCTTGGAGCAAGCTTCATTGAAGCAATGGCTCTCGGTCCCCATGGTACCTCGTCAGCAATTTCTTCTCCCTGAAGTATTGCAGACACACTGTTCACTGCTGAAAATCGAGGGTTCCGCTGTAGAATTTTGGTGAGCTTGAGTGAATAGGCTTCACCCACTGGTCCTGGTATTTCCTTCTTCGAAATGGAGTCCACAACTTCTATTGAATCTTTTAATGGCAACGATGCCGACTCAACACGCTCAATAGCTGCAAGAAGATCAGCAAAGTGTGCCCTAATGAAGGCAAGTGAAACAGCGTTCTTGTTCGTGAGAGCTGTTTTAGCCTACACTATGCAGAGTGCATCATCGACATCAAAAGAATTTATAACATTTTTAATGTCTTCAAAGTGATTGGCATAGTATAGGGCTGCATTGAGCCCTGTCTCCCGAGTGGTTATGGGTTTGGGAGGAAGAGGAGTTTGAGGCAACATTTCCTTGAATGTGAGAATGCAGCTAGGAGCTTTAAGAAACTCCTTTCTCACAGAATAAACAATACTGTTTACTCATGGACAATTATTTCTAACCTCTTCAGCCAATCTGTGTAAGCCATGGCCTATGCAAGTTACACGCAGCATGTTAGGGCAGAAACTCTTCAATACTTCACCAGCTTTGATCATATATGCCGCACTATCACTCAAAAGAAGTAAAAACTTGCCATCCTGTTTTTCTCTTGCCCAAAGAATGCGAAGAGCATCTCGGACGGTGCAAGCTATGGTGAGCGTATTCCACGGCACTTTTGCCGAAACCAGCGCTTCACATAAACGGATATTACCGAGCTCGATAGCTGCAGACACTTAAGTGCGGCCAGTATCCAGTAATCGGGGGATAGTGGGTTCGAACCCCACTGTCGGCAGCCCTGAAGATGGTTTTCCATTTTCACACCAGGCAAATGCCGGGGCTGTACCTTAATTAAGGCCACGGCCGCTTCCTTCCAGTTCCTAGGCCTTTCCTATCCCATCGTCGCAGTAAGACATACCTGTGTCGGTGCGACGTAAAACAAATAGCAAAAAAAACTTACTTTTCATTATAGTAATGGGGATTTTTTTTATTGGAGGTATGCTAAATAATTCCTTACCTGCTTTTGGCAGACTTGGCAAAATTATATTTTGTCATCTGTAGTAAAGTCCGGATCGTTACCAATCCACTGGCGAATCAACCAACTTCGAGAAGACTTGCCTTTAGGCATCGCTACTTCTGAGATGCGTAAGCTTCTTAAACTGCCTTCAGTAATAAATTGATTTGTAGGGAAAATTAATTTTAGTCTGTCGCATAATAATGTGTATAGAGCTAAACAGTGAACAGCGCCGTAGCTGGCGGTAGTCGTCCGTACACAATGAGAGATGCACTGAAGCTGGCAAGTTAGGCGGGCTTGTACCTGATAGATACAGGTCAGGGGGTTGTCTCTTGATTTGTGCTGTACCCTAGTGGAATAGTACCGTATCACGTTGTTTCGCTCGCACTAGTTATACTTACAAACCACTTCCAGTTCCAAACCATGAAGTCATTTCAAAAAGTCTTGAATAATGTTTATTTAAAAAAAAATTATTCAATTTCATTAATATTTGGTACTTCTATTTCAAAATAACGTAATACTGTCTTCAATAGCCCATTTAGTTTTTTTAAGGTTTTAATGTCTTATTTAGTTATTTTTAGGTTTTATAAGATTCGAGTAATTTACTCCATTGGTAATGAAATGGATAAGTAAGTTAAAATACTGCAGTTAACTAGCAAGGAATAAAATAGTTTAAAACCTAAAAATCCGGGCCCTAGTCATAACCAATGTACACACGTACCTAAATCTCTCTTTGACATAGCATACAATTCATTGTCACCTTAACAAACTCAGTATTTCACACTACATGGATCACATCTCGAACGTAGGCTTTCTTCACTGATTGACTACCTATCTATGGATTTGACATTCATATATGAAGATTACCTATCCACCTTTGCTCTAATTCAATACACCACTTTCGTCGCTTCATTATTTCGCACGGAACCAATTAACAAATCATATTACACTTACATATGAATATATAAACATTACTACACTAATTTAAAAGTAAGACTTATCTGAATTCAGCAGCTCCAGACGTCGGCATATGTCCAGCTGACAGGACACACGGATACACCTCCTTTTATTTCCCTAGGTGAATGGGAAATATTGGCATCTCCTCTGGGCTTAGTCATCTCTCGGCAGGCAACGTCATCCGACGGCACCCATTTGGGCAGTCTGGCCTTTCATCTTCTTAGAACATCTTGCTCATCTCTGGACTAGTTGGAATAGCATAGCAAACAAGATCAATTAGCATTTCCATCATGAACAGCTGTGATAATCTGTCTAATGCGAAAGATTGTTTCTTTTGAAAGAGCTGATCTACTTGTCAAATATTCTTCTTGGGGTAGTATATTTCTATGATTTGAAACAAACAGATTTTCTTTCTTCTATCTATCCCGGAGTTATTACAGGATTCCCACTTCTATAACTCTTTAACTTTGGTGATATCGAGTAATACGTCAGCAGAGACTGCCGTGACGTAAGCTTGTCGTAGTTTATTCTCAACTTTCCACGTATCTTGAAGTTCGCGGAACGAAATTACTAATCTTCTGCTTAATTTGCGACGTAGCTTCTAAAAGGTCTGTTCTTTGTTCCCGCTGAGCTGATCTCTCGTCGATACCCTCTTTAAACTCTGACGTAGTTGCTTTCGTCTTCAACTCGGATTTTGAAAGTAGCAATTCAATCTCGTTTTCTAATTTTTCTCAGTAATTGTTAGTAACAATCTTCACATTCGTTCTTTTTCACTGCCTTCTGGATCTAAATTCCTTTCTCTAGCGCCTGAGGTGAATACTTTTACTTTCGCTTGCGGTGTGGTCAGACATTTTGACATTAATTATTCTAAGATACCTGGGCTCCATCTTTGTCCTTCTTACGGACGGAACTTCTTATAACAGTGAAATGGCACAATAGAACAGATAATACGTAGTATAAATGAAATGTCGACTTAACTTGGATGTCTTGATGACCCTGGTCTCCTTCTAGGCTGGATTCATGGCATTAGGACGCTGTCCCATTGGTCCTGTCTTTTAGTACTGCATTCTGATCTGGGCGATGTCTCCGGGGCACACGAATTTCTTACTGTAGGTCTCCATTGCCTTCTTCGGTATCGAACTGGTACTGCTTGATGTGCACTGAAACTTTCACAAAAATGTTAGTACAAATTCCCCATTCGTGGTTTCACAATAGACATGTAATGATACGTACTTTCTTCATAGACACTATTGACGTCTGCTATGACTGCAGATGGCCTGTAAAACTGCCAAGAAATGACACTATTCTCCTCGTGTTGCAAGTATCAGCTGTCCAGGTCTATAAAAGACCTCCCTGCGTAGTGAGCTTCTGAACAACACGCGTGGCCAGCAGATAAGCAAGTGTAAGACATATCTAGCTCTGACGTCATACCTCGTGATTCGATTGACGACGTGAATTCCTCGACGTTGTAATTAGCATGTCTCCTAATTTCTTGTTAATTAAATAATTAATTCCACAATTAATTTAATTTCCAAATATTATTTATGCCTTCCTGAAATGTGATATCAAAGCTTTTATGCACACTTGTTGGAGAATGTTTATTAAGACGTCGAATCTGAAGTTGTGATATGACGAAAGATTTTTGAGTGTAATACTTCTCGTCGATAGAGAGTTCAGCAGTATTAAAATTTGTCCCGTCTTCTCTTGCGGTGATAACATTGTCTTTCATCCCTCAACAGGTTATACAAAAAGAAAAAGAAGAAAGTCATCCCTTTGGGTTCGCCGCCGACACTCTGCGCGGAACACATGACGTACAGTCCGGTCACATAAAATTCACTGCCAATTACAATAGACCTAAAATGTCACAGTATGTATGTATGTAATGTAATGTAATGTAATGTAATGTAATGTAATGTAATGTATGTATGTATGTATGTACACGCATCATGTGAAAACGGCTGAAGGGAATTTAATGAAAATCGGTATACAAAGTCGGGGAATAAGTCGCTACAATTTAGGCCATAAATAATTGTATTCGCGCTGAGCGAAATGGTAGTTTAGGGGAAGGCCTAAAATTTAATTCTCAAATATTTGTTATTAGTGGTCTATCTTAATGAAAATCGGTATGCAAAGTTGGGATAATAAGTCGACATAAGCTAGCCCACAAATAATTGTATTCACGCTGTATCAAATGGTAGTTCAGGGGAAGGCCTAAAATTTCTCAAATATTTATGCCATTAGTGGTCGTATCTTAATGAAAATTGGTACCCAAAGTCGGGGAATGAGTCGCTACAATCTAGGCTTTAAATAATTATATTCACGCTGAGAAAAATGGTAGTTTAGGGAAAGGCCTAAAATTTAATTTTCAAATATTTATGTTATTAGTGGTCGTACCGATAAATACTAAACTAAAGTTATATAGTATTAAATTTCCGATCATTTATGTCTTATACATTGTTACCGACTATGATGACAGAGATATTCATGAATTTGGACTTTTGTTACTAAGTCCATATCAGCGCCGAGTCACGATAACATGGGTAAGCAGAATTTAATGAAAATCGGTTAAAGTCGGAGAACAAGGAACTACACTCTACGCTATAAATAGTTTTATAAGACATCCTAATATCAAAAGCAATCTCCGTACAGGCCATGAAGGCCCTGGGAGTGGTGGAAGGTAAAGGCTTCCACTATTCGTAACCTCGGCACTTGATGGGGGTACAGTGGTTAGCCCTACGCCCGGTCACCTTTGCCCCCAGGAATTACCCTGGTACTCATTTTTGGTGTAGGCTGAGTGAACCTCAGGGCCATATGCACCTCCGGAAGTGGAAATCTCATTTCTTAAATTTTACGACTTCCTGACGGGAGATAAATCTCCACAATGGAATTATTGCCCGCCTAGCAATTCTAAGTTCCATTCGGAATTTATCTCCCGTATGCATTTATCAGACTGTGCCTCTTATAATGGGCTTCTGTAAGTTCACCTGCATACACCCCAGCGTCAGTGGGTAGGGTCTGACACATCCCACTCTGATGAGTCTAGTGTCAGACCAAAAACGAAACGCTGGTTAATAGAGCAAACGCCTGAGAAGCCTTACATCTGATCTGTTTTGACCATTGTTTGTTGTGATGTGCTTTGTGTCTTCTGTTGCCACTCCCGATAGATAGGATTACTGCTGCTTACCGAGTATTTTTTTTTTATTCGCTTTACGTCGCACCTTGGCCTTGGCCTTAAATAAGGTACAGCCCCAGCACTTGCCTGGTGTGAAAATGGGAAACCAAGGAATACCATCTTCAGAGCTGCCGACAGTGGAGTTCGAATCCACTATCTCCTGGATGCGAGCTCACAGCTGCGTGCCCCTAACCACACGACCAACTCCCCCGGTCGTACCGAGTGTAACAGCCTGCCTGAATATTGGCGGGAAGTAGCTGGGGACAATGGAGTTTATTTACCATCCTTTCCACTTCCTCGAGCATAATTTCACCAACATCATTTTCCTCCTCCCCATGAGCTCCGTTGTTCGCGACACCACAAGAAGATTTCCTTTTACGTTAAGAAGATTTTCAAAATATTCCCTTCATCTGTCCAGTGATTCCCTGGGATCTATTATGAGTTCATCTGAATTACCCAAACC
Organism: Anabrus simplex; assembly: GCF_040414725.1. Classification (NCBI taxonomy): domain Eukaryota; kingdom Metazoa; phylum Arthropoda; class Insecta; order Orthoptera; family Tettigoniidae; genus Anabrus; species Anabrus simplex. Next base: position 321,145,841 of record NC_090265.1, read on the forward strand.
ACTGTTCATTTCCTTTTCCTCTCCCTTCCTTTCTTTATTACTCTCCAGAAAGATTTCCCTGCTGCTTGACCTAGCCTTTCCAGGTTATTACCAAAATCTTCCCACGACTTCTTTTTGGATTCAACAATTTGTTTCGCTCTGCTTCCTTCATTTGCGTACAGTTCCCTGTCTGCATCGTCCCTTGTTTGGAGCCATTTATGACAACCCGTCCTTTTACGTTTACAAGCTGCTCTCACTTCATCATTCCACGAAGATGTTCGCTTTTTCCCATCTTTACACACAGTCGTTCCTGGGCATTATCTTGCTATTTCTGCTACAGCATCCCTGTATGCCACCTATTCTCTTTCTATATCCTAAAAGTGCTTACTGTCCACTTTTCGAAACTTCTCACTAATCATATCCATGTACTTCTAATTTCCTCGTCCTGGAGATATTATACCCTTATTCGTTTGCAGACAAATTTCACTTTCTCTGTCCTAGGCCTAGAGATACTTAGTTCACTACAGATCAGATAGTGACCTGTATCGTCGAAAAATCCCCGAAAAACACGTACATTCCTAACAGACTTCCTGAATTCGAAGTCGGTTAAGATATAGTCTATTATGGATCTGGTACCCCTAGCCTCCCATATGTAGCGGTGAATAGCCTTATGCTTGAAGAATGTATTCATAACTGCTAAACCCATACTACCACAGAAGTCCAGCAAGCGCTTCCCGTTCCCATTAGCGTCCATATCTTCCCCACATTTATCAATCACTCTTTTGTATCCTTCAGTTCTATTTCCAACTCTCGCATTGAAATCGCCCATTAGCACTATCCTATCCTTGCGGTTGACCCTGACTACGATGTCACTCAATGCTTCATAAAACTTGTCAACTTCATCCTCATCTGCACCCTCACATGGTGAATACACTGAGACAATTTTCGTACTAATTCCTCCAACTGACAAATCTACACACACCATTCGCTATTTTACGTGCCTAACAAAAACTGTGTTGCGTGCAATAGTATTCCTGATAAACAGCCCTATCCCTCACTCTGCCCTTCCCTTTATATTTTATCAAACACAGTTTTATACTTAGCCTATCTATATATCGTGTGGTTCACCAACTGCTTATTTTTTTTCGGAAGTAGGTAACCCAACTAACGGGTAGGCAATATCATAGTAATCCGAAGATCATTAGTAGGCCTGCCTGCTTCTTTATGGCCTTAGTACAAACATACTGTTTATGTAATGCTCGCGAATATGATAGAAATCATTAGCGTTAATGTTATTTCCATTACTTAAACTATAATGAATGTGTAAAACGATCACAGATGCGAATAAAGCTATCTTACGTTTGAACAGGAAGTATTTATAAGGACTACAACCTGCTAGTTATTAACCACGGTTCGCGCTGGCTAAGGTGGCTAAATCACGCATCACTGCTGTTGCATCAGCCAATCTGTTTGGTAGTAGGTTCGATTCACAGGCTGGTACACTTTTCTTTTGCGATTATCGCCGTTTACGGTGTCTGTAATATCCTGTTACAAAGAGTGAATTTTCATTTCGTCCTGAAAACGACTATTTTATGTTACGTAGCCATAAGTTGGACTACGACATGATGGTCTGTAGGTAGGAAGTAAGGTACCCTGCATATTCAGTGTAACGTATGTATGTTGGGTATTCAGCCCGAAGGCTGGTTTCATCCTCTACAGTTCCACCAACAGCTGTCATAGATAGCCTAGGTGTGACTGAAGAGGCATACAAGGGAAATGGGGAGTGAGGTAGTTTCTCGTTGCTTTCCTCACTGAGCCAGAAGTTGCTATTACATATCAGTATGCTAAGCCCACTGAAATGGATGCACCAACCGACCCTTTGAGCGATATTTTCACACCATTCATAACATGGACTGGCTGTATAAGGAACGGATTCAGTGTAACAAGTATTCGAAATGTTGACCACCTTGGTTTATGCATATTTCAGCACGACCTTGTAAAGACATTCTTGCACGTTGTAACATGTCAGGTGTAACAAAACTTGGCATCCCTCGGTGATAAATTACCGAAGGCGACCAGGATCTGTGCATACACTACTTGCTTTAAGTGATCCCACAGGAAGATTTAGTGGCGTTAGATGGGGTGATCTGGCGGGCCAGTGAACGGATCCTCCCCTTCGTATTCATTTATTTTGATATGAAGCATTAGGATGGTTCTGGATGACTACTGATCCGTGAGGTGGGGCCCCGTCAAATCAAAAACCTGCACCCGGCGAGCCGAAGTCCTCGGACACACCCCGGCACTAAAAGCCATGCGTCATTTCACTTTACCGTACCAGCTATGATAACAGATCTTCGTGAATGTCGATTTTTGTTGCTAAGTCCATATGAACGCCGAGTCACGAGAAAATGGGTGAGCAGAATTGAACGAAAATCGGTATGTAAGTCTGAGAATAAGGAACTGTAATCTAGTAAGGTAAGGTTGTGTTCTGCTCGAAGGCAGGTCCGAATCTCCGCAGAGTTGTGCCTGAGCCGGAGTTTACGTACGGTAGTGTAGGGTGTCCAGTTCCTTTCCTCTCCTCCATTCCCTCCAACAGCGCGTCGCAACCCATCCAAATCTTGACCACGCCCAATGTTGCTTAAATTCGGAGATCTCACGGGATCCGGTGTTTCAACGGCCGTTGGCAACTGTAGTCTAAGTTATAAATAATTTAATTCACGCTGAATGAAATGATACTTTAGGGCAAGGTGCCTAAAATGTAATTTTTAAATACCTATATTAATGGTTCTATCGAAAAGTGCTACATAACAGAAGTTATAAGAGAATACAATTTCCGATGTATGTCTTATGGAGTTTTACCGTACCGACTATGATTATGTAGACTTTTGTTGCTTGGTCCATATCAAACCCGAGGTCCGACTCGTTGGCTGAACGGTCAGCGTACTGGCCTTCGGTTCTGAGGGTCCCGGGTTCGATTCCCGGCCGGGTCGGGGATTTTAACCTTAATTGGTTAATTCCAATGGCACGGGGGCTGGGTGTATGTGTTGTCTTCATCATCATTTCATCCTCATCACGACGCGCAGGTCGCCTACGGATGTCAGATAGAAAGACCTGCACCTGGCGAGTCGAACCCGTCCTGGGATATTCCGGTACTAAAAGCCATACGACGTTTCATTTCATTTCAACCCCGAGCATTGCTGACACGGAAATATTGTTCAATCGTGTTACGCGCCTCAGAATCTGGGGAACAATGTCATCATGCATATGCTATGTAATTGTCTCATCAACGATGAGTACTGCAGCTAGTTACTGTATAAATGACACACTGCATACTACAGTTCTAGTGGATTTGTTTTTGCCTGTTTGAACCGCTTTCATTAATCTCCCTCCCGTCACTTGAGAACTTGTTTTACATTGTAGCACATATACAAGTTTTCCGTTCATCATAATCATCACTGCGTTATTCAAAATATGTACAAATGTGAAGTTCAGCTTTGACTGTAAACAACGTTCAACCTGGGGCCTGTTCCACGAACGAGCTTTGCAACTTTTCACTTTGCACTTTGCACTTTTCAGTTCAGATTTTGTTCCACCATCACTTTTCAGATTTAGCTTGCAAAGTGAAAAGTCCTCCTGGAACTTTTTTGTGTTTCCGAATAAAAAGCAGCGTGAAATTATAAGAAATGCCTGGATCGCGGCATTGAAACGAGGGACTAGTGATGGTAAACCATGGAAACACACGAATAACTCGCGTGTTTGTAGTCGGCATTTTGTGAATGGAATGTCTTCGAGAGATCCTGACAATCCTGGTTATGTCCCGAGATTGTTTATAAAACCGCTTGTTTCGATCGAACGTCAGCAAGAAGAGGAGCACCGAGTGACGACTAGATACAAGAGGCGAAAACGGAGACATGAAAATGAAAACGTTGATACTGGTACCATGGAAGATTTTTCGAAATCATACAGTGATTCAAGCACGCAGGCTGAAGTAATGACCACCGATGGTAACAAAACCAGTGTGAACGTGTTATTTTCTGCTCTGAAAAATAATTGGGAAGCGGAAGTTCAAACAAATTTGCCAATGCCTCGAGTGAATAAACAGGCGACGACTGACACTTGTTTTAAGAGAGATTGTGGTGTTCACGTGGACTTCCTTGACACCAGGCATACATTTAATGGATACAGGTCAGTGAAAGACAACGAACAGATCTTCTTGAAATAGCAGGTGTTAAGTTTGCAGTGTTTCATATCCTGTTATCCTTGTTTACCCTCCGTTCATCAGAACTGAACATTTACTAAAGAAAACATGCTGCTTCTACTGTTTATGAAATGTAAACTCGGTATTAGTTTCGCCGCTCTAGGCGTAATTTTTAACTGCCATAGGACTACAGCATCTGCTACTTTTAAAATCGCTCTCCATCAGAGAAAATAAAGGAATGGATTTTCTGGCCACAGCGATCCACTATCAAAAGCACAGTGCCTAATGCTTTTAAAAAACACTATGAAAATTGTACGTGCATTATAGATTGCAGTGAAGTGCCATGTGAAATACCTAACAGTGTTCGTCAAAGAACGTTAATGTTTTCTCATTATAAGAATCCATTTACAGTAAAATTTCTTCTTTCCATTACTCCATCATGTTACATTTCTTTTATATCCAAATGCTATGGTGGAAGAGCGACTGACAGCTACATCACAGTTAATTCCTGTATATTAAACTTTATTCAGCCAGGGGATATAGTTATGTGTGACAAAGGATTCCCACAGATAAAAACTTGTATTGAGAACAGAAACGCTGTAATGGTAATGCCACCTTTTGCGTTTAACCCTCAGTTTTCAGCTGCAGAAGTTGAAACAGCATACGATATTGCATCAGTAAGGATTCACGTTGAAAGAGCTATTCAGAGAATAAAAATTTATAAAATATTAAGCAATAAACTCACTATGGATTTACTTCCTCATATAGATAAAATTGTTCACATCATAGGTGTCTTGGTAAACTTCAGTCCTCCAATAATTAAATCACAAGACTAACTATTTTTAGTTAAGCTTACTAAATATGTTTGCAAATAATTGTCATAAAATTCGATACTGTAATGGAATTTTTAACAGCAAAATAATTTGTGTTTGAATTATGCTATCAAAATAATAAATTAAAATTTTCAAGTTGAATTCTCAGTATTGAGATACACAATTAGTACATCAGCCATTATCCGATTAGTGATAATTCACACTTGAATATAGTTATAGTGCATTCACTGTAGCATCTTTAAATATTACTGGAAGGTAATGTTCAAAATAAAACTTCTCTACTGAAGGAATAGTACTGGAAACGTTTCTGGAAAAGTTGACTGTAACACTTCCCTTTGGAGAATATATAAATAAGTCACAGTTGTGAAGGTTCAGACTGTACATTGATACCTGTACCTGAGTATAATAAACGTGAGCTTCCTTCAGGTTTACGTTACCATCAGTAGTTATATATAAATAAGGGACATTACACTTTGTCTTCAACTATAGGTTTTTCTCGACACGAATAAGGGAACTTAATCTCGAGAAGATTAACAAAATCCTGACCTGCAACTATTCCATTTGGACTGCAACTTAACCATGGTTGTTGTTCTTTTCTAAACAACCCGAGTTGAACCACACGGCATTCGTTTAATAAGCTGTAACGGTTCAAATCCCGTTACAAGATGATATCTGTATTTTTATTATTGTATGATTTTATCTGTATTTTATTATTATTATTATTATTATTATTATTATTATTATTATTATTATTATTATTATTATTATTATTATTATTATGTCAGTATTATTATTATGTTATCTGTGATATTGTACTATTATTGTAATTATCCGTTTTATTCAATTTTGCAATTGCCTGTTGCTTGCAAGATTGCACCTAGATGTATACATATATACGTATGTGTAGTATAACACTCAATACCTGTACAGTGAGAATTGTTGTATATATCAGAGATTGGAAGTGACGTTGTTATATTGCGACACCACTGGCGATTCTGCCAAGTCATCGCCGCGCCTTGGCTATGTCATCGTATTTATTTAGATATGCGCGCATCGACTCAATCGCCGCGGGGCTATTTCACCACTGGATGTAATATCTGTCGCGTAGGTGGGAGTATGTCATTGTTATTTTTGGAGATTACGTAGCTGTGTCAACCAACGTCTATATAAGATAGCTCCATATTGTAGCGTCAGTCATTACTTATACGGATGCAGTACAGTGAAGTAGTCTACTAGATCAAGAGGCCTTAGGTGGTCAGCCAACGAGTGCGAACGAGAGATGGCGAAGACTCAGTGAGCCATTAATTATTGGTCATTGAGAGAGTGAGACCAAATGGTTGGTCGGTCACTTAGTGGAAGACGCGGACGCAAGGCTTACCAAGGAGTCAGAGAGGGCAACCCTGGACCTGCCAAGAGGTCATACCATATTGACTTACAAAGAAGTCAGATGATATGGAGAAGAAGCAGTCTCAAGGATGTATCACCACGTTAGGCGTGACACATCTACAGTAAACACCAGAGCAATGGATTACGTCGTAATTACACTAAAAGTGTTGAAGGTACAGTCAAGTGAATCAGTGAGGGAAATATTTCGTATAAATTGTTAAATGTCCGGTCAAGAAGAATTCAAATTCATGCCTAGTTTCTTTTAGTTGCAATGTCATAATTTCACATTCTCATCTGTTTTATCGCAACAAGACTCACTATTTTTTGATATATTATTTAAAGAATATATATTGTTCTATCAAACGAATTCATAGTTTCATTTCATTGACAGTAAAATATCTTAACCTCAAAATTAATGGGGAAACCGAACGCCAATCTCCTTTTCCCAGAACTTATATGGTATGTTGTCAAAAGTAAGCTTATTACCCCACACCCTAGAGATGGTCAAGAGTCTCATTCTATTATTGCTGTACTGAGTGACAGCTGGCGCCCTTCAAATAACGTATGTGTAAGTAAGCAGGTAACAAGTAAGTGTCAGTACAGGGTTCGACGAGTGTGTATTTTATTTAATGAATGTTCATTTTCATATTTTCCATTATAAATGCAGATATTCAGATTTATCAAGTTAAATTCCAGATTTATATGTTTGTAAAATTAGTCAGCAAGTTAGGAAGTTCTCATTTTGGCCCCGCAACGTGGTGCACGAAGAAATTCAGAATTTGGTCTGAATGACAGCATATCATAGGTTCATTTGGGAAGAGTATGCGCATTTAAGCCAACGGAATTTATTACCGGTAAATGTCAAGAGTGTAATTTTGTGATATATATTTGTGTTTTGGGGATATGTCAAGGGATTTGAAGAGGGAAATTAATTTGAGATCGCGTACTATCACTAGTGAACCAAAGATGGACAAGGAAGACAATAACAAGTCATGTGACGACGAGGTCATTGCTTCTGCGGACATCCAAGGTGAAATTCAGAGTAGGGAGCAGGTGAATACGATGGAAGCTTCTGAGATAATTCAGGAAAGTACAGAAATTGAGAAGCACACTGAAACTCAAAAGGAAATCGCGGGGGGAATGAACCAAGATTTTCTAAATTTGCTGATGGCCAAATTTACCGAGATCAGTAATGATAATAAAAAAGAGATGAAAGAATTTTTTAGTAGTAGTGAAAATAGTCAGAAACGTATGGAGGAAAAGATTGATACTAATAGTGAAAATAATAAGAAAGAGATGAAAGAATTATTTTGTAATAGTAGTGAAAATAATATGAAAGAGATGAAAGAATTAATTGATAGTAGTAATGAAAATTGTAATAAACAGATTAACTCTCTAAGTAATAAAATGGAACAAATAATTAGTAGTAACGAAAATAGTAAGGAAGAGATGAAAGAATTAATTTGTACTAATAATGAAAATTGTAATAAACAGATTGACTCCATAAGTAGTAAAATGGAGGAAATGATTGGTAGTTGTAACGAAAATCTTAATGTGATCAATGATAAAATAGATGGGTTAAGTGAATCACTAAATTCCAAAATAGATACTAAGATAGTAGAGGTAACTGGTCAAATATGCAAGTTAGAAAATAAGTTAAACAAAGAGTGTGTTGACCTTAGAGAAGAAATGAAGTCGAGTCGGAGCGAGCTTCATACTCAAATTGAGCATGTCAAAGGAACTTGTACAGAGAATATCTTAGAGTTAAGTAATAAGATTTCAAGTAATCGGGAAGAAATTCATGAGGTAGTCGAGAAAAGATTGGACAAAATTTACAATGCAGTTAGGGAAGATACGAGGGAACAGATTAGTAGAATTGAACAAATTGAAAGCAAACTTGTGGAAGTCAGTGAACTACGGAACGAACAGGAAATGCTATCACAGCAGGTGAGAGAGAGAGAGGAAGAATTGCAGGAAGACGTGAGAATAGTGGAAGAGAATTCTGAGAGAGCAGCGGAAGAAGAATAAGAAGAAGAATAAGAAGAAGAAGTTGTGAACTGCCAGGGATTGATTCGGCAGGAATTTGAATTTGCAGGTGAGATGACGGGAGAAATGATAGTGGTGAGTGGTTTGTTCAGTAGGGATCGTGATTTAACCAAGTTTTCTGGAGAACAGTTCAGTTCTGTAGAATTTGTAAAAGTAGTTGAGAAAAGATTTGCAAGTAAGTTGAGGAATAATGTTATTGAATGGGAATACGTGTTGGAGATTTTGTCTAATGTTTTTATTGGTGAAAGTAGAATATGGTTTCGAGTGTACTGGGATAATATGTCTAATTTAGAAGAGATTAAAGTGTTCATTGACAGGCTTTGGAAGGAATGTGTGGAAGGGCGCGCGCGCGAGAGAGAGCGCATGATGTCTGGGGAAAGTAATATTGTAGAGAGTAGGGGGAAAATGTTAGCCGTGTATCAGAGAAGTAGTAATCCTGATGAGCAGAGTATTAAGAGTTATGTCAATAGTGATATGGGTCAGATGAGTAACCAGGGAGAATCGGAAGATGGGGGGCGTATGTATTTGAGTTATGAGAGAGAAGGTCAGAAGAGTAATCAGAGAGAATCGGAAGATGGGAGGCGTATGTATTTGAGTTATGAGAGAGAAGGTCAGAAGAGTAATCAGAGAGAATCGGAAGATGGGAGGCGTACGGATTTGAGTTATCAGAGGGATTATGATAAGCCGAATATGAAGGTTATCAACGTGTCGTCATCTAGCCAGATTATTTCAGATTCACAGGGAATCGGGTAAGTTAAGTAGAGAGGCTGAAGGTAGAAGATGAATAGGTATGTAGTATAAGTAGTTATGTAGTGAAAGTAGATTTAAGGGTATAGTGTGATTGTGACCTAAGTAGTGTTAAGTGAGGTATTTAAGTAATGACGTAGTCGTAGATAACGATGTAATTAATGGTAGCAGTAAGTTAGACGTAAGAAGTGTTCTGGTAAGTGATGTAAGTACTTGTAATGCTGAGAATATACTGTAAGCAGTGAGGTAGTCGATGATGGAAATTGTGATATGAAGAAGGTACTATCAGATCTTATAACAGCCGTTGGGTAAGTCAAAGTGAGTAAATAAGTTGATAGAGGTACCAGTCAATTGAAGATAATTGTAAGTTTCAGCTATGCCTTGTTGTACCAAAACTTGTGTATTCAGTTGTTTTAGGAGCTGACTTGGTTGCAAATCATGGAAGTAGAATAGACTTTGATTTAGGTAGTGTGTGTTTGTTCTGGGAGTAATCTAGCAAAGAAGTACGTGTTAATTATGATGGTCTGAGGTAAGTGTGTTAGTGACGTGAGGTAATTTGAGTGAATTACAGAAGGAGTAATTGTGTTCGATGTTAGGTAAGCGTCGAGAGGTATTTAGTGGTAAGTGAGGAAGAACACGTATATGAACATAAATTGTAGTAAATGACCAATGATCGTTTGTGGGAGGTAAGTACCCCATTCAACTTAAATGTGCTAGTGGAGTCTAAGAACAAATAAACATTATGCTGGATTACGGAATAATTGAACCATCTTGTAGCCATAGTATTGATTCTTTAATTATTGTTGCCAAGTAGGATGTGATCTATTGAGATATGTAAGTTAATAAGGGCAAAATTGATTCAGTTTGAGTGACAGAGTGCTACTCAGAGTTCCATTTCATCATCTGCAGAGGCGGGAAATATGTTGAAGTTATTCTTTTGTTTCAGGGGTATTTCACTATTGTGAACCGTATCGGGAAGTGTGCATAGTCTTTAATAGATCAGGAAGGGGATATTGTCGGTATTTGTAGTATTATATATGTAAAGAAGTATTTCACGTGAGATTTGTTGAAATAAGAGTAAGATGATTAAATTTTGTGAGAAACTGGCAAAATAAAATTAACATACATGAATTAGCGTGTGAACCAAGTGTCGTATTGGTGCATTGGAAGAATAAGTGCTACATTGTCATGTTCTGTGTGACAAAACTGAGAACAGGACATTGGACAGTTACTGCGATAACCATATGCGAGAAAAGTTCTCATATAAGTGAATTTTCACAAAATATTTTGATATGTTAAAAAAAAAAGGAGAAGAATGTTGTATATTGATTGAAAATTATTTGTGTGTGTTAAATCAAGTGCTATACTCTTGTGATTTGTATGAGAGAAAGAGAGAGAATGGGACACTGGACAGTTATCTACGATGGCAATGTGCGAGAAGAATTCTCATATTTGTGATATTTTATAAAATGTATGGATGTTGAAAAAGAAAATTATTGTTGTATACTCATTTAAAGTGTTTATCTGTGTCAGTGTTATATATATAATTTTGTTCATAAATCAATCGATTCTTTGTTCTTCGATTTATTTATGAGGGAGGCGAATTGTAACGGTTCAAATCCCGTTACAAGATGATATCTGTATTTTTATTATTGTATGATTTTATCTGTATTTTATTATTATTATTATTATTATTATTATTATTATTATTATTATTATTATTATGATGTCAGTATTATTATTATGTTATCTGTGATATTGTACTATTATTGTAATTATCCGTTTTATTCAATTTTGCAATTGCCTGTTGCTTGCAAGATTGCACCTAGATGTATACATATATACGTATGTGTAGTATAACACTCAATACCTGTACAGTGAGAATTGTTGTATATATCAGAGATTGGAAGTGACGTTGTTATATTGCGACACCACTGGCGATTCTGCCAAGTCATCGCCGCGCCTTGGCTATGTCATCGTATTTATTTAGATATGCGCGCATCGACTCAATCGCCGCGGGGCTATTTCACCACTGGATGTAATATCTGTCGCGTAGGTGGGAGTATGTCATTGTTATTTTTGGAGATTACGTAGCTGTGTCAACCAACGTCTATATAAGATAGCTCCATATTGTAGCGTCAGTCATTACTTATACGGATGCAGTACAGTGAAGTAGTCTACTAGATCAAGAGGCCTTAGGTGGTCAGCCAACGAGTGCGAACGTGAGATGGCGAAGACTCAGTGAGCCATTAATTATTGGTCATTGAGAGAGTGAGACCAAATGGTTGGTCGGTCACTTAGTGGAAGACGCGGACGCAAGGCTTACCAAGGAGTCAGAGAGGGCAACCCTGGACCTGCCAAGAGGTCATACCATATTGACTTACAAAGAAGTCAGATGATATGGAGAAGAAGCAGTCTCAAGGATGTATCACCACGTTAGGCGTGACACATCTACAGTAAACACCAGAGCAATGGATTACGTCGTAATTACACTAAAAGTGTTGAAGGTACAGTCAAGTGAATCAGTGAGGGAAATATTTCGTATAAATTGTTAAATGTCCGGTCAAGAAGAATTCAAATTCATGCCTAGTTTCTTTTAGTTGCAATGTCATAATTTCACATTCTCATCTGTTTTATCGCAACAAGACTCACTATTTTTTGATATATTATTTAAAGAATATATATTGTTCTATCAAACGAATTCATAGTTTCATTTCATTGACAGTAAAATATCTTAACCTCAAAATTAATGGGGAAACCGAACGCCAATCTCCTTTTCCCAGAACTTATATGGTATGTTGTCAAAAGTAAGCTTATTACCCCACACCCTAGAGATGGTCAAGAGTCTCATTCTATTATTGCTGTACTGAGTGACAGCTGGCGCCCTTCAAATAACGTATGTGTAAGTAAGCAGGTAACAAGTAAGTGTCAGTACAGGGTTCGACGAGTGTGTATTTTATTTAATGAATGTTCATTTTCATATTTTCCATTATAAATGCAGATATTCAGATTTATCAAGTTAAATTCCAGATTTATATGTTTGTAAAATTAGTCAGCAAGTTAGGAAGTTCTCAAAGCAATACTCCTCAAGTGCCTTCCGTTCATTAACTCTGCCATATCTCACTGCAGGAGTGTTTAAATTCTTAGATAAAAGAAACGCTGATATCAGCCTTCCGTAATCTCCACTCTGTAGGGTTTTGATCTGGTGTACATTTGTCTTTGGACACCCCAGTACTATTATATTATTCACTCTTCTTTTTTTCTTGATGACCCACACACAGTGCCAATGAGAATTTATTTATTATTTATTTATTGACTTTAGCAGTGGCGAAGTTAGGGCTCATGGCCCTCTCTTACACTTAACCACATAATTAATGTACAGATAATACATATATAAAAGAAATATACTATTCTATCATAACATCAAAGATAAGCTAAAAATTACAGATTTGGACAACATATAATAAAGAAAGAAAGCAGAGTTCAACAAATAAAATAGAATAAAATTTGGAGCGTAAAGATAAAGAGAAAGAGACAGTCATAATGAAAAAGTAAGATACAAACTGAAAAAATAAGCAGTGCATAAAGAGAACACAATAAGTAATAAAGTAAATGGAAATATAAGTATGGTCATAAAAGTGATCTACGTACATGAGTAAGAAGCTAAATATTATGTACATTACACTATAATAATAATAATAATAATAATAATAATAATAATAATAATAATCATAATAATAACCACAATCACCCAACCTGTCATACGTCATCATACACACGAAACAATCAGCGGTATTCAACAGGTAATCTCTACATGTCTTAAATTTCGATATTGAATTAGAGTTCCTGACAGCAGCTGGGAGTGATTTCCAAAGTCGTGACCCAGCCACAACGCAGGATCTGTTATATATTGAAGAGTGGTTGACGGGAATAGCGAGGGAAGTGCCAGATCTAGTGTTACAATTATGGAATGAGGATAAATGGAATTTTGAAGAGATGTATTCGGATAGATTTTCCTTCCGAGTTCGATATATCAACGTGAGTACATGATTTCGCTGCCTTCGAAGTAACCAGCTCCCTTCTTATCTCCTTCGTGCGGAAGAAGAATCGGCATTTCAAGTAGTGAAATACGAGTTTTGGTACCAAACACAGCACATGATCTTCACAGCACCCCAACTGCGATGACTTCACTTTAATAACATCTAATTTATCCAAGCACTCGAAGAAAGTATCACCCCATAAACTATCCATACACGATAGCTTTTCCGCAACAACATTTTCCACTCCCAACAACACATTATAAACACTTTCCGACGCATACGTCAGATATGTTGCGCTTTGCATTGAGACGTAATCTTTAATTAGTGTTAGGGAAGCAGGCACACTATCAGTCGGTTTGCCGAAAAGGAAAGGGTGACATAAATCACACTGAATCACTTGAAATATTCCTCACTATGTATCCGGCTAAATGATACACTAAGTACTCTGTGTTACAATTCCGCCCACTTAACTCAGGTAAACTTTTTTTGTTTCTATTTGCTTTACGTCGCGCCGACACAGATAGGTCTTATGGCGATGATGGGATAGGAAACGCCTAGGAATTGGAAGGAAGCGGCCGTGGCCTTCATTAAGATACAGCCCCAGCATTTGCCTGGAGTGAAAATGGGAAACCACGGAAAACCATCTTCAGAGCTGCCGACAGTGGGGCTCGAACCCACTATCTCCCGATTACTGGATACTGGCCGCACTTAAGCGACTTCAGCTATCGAGCTCGGTGGTAAACTGTTTTCCCAGTCTGGTATTTGAATGTCATTTTCGATGTTCACAATTTTTTTCCTGATTTCATCTGCAGCTTGTGTCTTCACTGCACGATTTTTACTTTCAATTTCTCTTGCAAGAATACGCATTTGATTAACAAGAAACGTCAATGGGGATTCAGCTCTGTACTCACAGTTTCCGCCAGACGATACGGCAAGTTTAGACGGTACATAAATAGACTGCAACGTGTGTAAATGTAGAAAGTCAACAGTGGACGGATGATCATCACAACTTAGTGATCGCAGGATACCGAAATGACATTCTAGGGGATCTTGATTAAATTTTCCTGTCAAAACATAGCTATAATTGTATTCCCACAAATATTCAGACACTTCTAAGGTACTTTCCACGGTAACTCTTAAGGACTCCAGTGTCCTTTGTGAAGCGAATGAATTTTGAGTATCTCTGAGAGCATTCTGCCATTTAATTAATGTTTCATGTGCCTGTGATCCTTTATACAGTGCTTGAGTGGGAATAGACGAATTTAATGCGTCAATCAGACAGTGCACGTTATAAATTTCATATTAGAGCCCGTATTGTCAAAGTATCAACTTGTGAAAATTTTGATTTTATAATTCCACCTTTGTAAGGGTCTCTGTTGACATCGCGATACGGCAGATAGCGACACTAGTATGCTTGGACTAGAGTCTGGAGTCGAGTATACCGATTCTAAGAGCCACGGCCGACTGGATCCCTCGCTGCGCTCCTTAAGGAGCTAGCTAGAGCGACGCATCAAGTCCAGTCGGCCGTGCTAAGAGCACATTACTCGAGTCTACTCGATTCCGTCGCTACCCCATCCAGTGTTGCCAACTTCAGCGACAAGTCGCTAAATCTAGGGAATTCGGGAACCTTGTTAGCGACAAAATTTTATTTTTCCGATTGGCGACTTTTCTGGCGATTATTCAAGCACTTTAGAGGGAAAACTGGTGAATTTCATAGTTTAAAATAAAATTATTATCAATTTAACGGTATAAACTGCAGTTCAGTACGTGAATGTTTATGACCGGTTATTTTTTAATCTGGACTTCCTTGTATATCATTTCATGTGATCACATTATGGCATCATTCGGCAATTCCTCTTCTTATCTGCTGGATGACATAATGTGTAGGCGCTGGGAGTTGCACAGACAGCGTTAATACAGTATTAACGCAGTTAGATTAGTCAGTCATTCGATTTTTTATTTTTTTGCCTCTTAGTTACGCGTAACATTACACAGCGGACGGAGGTGATTCAGCCAAATACAGTAGAGACAATACACGACACTTACGGATTTCGCCTTGCTAAAATGGGAGACAATTCGACGGTGGCGCTCCTAGTGACTTGACCTGAACAAATTGCGCTAAATTCAAATATCAATGGAAATGTATATACGGAAATGGATAAATAAATTACGTCTAGAAAGAAAGTGGTATTGAGATATTAACTTCGAAGTTGCTAAAGCAATTCTGGATAAATGAATGAAGAATTATTTAAAATTATTCAA
Organism: Anabrus simplex; assembly: GCF_040414725.1. Lineage (NCBI taxonomy): Eukaryota > Metazoa > Arthropoda > Insecta > Orthoptera > Tettigoniidae > Anabrus > Anabrus simplex. Next base: position 321,161,332 of record NC_090265.1, read on the forward strand.
AGACTGAAATTAGACATATAAACAAGGTGTGAAATGGACTGCTGTGAAATGGCTTGATCTTTCATTTATGCATTACTTTCTTAGCTTTAGCATACCTGCCTGAAATCTTACGGTTGGATTTGCCTTTTTTCCTCATTTAAAAACAATGTATCATCACATTAAGACATCTGTCAATAAAAATAATGGCACATTCCTTACACATATGATGCAATGAATTAACATTTAATAGCTGGACAATTTTCCTCTTAACATGAAGCCTACTAACAGAAAGAAAATCTATAAAATCCCGGCTTTAATATGAGAAGAGGGATAAAAGAAAGAAAAGTTTGAAAATGTTGTCGATAGTGATGCTTTGAGGAATATTTACGTACAATTAGAGTAAAAATGTAACATACCCTTGGCTGTATAGTCGAGGATTTTTAAAGTCGCTGGCCTGGAAATGATCTGAACAGATCTTATAATTCTTAAACAAGCGTAACGTCCCTTCTTTCTTGTACACTTTATCCAAATCGCTACTGTGACATTTCACAACCCACAGATCACACCTACAACAACACATCAGTATTGAAGGTTAACTGCTGCACTATACAATAAAATATGCGTATTATATTTTAAGCCCGTTAAAACATGGGTCGAGCAGGTCAGAAGATTATGAAGTACTATAAAAATCTCTGTCACTGGAAGAATATATATCCAAACACAATATTACATACATGTTCTTGTCACGAGGGAACCTGAAGAACGAGCGCGCATTTTTCTCTACTATGTAATTACTGCAGCCAAACACAGCACATACATTTCCCCTCATGTTGAGAGGAGATATCAAGGAATGACACACGCTACTATTTAATTATGTCAACTCACTGAAAACGCATAAATAACACCAAAAACTTCACACAAAAATACACGTGCTCTTATGACAGAATCAGTACCGTTCAGGTCTATCCGCTAGAGTGAGCTCCAATAACTGTCCCTCGATATCTCGCTCAGTGTCGTGTATTGTCTCTACTGTATTTGATTCAGCCGCGCACGCTAAGAAAATGAATCGATCTCTTCGCAGCTATCAGTGTAATCATAAGTTCTGTTGTGATCTGTGTTTTTTCTTGAAGTCATTCATGGTTTGTTAGGTGTATTTACGCAAATTTACATGTGCGATTTCAAATATTCATTTTCGTATTTTCTTGTTTGTGAACTGTGTTTTTGTTTTTTGTTCAACACCATGGGTAAGCCAAAGTATCAGCAAAACTACCGTAAAGACTGGGAACATCAGTTTAAATGGTTAAGACCGGTAGATTCTGATAAGTCCAAAGCCTACTGCGTCTACTGTAAAACAGAACTGTATGCTAAATATAATGATTTAAAGAAACATTCTGAAACTCAAACATAAAATGCGATCAGGGCCGTTTACCTCACCACTGCAGAAAAAAATACCGTTTACAAAAGTACATAAGTACTGCTAGGACTGAAGGAAATTTGGCATTGTTTATTGCAGAGCACTGCTCATTGTTGACTGTAGATCATTTGTCAGAACTTTGTGTTATAAAAATTTTGGCGATAGTTCTAAAGCAGCAGATGTCCGTTTACACAGAACAAAATGTACTTCTTCTTCTTCTTCTTCTTTCTTCTTTTCCTACCGCTTTTCCCACACCTGTGGGGTCGCGGGTGCGATCTGTGTCGCACAAGTGGATTTGGCCCTGTTTTACGGCCGGATGCCCTTCCTGACGCCAACCCTATATGGAGGGATGTAATCACTATTGCGTGTTTCTGTGGTGGTTGATAGTGTAGTGTGTTGTGTGAATATGAGGAGGAGAGTGTTGGGACGGACACAAACACCCAGTCCCCAAGCCAGAAGAATTAATCAGAAGGGATTAAAATCCCCGACCCGGCCGGGAATCGAACCCGGGACCCTCTGAACCGAAGGTCAGTACGCTGACCATTCAGCCAACGAGTCGGACACAGAACAAAATGTACTGAAGTAATAAAACATGTACTAGCACCGCATTTTGTTGAGGACATGGTTTCTGATATTGGCGATCAGGGCTATAGTTTAATAATAGATGAGGCGACAGATATATCCGTTACTAAGTTGTTGGGTGTCATATAATTCGTTACTTCAGCGTCAGTATGAAAAGGATAGTATCAAGATTTTTAGGTTTGGTAGACTTACCAAATGGCACAGCACCAGCTATTGTTAACGCAATAGGAATACTCTTACAGCAACTGCAAATGAAGCCTGCTAATTTATTAGGTATAGGTGTAGACAACGCTTCCGTGAACACTGGACTGAACAATGGGGTATATGAACTTATGAAGCTGTTTCTCATGCTACGGAAGACACTTTGCCTCGTAATGTTGACTTCATTGTCCGTGAAAGTTACCTTTGGTTTGCTCATTCCAGCAAGAGACAGGACATTTACAAGCAAATTTACAATGCAATAAATAATGAAGAGCCTCTCAAACTTCTAAAAGTTTGTGAAACAAGATGGTTATCCATTGAACCTGCTGTTCGGCGAATTGTTGAACAGCGGGATGAGCTCAAATTACACTTCGATATAGTAAGGACACAAGAAAAGTGTTATACTTCAGAGATGTTATTCCAAATGTACTCTGACTTATCAAACAGATTGTTCATGACTTATCTAAAAAGTATTCTGCATGAGGTCCAAAAAGTAATTAAAGTATTTGAATCTGAAAATGCAGACCCTACTCGTTTACTTGATGATCTCATGAATCTTATACAGTTTTTAGGAAGGAAAATCCTAAACCCAACTGCTCGATTTGATCTGTTTTCTCCATCAACTGAGATTAATAGTTACGTGGATCCCAAACTCTATCTGGGTTACGAGCTCGAAAAACTGGCGGAAACTCTATCAGTAGAAAAGGTAGAAATGGTTAGGGGCCGCTGTATTAACCTCACAAAAAAAGATAATTACAGAACTAAAAAAGAGGCTACCGAACAATTTTCAAAACCTAAGAAAAATGGCTCTCCTTTCTATTAAAAACTGTCTTAATGTCGTCAAAAACCCAATATTTGAGTTAGCGGAAGATATGGGTTGTAGTGTCTTAGATATAGATCACATTGAGAAACAGTGGCGTAATTTAAACGCAATAAAATGGAGTCAAGTTTCAAATACCACAGATTTCTGGGTAGAGGTGTTGCAGTATAGTGATTCGGCAGGACAAAATCCCTTCAGAGAACTAGCTACTTTTGCTATGAAAATTTTGGCTCTCCCGCATTCAAATGCCGAAGTAGAAAGGCTCTTTAGTACACTTGGTATTGTGAAATCTAAAGTGAGAAACAGAATGAAAGTCGAAACAGCAGCATACATCTTGCACATCAGGAATGCGCTTAAGTGCCTAGGAAAAACCTGCCATTCCTACGAAATTCCAGAGAAGGTCGCCAGGAAGATAGGAACTAAAAATGCTTATTCAACAACGGCTGAACTAATACCTGCTACATCATCTCAGCAACCTTCCACTTCACAAGCTACATCGTTTGCTGAGAAGGAAATGGAAGAAGATGAAGATGGAATATTTTTTTCTGCATAGGTATGTCCATTTTATTCATGTTTACTGGTAATTTTATGTTAGCGACTTTTCTTAGCGACTTTGACGAAAATTTGGCTATTTTTAGAGACTTTCATCAACGAATTTAGCTATATTTTAGGATGTACAGTTGGCAACACTGACCCCATCACTACTGACTGGTAAACAAGCCTTTGCGGGAATAGCCATAGCTTCCTTGTCTTCCTTCATTTTCATTCTGTGTCGCTGTAGTAAATGCAGCGCGTAATCCGTTACTCTGTGAATTGCTGGCAGCTTATCACTGTTGCAGAGAAGTCGTCTGTTCACGTGTTGCGTATGTTGTTTAGTCTTTATATCAGTGCGTACTTAAATACTGCGTTTTACCAGTGTATGTGGCGCCGTTTTCCCCCTATGCTGTGAATAAATGAGTCCTCTCTAAATCCCAAGCCCCCTTCAGTTCATAAAAATAATTTCCATTTTAGTTTCTCCTCCTTTTACCTTGAACTGAAATAGAGTTTCACTAATGTATGTGCCACCGTTTTCCCGTAATGCTGTTAAGCAGTGCCGTTCTTAAGGGCAACCCTGTTGTGATAAGAGCAAAACTGTTTTCTTAACATGGAATGAGCTGTAGAGACAGTTATACTTCCCGAGCCGGGTTGGGAATTTTAGCCGTGTCTTCATAATTTCTCTGACTTGAGGACTCAATGCTTATGTCCATCCTAATACACACCTCTTCATTTACACATTGCATATCACACTACCAACCACCACAGAAACACTTAAGGTTGGGTCAAGAAAGGCATCTGATCGTAAAACTGGATCACATGTGCTATACACATCGCACTCGCGTCCCCGCCTAGGTGTGAGAGAAGCGGCGGGAAAATCTTCTTCTTCTTATTATTATTATTGGGAATATCCCGTAATTTATGGACGAGACATGGAAACAATGACGGCCATCTTATGTCTTTTTCCACCTCACGAAAGTACTTTTAACAAGGAATTACTGAATATGCAATATTTATGTGCTCATCTACAATGGCACCAATGTCGTGCGTACTACGTACGCATTGCTTATCCCCCAAGATACTCGACAATAAGTCTCATCGCGTACTACCCGCGAAACTTTTAGTGACACTTCGTTTTACGGGGTTGAGGAGTAAGGAGGAAGCTACAACGGTTCCGGTAATACTGCCAACTGAATGAAAATTAAATCTGAATTGAATCGATATTATGATATAAATTTTCTAAACAGTCGTTTCCGTGTAGGAGTTCTAGGTTGTTCCTGTGATGTACTTTGATTTTCCTCACTCATGTTCAAGCTTAACCTGTATTTTGACTTTGCTGTGTAAATAACAGTATTTAAAGTGTTGCAATTATACCGCCAGATGTCTCACGGCGGTGCATAATCGATTCAAATTTTTGTGTGTCAGAGTTTGCCAATTCGAATCTCGAAGTTAACCGAAGTCTACCGATTCAGCACTAGGGAACCGAAGTATCACTAAAAGTTTCGCGGATAGAAGGAAAACATTGCTTCGTTCAGTCGTCGTCCAATGGTGCTTCAGCCAGTGTTGCCAACTCAGCGGATTTCCTGTTAAATTTGGCGGAATTTTACATGGAACAGTGGATAAAAGTTCCTTTTAGTGGACAGCGGAATTTTTGACAGATTTTAAAACTTCTGTTAACGGTTTTCAGTGGTAACATCATATTTTATCGTAAGGAGAAACAATAATATAGAACTTACTATAAAATTTGCTATACTTGCTGAATAGAACTTACCATCATTGTTTACTGCTGCTGTAATCGTCACTGAAATCATGGTGAGCTCGGTATCTTGTGTTGATACCGTGTTTCTATGCCGAAAGGAAAGGTGCAGCAAAGTAACGTAAGATGGCGTCCGGTCCCGCGGTGTAGGGGGCAACGCGTCCGCCTGTCACCCGGCGGCCCTGGGTTCGATTCCCGGCTGGGTCAGGGTTTTAAAATTGTAAATGATTAAAATGATTAATGTGTCATTTTTGTGTAGTCCTTAACGTTCCTTTCCTCACATTCAACACACTCCATTCCAATTACACGCATGTTCATATCACATGGTGCAAGTAGGGGCAAAAGTTCTCTATAGGTCGACGCCCCGAACAAATAGTATTTAAAAAACCACACAAGATAGCTGTATGTTCAAGTCGCAAGAAATCTTGTCCTTTCCAAATGACTTGAGTTTATGACCCATTTTCAAGGAACAAAGTCAAATGGAAAGTGTTTCACTACCAAACAGTGATATCATTCATAAACTTTGTTGTTTTTCTGAAACCCTCTTTGTCAAAATGTTGGAAAATCAATAAATCATTTCAGTCAAGCTCTGCAGACCATATCGCCAGAAGAATTGTTCCGAGATACTACGGTGATATTTTGAGAGTAGATATTAGTAAATATAAATTTCCTTAAATATATGTTGGCTATGGAAACAATGAAATCTGTGATGAAAGTGAAAAACCTTTCGAAATAGATCTGAAAATTTAAAATGTCTTGCGGGAGGGGGGGGGGGGGGAGGCGGCTGCAAAGTCGACGGAAAGTTCTTCTGGCTGCTCTGAAAGAGTGCTAAATAGTTAGGATATTGGTTTAATGCTATTGTTGAGAGAGCTCTCAACCAATTACATTAAGTAAAAACTTGAATGTCTACCGCTATTGTTTACCATTCGAGCAGGATTAAAACGAGTGAACAAGTGTTGCAGTGATCATAAATATTGGCATCAGGTATTTCGAAAAGGAATGGTACCAAGGCTTATGAAACTGCAGGAGAGGAGAAGATGAAACCCTGTTCTAAAACTGCCGAGTGTCGACTTAATTTCTTCTATACAAAAAGCTGGTATATGCTATTTTGACTTAATTCGAAATTTAGCGGATAAAATATTTCTCGGTTGGCGACACTGGCTTCAGCATGAAACTCGCAGTCGCTTTGAACTCGTCTGGAATAAGCACTCAGTCGAAGAGACGCATTAGTTGGGAGTGGTTGAGTGAGGTCGTGAAGCACGTGTGATTTAGCTAGATTATATCAACTATGGGCCGCTTATCTTTCAGCGAAAACAAAAAGTAAGTACCCCTTATAATCTTGTATGGTGTAATAGTTCGACGCGCTTTTTAAATAGCTTATGTCTGGAGTACACTGGTTTAAAGGGAATGAGTCAGTTTGATAAGCTGTGCATTTTTTCGACGGGATGTAGCTGAATCAACTGCGCATTTCTTTATTCGTTCGGTGTCTTACGATTGCATTACTGTGGAATGTTTGACTACTTAAGAGCAACCTTCCTAAACAAATGAAGTTTCTTAAATGAGCCACGATTATTTGTAATCTTAAATTTTGGTCCGTTCGCTGTAACGTAGGGGTCACATCGAAAGGGAGGATTAGCCTAAATTTTATTAATCATGTTTTAGTCCCTAATTGTAAATCTTGTGTAGTTTTAAGACAAATTTCCTCCGAGATTACTAGTCTTTCCTTAGCTATGGAACACCTACTACATTTAAGCTACGCTGGTTTGACGAAATTTATGATTATATAGAGCAGTATTAACTTGTGTACCGTAACCAAAACTTAATTATCATATAGACTGTTATGACTTTCAGCGTTCAGTCTGCAAGCCTCTATTAATTTACTATACGACTCCACAATCCTCTATGTGTAACTAGCTCTACGGCCTTGTTTAATTCCATACCTCTTTATCTTAAAATCATTAGAAACCGAGTCTAACCTTCATCGTCTTGGTCTCCCTCTACTTCTCTGTCTCTCCATGACAAGAGTCCATTATTCTCCTAGGTAACCTATTCTTCTCCGTTCGCCTCACATGACCCCACCACCGAAACCGATTTATGAGTACAGCCTTTATCTCATCATTCCGAGTACCTTCCTGCCATTGTTCCCACCTGTTTTTACCAGCAATCATTCTCGCTACTTTCATGTCTGTTACTTTTAACTTATGAATAAGATATCCTGAGTCCACACAGCTTTTACTCCCGTAAAGCAAAGTCGGTCTGAAAACAGACCGATGTAAAGATAGTTTCGTCCGGGAGCTTTTTTTCTTACAGAATACTGTTGATAGCAACTGCGAACTTACTGCATTAGCTTTACTGCACTTTAATTCAATCTCACTATACTACCATCCTGGGAGAATACACAACTTAAATACTTGAAATGATCTGCCTGTTCATATTTTGTATTCCCAGTCTGACATTCAGTTCTCTTATGTTTCTTCCCTTATTCACGTATTCTTGGAAAGGCTAATTTTCATATCATACACACTGGACCTATTTCCGAGTTCCAAGATATTCGATTACAGGTTTTCAGCACCTGCTGTCTTCTAAGTCGTCGGCATAGGCCAAACTGCTTACTACATTTCGACCTAACTGAATCCCTCCCTGCGAAGTTACCTTTTAGTAGATGGTCTATTTAAACTATGAACAACAAAGGTGAAAGATTATACAGCCTTGTCTAACATCTGCAAGTATCTTGAACCAAAAACTCATTCTACTATAAATTCTCACTGCAGCCCAATTGTAACACAAATGCCTTTGATAGCTTTTATTAATCTACCCTTTATTCCCTAAATAAACTCCCAGTTCGGCTAACATCTTTTCCCTCGATACGATGTCAATATTCTGAAACAGTATATTCAGACTACTACTACTACTAACAACTACTACTAGTAGTAGTACTACTAGCCCCGTGTTGTAGGGGTAGCGTGCTTTTCTCTGATCCCGATATTCTATTTTCAATTCCGGGTCAGTCTAAGGACTTTAATTCTGGACTGTGAGCTGTCGGCGCTGGTGATAATATTGTCTTATATTCAAACTGTTAACCATCCCCTCTTAACATCAGTCAGTACCGATCGTGTTGGTCTTGCGGTTAGGATCGCGCAGTTGTGAGCTTGCATTCGGGAGATAGTGGGTTTAAACCCCAGTGTTGGCACTCCTGAAGATAGTTTTCCGTGGTTTCCCATTTTAACTCCAGGCAAATGCTGGAGCTGTACCTTAAAGCCACGACCTCTTCCTTCCCACTTCTAGCCCTTTCTTATTCCGTCATTGCCATAAAACCTACCAGTGTCGGTGCGACGCAAAGCAAATTGAAAAACATTAATCAAAGGAAGAAAGAAAGAAAGGGAAAGAGACCAGTAAGGACGTGAAATTGGAAGACGTCCTAGGCCTCGTGAAGTTAATACAGAGGGCACTAGGAAAGTTTTGCAATACGCAGAAACGGTTGGCTGGACCCCCCTTTTATGATGAGGGATGAAAAAAGGGGTGAAAACCGGTCTAGAAGGCAACAAGGCGCGACCTTCACACCAGTTGTTACCAAGCAGTGGGATTGAAAGGAAGATTAGATGCCAGTGTGGTCTAAAGAGGAATATCGCGCAAATATCCGCTACAATTTTGCGCGTGGGTTAACTGTTGACCAGTGCCTGGAAGAAATGACTCTTGTGCTGGGGGACTGTCCACATCGGACAACAATTTTCCGCTGGTACAAAGAGTTCCAGAGGGGAATTTGGGGGTTGAAGACGATCCTCGTTCTGGGCGACCGTCTGAATCAGTGAATGAGGAAAACATTGAAGCTGTAAGGAAAATATTGCAGCAAGAGAGGTGGTTGACATATCGGCAGGTAGAAGAGACCCTCCACATCCCTGCACCAGCTATTCATTCAATTGGGAACATGCATCATTTTCAAAAATATTTTTTTTGAAAAGTACACCAATGAAATAGTACGTAAACGTATTACATTGTGGTATGTTGCCTTGTTTTCTACCATTAAAAAAATATTTAATAGTGCCTTTCCGCAAGGCGAGTGAAACGGCCTCTGACGTAAGCGGCGCGCTGTGACGTCACGATCCAGTACCGCATGGAGCTCTACCAGCCGTTGCTAAAAGCCGATTGTTTATTATTCATGATCGCGAATAACTTCGAAATGACAGAAGAAAGGTTCAAAACAGCACAGTCAGACAATCTACCATGTATAGATGTCATTTTTCTTGAAAAATGTGACTTTTGTGGCCGCAGAAATTAGCGGATAACAAGCAAGTTTGTAAGTGGCGTCTTTTATATACGTGCAATGTACTGTAACCCATAGTATTAGGATAACAATGAACCTGGATAGATATCACATCACTTTCAACATTTCCTTCTAGACTGATTCCCCTATTAAAGAATAACATTGCATTTTCGGGCTTTCAGCATTAGTAAAGTAAGAAATCGGATTTCAGCACTAACATAAACATATACGTAGCATTATAGTACTAGTCCGCTTCTGTGGTGTAGTGGTTAATGTGTGCCACTCCCGGAGGCCCAGTTTCGATTCTCGGCTCTGCCATGAAAGTTGAAAACCAATAGTACGAGGGCTGGAACGGGGTCTACTCAGCCTCAGGAGGTCAACTGAGTAGAAGGGTTTCGAATCCCACCTCAGTCATCCTCGAAGTGGTTTTTCGTATTTTCCTACTTCTCCTCCAGGCACCTACGGCCACGGCCGTTTCCTTCCCTCTTCCTTGTCTATCCCTTCCGATCCTCCCATCCTCCAACAAGGCCCCTGTTGAGCATAACAGGTGAGGCCGCCTGGGCGAGGTAATGGCCCTCCTCACCAGTTTCATCACCATACTCAAAGTTTCACGTTCCAGGACACTGCCCTTGAAGTGGTAGAGGTGAAATCCCTCGCTGAGTCCGAGAGGAAACGAACCCTGAAGGATAAACTGATTAAGAAAGAAAGAAAGAAGGAAAGGAAGAAAGATCATAGTACTGTAGGTCTATAACCTATCATTTCTGAAAAAATATATATTTATGGTTGGGGCAACTGGCCTACCCACTTCCGGGGCCCATGAAAGAGAATTAAATATCTATGTGGAGGGAAAAATTTAAACATGATAAAGATAAATATGACTTCATCTAGTTTTCAAAAGTTGGGCTGAGTGGTTCAGACGGTTGAGGTGCTGGCCTTCTGACCCCAACTTGGCAGGTTCGATCCTGGTTCAGTCCGGTGGTAGTTGAAGGTGCTCAAATACATCAGCCTCGTGTCGGTAGATTTACTGGCACGTAAAAGAACTCCTGCAGGACTAAATTCCTGCACATCGGCGTCTCCGAAAATCGTAGAAGTAGTTAGCGGGGCGTGAAGCCAATAACATTAATTACATTTGGCTTTTAACAAGCTGAGCATATCGGAAAGAAAAGTGTCCTGGTGACATTTTAATCGCTCAATACAGGAATGTCTTTGGGTGCTGTGACTTTTACTTTTTGTTTTTGTTTTTGCTGTTTGCTTTACGTCACACCGTCACATCTAGGTCTTATGGCGACGATGGGACAGGAAAGGCCTAGGAATGGGAACAAAGCGGCCGTGGCCTTAGGTATAGCCTCAGCATTTGCCTGGTGTGAAAATGGGGAAACCACGGAAAACTATCTTCAGGGCTGCCAGCAGTGGGGTTCAAAACCTTCTATCTCCCGGATGCGAGCTCACAGCTGCGCGCTCCTAACCGCACGGCCAACTCGCGCGGTATTTTTACCCTTCGGTTTATTGACTTGGCTTGTATAACCTAAAACTTAGGCTAAGTTGGATAATATTTTAAACACCTACATCACTATTTTCACCTGTGTGCAATTATGTTATTTATTTCATTAATATTATGATAATTATTATAATTGAGCATTGTTAACTTATAAGATCCCAACAGACAAGCATTGCTTTTGTGTAGAAATATACATTTGTTAAATTCACGTTGTTTCCTTTCATGATGTACACGCCTATTCTTTGTTACATTATAGAGTATTTAGATATAACCTAAATTTCTTTACCAATTAAGCTCTTCAATAAAGACATTCATAACTGTCCCATGCCAAGATATATTGGTAGAATTAGAGCTGTCAAAATGGTTCATAACCCCTTTGATTTATTATCTTGACATGGATCACCCAAAACATAGGTTAGGTTTGGAGAATACGTTAATAATCAGCATTATTTAATGCACTGTTTATTATTTTCATATTCCAAGATGTAATTGAAGCATTTAAATAAAGCATCATATATTAAAATTTAAAGTTTTACTACTAGAACAGCTGACATGGAAAAGTGATTTGAAAATTCAAACAAATTCATCTTACGTTAGAATCTTCAAAAAAATAAACTAGACTTTTCTGATATATCACCAGCATTTCTCCGGCTCGCCAAAATCAATTTCTCCCTAGTTTTAGCGTCTTTGGAACATGTATAAACAATTTGTTTGGTATGGTATGCTATTGCACATCAGAACTCTACACCATTTATAAGTTTTCTGCCCCACTGTCTGCGCAGGATTCATTTTAAGTCTAAAATATACCACTCAGATTATTATCCGATGTATAGACCTCGAATTTAACCATACTAGACACTAACGTAAAGTAGAAATACGCGAAGTGTATCCTGCTTCTCACAGCACACTATGTGTTATTTCGTCTGCTAATTCAGTCAACCTGTACGATGACGTCAGACCAATGAGATCGCGTACTTGCGTGACGTGACATTTTCGTAGATTTTTATCATGTTTGGAGTTATTATTTGTACATTCTGATCACATTTTTGAATTCTGCATGAAATTTTGAATCAGATTAGCATATTTTTAATTAAAACCCCGGATCATGCATGTTCCCTATTCTACACGACCATCTCCATGTTAGAAAGGTTTGTTCCCTTTGGGTGCCCCATTCACTTTTAGAGGATAAAAGGGCACATCGAGTGAAATGGTGCCGAAAAATGCTAAAACAGTTTGAAAATGGGACTTCGCGTAACGTCATTAGCATCGTTACAGGTGACGAAACTTGGCTTTATTATTACGATGTCTCAACAAAATCCCAGAACAAGGTGTGGCTGTTTGAAGATGAGGGTACTCCTGTGACTGTGCGAAAGTCAAGGTCAGTGAAGAAAAGGATGATCGCAGTATTCTTCACTGGACGGGGCATCCTGACTCGGGTTGTGCTAGAAACACAAAGGACCGAGCTCGATAGCTGCAGTCGCTTAATTGCGGCCAGTATTCGGGAGATAGGTTCGAACTCCACTGTCGGCAGCCCTGGTTTTCCGTGGTTTCCCATTTTCACACCAGGCAAATGCTGGGGCTGTACTACCTTAATTAAGGCCACGGCCGCTTCCTTCCCACTCCTAGTCCTTTCCTGTCCCATCGTCGCCATAAGACCTATCTGTGTCGGTGCGTCGTAAAGCAACTAAAAAAACACAAAGGACAGCTACTGCGAAGTGGTACAGTGAGACTTTTCTGCCTCAGGTCATCCAGGCTCTCAAGCAGCTCCATCCAATGTCACGGCTCAACACTTGGCTCCTGCATCACGACAGTGCTCCAGCACATCGTGCTAATGTATGGATTTTCTTGCCAGATCAGGGTTGATTGTGCTTGATCACATAGATCCATACAGTCCTGATCTTGCCCCATGTGACTTCGCACTCTTCCCAGAAGTAAGGATGAAGCTGAAGGGGTGGCGTTTTGCATCCGACGAGGAGCTTCTGGCAGCATGGGATCAGGAGTGTGAAAATGTAACCGAAGAAAAGCGGCAGAGTTGGTTCAGTGACTGGTTTCGACGTATGGAAAAGTGTATTGAGTGTGATGGAAATTATTTTGAAAAAAGTCTAAAGCGTTCACGCACATTGCAACACTTTTCTATTGTCCTTTGTACTGTCGGGTGGGAAGAACACAAGAGTTGACCAAGGAGGTCAGATAGGAATATCATACTCGGGTAAAGGGCCCTGTGGTCCCCAGCACACTCTCCCAGGTTGAGAGCTCCAGGAAATGCTGGACTCTGACCAAATACAGTAGAGACAATACATGACACTGAGCGAGATATCGAGGGACAGTTATTGGAGCTCACTCTAGCGGATAGACCTGAACGGTACTGATTCTGTCATAAGAGCACGTGTATTTTTGTGTGAAGTTTTTGGTGTTATTTATGCGTTTTCAGTGAGTTGACATAATTAAATAGTAGCGTGTGTCATTCCTTGATATCTCCTCTCAACATGAGGGGAAATGTATGTGCTGTGTTTGGCTGCAGTAATTACATAGTAGAGAAAAATGCGCGCTCGTTCTTCAGGTTCCCTCGTGACAAGAACATGTATGTAATATTGTGTTTGGATATATATTCTTCCAGTGACAGAGATTTTTATAGTACTTCATAATCTTCTGACCTGCTCGACCCATGTTTTAACGGGCTTAAAATATAATACGCATATTTTATTGTATAGTGCAGCAGTTAACCTTCAATACTGATGTGTTGTTGTAGGTGTGATCTGTGGGTTGTGAAATGTCACAGTAGCGATTTGGATAAAGTGTACAAGAAAGAAGGGACGTTACGCTTGTTTAAGAATTATAAGATCTGTTCAGATCATTTCCAGGCCAGCGACTTTAAAAATCCTCGACTATACAGCCAAGGGTATGTTACATTTTTACTCTAATTGTACGTAAATATTCCTCAAAGCATCACTATCGACAACATTTTCAAACTTTTCTTTCTTTTATCCCTCTTCTCATATTAAAGCCGGGATTTTATAGATTTTCTTTCTGTTAGTAGGCTTCATGTTAAGAGGGAAATTGTCCAGCTATTAAATGTTAATTCATTGCATCATATGTGTAAGGAATGTGCCATTATTTTTATTGACAGATGTCTTAATGTGATGATACATTGTTTTTAAATGAGGAAAAAAGGCAAATCCAACCGTAAGATTTCAGGCAGGTATGCTAAAGCTAAGAAAGTAATGCATAAATGAAAGATCAAGCCATTTCACAGCAGTCCATTTCACACCTTGTTTATATGTCTAATTTCAGTCTTTGAATAATTTTAAATAATTCTTCATTCATTTATCCAGAATTGCTTTAGCAACTTCGAAGTTAATATCTCAATACCACTTTCTTTCTAGACGTAATTTATTTATCCATTTCCGTATATACATTTCCATTGATATTTGAATTTAGCGCAATTTGTTCAGGTCAAGTCACTAGGAGCGCCACCGTCGAATTGTCTCCCATTTTAGCAAGGCGAAATCCGTAAGTGTCGTGTATTGTCTCTACTGTATTTGCTCTGACGACAGGTAGGAGGTACCGTGAGTGTATTGAATCGCCCACATTTACAGATGGGGCTGACGACTGGAGGAGGATTCACTAGTCTCGTTAGACTAACTGAGGGGTTGGCCGATATCAGCTGCAGCGGACTTGGTCACGAAAGCCAAACAATATGGCTGATGTCGACACGCTGGCCACGTGCCTTCCTCCAATATCTGAAAACTCTCGCTGGACAGCAGTCGTCTAGTTAAGCCTAGATCTTTATCGGACTGTATGTGCCACGGATTCGTTTTATTATTATTATTATTATATCTTCGGGCGTAAAAATGTAAAAATCAGTAATATAGAGTTTTTTCTGTAATTGAAAGTGTGTACATTTTTAAAACGTAATTTTATATTTGATGTTATGCACCTTAAGCTAGCGCCCTTGGACTGATGATAATCCGACTCTTTGGTTATATAGTGGTTTTCGGTTCAGAGCGCCGCAGGATCGATTCCGGCCGGGTCGGGGATTTTATTTGGTTGCTTCCTCTAACTTGGTGACTGGGTGCTTTGGGTTAGTCATAATACACATTTTCATTTACACACACAAACAACCACCAGAGAAACACACATTAGTGAATTAATCCCTCCACTTACGAGTTGGTGTTGGGAAAGGTATCCGGTCGTAAAACTGAGCTTAATTCACTCGTATTGTTGACCCAATGTGACTGAAAAAAGACCATGATTTTGCTATACACCAGCTACGTTTACTACTTTCGGAGGCGCTAAGGTGTCGGAATTTCGCCTCGCATAAGTTCATTTGTTAATGCCAAGGTCTAAGAGTTAAAGTACGGTTTGTGGCTATCCAAATTTGGAATATACTATGTTTTAGTTACTCAAATACATACAGTTACTTGGTTATCAGTTGTAAATCTGTCATAGTTTTTTCTTTTCTTTTTTTCTTTCTACAAGTTGCTTTACGTCGCACCGACACAGATAATTCTTCTGGAGATATGGTAGGAAAGGGCTAGGAGTGGGAAGGAAGCGGCCGTGGCCTTAATTAAGGTACAGCCCCAGGATTTGCTTGGTGTGAAAATGGGAAACCACAGAAAACCATCTTCAGGGCTATCGACAGTGGGGTTCGAACCCACTATCTCTTGAATGCAAGCTCACATAGATATTTTAGAACCAGTGTGGCCTACTTCCATTGTATTCAAATCTAATCTTGTTCATATTTTCCTGCTACTTACATTAAATCGAAACTTAGTTTCCCGACTACCACTTGACTTCGAACAGTTCAGACTGCGTCCTTGCTAGTGTTCACCCGCATCCCGCCTTGTATAACACTTCCTCTATTAGCTATAGCCGTGATGACATACTGGCCTACACCTGGGAAAGCTACACGCATGTTCAGTGGAAGTTTATAGAATAAAATGTATGGTTAAAATGGAAGAAAAACTGAAGGAGGGGCGAGTGAAAGAGTAGCGGTCTCGGTACACTTGGTGCGCAAACCCGTCTCTTACACAATAATCTTCATTTCTGGGCTGCACTACTGGCCCAGAATGGCCAAAGACCACCATTCGTAGATACCAAAAATGGATGCAACTCCTTTCTGAGAGACAATGAGAAGGTACAGTAGGGAGTCGAGGAAAAGAACGACTGTTGAGTATTAGCGCTGTTAACGGAGCGGTTGTTTACGGAGAGGAGGCTCCGGGCGCTTTCAATCGTTTGTCTCCGGAGAACCTCCGATTGAATTGCAAGCGCGTAGTTTGAACTTGGCACGGGAGAAATGAACGAGCATTTGTACAGGAATTTATAACTTGTCGCTATTAATGTGAAAAACTACGCCCCTCCGTTAATACTTCAGTTATTTGGCGATATTACAAATAGGCCTAGCATTCTTACGTACAGACATAATAATTATGTAACAGAACCTCCGATTGAATGACAAGCGCGTAGTGTGAACTTGGTACGGGAGAAATGGAAGAGCATTTTCTCAGGAATTTAAACTTGTCGCTACTATTGTGCGAAACTAGGCCCCTCAGTTAATACCTTAACTATTTATCGATATTACACATAGCATTCTTACGTACAAACATTATTATGTATTTTCTTAAATATAAACATGTTATAATTTAGGCCTTGTCCGTGACTGTAAATTACTTCGTTATGAAATAATTAATACTATTATCATTGCATGCCGGGCTGAGTGGCTCGGACGTTTGAGGCATTGGCTTTCTGACCCCAACTTCGCAGGTTCGATTCTGGCTCAGTCCGGTGATATTTGAAGATGCTCAAATTCGTCTGCCTCGTGTTGGTAGATTTAATTACACGTAAAAGAACTCCTGCGTAACCAAATTCTGGCATCACGACGTCCCCGAAAACCTTATAAGCAGTTAGTGGGACGTAAAGCCATTATTATTATTATTATTATTATTATTATTATTATTATTATTATTATTATTATTATTATTATTATTATTGTTATTATTATTATTATTATTATTATTATTATTATTATTATTATTATTATTAGCTGATGTACCCGTGCTTCGCTACGGGATTCTCAGAAAGACTGACTTGGTGGTTTTCCTAACTGAATTCAACATAGGTCATTACAAAAACGTCAGTAGGAATGTAGCGATTGAAAGCAATGTTATCATATAAAATACTCGATCAAATGAAAAACCGCACGCTTTCTCACTTTCAACGAACAGTACTACGGTGCCGATCTAAGAGTCCAAAGTTCCAGAACTGGAATAACCAGGTCGCAGACTGCCGTGACCACTCCTCTGTCATTATTTCGTTAAATATGCACACTACTCATTCCAATCAGTGGCTCAGAGTAGGGATTTTATAGCTCGAATACAATGATGAACCAGTGTGTTACGTACCAGATATATCAGAAAATGTATGAACCAGAGGAATGGCATGCTAAAGAAGAAAGTTATCTTACACCCCAGCTACTTCCCACCAATATACAGGCAGGCTGTTACAGTCGGTACGACCAAGCGAGTTGGCCGTGTGGTTAGGGGCGCGCAGCTGTGAGATTGCATCCGGGAGATAGTGGATTCGAATCCCACTGCCGGCAACCCTGAAGATGGTATTCGGGAGATGATGGGTTCGAGCCCCACTGTCGGCAGCCCTGACGATGGTTCTCCGTGGTTTCCCATTTTCACTCCAGGCAAATGCCGCGACTGTACCTTAATTAAAGCCACGGCCGCTTCCTTCCACTTCCTAGACCTTTCCTATCCCATCGTCGCATAAGACCTATCTGTGTCGGTGCGACGTAAAACAACTAGCAAAGAAAAAAAAACATTGAATGACAAGCGCGTAGTGTGAATTTCATACGGGAGGAATGAACGAGCATTTTCACAGGAATTCATGACGTCGCTGTTTTTGCTCGGAACTACACTCCTTCTTTAACTTTTTTTAATGCTATTTGTTCGGGGCGTCGACCTATGAAGATCCTTTGCCCCTATTTGCACCATATATGAGGAAACCTGCGTGTATTATGTAAATGGCGGTAGGGTAAAGTGTTGAATGCGAGGAAAGGAACGTTAAGGATGACACAAACACCCAGTCCCCAGGCCAGGGATATTAATAATTTACAATTAAAAAAGTGACCTGGCCGGGAATCGAACCCGGGGCCGCCGGGTGACAGGCGGGCGCGTTGCCACCTACACCGCAAGACCAATGGTTAGGAGTCGTTTGTGCCATGTTTTACACAGCAGCATTTACAGATTTGAACCACTAGAACTCCTCCCTCCGCTCGTAAATAATCATCCCTTACTTCTGCCACGTCTTTCACGTGTTTTACATATGTCCAGAAATTAAAAACGAATTCAAATTTAACTTGAAATTACTGTATTCTAGCGCCAATATAATGGGAATATTTCCATAATAATGATAATAATAATGAACGAACCACTGTGTAAGTTCTGCACAGGTAGGGCCTGTACTTTTCTGAGGAACAACTGAACCTATTAAGATATATTGTTTGTTGTATCTACAGGGTTTATACCTACAGGTATGTGGGGTATGTATTATATGTCGATATAATTGCATTTTCTTGATAACAAATGAGAGGATGCATTAATTATTCTGAATGACTATACGTTCTTTGTTAAGGGGTATTGTATGGAATATCGGTGATATAGATCAATTTTTGTTTATGTAGGTAACGATTTTTATAGGGCGCCTACATTCATGGACGTAAGTTTGAAATTACAGCCCACTAAGTCCTTACACTCGGAGCTACTGTTGCGAATAGAGCTGGGAAGGGAGCAGTTGCTCCTATGATTGCAATCGGTAGTGCGAGTGAGCGCTCCCTCCGGTATTCTCCGGTAGTAAACTGTTGCTGGGAAACCAATCGGTGCTTCGGCACGCGAGCGGAGGGCGAGCGGAGGACGGAGCAACAGTACTGAATGTGTGCCTCGCTTGCCGTTCCATCCGTGGTGCGCAACGGATGTGCTAGCGACATAGTAAATACTGCTTTATAAGTATGACGAAGGAGAATATAGGAAATATATACATTCTCATTTATCGTTCGTGTTTCATTTGTCGATTACTTTTGTAAAAATTTGCTTTACGTCATGCCGTCTTATGACGACGATGTGATAGGAACGGCTAAGGAGAGTAATTTCTAGGCGTGAAAATGGAAAACGACGTAAAACCATCTTCAGCGCTGCCGACAGTGGGGTTCGAACCCATTTTCATCCGGAGGATAGTGGGATCGAATCCCACTGTCGGCAGCCTTGAAGATGGTTTTCCGTGGTTTCCCACTTCCCCTCCAGGAAAATGCCGGGATGGTACCTAACTGAAGGCCACGGCCGCTTCGTTCCCACTCCCAAACCTTCCCTATCCCATCGTCGCCATAAGACTTATCTGTGTCGGTGCGATATAAAACAAAACCCAAAGTCTCACGCTCCAGGACACTGTCCTTGAGGCGGTATAGGTCCGCGGGAACACCCAACCCGGGAGGGTAAATTGATGGAAGTATTATTATTATTATTATTATTATTATTATTATTATTATTATTATTATTATTATTATTATTATTATTATTATTATTGTACTCCCATAACCACTTCTGTGGTTTTCTGTGACGTTAAGGTGCCGACATTTTGTCCCACAGGAGTTATTTCATGTGCCGGTACAGTAGCGGCGATTAGGGGGGGCGAGAGGGGACAGTCGCCCCCCTACTTTGTGGAGAAAACTTTGCATTTGTATTCCATTTTAGCTGAATGAAACAAGGTATTATAGGAATTATTAAAACAAGCAATTTGTACAAGCCCTGTTGTCTTATCAGCTAATTATTTGCTTTAATTAATAACGAAATTATTAGCGGAAATACGCAACAAAGTCGTTCATGCGGTTAACTGATTTGTATAGCGCCACAGCGAGTACTGTAGTGGAGACTTTGTATGTGCTGTGAGGAAGGGTACGCGTGCATTCGTTAGTCTGGCAGTCTATTTAGTGTCAGTTTTTTTAGGTTGTAGTCAAATACTAAATGATTTTAATTATATAATCACGCCGTACGTCTATTTAATTGTAATACATGTGTAATATTGTTCCTCTCGTTAAAGTTTTATTGTATAGTATTGAATCAAAATCTCAAATAAATATTATCAACACAAGTTGGTAGGCTGAGAATCTTTACCTCTCTGTCGAAATTCCATTTAGTGGCTTTTTTTTCAGTTTTAATGCATAACGTATATCCCCCCCCCCCGCTATATCCCACAAACTGGGGTACTTTGTTGTCTTTACATTTCCCCCCCCCTACTTCTAATTCCCAATCGCCGCTACTGCCGGTACACCTGACCACCTTCAGGTACCGCCGAGCAAAGTCGGAATTGAAACCGCAAGCTTGAGCTCAGAAGGCCAGCGCTTTACCGTCTGAACTACTCAGCCTGGTAAAGCATATAACCAGTTTCAATCAGTTCGTACTCTTCAGTAAAAACTGAAATGGCGTATGACTTTTAGTGCCGAGAGTGTCTGAGGACAAGTTCGGCTCACTAGATGCTGGTCCTTTGATTTGACGTCTTTAGGCGATCTGCGCGTTGTGATGTGGATGAAATGATGATGAAGACGACACATACACCCAGTTCCAGCGCCAGCGAAATTAGCCAATTAAGGTAAAAATTCCCGAACCTGCCGGGAATCGAACCCGGGACCCCTGTGACCAAAGGCCAGCACGCTAACCATTTAGCTATGGAGCCGGATGTACTGTTCCGTAATAAATGGAGCTACGAGTATAATTAATGTAAGAACATCGTATATAATACATGTTTACATGCAATGGAATATAATTACCACTTAAACTATTTTACTACCAGTATTAATAATATTGTTAACGCATTTGCAACAGTATAATATATGCCAATATTCAATCTACAGTATTCTATCCACCTGCACCTATTGCAAACTGAACGTCAGCAGATCAAAATCTGTTATTCATAACGTAACAAATAATGCGGCGATCTTGAAACGACTACATCATTTGAATGACAAACGTAGGGGAACACGTGCATCTGTGGAATTAGTACTAAAATCTAAATTGTAATTCCTCCTAAGATCACCGTTGCAACCTTGCCCACATCTAAGCATTTGAATTTTCCGCCAGTGAATTCAATCGGAGGACTACCGGAGGTCTCCGGAGGAGCGCTGTAATCGTATTATCCGATTCAATCAACAGGAGGTCCGCCTCCTCTTCACAGCGCTATTGAGTATAGCTGTTACGAAGGTCAGTGGTTGGTAGCGGGGATTGTGCAGGTCAGGTTGAGAAACGGGTTTGGTGGTCAGATGCAATGTTATGCAAGAGAACATCTACACTACGCGTAACTGGAACTACTAGTAGTGCAGTAGGTATACATACATTTTGGTGTGTAGGAAATGTGGGCTTGACTAATAGGTTTGAGCTTTACTAGAAATTGATTTCACCGTCGCCACGTAAAACCGTAGTAGTTCATCAGTAGCACCAAATACTTCATTAAGCCAGTTCGGTGTCTTTAATTCAAGACTCCGTTTTGTCAGACTACGGCTAATTAATAAGAGTTCTGAATTAGGCCTATTAAGAATGTACGGGTTAGTTCCACTTCGATGTAAAATTGTCTTGTAAAGCGTAGCCCCTTCAACTCGCCGTTTTTTATGAGGGAACATGTTGCTATTGATGCAAAGTGAATCCCCTTGCTCATTTTTTATTGGTACAGACGTGCCAATTTTGTAAAGTCTAAACTGATAAACTGAGGAGACCTCTTTTCACGACATTGTGACGTTTTGCAACGTATCACTGATGACGTAACTAGCATCAATTCAAGAATATTTGACACTCCATTAAATATTTGTTTTCGTGGTTTGTTTTTTAGACCAAAAATATTGCCCGTAACTGAGCTTTAGAACACATGGCTCCTATGTGACTGAGCCATCTACAGTTAAAGGGGAAGGCACGCTTGGCAATGCTGTGCCCACCTGTCAAGCCGAGGCCTTGAATGACTTCACCCACATTCAGTACCTTTAGACCAATACGATGATTATGATAAATGCACACTCTTCATAAAATGATACTAAGAAACACGTCGGTAAATGCATTCACTGAAGTTAGAAATACACATTTTACACGAATAAAAACAATCACTTGAACAGAACTCACAAGCACATTTTTTGTGGAATCTTGACAGCTTCCTATGCTTAATGGTTTTTATAATCACTGCTGGCATAACTCTTGTTCTTCATCTGCTTTCTGTGGTTGTTTAACATGACATTGGAAAATGTAGGCAATAAACCCTCTCTATCAGACCATTATTGTCACGCCTACGATGTCCACGTTCAAATCAGAACTGTTGATTTTCATCTCTTCATAAAGCAACCCTGGGTAGAGAGAAGAGAACTTCTTTGATATTCACAATCCAGGCAGCTTTCCTTGTAATCTTCAGACACAAACAAGGTAAATATTCCTGGCACTATTACACAGTTACACAGGCAGCCACAACACACTCCGATGGCACCACTAAACCCACCTCTCTGAAGGTGTTTAAAATAGGCGTCATCTGTTTCATTACTCTGCAGGAAACCCGCCACTCTGAAGGTGTTTAAAATAGGCCTCGTCTGTTTCATTACTCTTGCAGGAAACCTAAACATGTGTCATAGCTTATCCTTCTGGCTATTGTTCTTACTGCATACCCAGAAATGTATATTACCCCTGACATCTCAAAATGCCAACCGAAAAAGTCACGGTTATCATAAGCGAGTCTAACTTGTTTATTACTGCCATATAGGGCCTAATATCACATTTCTTGTTGGAATCTGATATTTCTAATTGGCTACAGTCACTTTTCCATACTTCAGTTTCTAGGACTTAAAAGTGCAATAACATTGTAGTTACAACCACTAAACTGTCGTTACTGACCAAACTTTCTTTCTAGATTATCACTTTGAAACTTTCCTAACAGTGAATAATTTGGTTTCACAGTTTCAAGTTAATTTTCTTGAGTAACTCTTCTTCCTCTGAGTGCAGGGTTCGAATTCTTCTCTTCAAAATATAAGGTAGGTTTTCTATGATGGCTGATGGCAAACGGCTGGGATCAGTCGAATCTTTGGACAAAGATCTCTAATACGGCCTATATACAATACAGTACACTGGCGGCTTCTTGGGACAATGGCCCCAGTTTATTGAGAAAATTTAAACATTTCTGTGAAGTGAGATTCTAATGTATTGTATTTTTTATTGAGACTTCAAAGTAGCTTAGCTGGTTGCGTCTTTTTGTGCCAGTATTTCTGGGTTTATTTATTTTTATTTATTTATTTATTTATTTTTTATTTATTTTTATTATATATTTATATATTTGGGGGGGGGGGGGAGGTAATCGGGCCTTGGATACTACACCCCAACACAACAGAAAACGTTCCTATAAGCAATCGTCCTATAGTCGATTGTTGACAAGTTACACATTTCTAACTTGTACTGGATTTATTTGTAATAGCCGTACCCGGCGTATCCTACTTCGAGCAGCTATAGTTATGTTTGTAAATCAGCAGTGATACGTCACTCTACAAGAAGTGCTCAAAATGCCGGCAATCTTGCGTTAATGAAGCACAGACCTCATCGAATTCCTAATGATAGATGGTAAATTAAATTATACGAAACCTCAAGGCAGGATTCCTGAACCCAAAATTAATATGAAGTATTCCTTCATTTCCAACCAACCATGTGTTGGATTGCAAGACTTAACTAGGAGTAGACGTAGACTCTGGCTAGCCCAACTCTGTAACTCAGTTTATCTAATCTGGCGAGTTTTGTTGTAACTACACCTACTCCTTGTTAAAGATTGCCTTCTTGCTGACGTAATTACTTCTTTACTATAATGACATCCACTTATAATTGATACCCGCGTAATTGACTTACTATTAAAAATCTTGATGTCAGTCACTGCTGTTAGTGACGAAATTGTAGAGCATGACTCTTGTTACTACTCTCAAGCTGCGGGGTCATAAGCTCACATACTTTGCAGCATACTCGATTATGGGATCAGGAAAAGGATATCGTGGTCGCATTCCCTCAGTTGATGATTAACTACTATTACTTAAAAGATTAAACTCGTGGATGTACTTTAAACAAAATTAGAGTATTACTTTAATTAACAATTATATCTTGTGAGATTTGTTGTTAGATTTAGTGAAAGTATTATGAATATCAAGGAGCTGTTGGAATTGATCGCTGCTGAATATTCTCGTCGTCGTCATCTTACGTATGAATAACATGTTTGTCCTTGGAATTACGTTGTCCCTACTCCTGAGGTAACCCTGGACTTGTTAAACTGTGGAAAATTCGGACAGGGTTCGCTCGCTGCTGCTTTCTTTCTGGTCATGTCATCTTCCGTAAACTCGTCCTGACCTACTTCCTTATTTGCAGTGTAATGGCCCATCTATAATCGATAATCACGTTCACTCTTATTAATTTGTCAGAAAGGAAACTATTGAATAGCCTGTGCTATTCAGGAATGCTAACTATGCTAGTTTCACACGCCCTGTCGGCTAGAGACTGACATACAACAGGTCTGCTAGGTCTCAGATATTTCCTAGCACTCTTCAATTCTCGAACATAGTCCGCAAATCATTGAATAGCATCATGGCTTCGAAATGATATGGCAACTGCTCAATGAATGTAACTAATAAGTTACACACTGAATATAGATCTCCAGAAAGCTGAGCATAGCCCCTGGTTCCTATACTAAAATCGCTGCTGATTTATACCCGCGGTTAAATATGGAGTATCAGTTCAAAACGACTGGTAATCAGTCACGACATCTTTAATCAAAATACACTGACTGACAGAGCAAATGCAACACGAAGAAGGAGTGGTCAGAACTTTATGCCAATTGCAGGGTAGACTGACGTCACTGAGGTATGCTCATGATGTGAAATGCGCCGCTGTGCTGCGCACGTAGCGAACGATAAATGGGACACGGCGTTGGCGAATGGCCCACTTCGTACCGTGATTTCTTAGCCGACAGTCATTGTAGAACGTGTTGTCGTGTGCCACAGGACACGTGTATAGCCAAGAATGCCAGGCCGCCGTCAACGGAGGCATTTCCAGCAGACAGACGACTTTACAAGGGGTATGGTGATCGGGCTGAGAAGGGCAGGTTGGTCGCTTCGTCAAATCGCAGCCGATACCCATAGGGATGTGTCCACGGTGCAGCGCCTGTGGCGAAGATGGTTGGCGCAGGGACATGTGGCACGTGCGAGGGGTCCAGGCGCAGCCCGAGTGACGTCAGCACGCGAGGATCGGCGCATCCGCCGCCAAGCGGTGGCAGCCCCGCACGCCACGTCAACCGCCATTCTTCAGCATGTGCAAGACACCCTGGCTGTTCCAATATCGACCAGAACAATTTCCCGTCGATTGGTTGAAGGAGGCCTGCACTCCCGGCGTCCGCTCAGAAGACTACCATTGACTCCACAGCATAGACGTGCACGCCTGGCATGGTGCCGGGCTAGAGCGACTTGGATGAGGGAATGGCGGAACGTCGTGTTCTCCGATGAGTCACGCTTCTGTTCTGTCAGTGATAGCCACCGCAGACGAGTGTGGCGTCGGCGTGGAGAAAGGTCAAATCCGGTAGTAACTGTGGAGCGCCCTACCGCTAGACAACGCGGCATAATGGTTTGGGGGCGCTATTGCGTATGATTCCAAGTCACCTCTAGTGCGTATTCAAGGCACGTTAAATGCCCACCGCTACGTGCAGCATGTGCTGCGGCCGGTGGCACTCCCGTACCTTCAGGGGCTGCCCAATACTCTGTTTCAGCAGGATAATGCCCGCCCACACACTGCTCGCATCTCCCAACAGGCTCTACGAGGTGTACAGATGCTTCCGTGGCCAGCGTACTCTCCGGATCTCTCACCAATCGAACACGTGTGGGATCTCATTGGACGCCGTTTGCAAACTCTGCCCCAGCCTCGTACGGACGACCAACTGAGGCAAATGGTTGACAGAGAATGGAGAACTATCCCTCAGGACACCATCCGCACTCTTATTGACTCTGTACCTCGACGTGTTTCTGCGTGCATCGCCGCTCGCGGTGGTCCTACATCCTACTGAGTCGATGCCGTGCGCATTGTGTAACCTGCATATCGGTTTGAAATAAACACCAATTATTCGTCCGTGCCGTCTCTGTTTTTTCCCCAACTTTCATCCATTTGAACCACTCCTTCTTGGTGTTGCATTTGCTCTGTCAGTCAGTGTAGTAAATCAGACGGGGTGAAAAGAAGTAGGTTGGAGTAACAAGAAGTAGCACTTAGAATCAGCCTGACCTGAGCCTTAATAAACTTGATCATACCACGTGTCTCCTCTCTACAACCCCATCCCTTCCACACTATGTACCGGGTGCTAGGTAATAGCTGATACGGATTCTCATCCGTGTGGCCTCGCGTCTTTCAAAATCTAGCCACGAGACTCCTAGCGTTAGCACGCTTGCTTACAGGACGTTTGAAGCTCCTTTGTCATCGGAAACTTAACTCTCACACCTTATGATCCATCGTATCGCTATTATCATCGATCTTCTTAATAGTTTCTACTTTCACATTAATCGTACTATTTATGGCATTACCATTAGCTTCAATTTTCTCGCTAATAGCATTTTCTCTCTATTATTTTGGACATCAGCAAATTTAATGAATTAAGGGGTCACCCTCCCCTTCCCTCCATGCCTTGTTCCTGTCGCAATGTCTTTCAAACTTAGACTTGTTTCCCAATACCATGCCAGCTTCTACATGTCCACATTTTGAATGAAATATTTAATGTATTTTAATTGCAGCACATTCCACTTATTTACATAGGCTTAGGTGCTACATAATGATTACGAGAATAATTCCCTTATTACATTGATGAAATGGAATGAGATGCATGATTCCTAATTAACAGTACAATTAAAATTATTACAGTACGACTTTATGTATATAAAATAAGAGGCCTGTACATAGCTCAGAATTTGAAAATAATGGCATTTCTGTATTGGTCATATCCACAGTAACAAGGAAATTAACTTTTTACTTTTCCGTAATTTCTGTCTGTTTGTATGTATGCACAAGCATCGCGAGAAAACTGCTGAAGATAATTTAATGAAAATCGGTATGTAAAGTCGGGGGGTAAGCCACTACAATCTAGGCTATAAAACATTTTATTCACGCTGTGTGAAATGGTAGTTTAGGGGAAGGCCAAACATTTAATTCTCAAATATTTATATTATTAGTGGTCCTAGGGATAAATACTACATAACTAAAGTTATAGAGAATTAAATATCCGACCATTTATGCCTTACACATTTTTACCGTACCGGCTATGATAGCGATTTTCATGAATTTGTATTTTTGTTGCTAAGTCCATATCAATGCCGAGTTACGAGAAAAGGGGTTACAGAATTTAATGAAAATCGGTATATAGAGTCGGGGACTAAGATACTACAGTCTAAGCTATAAACAATTTTATTCACCCTGGATGAAATTGTAGCTTAGAGGAAGGCACCTAAAATTTCATTTTTAAATACCTATGTTATTGGTCCTATCGAAAAGTACTGCATAACAAAAGTTATAGTTCCTATCATTTATATTTGATTCAGTTTTATCGAAGGCCTACCGACTATGATGAGTGGTATTTCAAAGTCGGAAGAAAACTAAATGTGAAGGCATACAATATCGAAAGCACCTTTTAGTGGCTCACTTAGTAGTGTATGACCTGGTCTAAAATTTACAATTTAGGCCTATTACAAATTATAGCGCCACAGTTCACTAAGTAACTCAAAATTCAACCCTGAAAATGAGGCTTTTCTTAAGAACATCATCCTCCTCTTCACTTTTATTAAATTCTACATTCATTTTATTCCAAATTAGCAGTGAAGAGGGGATTTGTCCTCTTGCTTGGAGGAAAAAATTGCTTGCAAGTCAGATAGATTTTTCCGCCGCCATTGTAGTGAATTGAGATTTTCCGACTCATCGGGTACTCCTAGGAAGCAGGTTAGTGAAAGGGCATAGTTTTTTCCCTGGGACTCTCCACTAATTCCCCCCCCCCCCCCCGAAAAAGACTATGAGTGTTCACGGATCATGGCTGTCTACGGCTTGGTCATTCCAGCTCTGGAACTTTGGACTGCTAGATCGGCAGCGTAGTACTATACGTTAAAAGTGAGAAAATGTGTGGTTTTTCATTTGATCGAGTATTTCATGTGAAAGCATTGCTTTTAATCGCGACATTCTTACTGACGTTATTGCAGTGACTTATGTTAATTTCAGTTGGGAAAACCACTAAGACAGTATTTGTGAGGATGTAAAAAGGCAGGTGGACAGTGAGTGTCTGACATTGTAAAGAAAACTCTCCAACCTGATTATGACTGATGGTAGGCAAGCGGGCCTACCATTACAACGAAAATTCCCTAACCCAGTGTTCATATGAGAAAAGACGTTTGGTGACTTCCCCGTCGCGTTTGTAGGGTAACGTTAAGAGCTATGCAATTTAATGCAATCTTGCTCACAACGTGTACACTACCTAACCTAGAATTCTGTATACAGTGCAGAATTCCGTTGCGAAGCACGGGTACAACAGGTAGTATACAATATAATGAATAGAATTAATAATAATAATAATAATAATAATAATAATAATAATAATAATCGTGATTGCCAAGGAAAGTCTGTAACCAAGTTGTAAGGTCACAACTCTGACCACGACGTGTTGGACATGAAATGCCATCTGGAGTTGAAGAAATTGAAGACAGGAAGGAATGCAAGGAGATGTTGAAAGAAAGGTGTGAGAGATTTCTTCAGGGAACATGTTGCACAAGGTCTAAATGAAAAGGCTGAATGAAACATAATAGAGAAAGAACGGAGAGTCATGAAGAATGAGATCAGTAAGGCTGCTGAAGAAAGATTAGGAAGAAAGCAAATATCAAGTAATCAGTGGGTAATGCAGGAGATAGTAGACCTGATTGAAGGGTGCATAAAATAAGGAGGGCAGAAAAGAATACAGGCGATTAAAGAATGAAGCTTTCTTAATGGAGGGAGAACATCGTCCGATGGTATTAACGTTCCTATTTTCGTTTTCATTACTACCTAACTTACCGAGCTCGATAGCTGCAGTCGTTTAAGTGCGGCCAGTATCCAGTATTCGGGAGATAGTAGGTTCGAACCCCACTGTCGGCAGCCCTGAAAATGGTTTTCCGTGGTTTCCCATTTTCACACCAGGCAAATGCTGGGGCTGTACCTTCCCTAGCCCTTCCCTGTCCCATCGTCGCCATAAGACCTATCTGTGTCGGTGCGACGTAAAGCAACTAGCAAAATACTACCTAACTTCGAATTCACTACGATTACGGAAAAACATATTCATGATTACTTGTAGGATGTTCATTCAGTTACAGATGCAATTCATTTTACGGCTTCTCATTTTGCTAGCTGTATTGCGAAGAGTGAAAGACTATGTATTAAAACCTTTGTCGAAAGGAGGTCAGTTTAAACCCTTGAAATAATTCTCGGCCACAGTGTTATTTAATAACAAGGTGCCAACCCGGAGTGGTAGATAGCATTTCAATACAAATCGTCAAGTCAGATCTTTTCGTCCCAAGGAGGGTGATAGTCCAAGAGAGGCGATAGTGTGATTTACAATCGCGTTTGGGAAGGAAGTGTCAACGATTCCAAGAATTGGGACGTCACAGCCATAGAGCTAGTGAAATATATGTTTAAAAAATATAGGTTTGAAAAACGATGGCAAGAATTGCTCCATAAACTCGCGAAGGCTTTTAGGCCTAAAAACTCGCTCATTCACTTCGTACGAGAGAGAATGTATTCGGTTGTTGGATAGAATGATGCATTAAGTCCTGGCCATTTGCACAAAAGGTAGAGAAATATACGCACCACTAATCTTAAAGTACATTGTTTGAAGACTTGACACGAACAGTAAATAGAATTTGTGTGATTTAATCGCAAATAACTCTGTCGTCTCAGCGACACACTCCTCTGGGCACGCGAATAGGCCAGTCGTGCTGCAAGGCGTTCAGTTATAGGAAACCGTATGGGCGACTCTTAGCCACCTGTTGGAAAAAAACTGTAGTTAAGTGTGGTCTCCTAATGTTCTGTTGTTCACAGATCTAAACAGGGTTGCCAGATTACGAGTATCTGGATCGGTATAGACTTTTGCCTCATAAAACACTCAATATAAAGGATGGGATCATTCATCGCTGTATGTTATATCTTTCATTCTGGAGGTTCTGCAGCTCTGCAGATCGTATTATGAAGCCGCGCCTGAACTGGATGGAACTTGGAACTTTTAATTCTTTTGTATTTTTGTTTCTCTGTTTACCTTTGAGAACTTAATATGAAGAAATGTTGCGTGTTGTGGATACAGTGATTTTTTAAATATATGTGTTTTATTATTAAATATGAAAAACAAAAACTTATTTACCGGGCGAGTTGGCCGTGCGGTTAGGAGCGCGCAGCTGTGAGCTCGCATTCGGGAGATAGTGGGTTCGAACCACACTGTCGGCAGCCCTGAAGATGGTTTTCCGTGGTTTCCCATTTTCACACCAGGCAAATGCTGGAGCTGTACCTTAATTAAGGCCACGGTCGCTTCCTTCCCATTCCTAGGCCTTTCCTGTCCCATCGTCGCCATAAGACCTATCTGTGTCGGTGCGACGTAAAGCAAAATAGCAAAAAAAAAAAAAAACAACCTTATTTAGTTCTCCAAAATTTTGACCGGCTAAGTAAATAATCTAATACTTAATTATCTAATACTTACATGAGCATGTTAAGTAAAGTTTTATGAGTAATATGGTGTGCTGTATGTCTAACTTTTCTATCTAAGCGTGCTTAAATTTGTTTAAAGTGCAATGCATAAGTAAATGGCCTGGCATTTTTAGGGAAAAACACTCGGCACTTTTTTTTTTTTTTTTTTGCTACTTGCTTTACGTCGCACCGACACAGATAGGTCTTATGGCGACGATGGGACAGGGAAGGGCTAGGAGTGGGAAGGAAGCGTCCGTGGCCTTAATTAAGGTACAGCCCCAGCATTTGCCTGGTGTGAAAGTGGGAAACCACGGAAAACCATCTTCAGGGCTGCCGACAGTGGGGTTCGAATCTACTATCTCCCGAATACTGCTCGGCACTTCTAGGATTAAAGGAAGTAGATAAATATTGTTACTTAGGTAGTAAAATAACTAAGATAGCAAAAGTAAGGGGGTCATAAAATGCAGACTTTCACAAGAAAGGAAGGACTTTCTTAAGAAAAGAAGTTGGCTTACTTCGAACATCGATAGTCTATAGGAATTAGAAAGATGTTTTTGAAGACTTTCGTTTGAAACATGGACGACAACTACCTCACAAAGAAAGAGAATAGAAGCTTTTGGAAAGCGGTGTTACAGAAGAATGCTGAATGTGAGATGGGTAGATCGAATCGCGAATGAAGAGATACTTAATCGAATTGGTGAGAGATTGGTTTGGCTGCATTTGACCGGAAGAGTAGATAGAATGATAGGGCACATCCTGAGACACCCAGGACTTGTTCAGTTGGTTTTTTTGAAGGAAGTGTATGTAGGTGGTAAAAACGGTAAAGATAAACCAATGTATGAATATGACAAGCAGATTAGAGCAGTTGTAGGATGTAGTAGTTACGTAGAAATGAAAAAGTTTAGCACAGGATAGGGTGGCATGGAGAGCTGCATCCAACCAGTCTGTGGACATGGTCCAAACAACAGCGTAAGCAGGCACATCTCGTAAACTACCGATAATAGGACATATGTTTATAGGGACGTTTTATGCTGTTTTGAGGTGTACTAATCCACGCCCCAATTACCTCCCACATATTTTGAGAACATGCTGTAGGATATATGCAATCTTAGTCTTATTCACGCGTTTCATTAATAACTAGGTACTTGTACCGAATCTCTATTAGGTACCTGTGGCTGAGTTTTAATTTTGTTGGGTAAACACGAAATGAGTCGGCAGAGATCTTTTACATGCCGACATCGTACGACATGGACTTTTTCCGCCCTTCAAACGTCCGACTATATCTGCCGGGTTTTAACCCGGTATTTTGGGATCTGGAGGCCGACACTACCACTGATCTATAAAGGCAGCTAGCTGTTCTCTAATCATGTCGCACAGTATACTTTTAATGTAGGCTACGCAGCGGCTCAGGAGGGAGTTCTGCGCAAATTTTGCTCATTGTGCGAAGATATGGAAGTAGGTAAACGTAGAACTTTAATTCCATTCCAGAAAGGCTTCCTTACAACCGTTCGATCTGTGCTGCATAGTTTTACAGACTAGAAAATGCAGCAGCGTCGGGAATATTCACCATAATTCCGCTGACACGGGGGCTGGTGTGTGTGTGTGTGTGTCGTCTTCATCATCATTTCATCCTCATCACGATGCGCAGGTCGCCTACGAGCGTCAAATCAAGACCTGCACCTGGCAAGCCGAACTTGTCCTCGGACACTCCCGGCACTAAAAGCCATACGCCATTTCATTTTTCATTTCCTTACATTTGGGAACGGTAGTTGTTATTTTGCCTTTTTTTGTCTGTTTTACCCTATTTTGCCTATTTAATAGTTTAATGCGTTTTTTGAGTTGTTGTGGATGTTTTATGCTGCTATTTATTAATCAATTGGAAGAAAAGAAAATAGGATTCCAATGTACTGTCTTAATAATACAGAAGACCGTTTCATTTTAACTCAATAGATTAAAAATAACACACAAACGATATTTTAATATTACACCAATCTCTACTGAAAACTCACTCCACAAGCCAAATGGTCGAGAAGGTTACCAAGTCCCGGCCGTGTTACATAAGATTAAGTGGTGGTGATTGTTTTTAAGAGGAAAAGCAACTTGGTAACCATCTTCTATTAACACTAATCAGAAGGAAAATGGAAGAGGTTTGACACTTTGAGAAAATATGATATCGACAAAAGAAAGGGAAAAGCCACGAAGGGCGTGAACATGAAAAATTCCTAATACCTAATACCGTCGGGGTCGGCAAAGAACAGGAGTTGACTAGGGGAGTTCGGGTATGAAAGATAAGAGCGAGGAATCTGACACAAGTGGAAGCAACACCAGACTCACCCAGGGGAACCGTGGTTGAAACCCATACTCCTAAGTTGAGAGCCCCTGGTCCCCCGTTTAGTCACTTGTTGTGACAGACAAGGAATACCGTTGATATATCATCCCCACCCATAGGGGTCTTAATATTAAGTAGTAAAATGGGATGCAGATGTACATTACGTAGCTTACATTAAACCATCTTTATTATTTTAGTGCCCATTTTTGTCATTGCAAATGCCTATTTCAATTATTTTACTGCCTATTTCCTATGTTTTAAGTGCCTGCCTATTTTGGCCAAAATAAATGCCTGAACTTCCGGACTCTACTTATTGCAATCATCTACCGGTAGAATTCAAGAATCGTTTGCGTCTTATAATGCTGATGGGGAAATGTGGCAGATATATCCCTGAACAGCTCCTCTTCCGTAGCAATAGATGATTACGCGAGTGATTTGCCTCACATCTCATATTTTCACGGGTTTACGACCTAGTACGGAAGATTCAAGAAGAAAAGGAGTTAATAAATTTTGCAGATTTGTCTTTGACTCTTACGATGCCGAAGTCTGAATGGTCTATTCAAGGCCTAAACTATTTGGCGGGGTATGTTTAGTAAGCTTCGGACCGGAGATCGATCCCTGGGTCATCCTAGCGGTGAAAACATGAGTATATCTCTAGATGACATGGCAACGACTGGATTGTCAGACATTTTGACGGGGGTTAATAATTCTATCAGGTGATTGATATGACGCTCTTAAAACAGTTTGAAATTGTGTTTTCCACTTTTCATAATATTCCTTTCTCGAAGAGGCCGAAGGTGATAACAGATTTGTGGAATGTTCTCTGTGTGAAATACGCCAGCTTACACCCTCAGGCTAGGACATATGTGAGAACCAGAACCTCCATTCGTATTCGCCGTTTAAAACTGTCAGGTCAGGTTAAAAGAGCAGTCCTGCTGCAAGCTTCGTGTACCCCACTGCCATGCTGAATAAAACGGGTAGTGTTCACATATATTTGTGTGAAGTTATACTTGTTATATCACAAAAGAGTCCATTCCATTTGGTATACTTTGTCGGGTATATGGATATCCTTCTATTCGAAATTGTCAAGGGATTACAACAATCTCATTTCATAGACGTCAACTTGAATTATGCACGCCCTGAACTGTATAGTTAATGCCGCAGTCACCAAGCGAATTGGCCGTGCAGTTGAGGTCACGCAGCTGTAAGCTTGCATTCGGGAGATAGTGCGCTCGAATTCCATCATC
This sequence comes from Anabrus simplex, assembly GCF_040414725.1. Taxonomy (NCBI): domain Eukaryota; kingdom Metazoa; phylum Arthropoda; class Insecta; order Orthoptera; family Tettigoniidae; genus Anabrus; species Anabrus simplex. The sequence continues at coordinate 321,195,719 of NC_090265.1, forward strand.
GGCAGCCCTGAAGATGGTTTTCCGTGGTTTCCCATTTTCACACCAGGCAAATGCTCAAGCTGTATCTTAATCAAGGCCACAGACGCTTCCTTCCTATTATTCCTGGCCCTTTTCCCATCGTCGCCATAAGACCTGTGTCGGTGCGACGTAAACCACATTATTAAAAAAATATTTATTTTACATTTAACTTCAACACTTTTTGAAGACAGTGAGGCGCCTGAATTTTGCAGGAGTCATTTTACGTGCCAGTAAATCTACCGACACGAGGCCGGCGTATGTCAGCTCCTTCAAATATCACCGGTCTGGGGCGGGATCGAATCCGCCAAGTTGAGCTCTGCCGTATGAGCTACTCAGCTCGGTGATAGGTAATGTATTCGGTTGAGACAACTGTGCAATACATGGTAGAGCTATGGATACGTTTCACTTTCCATGCCACTTTCGTGTGTGATCGCTTTTAAAGTCGGATATATGCCCATGCTGGTAGTTTTCCACTCATTAGCACTCCATGTCGTCATATTATAATGACTCGATGGTTAAGTTGATAACTGTAATGATTTTCAGTAGTTCTGTCGATCATTTTTCAAAGATTTGTACCACTAGAAGTAAAATGTTTTCCGAGATAACGACCAATCCTTTGTGTAACATTACACAAATAGCTGTGTAGCCTGTAGCGCTTTTTATACATAAATTACACATTCTCTAGCCTAGCACTAATTATGAGTAAACTGGCAGCTATTCGGACAAAAAAGGGGGCTTTTTAAAATCATTGCTGCGATCCTAACTTCTTGGATGTTTTTTCTTGGGTGCTGCCAAATACTGTCCAAATATATCAGCTTCGTGTTGGTAATTTTACTGACACGTAAAATAACTCCCGTGGGACTAAATTCTTGCACCTCGCGTTTCCGAAAACTGTAAAAGTAGTTAGGTGGACGCAAAGCCAAGTAACATTATTCATACTGTCCACGTGCTGAATCATTGACTTCTGTTTTCTCATTCATCCATCACCTCACCTCAGTCCACCACGCATATACTGGCCAGAGAGAGGCGTTATACACTCTAGGTGACCCGTCCCAAAGCTTATCATTTACAGTATATACAGTTATATACTCTGTATACCAGGGTTTTGAAACATGGTGAAGTGAGGGGAAACTGAGGAAGAGAGAGGGAGAGGATTGGTTGCCGCTAAAATGCTTACTCTAAGACAGAAAATGTACAAATTAGTTTTTTTAATGTGATATTCGTACCGAATGCAATTAATGTCCACGAATATTCGTTTTTTACTTCTATTAATTACTTGCAAAGGTACCCGTGCTTCGCTACGGTACTCTACATTGTATACGGATTTCTACGTAAATTACTTTACACGCTGTGAGTAAGATTTGATTAATTGTATCTCTCGTAGCCTTATGCGGAAACACCACGGGGAGGTCCTCATATGTTGTTTCCGATGTAAGGTGCACTTTAGGGAGTTTTGATGATAATGACAGGCCACGTTTACTACTGCCATTCTCACTCAGCAGGCTCACTTGCCTACTGCCATTCACAATCGAGATTAAACGTTTTGATTACAATGAAAGGCTTCCGTGCATACTATAAAATATAAGTGTAAAAATTACAAACGTTACCTACAATCGAGAAATGCAGCTCTAATTTATAAAAGATGGAGATACTACAAAAAGTCATAGGACCAAAGTTGTAGATCTCTCCGAACTGAGCGGCGATCGTGCTGTCTGTTTTGTGATACGCCTTACCGTTTAGCCACCAGTTACCCCGAAACGAAGGTCTGCACCGTCATTGAAATTCCCTCCATATTTCGATACTTTTCGGGGGTAAACAGTTACACATTTGAACATCTTGGAATTTTTTCGTCGGTTACAGGCTATAAGTTATAATTTTCTAGCTCGTCTGGCAAATTGTGTCCGCCATCTTGGTTTGGGGGAGGGGTTAAAATGAGGATGTTCAGGAAACTGAAAGGCCATGAAAACTATAGGTTATCGCTTTGGAAAAATATAGCCCACTGGGTGAAAGAAATGCTTACACTTGCGTTTTAATGCTGAGCCCCGAATTTCAAAACCGGAATTGGGTTTGATCCTGTTTCAGTTCGATGGTATGTGAAGAGGTGTCCCTCTTGGAAAGCTGGAAAACGGCGAAGCTCGTGTCGGTAGATCTACCTGTATATAAATTAACTCTTGCGGCACAGAACGCTCGACCCCTCGGTGTCTTCGGAAACCTTGGGATGTAAAACAGTATTATTAAAAACAGCCTGAGTCGCCCTGGATTTTCAGTGACTTTCTCTCTGCAAGCTGAATCTGGCCTGCTATCAGCAAATGCCTTTCTAAATCTGAGCACATTCAAACCGGCCTCATGTCCAGCAGCATTCTCAGACGCCCAAGACGTGGACAGGTGTTTTTAGTCTTTGAACGAAGATTTTCCATCTGCAGCTTGATTTTTAGTTGCCGTAGAAAGAGGCACCGACTCTAAAGTGTCACAACCTACCTACCTACCGACTCTAAATAAGTTCCAATTAACGATAAGTTATGCGACTTAATCGGCGAATTGTCTGGCTCCATGGCTAGCTGGCCTTTGGTCACAGGGGTCCCGGGTTCGATTCCCGGCAGGTGCGGGAATTTTAACCACAATTGTTTATCTGGCGAGCCGAACTTGTCCTCGGACACTCCCAGCACTAAAAGCCATACGCATAGTATGCATAGTATCACTCAAAGGAAAGAGAGTCCATGTTTCGGGATTAGTACTCGCGTACATACGGAGAAATTAAGGAAGAAATTAACGCAGTTAAGAAAGTTGACATTAATTCAAGATAGTAAAACTGAGGACATCCAGATAGGACGAATATGTAAATACTATGTGGATGTATTGGAAAAATGAAATGTCCCTTACGGATTTAAGAAAGCTGTAACAGAGGAGAAATTTAGGCGCAGGGATTCTTAGGTAATCACTAATCAGATAAGAATACTTATGGAGTTATTGCTTAAACCTGAAGAGCCAAGGCCGAGACAAGGAATTAAAGCAGAAAACAAAAGTGTAAGAGAAATACAGTAAACATTATAACAAATGCCAGAAAACACCTTGTGGTGTGAAATAATGGGCACACTCCGCGGTACTGTTGAAATATTAACATTCACCCGTAGTACTATTCGAAGACGATTGCAACCTCCAACGGTATTCCCCAAATATCCCGCACAATGACACCTGGATGTCCCTCTCGCCTTCTACCCATCAAACAACTACGAGTTTACAGGAATGATGACGAAAAGTATGGTTGCCCTACTGGCAATCAGCCAGAGACGTTGCCACAGTAACCGGTAGGTTCGTTGTTGGTCTGCGAGGGTGTCAGTAACGCAATGCAGAGCATAAAATTTGTAGAAAATAGTAATTTTCTCCTTAATTTGAAGAGTAAGCGAAATTATCTAGATAATAAAAATTATTTAATATGAATGGGCGTTTCACATATAGCCTGCAGATTCTACAGAAAATCAATATTATGAGAAAATATAATCCTTGTAAACCCCCAGTTTATTCCGTGACTTTTAAATCATATGAATATCAAAACCTGCTCCTATACTCTAAATGGGAAATTTGGTCTAGATCTATCCAACCGTTTCGCCGTGATAGTGGAATAGACACTATCTTTTTACATTTTGCTTCATGTCCTACCGACACAGATAGGTCTTATGGTGACGATGGGATAGGAAGGGCCTAGGAGTGGGGAAGGAAGAGGCCGTGGCCTTAATTAAGGTACAGCCCCAGCATATGCCTGGTGTGAAAATGGGAAACCACGGAAAACCATCTTCAGGGCTGCCGACAGTTGGGCTCGAACCCACTATCTCCCGGGTGCAAGCTCACAGCTGCGCGCTCCTGACCACTCGGCCAACTCGCCCGGTAGACACGAAATCAAATAACCACTGATACAGTCTCGAATTGACCTAAAACGGATAAATATATGAAAAATGGGCAAGTAAACGAAATTAAAGACAGCGGACCCCGTACAACGTTATGGATAGGTAACGTTATACACTGACATGCCGAAAGTCATGGGATAGGGGTTTAGTATTGTGTAGGTCCTCGTACCTCGGCCAAGTGCGGCAACTCGTCGTGGCACCTATTCCACAAGTGGAAGGATCATAATTATGTGGAGAGATTCTGACCTATCCCGTTTGGATGCTTCCTACTGATTGTAGGTGCAGGGTCTTGGATGTGAATGGACTCACCACCACGTCCCATAAATGTTCGTATCAGGCGAAGTGGTGGCTACAGCAGTCGTTGAAACTCTCCAGAACGCTCCTCGAACCAGTTCTGGACAACTTGGCCCCGATGACATGGTGCGTTATGCTGCTGGAATGTCTGATATTTGTTGGGGCATCTGAAGTCCTTGAAGGGCTGCTAGTGGTCATTAAGAAGTTCATTGCAGCAGCCATTGGTCAGTGAACTAGTCAGGTGGATCAGCCAACGCCACGTGAACATGACTCACACCATTACGGAGCTACCACCAGGCTGTGAACAGCCTATGTGGTGCCTTGTTGACAACTGGGATCCATGGCTTCATGGGGCCTGCGCCATATCCAAACACTACCATCAGCTCGAAACGACTGGAACAGTGACTTATCGGACCAAGCTCCGGGGTTTAATTGGCAACGTCATGCGCCCTAGTGAGTCGCTGTGCCCGGTGTAGTAGTGTTAACTAGACCACTCTGGTAGATCCTCTGTTCCTGTATTCCACTGACGTTAAATAACACTGCACTGACCTGCTGGATATGCGTTTGTTACCTCCTGCATTGAATGTGAATGTGAGCTGACCAATGAGACTTGTCTGTCACCACGGGCAATTATAACCAGATGCCGCTAATCGCGATCGTTAAGTATCTGTGGTCGGTCACTGCGCTGTTCACTGTGGGGTGGTAATGCCTTCCATGAGCTATTCCCGAGGCACACATGACGCCGTCGATCGAGGAGTTCGCACAACTTCGACAGTGGAATGTTCCATTCATCTGGCCTTCACTGTCATTCCCCGACCGAAAGACTAATTCACGCCGCCTTGCCACGACCAGCACAGACGTTGCTTCAATTTTCACAAACTCTCGCGACGTCGGATCACACACGATACCGGTCTGGGCACTTCCAAGACGACGTGGAACGTTGGCGCCACGGACTGTTATCTTTAAAAACTGCTATCCTATTACTTTTGGCATGTCAGTGTATCTACACAGCTTTTCACGAGAGTTTAATCCTGATGTAAACAAATAGGCGAAGCACCTTGCCTTTTCACGTGGACATAGGCTTAGTTGATTGGAGAAGCAACCGTCGCACGCACTCGACTGTATGCGAGCTCGAAGAAAAGCAGTACGTCTCATTAATTTTATTTCAGTTTAGTTTATTACATTTATTAGAGAGTACGTAATCAAATTAAAATATGGTTGTCATATACTGTATACCGGTGTGTGTGTGTGTGTGTGTGTGTGTGTGTGTGTGTGTGTGTGTGTGTGTGTGTGTGTGTGTGTGTGTTGTTTTAAAATTATGAAATAGTGATTAAATTACGAGTCACAAGGCGTGGTGTAATACAGGAAGTCTCCTCGTAGTGGGGGAACGTCCCAAGCTGTATAGCGTGGATATAAGGTGTTGAATCTTGCAGCTGCAGGACTCCGTCTGGCACCCCGCGCTCCTATTTAAACTAAGGTTCTTCGCTTTCCTTATCTCCTACATCCATCTGATATCCTCATACCTAACCAACAACACCACCCAGATATCCATAAACAACCAACTCTCCCCACCCTTTCCTCTCACTCTAGGAGTCTCCCAGGGATTACCCCTCTTCCCACTACTCTTTATCCTATTCGTAGCAGATATCCCTCAACCCCTGCTCCTACCCAGCTCCTACAGTTCGCAGATGATACAACAATCCTAGCCCCCCCATATACTCAGTCCAAGCCATCATCGAACCATCCGACCTTACCCCGACACCTTCCTCTCCTGGTGCGATCGGTGGCACCTGAAACTAAACCCCGATAAGACCCAAGCCATCCTCTTCCGCCGCAACCGCGTCCCCGCTTCCAACACCTCAAATCCAAGACAGCCAATCGTGCCCGACTGGTGCGGTGCCTAGATGGCACACGGTGGGGTCTCAAATCCTCCCTCCTCGCCACACATACAAGTCCTTTGTCCGACCACCCATAACCTATAGACTCACCACCTGGGCAGCCATAGCCAAATCCAAATCCAACCCTAACCTCTATCGCCCCCTCCTTTCCATAGAACGACGCATCGTACGCCACGCCTTCCGGCTCCCATTCCGCTATCCCACCTCGGAATTACGACATCTTTCCCTTCCCAAAACTAGACTCCTATGTCCTAAACCTAAACCAATTTCAGCGCGCCTATCGACGAGCCCTTGACCGGGATCACCCCTCCCTAAATCACCTCCTGAAAGGCCCACCTCCCCCTTCCCCACATTTAATCGAGACACCTAACCCTACCCCCACCCTAAGGTGATGCCTCCAAGAGAACTGCGACGGTAACCAACACCCACCCCACGCCATTACCCCACCCGCGCTCCTAACACCCCAACCAGACTATAATATCGTAAAGGCAAGTCAACATCACGGTGAGCCCTCGTCGACGCCCTCCCCACTCCGTATCCGACCAAATAAAGAACTATCTAGCTGGATCTTACTGTAAATAATCCAATTAACATTATTATTGTAATCTTTTCTCTTCTACATAATTTACTGTAAAATTCCAACCGAGCGGATAGCTGCAGCATAATCGGGAGATAGTGGGTTTGAGCCCCACTGTCGGCAGCCCTGAAGATGGTTTTCCGTGGTTTTACATTTTCACACCAGGCAAATGCCGGGGCTGTACCTTAATTAAGGCCACGGCTGCTTCCTTCCAATTTCTATCTGTGTCGGTGCGACGTAAATCAAATAGGGAAAAAAAATGTAAAATTCCAGTCAGCTCACATGATTGTATTTACCGTATACATGTAATTATAACTATCTCGTTGGTGTAATATTGTAAATAGTCCAAATACAACATTTATCCTAACTTTTTATTGTAAAACTCCTTTCATTCCATCTCATTGTATATACTGTGTTCATGTAAATATAACTCTATAATTGGTATCACATTGTAAATAGTCCCATTACAACATGAGTTTTACGTATATAATGTAAATTCCTATCACCCCTTCTCATTGTACTTACAGTATTCATGTCATTACAACTATCAAGTTGATGTCATATTATAAACAACCCCTGTTCAACATCTGTTCTACATATATGTGTGAAAACTCTTATCTCACATCATTGTATATACCATCACTTGAATTCACCAGTTGTAAATAGTAATTTGTAAGTAGTAAATTAAACGTTGCAAAAGTCTGATAAAATTGTAAAAGAAAAAAGACTCAAGTTGTAAATAAAGCACACAGCGAGAGAAAAATTCCCCCACCTCCTCCACCATGCCAAATCACCCTAGCCCATCCTCGAATTCCATCAAACCCCGCCGTTACCTTCTACGTGGCCCGCCCCTCACCGTCAGGGGGGATGAAAAGTTTCATGATGATCAGCAGCAGTCATTGTCAGTATTCATAGTGAGAGAAATGGAGCAAGAGGTAGAACCATCGCGTGTTGTGAAGCACAAAAGAGGAAAACCGCTCAGAAGTAACCATAGGCAGTGCATTGTGAATGTGTTCAATAAACTAAGTGAACAGAATCCAGGTTAAGTCGTTTATTCAGAAGTTCAGATCTTCGCACTGTTGTATGCTATGCGTAGCCCTGTACGTCCGAACACGAGACGTTGACGGGGTGGAGGTCGGTACTACACGCTCAGCGAATCACAACTCTTTCTTTGGCGGAGACGTGGACATACCATGTTTACATCAGGATTAAACTCTCGTGAAAAGTCATAAACAAATTCTAGTTCGTGAAGAAATGTGTTATTACGAGCTGCAGAAGACAGGGGTGCTGTTAACTTACTATAATAGCCCCCACGCAAATATTCGAGTAGTAGAGCATTTCGTTGTGAGAGATTTTCTTGACTGATCTCTAGATGCATTTATTGGAGTGGCCGTGTAACTAATACAAATTTTTGTCTAGTTTATTTCTTTCCAAGTAGTTTTATTAAGTTTAGTTCAGTATTGTGCAGTGCAGGACGAGGTAACGAATGTTTTTACGAAAGTCCCTGGCACTATACGCTTGTAGTTAGGCTGTCTATGTTGAGTTTAAAGTTCTGAGATATAGTAGGCTCATATCCTTACTGTCATAATTATCACATAAATATTAATCTTATTTACTTTTCCTTGAGTGTATCAAAGCCATTAAGATAATATCAGCTACATGTTATCAATTCACTTGAAGTAGAATTACAAATATTGTTTTGGGAATAATAGGTCGTGTTTGTTATTGAATGCTGTCGCGTTTTAGTCTTGCAACCAAGACCTTCAGAGCAATGACAACGTAGACCGGGCGAGTTGGCCGAGCGGTTAAGGTCGCGCAGCTGTGAGCTTGCATCCGGGAGATAGTGGGTCCGAACTCCACTTTCGGCAGCCCTGAAGATGGTTTTCCGTGATTTCCCATGTTCACACCAGGCAAATACTGGGGCTGTACCTTAATTAAGGCCACGGCAGCTTCCTTCCCACTCCTAGGTCTTACCTATCCCATCGTCTGTTATTCTATTTATCTGCATATTTGTGTGTATGTGAAAGAGAGTATGAAAGAGAGAAATGTCGCACACCCATCTGAGTAGAACACGAACCGCCACTGCTTAAACCCCTCTTCCACGTACGCATGATGCTTTGTGGGGCGTTTTGTTGGACGCATGGGAGGAGATCGCCCTCGACGAGGAAAACTTTAGGTAGCATGTTGAGTCAGTGCCACGTCGGTTCCAGCCAATTGTTCAATCCGATGTATTTTGGACGAGGTATTAGGTCATGTCTACAACATTCCTTTTCAGAACGAATATAATTGAAAGCACAATGCCAGATTTCGCAATGGATAGAAATGCTTATGTATCTGGTTAGCCCAACACATTAAAAAAACAATAATAATAATAATAATAATAATAATAATAATAATAATAATAATAATAATAATAATAATGCGTAACGTACGACTCAAGCACTGGTTCTCACCTTGATAAGCGAGTACGCTTCCTCGCTGTACATGGTATCTAGCATATTTATACCTTACATGAACACGATTAATATTGTACGGCCTTCTCTCCGCTCTGTATAACGCGTAGCATATTTACATCTTTATAACAGCACATTCGAGGGGCCAGTGATAAAATTACGCCCTCACTGTAAGTATTCGGAATGGAAATGCAAAGACTGTTAGTACGATGTAACTGCTCAATAGAATAACGGAGTCCAGCAATATATACATTTATAATGCCGACACCAGTATTCAAACCCCGGATTTCCTGGCTGATAACCAAGAACCCTCTACCTTAACACTGACACGAAGTGCTTCAAATCGAGTTTCACTTGCCAGGCGTGTCCCTCAATTCACATACTTAACCATTGTCAGTTTCTCGTCCATTTTATTGTATTCTTTTGTGTTATTCTGATATGTGTGAGGATGACACCCGACACAGGACTTGACATTTTTCATGTGTCAATTTTTAACTGCTCAACTGAATATTTTTCTTTTAAACCTAGAGTTGTGTCACTTAGAAAATATGTGTGGACGGTTTATGATATCAGAATCTTCACTAGCTGGGGAAGTTTTATATTTTAATAGATTTTTAAAATGTACTGGTCATTTTTGCCGCTTTGTGACTTCAGTTACGTACATAATAGGCATATCAAAGAAAGCTTACAGTGAAATTGACATTGCTTAATGCAGTAAGTGTCCAGTTTCATTCAAATACTGTGAAACTTATCGAAAAAATGTTCATAATCGATGAAAATTGTAAAGTGTTGTTAAACAAGATAGAAGAGAAGAACAAAGGATGATGAAGGGGGAAAGTATGTTTATGGGGGATATTCTAACTTTCCTAACCAATAACTTGACACTGGCAAGCTGGCCTAATTGCTACTCTTGCAACGACAAATCTATTATTCTGAATCTTGTAGTTTTGTTTAACTTTCTTAAACACACTGTGCCGAATCTCGCCATCCTATACCACCTACCTTACAACAACAGGATCTTAGTGAAATGTTAATGGTTTTACGTCGCCCCGACACAGATAGGTCTTCTGGCGACGATAGGATAGGAAGAGAGCGACCGTGGTCATAATTAAGGGACAGCCTGAGCATTGGCGTGGTGTGACAGTGGGACACCACGGAATACAATCTTCAGGGCTGCCGACAGTGAGGCTCGGAGCTACTAACTTATTTCCCGAATGCAGGCTGATAGCTACGTGATCCAAACCGCGCAACCAAAGACCCCAGTTAGAGTATGGTTCCAGTTCATGGAACCCACTCCAGGATCACTTGATACGAGAACTGGAAAAGATTCAAAGGAAAGCAGCGCGATTTGTTATGGGTGATTTCCGACAAAAGAGTAGTGTTGCGAAAATGTTACAAACTTTGGGCTGGGCAGACTTGAAGGTTAGGAGACGAGCTGCTGGACTAAGCGGTATGTTCCGAGCTGTCACTGGAGCGATGGAGTAGAATGATGTTAGTAGACGTATAAGCTTGAGTGGAGCTTTTATAGAAGAAAGAAAGATCATAATATGAAGATAAAGTTGGAATTTAAGAGGACAAATTGAAATATTCATTTATAGGACGAGGATTATGGAATTGGAATAATTTATCGTGGAAAGTGTTCGATAAATATTCAAATTCTTTGAAAACATTCAAGAAAAGGGAGAGGGGATCTGCCATATGGGCGATATCCCTAAATGTAGATCATTGATGACTGATATGGTAACAAGAAATTGAGACCCAGAGAATGTATGATAACCTGGAACAGTGAAATAGAACCTCACTGCTAGTGTTCAGGCTGAAATGAAATGGTACCAATAACTAAAACATTGTGCTGACAATATTACCATAATCACACATCTTAACTCATGTTACGTTGAATGTTGTAAGTCTGAAGACCCTGGTTAAGTAAATAATCAGTGCTAAAAGGCCCATTTCTTAAAAATGAATGCATTGCAGCTTCATGGTTTTAATTTCTAAGAACGTCCAAATGATCTGAGGTTAGCCTACATTTAGGAGAATTTATAGTATGGATTTACAGTGGAACGTCTTTAGTGAAAAATTCATGATAACGTATCACATGATTCAAAGAATTACCTTGATGGATAATCGTAATCATTGTACGTTGGTGCATTTATTAATCTGTACTGTATTGTTTTTGCTTTCGTTGTCAGGCATACATTTGTAATTTTAGGGTGGAAGTTGTATTTGTTTTGTTTGTGGAAAGTAAGAAGCTTGTATGCAATTAGCATTTACAGTAGAATAAATTTAAATAACTTCAGTACTTTTTGAGTGATGATTCGTTCGAAATACAATGACTATTTTTCATTAGCATCGTTCGAATTAGTAAATTTATAAATCCAGAGCCTTGTCTTCATAGTTCATAAAGATGACATTTTTTCGAAGAGCTTAACTGAGGGAGATTCTTGGTGACTGACTATTGTTTTAAGCGGCCTGACTTCGTGAAGTGGCCTTACGCCCAGACGGCTCCGGCTTCGATTCCTGGCCACGCCGAGGATTTTAACCGCGTTAGGTTAATTTCTCTGGCTCAGAGGCTAAGTTTTCGTGTTCGTCTTAATACACATTTACATGCAACACATCACACTATGCACCACCACAGAAACACCCTGTGGTGAATAATTCTTTCCACTTAGGGTTGGCGTTAAACTGTATTTTACCGGGCGAATTGGCCGTGCGGTTAGGGGCGCGCAGCTGTGAGCTTGCATCCGGGAGACAGTGGGCGAACCCACTGAATCCCACTGTCGGCAGCCCTGAAGATGGTTTTCCGTGGTTTCCCATTTTCACACCAGGCAAATGCTGGAGCTGTACCTTAATTAAGGCCACGGCCGCTTCCTTCCAACTCTAGGCCTTTCCTATCCCATCGTCGCCATAAGGCCTATCTTTGTCGGTGCGACGTAAAGCCAATAGCCAAAAAAAAAAAAAAAAAAAAAAAAACTGGATTTTATTAACATGCCGTGCCAACTCGAGTTAATTGAAAAAAGGCTAAGATGATGGTGAATGCCGTTTCGATTTAGCGTCTTTGTGTCGGGGTGACACTTATCTTGGCAAGGATAGTGATTCCATGTAACAGTGCGCGCCTGTATAGGTTTTATCTCCAGAACTTGGCCCGGCCACTTGATGTTGTTTTGATTCTTCTATCTTCTATCTTCTGCGGAGCGTCTAGTTTGTCTTGCTTGGAAAGCTATGGTAGGCGCGGACGGAAAGCAAGGTCACTGAGGCTCAGATTGGGTATCTGACGAGATGCATCTCGTATGCTGCCTTGCATGACTAATGTAGTTGATTTCGCGAGCGGAGTGTTGGTTTAAGTTTCCTCATTATTTCTACAGTGTGCGTACTACGGCTTACAGTTGTCCCGGAAATGGTCTTATCTCGGTGCAGACAGTGGTAGAGTAACGTGGCTACTCTACTATCTACTCTACTCGCTTCGCTACTCTACCCGTGTAAACCAGCCCTAAAGGCTGCGTTCACAAAATAAGACTCCGAGTAGAGTTGGAGTAGAGTAGAGTATCGCGGAGTAACTAGTAAGGTTAACTCTGAATAACGCTATTTCGTGAACGCTTGGAGTGAATACAGAGTAACAGAATATGGCTAATTAAGAAAGGTTATCTGTTTTCCCATAACCTCATTTGCGAGGAATTTAATGTCTAATTCCCAAGTGAGTTTCTTCATAGCAGCGTGCTATACGAGTAGTTACTACTTTCCTCACCAAGTTATGCCTTAAAACAGTATCCGTTATTCTTTATCTCGTAGGAACACTCTGATTACGTTGATGATGAATACCAACAGGCCTACATCGGCTACATCGGCTCCGCACCGGTGCACAATAAGCCATTTAGGACAACTAGCTATGTAGATCATGTTGTTAACAACTACGACGAAACTGAATGTAAACAACATTTCCGATTGCCCGGATCAGCATTCGAACATCTACTCAGTCATTGGACCTAAACTTTCTAAATCCAAAATCGGGAAACGAGGAAGATCATTGCAAGACCCACGAACGCAACTTGAGGTTGTAATTGGCTCTTAGCACCTGATTCGTACAGATCCTGTTTCGTGAGAGTTATAAAAGCACTGTGTGGTATTTCTGATCATATAATTACATGTTCTCATTCAGAAGGTGATGAAAACCTACAAGCTGTTTTCCAGTCATTGACCGGGTCAGGGATGGAATGAATGAAACATATATAGGCTGTTGTTACAATGGGGTCGCCACTCCCAAGGTAATTTATTAATAAGTGATAAATGCTATGAAATGATAATGGAGAGTGTTGCTGGAATGAAAGATGACGGGGAAAACCGGAGTACCCGGAGAAAAACCTGTCCCGCCTCCGCTTTGTCCAGCACAAATCTCACATGGAGTTACCGGGATTTGAACCACGGTATCCAGCGGTGAGAGGCCGACGCGCTGCCGTCTGAGCCACGGAGGCTCCTCAGAAGGTGATCTAAAATATAAAAGTTACGTATTATACATTTACCAAGGAAATCTTAGAAAGTTGAGGCTAATACATCAGCTGATCATTCATAACATGGGTATTCTTATAAAAATTCAATTATGTTATTTCCGCCGATTATTAAAATTGGTACCTATTTTTCCTGTTTTAAACTAAATATCTCTTTCTTTAGTCAATACATAACGCCCTTCTTTGTCAACAACTAGAAAATAATTTGAACTCATTACCGGTACCGAACCATGTCAATATACTCGCATTTTAATATTTTTCACCGCCACCAATGAATGCATTTCCACGCATGTCGAGTTAAATCTACCCAACTATTTACGAGGAGTAAAAAGAGTATACTCTGAGTTAACTCGAGTGCATTTTCTAAACATCTTGTAGAGTTAACTCTTTACTTTTGTGAACGGATAGAGTGAACTCTGAGTTTACTCGGAGTTGGAGAGTAGTATTTTGTGAACGCAACCCAAGTAACTCTACCACTATCCTTCCCCCTCCACCGGAACCGAGCTCCGAGAGCTGGCGGAGAAGGCAGAGGACTATTTCCATGTGTGTACTGGCGGTATTCCGTTCAGTAAATGAGCATTTTTGTGCGTTTATTTGGCGGCAAAATAAAGTGTACGGAAGAAGAAACATGCAAATTTGTAGAACTGTACCGCGAAAAAGAATGTTTATGGAACATAAACAGTATTATTTACAGAAACTAAAATATGAGACGGGCGGCGGAAGAGGACTTGATTACGAAAATGGGCAAAGAAAATTTTAAAAAAGTACGATGTACCCACAACCAAGAACTGATGAAAATTCGTAAATCCAAGAAGTCTGGAGGTGGTGCCGCAGACATCTACACTCCCTCTCTTAAGTGGTTTAGTAAAGTATAATTTGCAAAGTAATACTGAAAGCCGTCCGCCTCTGTGGTGTGGTTAGTGTGATTAGCTGCCACCCCCCGAGGCCCGGGTTCGATTCCCGACTCTGCCACGAAATTTGAAAAGTGGTACGAGGGCTGGAACGGGGTCCACTTAGCCGCGGTAGGTCAGCTCAGTAGAGGTGGGTTCGATTCCCAACTCAGCCATCCTGGAAGTGGTTGCCTGTGGTTTCCCGCTTCTCCTCCAGGCAAATGCCGGGATGGTACCTAACTTAAGGCCACGGCCGCTTCCTTCCCTCTTCCTTGTCTATCTCTTCCAATCTTCCCATCCCCCACCAAGGTCCCTGTTCAGCATAGCAGGTGAGGCCGCCCGGGCGAGGTACTGGTCATCCTCACCAGTTGTATCCCCCGACTCAATGTCTCACGCTCCAGGACACTGCCCTTGAGGCGGTAGAGGTGCGATCCTTCGCTGAGTCCGAGGGAAAAACCAACCCTGGAGGGTAAACAGATTAAGAAAGAAAGAAGAATACTAAAAGCCTATTCATCCACAACGTAACATTATAGCTGAGTGATATTAAGGGGAGGTACACCTTTGGAGGTCAAACAAATGCAGATGTATTGTCCTATAATGGAGAACAAACCTCCTTCTTTTCGATGGAAGGAGGATTTAAAAAATACCTAAACCTATAATGGTTTCAAAGATGCAACAACAAATATAAACAAGTGTCAGCTGGATTGTCCCTTTAAATGAAGATTGCTCAAGTTTCATTGTTACACAGCGTGTTCATCACGTGTCTCGACGTGTTTAAGTTAGACAATGATGCAGGACTGTGTACTTTAATCATATTAATAACATACATAGGGATCTTCTACATATCACTTGCCAATGCCATTAATTTTAAGCAATAATAGTAATGTCAACAACAAATAGAATAATTTTCATATTTTGTTTGGAATATCCAAAATAATTATTGTTTACAGTACAATGTCAGGTCTTGAAGCTTAAGCTCTACACCTGGGCCGTATAAGCAACGAACAAACAAATTTGTAAATAGATTAGTAATCGGGGTATTTATGGCAAAGAAGCTACTACAAATTAGGCCTACGCCAGCATGATTTACAGTGTACTGATGGCTATTATCAGTGGCCAAGAACTTCAGAGTCACCTCAAGCTTAAATCTTGGTATTATTGTATCTCTCGTCACTGCGTCGTGTCTTTGAATTTGCGGTGTTATAGCATCTAACAAGTGTCTGAAAGTTATCAGGCGTCAATCTCATACACTTTCTGTATTCTTCTTTATACTCTGTCGCAAGTTCTCTCAGAATTAATGTTGATGCCTCGAGTGTATCTCTCCTAAGCCAGCCTCTTACCCATTCCCTTCTTTCCTCATTTGCTTCTTCTAACGCTTCACTAGCCTCTTGCATTAATATGTTTGCAAATGTCTTTAAACTCTTCGTTACGATGTGCTTGCGTCTTGGCATGGTGCTACTACTCTACTCTACTCTACTCTACTCTACTGTATGACTCTACTCCCGCATGAACGATACGAGTGTCAACTCTACCAGACAGTGGTAGAGTAGAGTAACGTGACTACTCTGCTATCTACTCTACTCGCCTCGCTACTCTACCCGTGTATTAAGGAGTTGAACCACAGTCTAATACCTATTGGTTGAACTCCTTTTGGAGGACAAGAAGAAATAAACTTTTCGAAATCTTAAACCTACTATGGGGTGAAACGGTACAATGCCTAGGATTGCACCTTTATAATAAATTACAATAATAAAATAATTGACGTCCCGCCATATGTAGAAAGTTGTCCCGTGCAGATGTAATTTGGGCCGCTGATTTTTTATCTTTGTGAAAATTCCAGATGTCTTACCTAAATCGGGCCGGATGGGAACCGTACTTTGCCTTCATTAAAGGCTCTGTCAAACAGAAAGCGAACTGTCAGCGCGGACAAAATGACCGCAGTCCGTCGCGGAGTGGGCTAGTCCCAACAGAATGCGGACAAGCCAAGGCAAACCAGTATGAAACCAGCAGAAACCAATTGCGTACCGACTTGATTCCATGTTTTCTTCATTGCTTGAACTCTTGTTTTCTTGTTTTAATCAAATGTCCAGCAATTCCTCCGACGAAGAATTACTTCTGTTCGCTTTAGCAAAACGGGAAAGGAGATGGGTGCATGCATTAAATGAAAAAAGTTAGGAGTTCGGAGAGTTTCACATACTATTGTGAATTGAGTTCATTTGAAGACCGGTTTTGCGTATTTTCGAATGTCTAAAGAACAATTTGAGAACTTACATACTCTCCTAGAACCAAAAATATCACAACCGACTACTAACTGGAGGAAAACCATTGGGACGAAGGAAAAGCTAGCAATCTGGTTGAGGTGAGTAAAGATGATTCGTTCGAAATACAATGAGTGTTTATTAGCATCGTTCGAATTCGTAAATTAGTGAACTACCCCAGTTCGTGACGGACTTTGTTTGACTGAGCCTTCAATGCAGGCAAAGTACAGTTTCCACACGTCCCTATTTAGGTGAGGCATCCCGAATTGGTAAGAAAGCGTACATTATCAGTGGAATGCTGTGTAGGAGGGATACTGGCTGGATTGATTGGGGATTTAAATGAGATTATGAAGTAGGTATGTGGGCAAACTGGGAGTGAGATTTCTAGATCCTAATGGGTGGGTAGGAAATAGGGTTGTGCGTTCAGATGGCCTTT
Source organism: Anabrus simplex (assembly GCF_040414725.1). Lineage (NCBI taxonomy): Eukaryota > Metazoa > Arthropoda > Insecta > Orthoptera > Tettigoniidae > Anabrus > Anabrus simplex. The sequence goes on from NC_090265.1 coordinate 321,212,947, forward strand.
ACTTAAACCACAGTGGTGCATATGTTAGGAAATTTATTTAGAAGGGTTATAGGGAGGTACATTCAGGGAAACTGGGTGGCCTAGGGAGCGGTGATAAGGGTACAGGGAACTGGAGGTCAAGTAGGGATGACATAGAAATGTTAGTGCTCGACTGTAGAAGTATTGTAAAGAAAGGAATAGAATTAAGTAATTTAATAGATATATTCTTACCAGATATTCTAATAGGAGTTGAATAATGGCTGAGTAATGATATAATGGATGCAGAAATATTTTCACGAAACTGAAGTTTGTATCGTAGAGATAGGATAGAAATGGTAGGAAGGTTAGTTTTCATTCTAGTGAAAAAGTAATTTGTAAGCTACGAAAAAGTTAAAGATTACAAACATGAAATTCTAGGTGTAAGGCTCATTTCTGAAGATAATAGGCAACTTGATACCTTTGGAGTGGACCGACCGGGAAAGGGTAGTGCTGACGCTGATTCAGAATTATTTGAGAAGATAATCAGCTATGTGAGAAATGATGCGGAAAGGAACGTGATAGTTTCGGGTGATCTCAATTAGGTACCTAATGTCAATTGGGACGGTAATGCGAACGACAGGAAGCATGACCAACAAATGGCAAATAAGTTAATATGGGAAGGGCAGCTGAATCAGAAAGTGATGGAACCAACCAGAGGGAAGAATATTCTGCATGTGGTGCTCGTAAAACCAGATGAGCTCAATAGAGAAACAGAGGGAATAGATGGTATTAGTGATCATGAAGCTGTTTTTGTCGTTAAAAATAAATGTCAAAGAAAGGAAGGTATTAAAATTAGGACTGTTAGGCAGTACCATATGGCTGATAAAACAGGCGTGAGGGAGTTTTTAGAAAGTAAATATGATCGGTGGAAAACGGCAAATAAACATTTAAGCAGTATCAGGGATGGGTTTAAAGCAATTGTTGAGGAATGTGAAAATAGGTTTGTACCTTTAAAGGTGGTAAGGAATGGTAGGTAAAGATCCACTGTATTATAACAGAGAAGTAATGAGACTAAGGAGTTGCATGTTGGAAAGAAACAGAATTAGAAATGGCTGTGGAAGTAAGGAGAAATTGATGGAACTTACTAGGAAATTGAATCTAGCAAAGAAGTCAGCTAAGGATAACATGATGGCAAGCATAATGGGCAGTCATAGTAATTTTAGTGAAAAATGGAAGCGTATGTATAGGTACTATAAGGCAAAAACAGGTTCGAAGAAGGACATTCCAGGAATCATTAATGAACCAGGGAAGTGTGTATGCGAAGATCTACAAAAGGCAGAAGTATTCAGTCAGCAGAATGTAAAGATTGTTGGTTGCAAGGATAATGTCCAGATGTGGAGGTGACTAATACTAAAGAAGTATTAAAATTTACCTATGATAACAATGCCATTTACAGTAAAATACAAAAGTTGAAAACTAGAAAAGCGTCTGGAATTGATAAGATTTCTGGGGATATACTAAATACAATGGGTTGGGATATAGTACCATATCTCAAGTACTTATTTGATTATTGTTTACATGAAGGAGCTATACCAAATAAATGGAGAGTTTCTATACTAGCCCCTGTGTACAAAAGGAAAGGGTGGTAGACATAAATATGAAAATTAGAGGCCAGTCAGTTTGACATGCATTGCATGTAAGCTTTGGGAAAGCATTCTTTCTGATTATATTAGACATGTTTGCCAAATTAATAACTGGTTTGATAGAAGGCAGTTTGGGTTTAGGAAAGGTTATTCCACTGAAGCTCAACTTGTAGGATTCCAGCACGATATAGCACATATCTTGGATTCAGGAGGTCAAGTGGACTCTGTCGCGATTGCCCTATCTAAGGCATTTGATAGGGTAGATCATGGGAGGCTACTGGCAAAAATGAGTGCAGTTGGACTAGAGAAAAGAGTGACTGAATGGGTGGCTATATTTCTAGAAAATAGAACTCAGAGAATTAGAGTAGGCGAAGCTTTCTGTCCCTGTAATAATTAGGAGGGGAATTCCTCAAGGCAGTATTATTGGACCTTTATGTTTTCTTATGTATCATTGATATGTGTAAAGAAGTGGAATCAGAGATAAGGCTTTTTGATGATGATGTTATTCTGTATAGAGTAATAAATAAGGTACAAGATTGTGAGCAGCTGCAAAATGACCTCGATAATGTTGCGAGATGGACAGTGGACAATGTTATGATGATAAACGGGGTTAAAAGTCAGGTTGTGAGTTTCACAAATAGGAAAAGTCCTCTGTTTTAATTACTGCGTTGATTGGGTGAAAGTTCCTTTTGGGGATCATTGTAAGTACCTAGGTGTTAATATAAGGCGAGATCTTCATTGGGGTAATCACATTGTTATGAGAGTATTTGGGGGTTGTAGTAAGGATGTAAAGGGGAGGACATATAAGTCTGTGGTAAGACCCCAACTAGAGTATGGTTCCACCATATGTGACCCTGGCCAGGATTACTTGTTTCATGAACTGGAAAAAATCCAAAGAAAATCACCTAGATTTATTCTGGGTGATTTCCGACAAAAGAGTAGCGTTACAAAAATGTTCCCAAGTTTGGGCTTGGAAGACTTGGGAGAAAGGAGACGAGCTGCTCGGGTAAGTGGTAAGTTCCGAGCTGTTAGTGGAGAGATGGCGTGGAATGACATCAGTAGACGAATAAGTTTGGTGTCTTCAAAGTAGGATCACAATATGAAGATAAAGCTGGAATTCAAGTGGACATATTGGGGACAAATATTCGTTAATAGGAAGGGGATTTAGGGATTGGAATAACAGCAAGGGCGATGTTCAATCAATTTCCAATTTCTTTGCGATCATTTTAAAAAAGGCTGTGAAAACAGATAGCGAATCTGCCACCTGGGCGACTGACCTAAATACTGATCAGTAATGATTGATTGAAATGTTTTTGTACCATTTATTCCTTTTTACAGAACCGTACATTAAAAACAAAAACAATACATTTGTTAAATAAGTGAAGTAAAAATGTTGTTTGAGTCATCAGTCCATAGACTGGTTTGATGCATCCCTCCATGCCACCCTATCCTGTGCTAACCTTTTCATTTCTGCGTTGCATCCTACATCTGCTCTAATCTGCTTGTCATATTCATACTTTGGTCTACCCCTACCGTTTCTACCACCTACACTTCCTTCAAAAACTAACTGAACAAGTCCTGGGTGTCTTAAGATGTGTCCTATCATTCTATCTCTCCTTCTCGTCAAATTTAGCCAAATCGATCTCCTCTCACCAATTCGATTCAGTATCTCTTCATTCGTGATTCGATCTACCCATCTCACCTTCAGCATTCTTCTGTAACACCCCATTTCAAAAGCTTCTATTCTCTTTCTTTCTGAGCTAGTTATCGTCCATGTTTCTCTTCCATACAATGCCACGCTCCACACGAAATTCTTCAAAAACATCTTTCTAATTCCGATATCAATGTTTGAAGTGAGCAAATTTCTTTTCTTAAGAAAGCTCTTCCTTGCTTGTGCTAGTCTGCATTTTATGTCCTCCTTACTTCTGACATCGTTAGTTATTTTACTACCCAAGTAAATATATTCATCTACTTCCTTTAAGACTTCATTTCCTAATCTAATATTTCCTACATCGCCTGCCTTCGTTCGACTGCACTCCATTACTTTTGTTTTGGACTTATTTATTTTCATCTTGTACTCCTTACCCAAGACTTCTTCCATACCATTCAGCAACTTCTCGAGATCTTCTGCAGTCTCAGATAAAATAACAATATCATCGGCAAATCTCAAGGTTTTGATTTCCTCTCCTTGGACTGTGATTCCCTTTCCAAATTTCTCTTTGATTTCCTTTACTGCCTGTTCTATGTAAACATTGAAAAGGAGAGGGGACAAACTGCAGCCTTGCCTCACTCCTTTCTGGACTGCTGCTTCTTTTTCAAAGCTCTCGATTCTTATCACTACAGACTGATTTTTATACAGATTGTAGATAATTCTTCGTTCTCGGTATTTGATCCCAGTCATCTTCAGAATTTTAAATAGCTTGGTCCAATCAACATTATCGAATGCCTTTTCTAGATCTATGAACGCCATAGACGTGGGCTTGTCCTTCTTGATTCGATCCTCTAAGATCAGACGTAAAGTCAGGATTGCTTCACGTGTTCCTACATTTCTTCTGAAGCCAAATTGATCTCCCAACTCAGCTTCAACTTGTTTTTCCATTCTTCTGTAAATAATACGTGTTAACATTTTGCAGGCATGAGATACTAAACTAATGGTGCGGTAGTTTTCACACCTATCAGCACCGGCTTTCTTGGGAATAGGTATAACATTATTCTGCCGAAAATCGGATGGGACTTCTCCTGTCTCACACCTCTTACACACTAAATGAAATAACCTTGCCATGCTGGTTTCTCCTAAAGCAGTCAGTAATTCAGAGGGAATATCATCAATTCCAAATGCCTTATTTTTTAGGTCACTCACAGCTCTGTCAAACTCTGACCTCAAAATTGGGTCTCCCATTTCATCAGCATCAACAGCCTCTTCATGTTCCAGAACCAAATTATCTACATACTAGCTGATGTACCCGTGCTTCGCTACGGAATTCTACATTGTATACAGAATTCTAGGTTAGGTAGTGTACACCTTGTGAGCAAGATTGTATTATATTGTATAGCTTTTGACGTTACTCTAGAAACGCGACGGGGAAGTCACCAAACGTCTTTTCCCATATGAAGATAGGATTAGGGAATTTTCATTGTAATGGTAGGCCCGCTTGCCTACCATCAGTCACAGTCAGGTTGGGAAGTTTTCATTATAACGGCAGACACCCACTCTCCACCTTTTTTTTACATCCTCGGAAAGACTGTCATAGTGGTTTTCGTAAGTGAAATGAACATAGGTCATTACAAAGACGTCGGTAGAAATGGTGCGATTTAAAGCAATATGAAATACTCGATCAAATGAAAAACCACGCATTTTCTCACTTTTATCGAACAGTACTACGCTGTCGATCTAACAGTCCAACGTTCCAGAGCTGGAAAGACCAAGCCGCAGACAGCCGTGATCCGTGAAAACTCTTGGCCTTTTTTCGGCGGGGGGTTGGGGGTCGAATAGTGGAGAGTCTCAGTGCAAATCTATGTCCTTTCACTAATCTGTTTTCTAGGAGTACCGGATGAGTCGGAAAAAATATTCCTCCAAGCCAGAAGAGAAAACCCCTGTTCGCTGCTAATTTGGAATAAAATGAATGTAGAATTTAATAAAAGTGAAGAGGAAGACGCTTTTCTTAAAAAACGGCTCTTTTCAGGGTTGAATTTTGAATTATTTAGTGAATTGTAGTGCTATAATTTGGAATAGGCCTAAATTGTAATTCTAGACCAGGTCATACTACTATTACTAAGTGAGCCTCTGCCAAATGTGCACGCTGCTCATTCAAAACACCGCGTTAGAGTAGGGATCGAATAGCTGGAATACTATGATGAACCAGTGTGTTACGTACCGGCAGTATCAAACAGTGTATGATGCAGAGGAATGGCATGCTAAAGAAAAGTTTCCTAACCTCCCAGCTATTTCCCGCCAATATTCAGTCAGGCTGTTATACTCGGTACGCAACAGTAATCCCATCAATCGGAGTTGAGTGGCAGCATAACAAACAAAGAACATCACAACAAACAATGGTCAATGTAATGTTATTGTTGATCACTGTTATGCGCTTTCGATATTCTAGGCCTTTATATTTAGTTTTCTTCCGACTCTGATATACTACTCTGATCTTAGTCGGTACGGTAAAACTGAATAAAACATAAATGATCGGAAATTGTATTCTCCAACTTTTGTTATGTAGTACTTTTCTATAGGACCAATAATAGAGGTAGGGTATTTAAAAATTAAATTTTTACTTGCTGCCCCTAAACTACAATTTAATCCAGGGTCAGTAAAATTGTTTATAGCTTAGGCTATAGTTTCTTCTTTCTCAACTCTATATACCGATTTTCATTAAATTTTGTTCACTCATTTTCTCGTGGCTCGGCGTTGACGCGGACTTGGCAACACAAATCGAAATTCATGAATATCACGGTTATCGTAACCGGTACGGTAAATATGTATAAGACATAAATGATCGAAAATTGAATTATATGTAACTTTAGTTATGTAGTATTTATCGATAGGACGACTAATAATATAAATATTTGAGAATTGAATGTTAGGCCTTCCCCTAAACTACATTTCACTCAGCGTGAATAAAATAATGTATAGCCTAGATTATAGTGGCTCATCCTCCGACTTTACATACCGATTTTCATGAAGTTCTCTTCAGCCGTTTTCTCGTGATGCGTGTACATACATACATACATACATACATACAGACAGACAGACAGACAGACAGATAGATAGACAGAAATTACGGAAAAGTAAAAAAATGCATTTCCTTGTTACTGTGGTCATGACTGATACAGAAATACCATTATTTTCAAATTCTGGGCAATGTACAAAGAAAACTCTTATTTTATATAGATAGATACTGTATCTATATACTGTCTATTTACGTATCGCTGGTAAAATGTTCGTAAAACGCTCTTGCTACATCCGTAAAGGGTTCAGAGGGTGGAGGGAATCTAAGTTTTGTGTAATTTGAATGAAGTTCGGTGCAGTACCTTCGCCGGAGTTTAGATTGCTGTACCAGGATGAACTATTGAATTAAACGGAGAGGATGGAGTTGCAGTTTCACCATCCATGTCCTGTATTTCAACCCGGCCAAACATTTCGGCCATCTCCATTTTTAGCAGTGCTTGAGTTCGAGATGAACATTTCTTAAACAACTCCGAGCTCAAGAAAAGGTAATCGGTTCGGTCGAGGTCTTTCTTTTATTTCGTCTCCCTTTTTCTATCCAAATAGTTTAAAATAATGTCAACGGTTACGTGCCAGAAGCTACCGTGCCGGATACGACCACGCTGATATCGTGCCGCATGCGACCAATCTGTCAATCAATCAGTCAGTCAGTCACCGCTGATCTGTATTTAGGGAATCGCCGAAGTGACAGATTGCCTATCGATTGTTTACCTAGTCTGTTCTTAAATTATTTCAGAGAATTTGGAAATTAATCGAACATTTCCCTTGGTAAACTATTCTAATCCTTAACTCAGTGTCAAGCCCACTGAAATGCATGCACCAACCGATCCTACGAGCGATATTTTCACATCATTCATAACAGGGACTGGCTGCGTAAAGAATGGCATTACTAGCATCGCTCATACCTCGGTCACGTTCATATTGTCGAGACCAAGAATGAGATTGAGACAGGTCAATGAAAGTAACGAATTAATTCTAGCCCGTACCAGAAGATATAGTGCACCGTAAACACTACATCTCGCTAGCAAAGGCATGCTCAGTTTCTTGTAAACGAATATTTGCCTCAATTTGTCCTCTTGAATTCATCTTCATCTTCATATTCTGATCTTTCCTACTTTTAAAAGCACCACTCAAACGTATTCGTCTACCAATGTCATTCCACGTCGTCTGTCCACCGACAACTCGGAACATACCGTTTATTCGAGCAACTAGTCTTTCTCCCAAGTCTTAGCGTAACTGTGCAAGCATGAGACCTGAAAATTACGGCATTTGATCCTCTCTCCAAGATCTACTCTGTTAATTTGGTGCATCAGTTACCTTCCATGCCATATACACTGGAATGTGGTTTGATTTTGTAACACTATCCCACGGAACTTCAAAGTATCTGAATAAGTGCTACCATTCTTATGATTACCTTGAACGTTTCCAAATTTTCTTTTTTAGTGCAAGACTTTTAGTGCCGGGAGGTCCGAGGACATGTTCAGCTCGTCAGATCTGTGTCGCCTTTTCCCGGTACACCCCACGGGAGTGAGCTACAGGTACTACCTACTGTGTGAGGGTGTTGTCTGTGGGTGTAATTGTACGGGCTAGGAATGGGAAGGAAGTGGTCGGGGCCATGCGAAAGGTACCATCCCGGCGTTTGGCTGGAAATGAAAATTTTCGAGGATGGCCGACGGGGGGTTCGAACGCAGCCGTCTCCCGAAATAGCCGTAACAGGCAGTGCCGTAATGCACTTACATAACTTGTTTGGTAACTTCTCTCAGGCATGGAAACGCATCTCTGTATATGGGCATGTTGTAGGATAAAACGTAAACGCATCACCATATTTCGTGTTCTAGAAACTACCAGTTTCCCAAAGTAAATTTTTGAAAAGCAACTTAGGAAGATGCTGCTCTGTCATTTCTGTTTCTGGAAAATCCAGGGACTGAACTTCATCATCCCCAAGAACTTTGTTTATAGATAAGGTAACTGTAAAACAAATATAATTATCGGGCTGAGTGGCTCAGGTGGTTGAAGCGCTGGCCTTCTGACCCCGACTTGGCAGGTTCGATTCTGCCTCAATCCGATGGTTTTTGAAGGTGCTCAAATACGTCAGCCTCGTGTCGGTAAATTTACTGGCAAGTAACTCATGCTGTAAAGTAACTCATGCAGACCTAAATTCCAGCATTTCGGCGTCTCCGAAAACCGTAAAATGAGTTAGTGGGACGTAAAGCCAAATTATTATTATTATTATTATTATTTACAAACATAATCTTCGTTAAAATATTACCGAACTTGTGTTATTGTAGTATTCAGAATAGAATTATCTGATTGTACATTTTCCCCCGCATTCTTAGGGTTTTGGCCTTAAATATCTCTTGCATTATTTATGACCCATCTATGTTTTCTCTTGGGGAGGAATATCTCTATTAATGGCATTCCAAACTGTACATTACAGTTATTTAGTTTTCAACGACGAGTTATTGAGTTAGTTTTAGATATTTGTGTGTAATGTGTGCATGTTTTATTTGAACTTTCGTCATAGAAATGTACTCATTATTATTTATAAACCTTTCCCGCAGTCGTTGGGATTGTTCTCCGTAAATATTTATATCGGCTGTATTTACCGACGACTCCGGTTCCATGGTTAAGTGATTAGCGTGCTGGCCTTTAGTCACAGGGGTTCGATTCCCGGCAGGTTCGGGAATGTTGACAATCATTGGTTAATTCCGCTGGCACAGGGGCTGGGATTATGTGTCGTCTCCATCATCTTATCCCCATCACAACGTGCAGGTCGCCTACAGACGTCAAATCAAGACATGCATCTGGCGAGCCGAACATGTCCTCGGACACTCCCGGCACTAAACGTCATACAACTTTTTATTATTATTATTATTTTTTTTTTTTTTTTTTACCGGTGACTAATTCAGTGTACATAATTAAATGTTGTGCACGGTTTGTGGTTATACTAGTTCGCTATTTGAACAGAACAAAGAAAAATGTAATTCCCAACCTGGGAAGCAGTGCTATAAATGTTTGGCCTAATTTGTAACCTTTTCTTGTTCTGATTTAGCTTACCTTATCTTGCTTGTTAAATTAAAACATGGTTGTCAACGTCGGTCGCTAGTGGCACGGTCGCATCTGGCACGTCACCATATCAACGTGGGGCCTGACTTCTTTTTGCTTGCTTTCTTCGGAGGCGGGGCATTTCAGGATCATCTGCCGCATTCCCATCACTGTCCATGGGAGCAGCTTGTGTCTCATTAGACTTTGGTACATTTGACACAGTTAGCCGCGGAAGAACGTTATCCCTGAGGAACTCCAAATTTACAGTCCATGACCAATTTTTTAAATTTCTTCGCCGAACCAGAAGCTCCTTTCAAAAACTTGAGATACTTAATATAGGAATCCCTCATGTTTTTTGATGTTAGATGCCAAATAGTTCCCTAGGTTTGTTATTTTTCCTGAAGTCAGGAGCTTCCCTCAGTTTGGTTAGATATTATGGTGAACTGACTTGACGAATTAAAAATGTTTGCACTGTATAAATATGGAAAATATATCACAGGGTGTATGTTATTCGGGTTCGTTACCAACTCTTATATTTCATACGTAGATGGCTATGAATAGTTATTGTTCTCAGTGGTGCATGTAGCAAAATAATAATTATTTAATATGATATTGATATCGTATTGCACTGTGTACTTAGTAAGCTTTGTTCGAGTTCATTCCATTGCTGCTAAGTTCGCATAATATGTGCGACGTTGAAATGGATCCAAGAAAACTGTTGGCAATACTGGCTGTAACAGCATGTTCAGTATTCACTATTCATAACTGCTAGCTGTGAGCAAGACGTGTGTGATGCTGTGACGCTTGAGTCCCCTGTGAAATACTTTAAAGCTAACAAAAGTGGAGAAAAATTAAGTAGGAAATCTAAACCAAACTGTATTAAACGTTTACAGTGGCCTACGAGATTAGAATCCGCTGTGGACTGTGGAAGACGTGAAAAAGACCGCGCAGCTGACAGGCGTTTCTGTGTGCAGTGTTTACGCCGCTCGCTTGGAATTTAAACTCCACGGAAAATCCAAGTCTCCAGCGAAAGGTCCATGTGTCAGCTCAGCACTCGCCGTAAATAAAACAGGAAGGGCCTTAACACGGTATGGGAATAGGATCTTTGGCGTATTCAATAATAATAATAATAATAATAATAATAATAATAATAATAATAATAATAATAATAATTTGTACTTTATATTCGTAACCGCCCGAATATGACATTCCTGAGAATATTGTATTTTGCACTCCCACTCACGGTTGGTTTTTTTCAGCTTTTTGAACTGTGAGAAACTGCCACTGACAGTCTGTGCACGAGAGCGGAATCGTATGCTTATGTTGTAAGTCTCCATCTGCCTCACACAAATTGCATTATGAAATAAAAATAAACCTTGCTTCTCTTGTCTCTGTATTCGTCAGTAATCTGTAGGTTTTACATAGTCAATAAAGGAATAAATAGGTATGGTACGTAATCAAAGTACATTTATGTGAAAGGAAGTGATTTCGTTTGATGGTTCACTATTTCAGAATGAAGTACTTGTCAGATGACGCACGGCGATAATAAGCTGGTTGTGGCGGAGGCACGGTTACTAGACTAGACGGTAGGGGTCACGCGCAGGCTCACTTTGGCTGGTGACGTCATGTGGTCTCCACTGTCGAGATCGCAGTGTACACGACTCATTGTAATTTGCGTTTCTGTTAATGATTTGCTTGTTTTTATTTAACCACTTGAATAATATTTTTCAATTTTGTCAAATATAATTGCCAGTTGTTACGTGTAGATAATTACGTTGTAATTTATTTCAGTATTTTTCAGAGCATTACAAGTAATATAAAAACTCTGCTTAACACGAACAATTCTAGTAGCTTTTTCAATACTAAATTATCTTTCGCCACGCAAATAAAGTATTTACGTTTCGGTTTTCGTATTTTCTATCCATCCAGTGATTTCAGAACGATTTTATACGCAGTTTTATTTCTAAAACTACTTACTAAAAGTAAAGAAACATGACCAATCGCACGGGTTGTTTTTTACCGTTGATTTGGCGGATTGTTAGTATTAAACAGCACTGTAAAAACCTAACATTATATTATTGTATATTTAATTATAAATGTGAACTGGCCGATGGAATGTTGGTGAAAAGCCCCTGAAGAAACGTCAACCTCTTCCACCATGTCAGGGGGTCACTCGTTTTTAGGGGAAAGAGGCTTCCCAAGGTGAACATTAATTCGAATAATTTGTCAAGAGCATGATTTTGTTGCTCTATACAATTCCCATAGGCACTTTTTAAGCTGTTTGTACCACACGTGGACACGGGAGTTTAGGACGTCAAATCCATTATTAATAGTGATTACAGTCTCTCCTACATAGCTGAGCTCTGGAAAGTTGTGGCATATTGCATAACCCACAGTCAGTGATAACAGTTCAGCGGCTTTCCATACATTTTGCTTCTCCGTTCCAGCCACAAGAATATGCTTCATTGAAAGAGTATGCGCATATTGCAGGTCTTCGCCCTCACTTTGCATTTCAATTAATTTTGTAAATGCTTCTTTTGTGACAGATTGCCCACTTTTCAGTTGATATCCTTCCGCAGTAATTCAAGTGCATTAGGCACACCGAAAAAAAAAAAAAAAAAAAAAAAACCACATATTACGTTCATTACTTGATGGGTTTTCCAACGAGGGTTTGTCCATCGAAATATTCAGATCAGTCATATATTTCCTATTAGAAGGTCCCATGTCACCCCATACGACTGTTCTAACTTCAAATGCAGTGGTTTCTACGATTTGAATTACTTCTACTAACAGTTCTCTTGACATCGCTGTAACAAAGTTGTAGTAGATAGGTTGTATCCACTTTTGAACTAAACTTCTCATTACAATGACTTGGACATTATCATGGGGTCCTCTAATCATTTCTTCGTGTTACCGGGCGTGCTGGTTGTGCGGTTAGGGGCGCGTGGCTGTGAGCTTGCATCCGGGAGATAGTGGGTTCGAACCCCACTGTCGGCAGTCCTGAAGATGGTTCTCCGTGGTTTCCCATTTTCACACCAGGAAAATGCTGGGATGTACCTTAATTAAGGCCACGGCCGCTTCCTTCCCATTCCTAGGCCTTTCCTGTCCCATCTGTGTGGTGCGACGTAAAGCAAATAAAAAAATAATGATATAGACCGTAAGGTGACTGCAATCGTAAAATTTGCCGTATCTCCTTACGATGGTTTCGCTTTTGTGCCCTTATTTCACGATCTTTACTGGACTGACACGCTAAATTATTACCTACTATTCAGTGGCAAATATAAATGTGGTACTGCGTCACGCCTTAAGTTACGTCTAATTGGAAGGTTTAATAACTCACTCTTCAAGTCCCTTATGTAGTCCGAGTCGTCGAAGTGTACAGAGCACACACGAGCATTTTCAACAGTAAACGAATCAGCCCGTTTACAAGCATTAATCCACTTTAATTTAATGCCACTGTTCTTTGGAAAACGATGACATTTCATGTATAAGTCCTTCTGGTGTCTGTCGTGGATAAAGCAACCAGCGACAGCACAACACACCATGGCACAGTAGAGAAAAATTAAACTCTTATGCTGTTACGAAGGTAAACACCATCAGTAGACTAATGGAGCTCTGCTTCGTTTAGCGACTTGAGGACCGCGTGACGTCAGGAGGCGTGGCCTGCTACTGCGCACCCTACTGATGACCCCTACCATCTAGTCTAGTAACCGTGGGCGGAGGTGGAGAACGGAGACGAGAAGGGGGAACAGGGGACGTGCTCACATGCGGAAGGATACTTTTCCTAAGCTGTCGAGTTGAATTTAGTTTAAAAAAATAAGTTAGCCTAATAATAATAATTCTTATGCTTTGTTTTTATTATTTAAGATACTTGGCTACAGGTGATTCCCATCACACTGTACCTTTCTCCTTGCGCGAATTTCTGTGTCCACCATAGTTACAGAAGTAAGTTTGGAGATGTGGAATGTTATTGTACTTGGTCAATCCAACGGAGGAAGTTTGGAGGAAATCTGAAGTCGAATTTAGAGAACGATGGGACTTTCCCAACCGCATAGGGAGCATAGATGGTAAACACGTGGAAGTTAAATGCCCTAATAACAGTGGTTCATCGCATCCGGGAGATAGTCCGTTCGAATCCCACTGTCGGCAGCCCTGAAGATGGTTTTCCGTGGTTTCCCATTTTCACACCAGGCAAATGCTGGGGCTGTCCCTTAATTAAGGCCACGGCCGTTTCCTTCCCATTCCTAGGCCTTTCCTGTCCCATCGTCGCCATAAGACCTCTATCTGTGTCGGTGCGACGTAAAGCATAATAGCAAAAAACACAGTGGTTCAAGTTTTTATCGTTATAAAACCTTGTTTTCGATTGTTCTCTTGGCCATAGTTTATCCTTACTACAATTTTATTGTATTTGATATAGGTAGTTATGGGCTGCATAGTGATACGCTATCTTCGAGAATTCCTCTTTCTCTCGCGATTTCGTTGATAAAACAATTCTGCCTCCAAAGTTATTACTTGCGACATATACCCCGGGCCCTCATGTTTGTAGGTGACGAAGGGTTCAAATTACAAACTTATTCAATGTGTCCTTTCCCAAGACAGGCAGTCATTGACAATTTAGTAAGACGAAATTACAATAAACGGCATTGCAGAGCTCGACGTGTTGTTGAAAATGCGTTTGGCATTTTAGCTCAAGTGGCGTGTATTTTTTAGACCTTATAGAGTGTGCTGTTAACACTGCTGTTCACGTCGTCAAAGCCGCCTGTTGCCTTCACATTTTTATTAGAACTAACATAGATAATGTTATTAGTGATGAGAAAGAATTATCAGAAGACACCACGAATGAGCGCGCCAATGCTTTATCAACTTCAGGGCGGTTGAGAGAAAGGTCATGTGATGCCGCCCGTGCTGTACGAAGTCATTTCGTTCATTATTTCATGAATAATTCAGTGGATACATAATTAACAAAGACGGCTTAAGTTCTTGAACCAAGATGTCAAACATTTTACGAACATAATTTCTTTTTTTTTAAATTTTTTATTTGGACAAGGAACCAACCGTGAATCACTCTGACCAAGTAGTGAATTACAAGAATTATATTCTGTACTTTTTATTGGTATCTTTGTAATGTATTGTTTGTATTTTGAAATTTTGTATGATAGGGTCTAATATGTTTAATTAACATAATGCTACATTTATCACCAGTAATGTTGGGGGCGTCAAATTTTGGAATTAATAATTTAAATACGGACTGTTCTTCCTGTTACAAAAACTGTTTCCTAAGTTTCTTAAACTACTTAGTAGCGGGAAAAATAACGCCAAATGCACACTTTTAATACTTCACCTATCATAGGGTGACCAGACATCCCTTATTTTACGGGATTGCACCTTATTTCTCTAAGGTGTCCCGTTGTCGCTGCAAAAAATATACGGGACGCATATCGTCCCCTCCCCGTATCTTTTATAATACCGTCTATAAACTTTATCTCTCGCAAAGTTCTGATGTATATTTACCATTTTGTAAAGTAATTACATCTCGTTTGGTTGGCGCTAAATGTAACAAACCAGTGAGATGGTGGTGTGGTGGTGATCATTATTTTAAGAGGAAGTACAACTGGGCAGCCATCCTCTGTTAACACAAATTAGAGGGAAACATGGAAGGGATCAGACTCTTCGAAAAATGAAGGTTCAGCCAAAGAAAGACAAGGGCCACGAAGATCGTGAAAATGAAAGACTCCCTAGGCCTCTCGAACCTAAAAGCGTTGGGGCAGAAAAGAACAAGAGTTGACCAAGAGTCGTCGATAAAATAGATGGAAGTGAGGAATCTGGCACAAGTATGTGGAAACAATGCCACGGCTCAGACTAAGGGATAATGGTTGCCAACCCACACTACCAAGTTAAGAACCCCTGGGACCACTGTTAGTCTCTTCTTACGACAGACAAGGGATACCGTGGATGCTATCCTACCGCCCCATCCACAGGGGATAAATCAGTGAGACAGACGTATATGAAATATAAAAATGACAGCTTATAATGTTGCATAGTGAACTTTTTTTTTAAAACACCATTGATGTTTTTGTAATGTACTGAATTTTTTTTTTTTTTTTTGCTATTTGCTTTACGTCGCACTGACACAGATATGTCTTATGGCGACGATGGGATAGGAAAGGCCTAGGAATGGGAAGGAAGCGGCCGTGGCCTTAAGGTACAGCCCCAGCTGTACTGAAATTGAGCCGCTTCCAATTTTATTATTATTATTATTATTATTATTGTTGTTGTTGTTATTATTATACATAGTACACTTTGTGAGGTCTGTGGTTCATGATAAATTATCTTAAATAGGGCCTAATAATCAACAGCAGCCGAAGTGTCCCGTATTTTCATACTTGTAATCTGGTCATCCTAAATGATATCATGAGCTGCAAACTGGGATCAGTTATAAGGTATCTTACCTCAGCAACAGGATATCAGATGTGAAAACCAAATTATGTCCAATATAATCTAAAACTACAAGACAAAATTTATCTCCCTGACGTATAGACCTACATATAATAAATACACAATGACGAATAAAAATACAGAGATAAAGAAATCTTGTAAAACCTGTGTTGTTCCTACAAGTAACTCTCTACAACACATTTTTCTCAGCAATTGCTTCATGAAGATAGCTTGAACATGTTCTGGACAATAATAGAAAGAAATCAGGAGAATCGAGGTGGCAGTGAATGTGTAAAAACGTGTTATTGATGTGTGCCAGTTTTTACGTAAATAAACATACTTCAAGTTTTTTCTCAATGCTAATACTGGACTAAATGCGAGTATTACGATTCAGTGTAAACTTCGAGGACTGGACTCGACATAATTTTATTTAATTAGAGTGAAATTGATTCTTTTCTGTTCTACGTGTAGAAAACCGTTAGGATATCAATAACCAACAGTTGAAAATCGTAACTCAGGGAGGCTTCAAAGCCTTCCACCCTCAAAGAAATGGCTTCTTACCAAGGAAATCAGACCGTACATAACCTTACCGACAGCTCTGCCCATAATGTTCCTAAATAATCTCAAAAAAGTTATGCTTCTGTAATGCAGTTAACACCAAAAAAAGAACAGGCTATTATTATTGATGCTCACGACGGAATCCCAATAAGAGACTACGTCCTTGCTGTAGGAAAAATAACAGATCCAGCTAACATACGTTATATATCTCGTATTTCAAACTCAAGAATTTGCATATTCCTATCGAACACAAAAATTGTTCCGGAATTGTCACTGAGTCACCTCGTAATTAAAATCAATAATACTGATCTCACTCTCAGACCGTTAATTGTCGCAAACAAGAGAGTGATATTATCCAATGTATGTCCTATTTTACCAAACACAGTCATTGAAGAACATTTACAACAACTGGGTATCAAACCAATGTCATCTATATCCAACGTAAAGGCTGGAATTAATATTCCGGGATTCACACACATTCTTAGCTTCCGCCGACAACTATATGTTAAACCCGACGATTTCAATAAACTACCGAATGCACTACAAATATGTTTCGAACGAACCAGTTATTGGATCTACACTTCGTCAGACGTTTCCACCTGTTTTATTTGCAAAGAAGAAGGCCACCTGGCCCGAGTATGTCCCTCACTACCTGAGACTCTAGAAGAAAACAACCAGCCACCTGATCAACATTCAATTTCTTCCAAGGAGGACACCTCCAACCCAGCAAATGCCACTATAAATCCTCAGCCAACTACTGACCCTCAGCAAATTATTGAATATTCTAATGACACATCATCTTCCTCTAGAAACCTCTCTGAACAAGGACATCTCCTTGAACTTGAACACTTCAGTCCCAATATATGAAGTAAATAATCACTCATAACTAAGCCTCAAGGAATAAAACGACCCTTCCTTTCAAGTGACTCTTCTAATAACATTTCCAAGGCTGATAATAATTCCTTCTTAGATAATTCTTCTATCTCGGGAGATGATAAAACAGATGATGAATTTCCTGTTCTAGGGTCACATTAAACAGCCTAAGAAGAAACTAATGGTATTAAATCCTCTCATTCTTGAAGAACAACTATTTCCTGTTAAGGAAGTAATAGAAGCTAATCCCTCAAATTTTATTCTTAATTTCATACAACTCAAAAGTTTATTTGAAAATACTAAAGGAACATCAGCAACAAATATCTTACCTATTGCATTATCTTACACTTCCCATGTTGAAGATCTCATAGAGACCCTGAATAAACTATACCCCTACTATCAGGACAAAAAAAATTAAAAACCAGAGTACCAGACTTGTTAAGAAACTACTTACTGCCATAAACGGAGAAAGCAATAGGCCTGCCCCAGATCAGACAATCCCAATAACTGATAAGGATCAAATCTAGTAAATACATCTTTTAAAAGCCATCATGAATTCTTGGATCCTGCAGTGGAATATGAACGGATTTTACTCTCAATACGAATATCTACAACATCTTATTAATGAACACCAACCCGAAATCATTTGTTTACAAGAAACCAATTTTCGAGATAACTACGTAGCTACTATGAGACAATTCACAGCATATCACAAAAACCGCAACAATCCCATTCATGCAAGTGGAGGGGTTGCCACTTACATCCGTGACAATGTTCCTCAAAAAGAAATACCACTAAAAACCCATTTGGAAGCAGTAGCAGTTACAGTCTTTCTAACATTTTCCCTATGCATCTGTAATATTTATTTGCCCAGCAGCCAGAAAATGAATTTAGATGAATTAGTAGATCTGGCAAGTCAACTTCCTAAACCATTCCTCCTCTTAGGAGACTTCAACTCCCATAACACCCTATGGAACTGTCTCTACACTAACACAAGAGGAAGAATAATTGAATCGTTGCTAGATTCTGAAAATTTGATCCTAATAGACTCGAATGGTCCTACTCATTATGATATCCAGCACGGTACTTTTAGTACTATAGTTCTGTGTCTGAGCACTCCAGATGCAGCAACGATATATACATCATCAGCTAGTAAAACCCTTTTTGGAAATGATCACTTTCCTATCATAATAAATGGAAACAATAAGCCCCACCCAAGTGTATGCCCAAATAAATGGAATACTAAACATGCTAATTGGCAAGAATATAAAGAAAATATTAAGGCAGAGTTATATGGATTACCACCACCTACCCATTTCAAAAATTACAAATAATTGTAAGTAATTGTAAGAGAATTCACCAATATCATACTTAAAGCCGCAGAAAATTCTGTTCCAAGGACCAACAATACAACTTACAGAAAATCAGTTCCTTGGTGGAATGATTCCTGTAAAGTTGCAATTAAAAAGAAAAACAAGCATTCTACAAGTATAAACGCCATCCCACTTTACAAAACAAATTACGGTTCCATGAAAGTCGCGCTGCAGCCCGAAAAGTCATAAAAGAGAGTAAACTAGCATCTTGGCTGAAGTATGCGTCATCTCTTTCTCATCAGACCCCACAAAACACAATTTGGGAACACCTACGAAAAATAAGAGGGCTTAAAAAACACTCACGTATCATAGCCCTTAATAAAACGACTGGATCAGTTACAACTACACATCACGATATTGCAAATGCATTAGCAGAGAACTTTGCAAAAATTTCAAGTGATTCCAACTATGAACAAGAATTTTTATCCTCTCGTGAAGATTGTCCTGATTTACAGTCACACATCCACCTAAGTGCTGACCAATGCTACAACGATAATATCAGTATTACTGAAGTACTATTTGAACTTAGTAGCTGTCGAAGTACAAGCCCAGGTCCTGACGATATTATATATGACTTCTTGAAAGAACTTCCTCCTGAAGGCCTAGCATTCCTCACTGAAATATTTAATTTCATTTGGTCACAGAAAGTCTTTCCTGTAGCTTGGAGGAAAGCTATAGTAATTCCAATACCTAAACCTGGCTTCGACCACATGTTACCCGATAACTATCGACCAATAGCTCTAACCTGCACTATGTGCAAATTAATGGAAAAAAATAATAAATAAAAGACTAAAATGGGTTCTAGAACAACAGAATTTCTTCACTGCAGAACAGTGTGGCTTCCGACACGCAGTGAAGATAGCGGCCTCTCCTCACTCCAGAGCACACGAGTATGTTTTCCTACGCTATCAGCCTCAACGCTATTCCTCGCAACAAAAGAGACATATACCCTTCCACGTTAGGTTTACGCAATACTTACAGGAAATTAATTCTTCAGTTCCCCCGATTGCTTCAAGAACTAAGAAAGACATCACATTCCCTCCATGGAAAGCTAAACCACTACCAACAATATTAGATTTAAGTGAATTCAATAAAGAAACAACAGATAGTACCGTATTTAAACAAATGTTATCTGAAAAGTGTGAAAGTCTGCCCAGACACACTCCTATATACACTGATGGCTCAAAAACCGAATATGCTGTTGTCCACCCCGATCATACAATGAAGTATGCACTACCAGCTACATGCTCCATATTCACATGTGAACTGTATGCTATCCTAAAAGCTATGGAATCCATAAAGAGTTCCCCCAAAAAAGAACCTTTTCTAATCCTTAGTGATTCTTTATCAACAGTAAAACTCATTCAAAATGCATCATCCTCAAATACATTAGCACAAGACATACTGCAAACTTACAGTACCGTGAAAAATAAAGGACAGCAAGTTACCATAATATGGATTCCCTCACATAAGGGAATAAAAGGCAATGAACAAGCTGATATATCAGCTGAAGAAGCAACTCGTCTTCCTGTACATGATCCAAACTTTCTAATCCCCTACACCGACGTTGCTCCTTTTCTTACTACAAAGATCCGAAAACAGTGGTTAACTGAGTGGACAAGGGAACAACCCACAAGACTCCATGATATCAGGCGTGGATCTACAGATAAATTTGATGTTTCATTCCTTCAGCGTCGAGAACAAGTGCTCATTACTAGAATACGTATAGGCCATAGCAAACTGACTCATGCTCATATCTTCTCTAAGAAACCTCCACCAATATGTGACACCTGTCAAAAAAGAAAGACTGTTGACCACATTTTACGATCAACAAAGACAGTTGTGTAATTTAAACCAGAATAATAGAGTATGTGACATCTTCAACAAAGATACTCAGTGTAAAAACATAATTTTTTTAGACAAGCAAATCTATTCAGTGACATATAATTACTATCTGATCAATATGTACTGTTGTTATTTTTACAATTGTAACTCTATGTAATCAATGTAATAATCCTGTATGTATAATTATGAATGTCGCGATATGACTTTCTAAGTTAAAGCGACAATAAATAAACTTAATTTAAAAAAAAAATCAGCACTGGCAACGTCAGGAGTGTTTCGAAATTTATGCAGCGAAAGAATCCTCAAATGGGGATCATAGTACAGTAGATAATGGGTTAAGTAAGATGCCTGTGAAGATGCTCATTGTTTTCTTAGGAGCTGTACCGTGGTTTTCTCAAGTTTTACAGGTTTCAGACTGAAATCTCCAGGAAAAAATCCAAGCAGTGTGGCCGTTCCTGGTTATTCACAAAAATGTATGGTAGTGAAAGCTAGTTTTAGATAATGTTCTTGATATTTGCGCACTTTTGTTCTCGCGGGATGATTATCCTTACCGGCGAGACCTGAAACAGTTACGGATGGTATGAAACAAAATTATCTCCTGTTCTTTATTCGATATTTTCATGGGAGAGCAGATATTCGACGAAACAGTTTAACGGGATCGCTTTTTACCACTGTGAATCAGCCCTTTGTCCATGATTATGAATATGCATTTACTACTAAAAACGTGTCCGACTCGTCGGCTGAATGGTCAGCGTACTGGCCTTCGGTTCAGAGGGCCCCGGGTTCGATTCCCGGCCGGGTCGGGGATTTTAACCTTCATTGGTTAATGCCAGTGGCCCGGGGGCTGGGTGTTTGTGCTGTCTCCAACATCCCTGCAATTCACCCACCACACATAACACTATCCTCCACCGCAATAACACGCAGTTACCTACACATGGCAGATGCCGCCCACCCTCATCGGAGGGTCTGCCTTACAAGGGCTGCACTCGGCTAGAAATAGCCACACGAAATTATTATTTATTTTATTAAAAACCTTAAGTACTCCTACTCAGAATGCGTAGAAATGAATATGTACAACACAGCATACTGTTAACTTGCATGGACGACCTTCAGGCTAAGAAAGAAAATTCTCGTAGCGTGGCGAGGTAGTAGTGGCTGTAGCATGTTCAAGTGGATCAAGCTACAGTGGATGGAAATTGGCGCCACGGGTGGTACGGTAATTGCTGTAGCCAAAGATGTGTGGCAGCACCTAATTTCCGAACTCGTGTTGGCATGGTCTAATTTCCAGTCTTTCTAGTCAGCACTTAAGAAATTATAAGTAAGGTGGTGTGTTTCCGTAGAAATACATTATCAGTCTTGAATAGGAGTGGACGAGCTTCTTGCCTGGCGTACTATACTAAGAATCTGAGGATAGCAACAATTCTTTTCTTTTTTTAAATAAGGATAGTTGTGTATTGTCATATGAACTTCTCCCCAGATTACTTTCCGCCCCCTTCACCTGCCCACCCAACTTATCGGACCACTGCTCTACGGTAACTGATATTTCGACGTCAGCTTTTCCGGAAACTATTCTGTACTACCGATTTGGACTACGTGAATTTGGCAGAATGGTACCCAGGGGTGTATTTTCTTTTCATGCAAGGCATTTATTGCATGCGTTCGTTATGATTTTAGTTTTTTTCAAGTCAGGTATTATTTTTTTCTCTCAGAAGTATAAATTTTCCGCGCAACTGCAGTAGTTCCATTGCTTGACTGCGTGTGGCGCTGGTGCAGTCTCGCCATCCAATCCACTGTAGAAAGGAACAGACAGCAAATGGAGAAGTGAAGGCGGTAACGCATTCAGTTAAGGATCATATAAGAGAAATAGATCCGTCAATCCTGTATAATAAAGATCACTGAGAAAACAGGTCATGGAAGCTATAGTGGCCCTTGTATCTCCGCCATCATAAGGAAATAAATACCTCGATAATACCTCATAATAAATTTGATAATGACAGTTGTTACTTTGTTAAAATTTTAATTGTGATAGAGATAATGATTGCATTTCGGTAGGAAAGTTGTATCTAAAGCTTCTCTCGTGTCTTTTACTTGAACAGTAAATTGCAATTACCGTATCTGTATGTCGGCTATCCTGCTATAACGCTAGCTTGTATCGTTTTTTCACCATTCGCATTTTAATGTAAAATTACATCAATAGTATAATTGGATGGTTCTGCGGCCGCCGCCGCCGCCCGCCTCCTCCTCCTCCGCCGCCCGCGGGAAATTTGAATTTCGGCGGGAAATTTGAATTTTGGCGCGAGATTTGAATTTGTAAACAAAGCCACGTGCTTTTTGACAGCTGTCATCGACAACAACGCATCGCTAACCTCACTGCTGCCATCTTGACGGGCCTAAACCTCACTAGTGCCAACTTAACCTAACTAGCGTGAGGTAAACAAAGCCACGTGTTTTTTGACAGCCACGTGCTTTTTGACAGACAACAACGCATCGCTAACCTCAGTACTGCCATCTTGACGGGCCTAAACCTCAGTAGTGCCAACTTAACCTAACTAGCGCGAGGTAAACAAAGCCACGTGCTTTTTGACAGCCACGTGCTTTTCGACAGATTTGTAAACAAAGCCACGTGCTTTTTGACAAACAACAACGCATCGCTAACCTCAGTACTGCCATCTTGACGGACCTAAACCTTAGTGGTACCAACTTAACCTAACTAGCGCGAGGTAAACAAAGCCACGTGCTTTTTGACAGCCACGTGCTTTTTTGACAGCTGTCATCCGCCATCTTTAAACTACAGAGCACCGTGCTGCCCTCTTTCGTCACCTGTCATCGGCAGTGCTGCCATCTTGACGGGCCTAAACCTTAGTGCTACCAACTTAACCTCACTAGCTCGAGATAAACAAATCCACGTGCTTTTTGACAGCCACGTGCTTTTTTGATAGCTGTCATCCGCCATCTTTAATCTATAGAGCACAGTGCTGCCCTCTTTAGCTACTTACCTTTGAAATGTGGTGGCGGATAATTTGAAAAATGCTTTTCGACAAGCAGCCATCTTTAATCCAGAGAGAACAGTGCTGCCCTCTATGTGGTGGCGGCAAATAGAAAAATTCTACGTGCTCTTGTTTGAAAACAAACTCACGTGCTTTTTTGACAGCTGTCATCCGCCATCTTTAATCTATAGAGCACAGTGCTGCCCTCTTTAGCTACTTACCTTTGAAATGTGGTGGCGGATAATTTGAAAAATGCTTTTTGACAGCAGCCATCTTTGTGCACCGTGCTGCCCTCTTTAGCTAGATACCTTTGAAATGTCGTGGCAGACAATTCCACGTGACAGCAGCCATCTTTAATCAAGAGAGCACCGTGCTGCCCTCTATGTGGTGGTGGTGGTAATTTGAAAAATTCTACATTCTCTTGTTTGGAAACAAACTCATGCGCTTTTTTTGACAGCTGTCATCCGCCATCTTTAATCCAGAGAGCACCGTGCTGCCCTCTTTAGCTACTTACCTTTGAAATGTGGTGGCGACAAATTCCACGTGCTCTTGTTTGGAAACAAAGCCATGTGCTTTCTTGACAGCTGACATCCGCCATCTTTAATCTATAGAGCACAGTGCTGCCCTCTTTATCGTAGTAGATGTAAATTCGTCACAGCTGTCATCCGCAGTGCTGCCATCTTAACGGGCTTAAACCTTAGTGCTACCAACTTAACCTTACTAGCGCGAGATAAACAAATCCACGTGCTTTTTGACAGCTGTCATCCACCATATTTAATCCATAGAGCACAGTGGTGCCCTCTTTAGCTACTTACCTTTGAAATGTGGTGGCGGATAATTTGAAAAATGCTTTTTGATAGCAGCCATCTTTGAGCACCGTGCTGCCCTCTTTGTGGTGGCAGGCAATTCCACGTGACAGCAGCCATCTTTAATCATGAGAGCACCGTGCTGCCCTCTATGTGGTGGCGGCAATTTGAAAAATTCTACATGCTCTTGTTTAGAAACAAACTCACGTGCTTTTTTCTGACAGCTGTCATCCACCATCTTGCATCACAAACCTCAGTGCTGCGCTCTTTAGCTAGATACCTTTGAAATGTGGTGGCGGCAATTTGAAAAAATCTATGTGCTCTTGTTTAGTAAACAAAGCCACGTGCTTTTTATGACAGCTGTCATCCACCATCTTTAATCAATAGAGCACTGTGCTGCTATCATGCAGGCAATGTCATCACCTGTCATCCGCCATCTTTAATCTACAGAGCACCGTGCTGCTCTCTGTAGTAGCGGGCAATTTGAAAAGTTCTGTTAGCTGTCATCCGCCATCTTTAATCAAGAGAGCACCGTGCTGCCATCTATGTGGTGGCGGCAAATTCTACGTGCTCTTGTTTAGTAAACAAACTCACGTGCTTTTTTGTCAGCTGTCATCCGCCATCTTTAATCTATAGAGCTCAGTGCTACACTCTTTAGTTGAAATATGGTGGCGGATAATTTAAAAAGAAAAATTCTACATCAGTCCTCTCTCGACGCTAATTGCACAAGATGGTGGCTATACATGACTCCTTAAAGGTGCTTATGCAAGATGATCGCTATACATAGACGCCCTTGGGATGCTTGCGCAAGATGGCGGTTATACAAGGCTCCTTATGAGGGATGCTTGCGCGAGATGGTGGTTGCTCTTATGAGGCGGCTTAAGGATCCATGACTAGAGACTCCCTAAGGATGCTTGCGCAAGATGGCGGATGCAAGATGGCGGCTATACATAGCTCCTTATGAGACAGCCAGTACTCGATACAACATGTGATCAGAACATTGATTGATGTGTTCAGAACACAAAATAAGTAGAATCGAACACTGTACTCGATACAACATGTGATTGAAACATTGTGTGGTGTGTTCAGAACACTACATAAGTAGAATCGAACGCTGTACAACATGTTAGGGGATACCTTTGTTTAGATTGAAACATAACAAGACTAGAATTGAACACTGCACTCGATGTCGTTACATGCGATCAGAACAATGATTGATGTGTTCAGATCACTAAACAAGTAGAACCGAACACTGTACAACATGTTAGGGGATACCTTTGTTCTAAGAAGATCAGCTTGAAACATAACAAGACTAGAATTGAACACTGCACTCGATACAACATGTAATCAGAACATTGATTGATGTGTTCAGATCACGAAACAAGTAGAACCGAACACTGTACAACATGTTAGGGGATACCTTTGTTTAGATTGAAACTAACAAGACTAGAATCGAACACTACACTCGATGTCGTTACATGTGATCCGATACAACATGTTAGGGGATACCTTTATCCTAAGAACCGAAGACTGCACAACATGTTAGGGGATACCTTTGTTTAGATTGAAACTAACAAGACTAGAATCGAACACTGCACTCGATGTCGTTACATGTGATCCGATACAACATGTTAGGGGATACCTTTGTTTAGATTGAAACATAGCAAGCCTAGAATCGAACATTGTTTGATGTGTTCAGTACAACTTCAATGATTAACACACACTGTGCACATATCGCATAGCTAAAAACACACTGTGCACATATCGCATACCTAACACTTCAAATGATGTGCTTAGTACGAAAATAAAAAAACTATACCGCGTAGCTAACTCGTTCATCACACTGCTAAGACGCTTAGTAATTGTGAATACACTCATACGAAAATCAAGAAAGCACACTGCGTAGCCAACTCGCTCGGCTCACTCGCTTAGTAATTGCAACACACACGGATAAGAATGTTCCGAGATACTTACATGTTTTTTAAGGGGGGGGTGAAAGATCATAAATTATATGTACACATGTTGTCTCCTCCAAGTTGTAAGATGAAATAGACGCAGTACTGCGAGTTTCCGCTCTAGCTGGCGAACGGAAGTAGCATGATATCTCAGCAAAAAATAATACGCGTGAGCTTGCAAGTCAGACACAATGATGGATACCGCGATTCAAATCCTGGTAACTTATGCCGTCGGGAAGGGTATCCGGCGAGCATCTAGCTGTAAATCCCCGATTCTCGACAGATTCTTAATCCCAGTTCTTTGACGTCAGGAAGGGCAACCGGTCGAAAACAATAGTGTATGATGTAAGAGGTTAGATACTACCAGTTTTGTGTCAGGAAGGACAACTAGTCTTAAAACAAAACAGATTCTTAATCCGAATTCTTTGACGTCAGGAAGGGCAACCGGTCGAAAACTATAGTGTATGATGTAAGAGGCTAGATACTGCCAGTTTTGCGTCAGGAAGGGCAACTCAACAAATTCTTGCGATTTAAAATCTTAGTCAGGAAGGGCATCCGGCTGTAGTGATACAGCGATTTACAATCTAAGAAGAGCATCTAGCTGTAAAACCCCCGATTCTCGACAGATTCTTAATCCGAGTTCTTTGACGTCAGGAAGGGCAACCGGTCGAAAACTATAGTGTATGATGTCAGAGGGTAGATACTGCCAGTTTTGCGTCAGGAAGGGCAACTCAACAAATTCTTGCGATTTAAAATCCTAGTCAGGAAGGGCAGCCGGTCGTAAAACTACGGTGTATGACCTAAGAGGCGGGGTGTGCAAGAAAGCCAGCATTAAGTAAGGGCTGTTGATAGGGGGCGTTAAACCTTGTGCAGGCTCCTTCATCAGGAGAAGCCTACATGCCGGCACCGTGCAGGCTCTTTCAATAGGGGTGTGCTATATGCTCGTACTGAGTGTGTGTGTGTTTTAACCTCTCCGTACAATCATGATAGTTTACGTTAGGAACTTACATAGGCTAAATGCTACACATTCCGTGGCAGAGCCGGGAATCGAACTCGGACCTCCGGGGGGTAGCAGCTAATCACACTAACTACTACACCACAGAGGAGGACTATTTCAGTTTTACAGAACAGAATATTTTACAACCTTAATTGGTACTGTGTTTTAACCTCTCCGTACAATCATAATATGTTAAGAGCTTACATGAGCTGAATGGTACTCAGCTAAGAAGACGTTCGTGAGTTACAAATCGCTTATCAGCACGCAGTGTCCTCGTTCAAGGTCGAGCCGGAAGATACGTGTACAATTTCAGCTAACACATGCATTCCGCTGCTCGCTCTGCGCTGATACGACTTCATGGACAGTAGAACAAACCCATAGCCTTCAGTATGCATGCCTCTCACCCGGTAGTCTCGGGTTCGATTCTCTTGGGAATAAAAATGTGTTTAAATCGCAAGAATTTGTTGAGTTATCCTTCCTGATGCAAAACTAGCAGTATCTAACCCCTTACACTATAGTTTTCAACCGGTTGCCCTTCCTGAGAACTCGGATTAAGAATCTGTTTTGTTTTAAGACTAGTTGTCCTTCCTGATGCAAAATTGGCAGTATCTAAGCTCTTACATCATACGCTATTGTTTTCGACCGGTTGCCCTTCCTGACAACTCGGATTTAGAATCTGTCGAGAATCGGGTGTTTTACAGCTAGATTTTAAATCGCAGTATCAATGTGCAGTGTTCAATTCTAGTCTTGTTATGTTTCAATCTAAACAAAGGTATCCCCTAATACAGCGTTCGATTCTACTTATGTAGTGTTCTGAACACACCACACAATGTTTCAATCACATGTTGTATCGAGTACAGTGTTCGATTCTACTTATTTTGTGTTCTGAACACATCAGTCAATGTTCTGATCACATGTTGTATCGAGTACTGGCTGTCTCATAAGGAGCTATGTATAGCCGCCATCTTGCATCCGCCATCTTGCGCAAGCATCCTTAGGGCGTCTCTAGTCATGGATCCTTAAGCCGCCTCATAAGAGCAACCACCATCTCGCGCAAGCATCCCTCATAAGGAGCCTTGTATAACCGCCATCTTGCGCAAGCATCCCAAGGGCGTCTATGTATAGCGATCATCTTGCATAAGCACCTTTAAAGAGTCATGCATAGCCACCATCTTGTGCAATTAGCGTCGAGAGAGGACTGATGTAGAATTTTTCTTTTTAAATTATCCGCCACCATATTTCAACTAAAGAGTGTAGCACTGAGCTCTATAGATTAAAGATGGCGGATGACAGCTGACAAAAAGCACGTGAGTTTGTTTACTAAACAAGAGCACGTAGAATTTGCCGCCACCACATAGATGGCAGCACGGTGCTCTCTTGATTAAAGATGGCGGATGACAGCTAACAGAACTTTTCAAATTGCCCGCTACTACAGAGAGCAGCACGGTGCTCTGTAGATTAAAGATGGCGGATGACAGGTGATGAAATTGCCTGCATGATAGCAGCACAGTGCTCTATTGATTAAAGATGGTGGATGACAGCTGTCATAAAAAGCACGTGGCTTTGTTTACTAAACAAGAGCACATAGATTTTTTCAAATTGCCGCCACCACATTTCAAAGGTATCTAGCTAAAGAGCGCAGCACTGAGGTTTGTGATGCAAGATGGTGGATGACAGCTGTCAGAAAAAAGCACGTGAGTTTGTTTCCAAACAAGAGCATATAGAATTTTTCAAATTGCCGCCACCACATAGAGGGCAGCACGGTGCTCTCATGATTAAAGATGGCTGCTGTCACGTGGAATTGCCTGCCACCACAAAGAGGGCAGCACGGTGCTCAAAGATGGCTGCTATCAAAAAGCATTTTTCAAATTATCCGCCACCACATTTCAAAGGTAAGTAGCTAAAGAGGGCACCACTGTGCTCTATGGATTAAATATGGTGGATGACAGCTGTCAAAAAGCACGTGGATTTGTTTATCTCGCGCTAGTAAGGTTAAGTTGGTAGCACTAAGGTTTAAGCCCGTTAAGATGGCAGCACTGCGGATGACAGCTGTGACGAATTTACATCTACTACGATAAAGAGGGCAGCACTGTGCTCTATAGATTAAAGATGGCGGATGTCAGCTGTCAAGAAAGCACATGGCTTTGTTTCCAAACAAGAGCACGTGGAATTTGTCGTCACCACATTTCAAAGGTAAGTAGCTAAAGAGGGCAGCACGGTGCTCTCTGGATTAAAGATGGCGGATGACAGCTGTCAAAAAAAGAGCATGGGTTTGTTTCCAAACAAGAGAATGTAGAATTTTTCAAATTACCACCACCACCACCACCACCACATAGAGGGCAGCACGGTGCTCTCTTGATTAAAGATGGCTGCTGTCACGTGGAATTGTCTGCCACGACATTTCAAAGGTATCTAGCTAAAGAGGGCAGCACGGTGCACAAAGATGGCTGCTGTCAAAAAGCATTTTTCAAATTATCCGCCACCACATTTCAAAGGTAAGTAGCTAAAGAGGGCAGCACTGTGCTCTATAGATTAAAGATGGCGGATGACAGCTGTCAAAAAAGCACGTGAGTTTGTTTTCAAACAAGAGCACGTAGAATTTTTCTATTTGCCGCCACCACATAGAGGGCAGCACTGTTCTCTCTGGATTAAAGATGGCTGCTTGTCGAAAAGCATTTTTCAAATTATCCGCCACCACATTTCAAAGGTAAGTAGCTAAAGAGGGCAGCACTGTGCTCTATAGATTAAAGATGGCGGATGACAGCTATCAAAAAAGCACGTGGCTGTCAAAAAGCACGTGGATTTGTTTATCTCGAGCTAGTGAGGTTAAGTTGGTAGCACTAAGGTTTAGGCCCGTCAAGATGGCAGCACTGCCGATGACAGGTGACGAAAGAGGGCAGCACGGTGCTCTGTAGTTTAAAGATGGCGGATGACAACTGTCAAAAAAGCACGTGGCTGTCAAAAAGCACGTGGCTTTGTTTACCTTGCGCTAGTTAGGTTAAGTTGGTACCACTAAGGTTTAGGTCCGTCAAGATGGCAGTACTGAGGTTAGCGATGCGTTGTTGTCTGTCAAAAAGCACGTGGCTTTGTTTACAAATCTGTTGAAAAGCACGTGGCTGTCAAAAAGCACGTGGCTTTGTTTACCTCGCGCTAGTTAGGTTAAGTTGGCACTACTAAGGTTTAGGCCCGTCAAGATGGCAGTACTGAGGTTAGCGATGCGTTGTTGTCTGTCAAAAAGCACGTGGCTGTCAAAAAGCACGTGGCTTTGTTTACCTCACGCTAGTGAGGTTAAGTTTACACTACTGAGGTTTAGGCCCGTCAAGATGGCAGTACTGAGGTTAGCGATGCGTTGTTGTCTGTCAAAAAGCACGTGGCTGTCAAAAAACACGTGGCTTTGTTTACCTCACGCTAGTTAGGTTAAGTTGGCACTAGTGAGGTTTAGGCCCGTCAAGATGGCAGCAGTGAGGTTAGCGATGCGTTGTTGTCGATGACAGCTGTCAAAAAGCACGTGGCTTTGTTTACAAATTCAAATCTCGCGCCAAAATTCAAATTTCCCGCCGAAATTCAAATTTCCCGCGGGCGGCGGCGGCGGCGGAGGAGGAGGAGGCGGGCGGCGGCGGCCGCAGAACCATCCAATTATACTACTTACATTTATTAAAGAATAAATGCAACATTGATTTCTGAAAACGTTATTGCAATTCATATAAAACCCCAAAACGCCCATACTTGCCTTAATCACGATCTAACATAACCTCATTCTTTCCCTCGTTCGTCCATTGAACCCTTCCCACGACTTTTATGTACGGGAATGGAAAACAGGAGAAGGAAAGGGAGAAGTAAAACACAGCATAATGCACACAGTTTATATTTTGAATTTATTTATTCCAAACAGCAGGTAAGAAGCACAATCACACATATGTTTACTAGCAACAGCTAGGTAGTTCAATGTGAAGTAAGTTCATGATCATTAAGAACGCGTGTAAATATAATTTCACTCCATACTCTCAAAACCTGGATCAAAAATCTCTGTTCAGTGCGAAAGAATCTCGAACAAATTTTCGTCTAACAAGCACTATTACTTACCGTATGACCAAGTTCCCTTCGCGGGCAACGATAACGGTGTTGTGTTTTGAATTTGCTGTACCGCGCAACTGAATGTGTAATGCCATCCACTGCCTTCTAAATTAACCCTCTAAAAGAGAATTTTAGTTTTCACTAACTGGCGGAGGTTGAGGGGCCCATCTCGGAACTGCTCGGGACGCTCCCTATGAAGTGTCACCCCCCTGCATTCAGTCTTAAAATTGCATTCGGTGGCCACGGCCGACTTGATGCGTCGCTCTAGCAAGGAGCGAGAGATCCAGTCGGCCGTGCGGTGGCATAGTTAACGAAATTCTCCGCATAATGTCACAGCACTTGAACCTTTGGCACCATCTCACATCACGATTCACGTGCTACCCTCTGCCAGCTGTTAGCAACTTGGAGAAAGTTGGAATGTCCAAGGTAACATTGAGCGGAAAGCAAGATTACCCCCTGGCGAGAACCTAACGTGACGAAAGTGACCAATACATTGGGTTGATTTACCTCTAGTTGCTGACTATTGTGTTTATTCATTGTTTTATATCTGTGTTATTTCTTGTGTTCGATGTTTTATTCTTTTTTGTGCATATGTGGTCTTAAAGTTGGATGAGTCTAAAACGGATATAATATTGTCAATCTGTTTGCGAAAGTAATTTAAAACCTGTTCGTTTGACGATAAATACCAGATAGTAAGTAAATTCCTGTCATCCCGAGATGTTGCAGCTCTTTTCAGGCCCACCCCCAATGGTGGAGCTGCGTGCACCTTATTACATACTAGCCCTCGCGCCAATCTTAAATTGATGGCAATACCGAGAATCGAACCCGGGCCACCGAGGACGACAGTGCTAACCGTTACGCCACGAAGGCGGACATTCAAATAGTTAAAGCCGCAAATTTAAATACAGAAACCAAGAGTTATGTTCGCACTTCAATCCAGAAATGTATATTAAAGCTGGTTGGCTCTGAATCACTAAACAAATTATTCTGTTGGACTTCTTTATTATTGTTAGTGAAAATTCCCCTTGGAACAGCAAGAAAAATTGGGTATGCAGATCTAAACCATCCGCACACTGCTAATGTGGGGCACGAGAAGTCAGATTCCTAAGGCGCATCGAAGCCGTTAAGAAAAACCTGGAAATTCTGAAACAGCTGACTGCAGTGATATTCTTTTTGGGAAAGCAAGAGTTAACATTCCGTGGGCACAATGAGGCTAGTAAGTAAAACAATAGAGGAAATTGAACTAATTGAATTGTTAGAAATTTTTTTAGGCAATCACTTAATAACAGCGAGTGTATTTACAGCACCTTCTCCACACATACCGAACGACTTAATTCAAAGTATCTGCACTAAAATGACGAGCGTAATAAATATCCAGGTTCGGGAAGCTAAATTCGTACGAATTATGATCAATGAGATTTTCGATGTTTCGAACTTTTCAGTTGTCTGTTGTCTTCAGATATTGCCTAATGTCCTTAGATATCGTCTATTGTCCTCAGATACGTTCATAATGATGTTGTGAGCTTTCATCCGGGAGATAGAGGATTCGAATCCCACTGTCGGCAGCCCGTGGTTTCCCATTGTCACACCAGACAAATGCTGGGGCTGTACCTTAAGGCCACGGCCGCTTCCTTCAAACTCCTAGGCCTTTCCTATCCAACCGTTGCCATAATACCTACTCTGTCGGTGCGACGTAAAAGCCGCTAGCAAAAAAATAATGATGTTGAAAGATTTGGTTTTTATAATTTGAGTTAATAGGACAGCGAATGAATTGGTGAGACTTGCGATTGTCTAGATCAATTTGACTGTCGCAAAAATGTAGTTGTGCACTTTCGATGGAGCGTTAGTGCTTGCAGGTCAGCTGAATGGCGTACAAGCTAAATTAAAAGTAGTAGTTCCTGGGGTTGTATTCACCCACTGCTACATGTACAAGCTTAATTTAGTTCTCTTCCAAGCCGTGTCGTGCACGAAAGAATGTCGTATAATTTTTGCAACGATGAGAGGCTTTGCGGCATTTTTTAGCTGTTCTTCTAAGAGAACTAACCTGCTGGTCAGCGTCCTCGAGAAAAGGATTCCTAAGCTGGCTCCAAAGGCGAAACTGTTCTAGCCATTTAGTACAGACCGTCGCGGAATATCGCGCTCCTCACCAAGAGCTTTGCGAAAGTATTTTGGAGAAACCTGGGACGTGGGATAACGTTACAGTCGGTGAGGCAAACGGGTTTCTTACGAAGTAAATGCAATTTCAGTTCATTCCTTCTTAATGTTTTAATGAAATATTTTCATTGATTGACATTGCATTTTGCACCAGAGAAATGAATTATTTAGAAACTAAAGTATAAAAAATGCGGACAGTGGATTTGCTAACGTCTGGGACAGAAGAGAAATATGATCCACCAAGGCAAGTAAAAAGGGAAGAAACTTCACTTTCAGATAAAGATGAGTATCTTACAGGGGGGTTTACCTGGAAATACATTATATTATTCTATCACAGTTACAATATCGCTTCTGTTCATTACGAGATTTATCCTTCATTGAAATGCTTGATTGTAAGAAATATCTTTTTCCTGGCATTTTCCTAAAGAGCAAAAAGCAAAGCAAAGTCACCTCTGTACAGGCCATGAAGGCCCTTGGAGGAGTGGAAGGTAAAGGCTTCCACCATTGTTAACATCGGCACGTGATGGGGTAGAGTGGTTAGCTCTACGCCCGGCCGCCTGTGCCCCCAGGAATTAACCTGGTACTCATTTTTGGTGTAGGCTGAGTGAACCTCAGGACCATCTGCACCTCCGCAAGTGGAAATCTCGTTCCTTAAATTTTACGACTTCCTGACGGAGATTCGAACCCACGTCCTTCCGGGCGAACCGAGCACGCCTTTACCACCTCGGCCAGGCAGCCCCTATTTCCTAAAGAGCAATTCAGTAAATTGATTGAAGTCCATGGCAAATATTTTGGTATAGTACGACTTAAATCCGGTCCGCCTCTATGGTACAATGGTTGGTGTGATTAGCTGCCATCCCCAGAAGCCCGGGTTGGATTCCCGGCTCTGCCACGAAATTTGAAAAGTGGTACGAGGGCTGGAACGGGGCCTACTCAGTCTCGGGAGGTCAACTGAGTAGAGGGGGAGGGGGGGTTCGATTCCCTCTTTAGCCATCCTCGAAGTGGTTTTCCGTGGTTTCCCACTTCTCCTCCAGGTGAATGCCGGAATAGTATCTAACTTAAGGCCACGTCCATTTCCATCCCTCTTCCTTGTCTATCCCTTCCAATCTTCCCATCTCCTTACAAGGCCTCTGTTCAGCATAGCAGGTTAGGCTGCCTGGGTGAGGTACTGGTTCTCATTACCAGTTTTACCCCCCGACCCCAAGTCTCACGTTCCAGGACACTGGGGCAGGTGGGATCCCTCGCTGAGTTCGAGGGAAAAGGCAACTCAGGAGGGTAAACGGATTAAGAAAGGAGGAAGAAACGACTTAAATCCGAATTGAGGACAATGTTTAATTCTGAACAATTCCAAGATAAGATAGTGGCTCAAATCCAGAAGTTCCTTGCGATTATCTGGATCGATTTGATTGCCGCGAAAATGTAGTTGTGCAGACTTTCGATCGAGCGGCGGTACTTGCAGGTCAGCTGAATGGTGTACAAGCTAACTTTCGTAGTTCCTGAGGTTGTATTCATAGTATTCATAGTCTCCATAGCAGTCTTCCTGAGCTTTATAAATTGTGCATATTGGTTACAAACAATCCCGCTACATCATAATCTGTAGAATGCTCTTTCTCGCCCTTAAAGCGAATGAAATATTTCGTCCGCAGTTTTCAGAGTCGTCTCTCTGCATTAGGAATGATATCTGTAGGGGGTAGTAGTTAATGTGATTAGCTGCCATCCTCCAGGT
Source organism: Anabrus simplex (assembly GCF_040414725.1). Taxonomy (NCBI): domain Eukaryota; kingdom Metazoa; phylum Arthropoda; class Insecta; order Orthoptera; family Tettigoniidae; genus Anabrus; species Anabrus simplex. Next base: position 321,248,102 of record NC_090265.1, read on the forward strand.
TTTCCTTGGTTTCCCCACTTCTTCTCCAGGCAAATGCCGGGATGGTACCTCACTTAAGGCCACGGTAGTTACCTTACTTCTTCCTTGCCTATCCCTTCCAATCTTCCCATCCTCCACAAGGCCCCTGTTCAACATAGCACGTGAGGCCGCCTGGGCGAGTTACTGGTCCTCTATCCCAGTTCTATCCCCGACCAAATGTCTCACGGTCCAGGACACTGCCCTTGAGGTGGTAGAGGTAATATCCCTCGCAGAGTTCGAGGGCAAAGCCATCCCTTGAATGTACGTAAACGGATTAAGAATAAGAAAAATAAGAATTCACTTAATACATTTTTACTGCAAGGTTACTAGTTGCATGCCTCCGTGGGGAATCCAGGATACGCCGCTGATGATACCGTTCTCTGGTTACAACCTCTTTCTTCTCTAATCCTAAATCCGAGTGGTTTCTGCACTGCTTTCAGTAATCAAACACCGGATCAAGCGGCTGATGGAATAACCAGCACGAATGACCCCAACTTTGCAGGTTCGATCCTGGCTCAGTCCGGTGTTATTTGAAGGTGTTCAAATATGTCAGCCTCGTGTCAGTAGATTTACTGGCACGTAAACGAACTCCTGTGGGACTAAATCCCGGCACCTCGGCGTCTCCGAAAGCCAGAAAAGTAGTTAGTGGGGCGTAAACACATCAGCATTATTATTATCTCGCCGGGTTGAGTGGCTCAGACGGTTGAGGCGCTGCCCTACTGACACCAACTTGGCAGGTTCGATCCTGGTTCATTCCGATGGTATTTGAAGGTGCTCAAATACGTTAGCCTCGTCTCTGTAGATTTACTGGCACGTAAAAGAACTCCTGCGGGACTAAATTCCGGCACCTCGGCGTCTCCGAAATCCGGAAAAATAGTTAGTATTTTGCCAAAATAGAGCGCTGGTCCTCCAGACCCAACTTGTTGGTTCGGTTCGATCTCAGTCCGAGAGTATGGAATTTTGCTCAAGTGCCTAGGCCTTGGGTCAGTAAATCTACTTGCGCGTAAAACAACTCCTGCGGGGAAAAAATTCGGCACCTCGGCGTCTCCGGAAACTGGGACATAACGGCCTTTATTATTATTATTATTATTATTATTATTATTATTATTATTATTATTATTATTCATTACCGATGTACACTTCGGAAAATGTCTACTGATGTGTAAATTATGCTTTATTTCATAATGTATACGGCAGAAACCTCAACGTACACTCCTTTTTTCAGGACCATGAAGACGGAACCGTGCAAAGGAACGCAGGTTATCCCTGCCTCCCTGGACAATCGCAGTAGGTGAGTACGAGATGGTAGCTAGATTGTATACAGCTTTAGGTAAATGATTACATTAAATTTTAGTTTATCTTTTCCTCCTATGAATGTTGTATACGTTTATTCTACTGGGAATATATTGAAGCCACGCCCTTGTAAAACACACTTTAATTAATGTAGGCCTATAATGGTCAATATGTCCTAGGCCAGAGTGTGTTTGAAATCAACATGGAACAGTTAACTTGCCTTAAGTTCAGCTACCTAAAAGTAGCTGAAATAAAGATGATCAGACATTTTGAATTAAAAAGAACATATTGTAGGCGGACAGGAATACATCTTCACAAACAGAAATAGACCTCAACCGGTCGGTCGTGGCACTCACGCACGGTCTGTTCTGCGAAAGCGACTCGTCCGACACAGATCAGTCCCTCTGAGGGGTGTCAGTTCAGTCCGTAATAAGTTGTCTAGTTGGTAAGTTTTCTTTAGAATGCCGAGTTTGTTGTTTCATTCGCTCCATCAACTCTCAACTAATAGCAATAGTCCATTTGAGCAATGTTATTGTTAAGTTTCAGGAACTTAAGATATTGAAGGCCACCATGTTTTATTTTCTTCGGGCTTGGTGATTGAGCCTTCGGGGCATAGGCTTCTAACCTCGTTTTTATGATTCGTTTTCCCGTATTCTTCGAGTGATCGTTTTACTAAATTCGATAGTAATCTCAGTTATCTTCCTGGTGAAGAGTGGATAATCACCACGCGAATTTGCATCTTTTAAACAACCGCGTTGATGGACTTAGCAATGTTGTTTTGGCCATCAGTGCACAGACTGGTTTGACGCCACTTTTATGCCAACCTATCCCATGTTAACCTTTTCATTTCCACGTAACCTACTACATCTTATATCTACTTAATCTGTTCGTTATATTCAGGCATTAGTCTACCCATACCATTCTTGCAGTTTACACTTCCCACTAAAACTGGATGTCTTAAGGTGTATCCTATCATTCCATATCTTCTGGTCAAATTTAGCCAAATAGTTCTCCTCCGTACAATTCCGTTCATTTGCAAAATGTCTGGAGCACTACTCACGTCTGTGTTGAATGGCGATGAGAAAATGCTGAAATTCACTTCTTCCTTACGGAAGTCGCTAAATCTGACGTAAAATTCTTCAAGCATCTCTGCCTAGAAAGTGAAGTTACAGAATGATTTACCCGGCTGCAGCAGGCTTCCAGAGTGGCAGGAATTTTACTTTCTCATTTGATATCTCCACAGGTTCAGTTTTATCTGGAAGGATTTCACATGTCCGTAAAGTTCATGAGTAAACACGTTGTGATTGCAACTTTGAATTGAGATCATTTAAATGACAGATAATATCCACAAGGAAAGAAACGTCACATAGCCATTTTTCAGTCGCGTAATTGTCGGCGATTTTCCTTTTACCTCCATGAAAAGTGCCACCTCACCTATCGGATTATAGAAACGCCGCAGCATATTTCCCTTGCTCAACCACCGTACTTCTTAATAGTAAATGAGAACTTCCTCACTTTCTAGTTCGTGTACAAATGTTTTAAATTTGCTGTGTCTGAGACTTTTAACGTGATACAGTTGACACAAGACACCAGTGTATTCATAACATGGGCAGATTTGAGTTTTGGCACAAAGATACTCTTCGTGTAAAATACAGTGAAAATCACTTGTTATTCATATCAATTTTCTGTACAGTCCCTACATTTGGTCCAAACGTCGACGGATCTCCATCAATCGATATTCCACATCATAGGCGGTTCGTGCATGAAGGGCTTTTGGGCGCCGCCTCGCCGCCTTTTCAAAAACATTAAACGTTATTTCAATCTGTGATTACAAAAATAGATGGACAAATGTTGCGAAGTCGAACTTACGTGATGTGATATTCAGTTATCAATGGACATTTATTATTTCGGCTGTAAACATTTGGCTTTTCTATTTTCAAGAAAATGGCAAAGGATTTCAGACCGTGACTGCTGTCCAGCAAGCACGAAGTTTTCTCTTTAGGTATGAGGCGCTCGGACTGTGGCAGCAGAGTCCTGAGTAGGTCCCCAGACTTTGCTAGTGTGCGAGGTGCGAAAGGAGTCTGGAAGGACGATGTGGGCTTGTCAGGGGAAGGAACAGTGCAGGCGGTTATGATCTGTCCGGCAGAGCCCTCAGTATGTCCCAAGAGTGTGCAAGTGGGTGGGGTGTGGGAGGAGCCTGGAAGAACGATATGGACTTGTCGGAGGTAAGAAGAATGCAGGCATTGAGTTAGTAAATAATGCACTAGACGTAGCATTGGCGCCACCTTCTACGAGAGAATCACTAGCGAACGGAGCATGTTGAAATCGCAGCTGTTTGGCAAAAAGCTCACTCCGCTGTACTATCAATGTAAATAAGGTTTTTTTTTTTTTTAAACTGTGCGGACATGGATAAGGTTTAAAATTCGTACATGTGAACATTCTCAGATACTACAGATACTTCCGATGATTCTCTCTAGTAAAAAAGAATGCCTAAAAGCATAAATACAGGAGAAATACGTGATGAAAGAGATTCAGGTGCAGTTAAGTAACACAAAATCAGTTTACTGTTCATATTAAGTCTTCTAACAACATACATTTAGAAGGAGGGCACGTATATTTCGCTACCTTTTGTGTAAATGGCCAGGACTTTGCTATAATTCTGCCCAACGACCGAAAATGTCCTCTCTCGTACGAAGCGGATGAGCGAGTTTTTAGACCTAAAAGCGTTGGCGAGATTTTGGGGTAAAGTAGACAAAATATTGTCATCGCCGGTTTAGACGCTGGCTTTCTGAGCCCAGTTGGCAGGTTCGAGCCTGGCTCATTCCGGAGATACTTGAAGGTGCTCAAATATGTCAGCCTCTTGTAGATAGATTTAACGGCACATGAAAGAACTCCCGTGGGAAAAAGTTCCGACACCTCAGTGCCTCCGCAAACCGCGTAAGTAGTTAGTGGGACGTAAAGCTATTATTATTATTATTCTTATTGCCGGCCCCGTGGTGTAGAGGTAGCGTGCCTGCCTCTTACCCGGAGGCCCCGGGTTCGATTCCCGGCCAGGTCATGGATTTTTACCTGGACCTGAGGGCTGGTTCGAGGTCCACTCAGCCTACGTGATTAGAATTGAGGAGCTATCTGACAGTGAGATAGCGGCCCCGGTCTCGAAAGCCAAGAATAACGGCCGAGAGGATTCGTCGTGCTGACCACACGACACCTCGTAATCTGCAGGCCTTTGGGCTGAGCAGCGGTCGTTTAGTAAGCCAAGGGCTGTAGTGCCATGGGTTGTTGTTGTTGTTATTATTACTATTATTATAATTATTATTATTATTGTTGTTGTTACGGAGTTATCCGTGGAAGTCAGAGGTGAAAGAAGGTGCGGGCAGGAATGGGGCTAACTACAAGTCCGAAAGATGAATTTAAAATTTAAATAAAGGTTATATTTTCAATAGACAACAAGAGTTAACCAAAGTTTACATAGAATTTGAAAACTTAACAAGTCAACAACAAGCCAAAATCAGGTACAAAGAAATCACACTATTTAGGGGGTTATTACAAGATCTGGGCTTCGAGCCCCAAGTATAATTTCTGAGCTCTCAGCTCACAGTCACAAAATACCAAAGGGCAGAAAACCCTTAATTACATGGAGCATTAGCTCCCGACTTTACATCTCAAGCCTCGCTAAGGCACTTTTACCACAACACCATAAAGAGCTGACCCGCTCTCGATCTTTCAAGCCTATTTAAGAGGCCATAAACTGACTTTAGACTAACTGCCCCCAAGGCACACCAAGAAACAGGGGTATTTAATACCCAACCTACAGGGCCTTCGCATGAAGAAAACAAAACATCAGGTTGTTAATGGCCCAAAGTACAGAAAGGACTGGAGGCGTGAACTTGCACTCCTAAATACATAATATTAAAACCTAAGTGGCTCTAGGCCGATACACAGGGGCTAATCCCAAGCTAAGGACGTGATTCGTATGAAAAAAAACTTTAATATATTAAGGAAGAGAAGAAACGGTTACAAAAACATAGTCACCTCAATTTCAAATGAAGGGGAGCTCGAGAGGGTAAAGCACTCTCTATCCCCGAATTAAAGTTCAAGAAAACTGAAGTTTACCAGGAAAAGGGATTACATGTTTAACCTTTATCACTCGTCTGTCGGGTGAGGCCCGACATTACGATATTCCCGTTCCGGTCGCATGTCGGGTGAGACCCGACATGGCATTTTATCGCCCACCGCTCGTCTGCCGTCTCTTAGCCGACAAAATACACGATGATATACTGTACTGCCATCTTTTGGTTCCACGTGGAACTTTGTAGAATACAGATACTATTCGACAATCAGTCAAAAATCCATTATTTAGATGGCAGTGTAGCCGTCAGCTGTCAAATCACGCACATGAAAGCTCGAGCGATAGTAAACAAACATGGCCGCCATGTGCTCTTGTAGTCATATATATGTTGTATATGTCAGGCAACACACAAAACCTCAGTATTTTCGCACCTCTGCTCCTAATGGATATATCTAATAGCATTTCACGATGCCTAAAAGTGAACTGACGATGGTCGGTTTGTGTACCGTAACCCAACATGTACCTGATGCTGACGGCTGGCACAATTGTAAATCAACAGATTTAGATTTCAAGAAATTGCCGTTTACAGTGGTTTCAGCCTACAAACTACCGCGAGGTATGAAAACAGAAACTGAATAGAGTTTTTCAATTGCTTTTTAGCGATAATTTGTACACTAAATTATTAACGAAACCAATCGGTATGCGATAACGGTAATAATAATAATAATAATAATAATAAAAATGCAAAATAATTCGTCTTAAATTCCAGATATTGCTTTTATTTGCTCCAGTATAGCTTGCTGTAAACGTGGATAGCCTAACTACATCATTTAAAACTAAGTGCTATCTTCAAAATCGTGAAAGATTAATACAGGTCATATAAGATAAAAATGTACATTTAAAATACGAGTAGTAGAGGCAACACAGAGAACTTTAATTCGAGGGGTAAGGGTTAATAGTTTACATATTAAAGGTTTCAAACCCTCCCCGAGAGTTAAACTGCTGAGCTAGCAAGAAATAAAGATGTTAAAGGGCCATTACCTTGTTGAAGAACTGCTGTCCGAAGAAAGAGGTGCTTCCCGCCCCCTGCTACATATTCACACGCACTAAGTTAGATGTTATACTAGTGGCGCGGAGACAAAATCAGTTTTTATACCCTCGTGGAAAATTCGAGACCTTTCAGGAATGAGTAGACACACCCCCTCAATTTTATTGGTTCACTAATAATTACACATGAAAATTCGAAGAAGAAAGCATTGATTGGAGGAAAATTAATTACAGAAATTACGGATTGGTTAAATTCAAAACAGGCGGAAAGAAAGGATTAATATTGCCAACCCACAAACCACAGAACAAAATTTAGTAAGGACAAAACTTATGAATACAACATTTCTTCAAGAGAGTTCATTCCATTGCAGTAGAGTGTATTACCATCGTTTTTGGTAGATACATCTGTTAGAGAATGTCCACACTTCTTGATCACTGAAAAACAAAAGTAAATAAAAAACACTCGATGACAACTTCTGATAAACCGTAGAGTTAATTCAGTAGTTAAAGTTCCGGGTTTCTCCAGTAGAGAAGTTTCAATTGGCGCAAGATTTGAACTTGCGTCGTAGAGGTGTACCGCCCGGTACAGACCTCCCCTCCCCCCAGAAGTCCTTCCAAGGGGTGACACAGAAGAGAAAAGAAAAAAAATTCTCAAAACAAAGTCCAAGTTTGTTGCTGATTAGTTGAGGAATTTCGAAGAGAAATATAAAAATTTCCAGTAGTCGAAGGTCTCTTAAGTTGATTGATATAGATGGGTGCGACTAGATAAAGTCCAGTTTTAGAATTTCTTTGTTGTTGTAGAATTGCGAAACCAAAACCTTAAAACATGGAAGTAATATTTTTCAGTGTCCACCAAAGGTCGATTTGAAGTCAACAAATTATTAATAGTGTGTCCATGTAGCAGAAGAAGTACATTAGCAGTCGATTAATTTTGACAGCAAGACCAGTCGCCGCTGCCAAAGTTCAGTCGAGGTCGACTGGACCCCTCAAGTACCCTGAGATACACCTCTCCCGCTACTATGAGAGGGGTAGTCGTGGTGAAGCACGCCGCCGACGCGACGATTGTTTACAGTCCTCGAGCAGTTTGCAGGTGGTGCGCCGCACATCAGCCTTGGCCGGAAGGAGGGCTCCGGCTCGCCGTACACTAGTTGACCTCACTGGAGTGGAGTGGGCACGTACCCCACCTCAGTGGCGGTACGGCGTCGCACGGCTGCGGGGCACTGAAACTGTAAGATCTCGGTGGCAGAATTGTGTTGGACATTAATGTTTTAGGGTACTGACTTTGTGGTGAGGCTGAGGGGCCAGCGGCGTGGAAACTTTATTTAATTTGCCACTGGTGTGGTTTAGCAGGAGACGGGAGCGTGGTAATGGCCGAACGGAGAGGGCAGCAGAGTACCCTCGGAGGAGGTTTTACAATATTTATACTAAGCAGATAAAAAAAACAACCAAATGTAAAAATATAAGGGGCAGAAGGCCTAGGATTTAGAGAAAAATATAACCTTTGGTGTTCTTACAAGATGTTACAGATCCAATGAGCAAGTAATTTACACAGGTTTCACCGGCGTTAAAAAATCCAAGACGGTGCACGGCCCATGAAATCTGGGGGCAAGCTTGCCCGCGGGAACGAAGTTTTTGACCATAACTTGGTCTCCTACTTTTAAATTGGTGGGCCTCCGTCCACGACCATATCTTTCCCTAACCTTTTCATGAGAAATATTAAGGTTGGCCTTAGCCTTCTTCCAAAGATATTTAATCTTATCTGGATCTATTGTCTCAGGTAGAATATCACTAAGAGACTAAAGATTAGAGAGCGGCGTGTTGGGTACAAACTTAAACATCAAAGAAGCTGGAGTAACTTATGGGATTCATGAACCGCCGAATTCAAAGCGAAAGCTAACCAATGCAGGGCCGTGTCCCTCCTAGAATGATCTTCATGGTGATAGGCAATCAGAGCCGACCTCAGATTACGATTGACCCGTTCAGCTAGAGATGGTTGAGGATAGTAAGCAGAAGTAGTCACATGAGAGATGGACAGATCAAAACAGAATTTGCGAGAGAGATTGGATGTGAAAGCTTTAGCATTATCAGACACAATATATTGACACGGACCAAAAGAAGCAAAAATAGAATTTAAACAAGAAATGGTGGACTGGGCGGTAGCCTTCTTAGTCGGAAATAACCAAGAAAATCTTGTGAAACCATCTACACACACAAAAATGAATTTGTTGGCGTTCCCCTTTGACTGGGGGAAGGGTCCTACGTAGTCGATATAAAGACGTTCCATGGGGCGCGACGCTTGATGAGAAGACAAGAGCCCTTGCTTAGAGGACATGATGGGTTTACTAAGCCAACACGCTTTACACGCTTTTACTAATTCACGAATTTCTCCGTCCATACCCTTCCAAATGAACATCTCTCTGATCTTTTCTCGAGTTTTGAAGATGTCTAAATGGCCCCCTAATGGCGTCTCATGATAGTACTTGAAGATCATGGGCACAAGAACAGCTGAAACCACTACTTTCATCCTCCTATCATGCCCCGACGGGCAACATAAAACACCATTCCTCAATACGTAAGGGACGACATGTTACCCAGAAGAAAGGGTTTCCATAATGGGAGCCAGCACTGGATCTTCCCGTTGATATTTTTCAATATCCCTAAATAGCATGGGAGCATCAGTCAGAATGGCATTAACCTCAGGTAGTATGGACTCGGGAGGTGAAGAACTATCAACCTGTTCAGGGGTCTCTACGTCATTGGCAAACATACGGCTTAGTCCATCTGCCATAACATTTTCAGTACCTCTTATATGCCTAACGTCAAATTGGAAGGCAGAAATTCTGATGGCCCAGCGGGCTATACGCCCCGTACGACGCGGCCTAGCTAAGACGCAGCTTAAGGCTTGGTTATCTGTTTCCAAGTCGAACTTGACATGTTCCAGATAGAGGCGGAACTTTTCTAGAGCAAATAAGACTGCTAAACCTTCAAGTTCATAGATGGAATACTTGGATTCTTGGGCCGATAATGTCCTAGAGGCATAGGCGATGGGTCGCCTCCCTAGTTAAGTCTCTTGAAGAAGGACTGCAGCTACCGCCGACGACGACGCGTCGGTTTGGACGATGAATTTCTTAGAGAAATCAGGCATAGCGAGGACAGGGGCATTACAAAGGGCTAATTTGAGGTCTTTGAAAGCGGCTTGTTGAGAAGGCCCTCACTCAAATTTGACGCCTTTCCTGCAGAGTAAGTTCAAGGGCGCGGCTCTATTGGCGAAATTTGGAATAAATTTCCTGAAGAAGTTCACCATGCCTATGATCCTGGCAATACCTTTGATGTCCTTGGGAGGTTTGAAATCACGGATGGCCTGTGTTCTAGAATGATCGACTGCGACACCATCGGGTGACACAATATGCCCTAGGAATGACATGGAAGGTTGAGCGAAAGCAACCTTGGACAACTTCACCGTTAACCCTGCCGTACGAAGGCGACTCAGGACCTCTTTTCAGATGATCTAGGTGTTCTTCAAAGGTGTCAGAAAATACGACATCATCCAGATAATGATATAAATACTCAAATTTGATGTCAGTGAAGACCCTATCTAACAGTCTCGTAAGCACAGCTGCTCCCGTGGGGAGCCCGAAAGGCACGCGGTTGTATTCGTACAAGTTCCAATCTGTGGCAAAAGCTGTCAGGTGTTTAGATTCCTCTGCTAGCGGTATCTGATTATAAGCCTGATTAAGATCTAAGATGGTAAAGAACTTAGCTTTACGAAACCATGAGAAACAAGAGTGAAGGTCGGGAAGGAGCACAGATTGTAACACCACCTTCCGATTGAGAGCCCTATAATCAATCACAGGCCTGAAGCCACCTTGCGGTTTCGGGACTAGAAAATAGGCGAAGAATATGCCGACTTAGAGGGGCGAATAATACCATCTTTTAGCATCTGATCAATGATTTCTTTCAGAGCCTTCATTTTAGGTGGAGACAGCCGATAAGGCGGAAACCGGACTGGAATCGAATCCGTAACCTCAATCTTGTATTCAATGAGGTCAGTAACGCCAAGAGTATCAGAGAAAACATCTGGAAGTGACTGACACAACTTACGAATACTCTCTGCCTGCTCCTCAGGTAGATGTCTAAGATCTAACATCTCATCCTGGCTAGGAGAAATAGATGAACATGATACAGAACTACATGATAACAAGGGGATTTTGAAATTACTGACAAATTTGAAAGTGCACGACTTGTTCTGAATGTCGAGCACAAGACCGGTGTGACATGAAATCCGCTCCTAGTATAATGGGGCAAGACAAGTGCTTAGCCACAAACAGTTTAACTTTCCAAGTAAATTTGGCAATTCTAATTTTTGCATACAGAAAACCTACAATTTCTAATGGAGAGGAGTTTGCCGAAACGCATTGAACCAAAGACGAACAGTAATCAGGACGTTTACACACAGATTTTAATTTGGAATACCATTTAGCCGAAATAATAGAACAAACACTGCCTGAGTCTAAAAGAGCAATTGCAGGCTCATTATTCAATTCAATTTTGAGAAATGGTACAGGTGCGGGGGAATCCGCCGTAATCCTAAGACATTCCTTGGGACCTTCAAAAGGTAAATTCGAAGACTGAGTTTTCCCTGAAATTTCGGCTGGTTTACTTGGGGCTGAGCCTCGGGAAGATGGATTAGCCGACTCAGCCGAAGCCACTAGTCACTTATGATTGTTGGTGGAAGTTGCACCCGAAGTTGAGCAGGAGGGAGTGCTATTAGAATTCGGGCAATTCTTGGCGATATGGGAAAAAGCGCCGCATTTAAAACAGCCTTGGGATGACCCTGCTCCCTTGTTTGTCCCATTGGATTTAATCAAGGGGCACTTGTTCCGAAGATGGCCGGGTGACCCACAAGCATAACATTTGCGGGGAGTTACGGTTCGGCGAGGTGGAGGCCGAAAATTACTAGAAGATGAAGGGGGTTCTTTCGCGACACGTAAGGTGTCGGCGTATCGAACCCCTTCGGCTGAAACAGCCATAGCTTCCAACTCGGCAAAGGTTTGCGGACGCGACGCAAAGCACAAATATAACCTGTAAGATGGGGAAATTCTTTCCACAATAGCCTGTACAATTCGATCTTCTGGAAAATGGAGTGCAAATACTCAAGTATAGAACTTAATATCTTCGATGAAGTCTGCAAGATTTTTATCCAGCCGCTGTACTCGGTAATAGTACTTCTGGATTAGTGATGACCTAGCTCGAGCCGGAATAAAATTAGCTAACAGATGGGCGTGGAAGTCTTCGATAGATGATTGTTCGGCAATTGCCCTAACTATTTTGTCAGATAGAACACCAATTGAATAGGGATAAATAATCTGCAGAATTTGACACGAGGAAAGAGAAAAAACAAGAGCATGATCTTGGAATTCAACAAAAAACCTTAAGAATGAAATAACGTCACTGGTAGAGTTAACAGAAAACTTAGAAATACCTCTGAGCAACATTGCTAAAGGATGGGGCAAACTGCTGAAGCCAGGTGACGTAGTAGAAAGGGGCCTAAGTGGCGGAGAAGCAGATTCAGAAGGTGCATTATTCAACACAAAGGGAGGAATGGAGGTGCGACGAACGGACTCAGTTTCTAATGGAACAGAATCTTGTCGGACTTCTAAAGTTTTTGTACCTTCTTCCCCCGTAGGAGAATGCTCCTCGCTGACAGCGTTTACCAGAGTGGGTTGGTCGGTTTTGGGGGGGACTGCCCCAGTTAACAAAAGGCTAACCTTACTGGACAATTCAGAAAGTTTTACGGGAACTGCACTAGCTTCCTTCCTTTGACTGTCATTTAACTTCAGAGACAATAGATCAGTGACCCTATTGTAAAAATGAAACAATCTACCTTGCACACGTTTAAGTTGATTTGGAGAAGGATCATTTTCTTCAAAAAAAAAACTAACTACAGATGCTAGCTCAGTAGTATTAACCGTGATCGTGGAGAGCGCATCGTCAATCTCTTTCTCTCCCAAAGAGGGGATGGAAATAGGCAAATCAAGGGAATCTTTAAGCTTGTTGGTATCTACTGCAACCGTGCCTCCAGATTGCACATTTCTAATTGTTAATTCATAAATCAATTCCTCCTTGCGCATATAGCCGGGATGGAAGACATCGCGAGGGCCGGACATGATGACAGAACCTTACAAATTTAGAAAATCGAAGAATTCCAGCGACGGAGAAAATTGTTGGAGTTTAAAACAAAACAATGTTTAGCCGTCAAAAGGGGTTAAATTGAGACCCATTCAACCACGCTCTGCTACCACTTGTTACGGAGTTATCCGTGGAAGTCAGAGGTGAAAGAAAGTGCGGGCTGGAATGGGTCTAACTACAAGTCCGAAAGATGAATTTAAAATTTAAATAAAGGGTATATTTTCAATAGACAACAAGAGTTAACCAAAGTTTACATAGAATTTGAAAACTTAACAAGTCAACAACAAGCCAAAATCAGGTACAAAGAAATCACACTATTTAGGGGGTTATTACAAGATCTGGGCTTCGAGCCCCAAGTATAATTTCTGAGCTCTCAGCTCACAATCACAAAATACCAAAGGGCAGAAAACCCTTAATTACATGGAGCATTAGCTCCCGACTTTACATCTCAAGCCTCGCTAAGGCACTTTTACCACAACACCATAAAGAGCTGACCCGCTCTCGATCTTTCAAGCCTATTTAAGAGGCCATAAACTGACTTTAGACTAACTGCCCTCAAGGCACACCAAGAAACAGGGGTATTTAATACCCAACCTACAGGGCCTTCGCATGAAGAAAACAAAACATCAGGTTGTTAATGGCCCAAAGTACAGAAAGGACTGGAGGCGTGAACTTGCACTCCTAAATACACAATATTAAAACCTAAGTGGCTCTAGGCCGATACACAGGGGCTAATCCCAAGCTAGGGAGGTGATTCGTATAAAAAAACTTTAATATATTAAGGAAGAGAAGAAACGGTTACAAAAACATAGTCACCTCAATTTCAAATGAAGGGGAGCTCGAGAGGGTAAAGCACTCTCTATCCCCGAATTAAAGTTCAAGAAAACTGAAGTTTACCAGGAAAAGGGATTACATGTTTAATAGTTTACATATTAAAGGTTTCAAACCCTCCCCGAGAGTTAAACTGCTGAGCTAGCAAGAAATAAAGATGTTAAAAGGCCATTACCTTGTTGAAGAACTGCTGTCCGAAGAAAGAGGCGCTTCCCGCCCCCTGCTACATATTCACACACACTAAGTTAGATGTTATACTAGTGGCGCGGAGACAAAATCAGTTTTTATACCCTCGTGGAAAATTCGAGACCTTTCAGGAATGAGCAGACACACCCCCTCAATCTTATTGGTTCACTAATAATTACACATGAAAATTCGAAGGAGAAAGCAACGATTGGAGGAAAATTAATTACTGAAATTACGGATTGGCTAAATTCAAAACAGGCGGAAAGAAAGGATTAATGTTGCCAACCCACAAACCACAGAACAAAATTTAGTAAGGACAAAACTTATGAATACAACATTTCTTCAAGAGAGTTCATTCCATTGCACTAGAGTGTATTACCATCGTTTTTGGTAGATACATCTGTTAGAGAATGTCCACACTTCTTGATCACTGAAAAACAAAAGTAAATCAAAAACACTCAGTGACATCTTCTGATAAACCGTAGAGTTAGTTCAGTAGTTAAAGTTCCGGGTTTCTCCAGTAGAGAAGTTTCAATTGGCGCAAGATTTGAACTTGCGTCGTAGAAGTGTACCGCCCGGTATTATTATTATTATTATTATTATTATTATTATTATTATTATTATTATTATTATTATTATTATTATTATTATTGATGATGTTTTCTAAACGCGATCACAAGTGGAAATATGACACTTGGTTGTGGTTTGAGTCTGTTATGGAGTTTTTATTTAGCTGTTCCTGAAATGTATGATTTGCTTTAAGATGTTAACTTGTAAAATGATTTCTGTTAATGGAAAGGGAGAGTGGTAAATTATGTGACTGAAGAGAAATGAAAAATACAATAATTTTTACAATTTGCTTTACGTCGCACCGACACAGATAGGCCTTATGGCAACGATGGGAGAGGAAAGGCCTGGGAGAGGGGAAAAAAGCGCCGTGGGCTTAATTAAGGTAGAGCCCAACATTCGCCTGGTGTGAAAATGGGAAACCACGTAAAAGTATCGTCGGGGCCGCCGACAGTGAGGTTTGAACCTACTATTTCCCGAAAGCAATCTTACAGCTGCGTTGCCCTAACCTCACGGCCAAATCGCTCGGTCAATAATTTATTATGGTTGTATGTAGTCCTATACGACATTTAAGGGAATAATATTGACGAAATAAAGGACCCAGACGTTCACACGGTGTTGCACATCTAGTCTGTAATGTGCGAACGGGTGCTGCTACACATATTGTACGAAGGGAAAGCAACAAACTGTATATACAGAAAATATATTCAATAGCTTTTAATAGGCCTACTATAAATACACGCATAAAGTGAAAAGTGGAGCACAATTCCAGGACATCATGCACATCTTTCCTTATTTTATTTTTTGTACCAATTTGCTTTACGTCGCACCGACACACACAGGTCTTACGATGACTATGGGACAGGAAAGGGCTGGGAGTGGAAAGGCAACGACTGTGGCCTTAATTAAAGTACAGCCCAGCATTTTCCTGGTGTAAAAATTGGAAACCATCTTCAGGGCCGCCGAGAGTGGGGTTCAAACGCACTATCTCCTGAATGCAAGCTGACAGCTACGTGACCCAAAGCCTTCAGCCACTCGTTCGTTATCATGCACAGAATTTTTCTGGATATTCGCTCTCAAAGGCATGGCCATTCAGTGAAAAGAAAATGCCATGCCTTTTATTTCCTAAAACATTAATTTCAGTCTTCAAGGAAAGATCCAAAGAACGATTCACGCCGACAGGGGACTCAGTCGCGAAGTCAGCCCAAGTAGGCCGATTCGTGACAAGTGTCACGCAAGTTATATGTCACGCAAGTTATTCTTGCTGCTGCTGAGGAGTCCATTCCATCTTTTTCTGAAAGTTCTGGACAAAAACTCGTTTCCTGGTCGAAGGAAGAAATTGCAGCATCTAGAAAAGAACGACGTCGCACTCAGAAACGCTATCGTAGGCAGGCTCGTGATCGCCGGCGGTGTCAGCTCGTTGGTCGTACCGTGCCTTCAATCGGCTGCACTCCATGCTCGAACTTTTCTGGACAGCAGCGCCTACCACCGTCAGATCCAGGCAGGATCTATCGGTCGGGCCAAAGTGGTCCTCGTGTCGACCGAATCCTAAATCCACCGCAAGGCGCAATTCACTTTCAGAAGGCGTCTTCGCCGGAGTAGATCCCGTGGCCTTGTACATTGCTGACTGGTAAGCCAGAGGGACCAGAGGAAGATTACTGTCACTGTCCCTCTGCGTTTCCGTCACGTGTCACGGTTCCAGTTTCCTTCAAACCCCACGGTGATTGCTCGGCAGGAGACTTCGTGCTTGGCCTCCCTCCTGGAACAGAACTGGCAGTCTTCTGGACAAGAACTTTAGGACAGAGCGTCGACCTGCAGAATATGCTTTATCTCATGGAGACCCTCGTTGACCTTTCTCCGTCCGTCACCCACATTCTTCTGGTCGTCTTCAATTTTCTTTCGGCCGTCTTCCGTCTTTTTCTGGTCATCTATCATCTCCTTTATTCACCTGTCGTGGCTTTGTACTGTCCTATTTTGGCTTTCTTTCTTCTTCCTATAGCCTTCTCCAAACTACTCCATCGCCATTTTCTAGCCTTCTTTGTTCTTTTGGCCGTCTTTTGTCTCCTTTCGATTTTCTTCAATCTTCTTCATCATCGTATTCTGCATCTCCTTTTGTACCTCTTCCATCTTCTTCTGGTCTTCTTTCACCTCCTTTATCATCTCGAAGGGTACTTTTAACTGAACCTCCATTTTCATGTGGCTTCTGGTCTCAACTGGCATGCAGTAGTTACCATAAGATGAGAAAAGGATGTGTGTGTGTATTCTCTATACACCGATGTTGTGGAATGCTCCCGACGGCGGTCGAAACCTGCAGTGTCGGGTCCGTCGATTCACGCTGTTTTTAAAGATGTATCACACATTGGTTCTATTCCAACTTCTGACACCAGTTTTTGCTTATGAATAAAACATGGACTGTTTTATTACTCTTAATTTATTTCAGGATGATCCAATAAGTTCACACATAAATGTGTGTGTGTAACACACACACGATTCTATTCAGACGAGAATGACCACACTCGCTAAGTGTTGGCTATTTTGTTCTTTTCGCACAGCAGTCGGTCCCGCTCGTTGGTATTACCTGAGGACGGCTTTAATCCTATTAAGAGCCTAGCCTTTATTTTCACTTCTCCGAGTCTAGTCACCCCACATCGCAGGTGCGTGCAGTCAGCTAGGTTTGAACATCGCGTTACGGACCACACCACACGATGACTGTTCTTTGGTTCGACTCCAGTCATTTACAGAGTCATATACAGCGAACAACTAAACAGTAACAGTTAAACAGTGCTAAGAACAGTTCTTCTCACAAAACCACTATTAACACTTTTCCAATTACACTCACGAAAGCTACTCCAGACGCCGATTCCAGGGCGGTCCTCCGTCTACAGAAATATACACACTTACACGCGCACGCGCGCACACACACAGTACTCTAAGGCAGTACATAGTCTTCCGTTCCGTACGCAGTCTTCAGACCAGCCACTCGCCGGACACTCCGACGCAACAATCACAACTCCTCTTTCAGACATCGGTGGGACACTAGTGACAGTCAACACCTCTGTCGCCCTCAGCCCATTCACCGAATCCCAACTCACTGACTCCAACACTGAGTCCGAGTCCAACACTGTCCGTGGGCTAGCCTTCCTTTTTATAGCTCGGGTGATGTGTACCAGAATATTCGCGGGGTGGCTAGAGGCGGGACCTTCTCGTTACATCCGCCAGAAACTCGAGGTAAACCAGCCGACGAGAACAATACACGGAAGGACCGGCCCCGTCCTCCAGGCCGGCTAAGAGATCCTTGGTCGTCTGACTCACTAGCCCCTTCCAGGAAGTACCGAAAGGTGCTACCGCAGGGCTGGCATGTAACTGTGTAAAGAAAGACTATATGTGTAATAACTGAAATTATAATGGTCATACATCAATAACAGAACATATTTTATGTCACGCATGTTCACGAGAAACTATTTGACATTTCGTAATATTTCTCTTTATAAGAAACTAGCAAGATACTCAAGCATTGATAGGGTTTTAAACTGAAAGTTACGATTCTGAGCTTTGCATTTTGGAGATTTCACTATCGGCTGAGCCTGTAAAATACACCCTCACGTCGTACGTCAAAGGATCTTGGAGGAATGACTACTTTTAGATCTAACATTCATTTAAAACCCATATATTCGGAATGTTTTAAAAACCTAGGACATAGAAGTGACCAACCTGTGAAATTTTGATTTCGTACATCGAACAGTATTGGAGGGGTAGAATGTTTTTAAAATATTTCTTATTTAACATGTAGGACATAGAAGACCAACCTTAATGTAAAATTACAACTTCGTACGTCAAACGGTTTTGGAGGGTTCAATAATTTCGGAGCTAACCCTGTTTAATTCATGAGAGGTGGTGTGTTTTAAAGTACTTCCTACTTCACACCTAAGATTTAAAATATATACTGTCATTTGGAATTTTGTCTTCGTACGGTAAGCGGTTTCGGAGAAATATTTTTTTTTCATCAGGCCTCACCTCTTAGTTAAAACCCTTTAGGATTTTATTGTTTTAAGAGCATTTCATATTTAAATTTAAGACACATAATTGTGTGTGTAGAGGGCATCACATATTCTGATAATAAAGATGAAATCGCTTTTAATATTCACTCTATTGCGCCATCCCGCGTCCAGGTAAGGACGCATAAAGATCCAGGCTAGCTTAATTCGCAATCATAACGGCTATCATATACATCTATATGGGCTATGAGTTCCGAATGATGAGAAGGATACGTCAAATTGTATCTAAGGAACCTCCAAACCGCGTCGAAGGACGTCTCCTACACTCTACTGACTAGAATTCCTTACAGTTAAGTTGTTATGACTTAAATACTTAAATCTAGGTCGCTATTCTAAAATACACATTAAAAGAAGAATGTATACTTTCACGTACCACATTTATTATACATTCATCTCATTCCATGAATTGGACATTATATTATTCTCCCTTGAATTATAATTGAAAAATTTGTAGGCTTCATCTAGGTATTTTACTCATTCTCGACGGGATTAGTTTTAAATTCTTAAAAATATTTCACATCACCTGTCAGAATATCTGATGAAATGCCTAACTATCCATTTAATCTCCTCTCTTACAAGTAATTGGCCTAGAACTCCTTTACTTCTGGTATGAAAGGAATTTAGGAAATGTCAGTATCGGACAAAAATGTTGGGTGAAGTTCACCACAAATGCTTAAGTGATTAATATGTCCGACCTTAATAGTGCCTACTGAAAAAGTTGCCATTCAAATTAAAATATTCCTCAATAAGAATATCGAATCAGTAATACATCAATGATTACGTCTTGACTGGTTGAAAAATTGATTGGATAAAGAATTAAATTAAACAAAAGATCATTAAGGTAAGATAAATCGTCAAAACGGATATTACTAAGTTAGGATTCTTAAATCAGAATTACATGATTATCATCGTTAGATTAGCGTTATTAGAAATATTACATCAAAGATATTAAATTAAAAATATTAGATTAAAAATATTAAATTAAAAGTATTAGATGCATCTAACAAAAAAGCAATATTTACAGTATAATACACTGTACACAAAGTTGTAGATTGAGGGTGGTTTCAAATATGCAGGACGCAATTTCTATGTCTGGAATCAAATCTTATGAATTTGAATCAAAATCTTCCTACTTTACATTGTGAAACCTTCCACTTAATTGATCTCTTTCAATTCAAGCTTATGTTGACCTACTGAAATATGATAATTCTCTTTCCTCCTAGTTCACAATGTTAGGGATACACAATCAGATTAACCTGGGAGAATATTTTCATGGTATTATAACAAGTAGTCGACATTATGTGGTGCGAATGTTTATGCTTCTTTGTTTCACTGCGTGAATACTGATACGTCCCTTTTTAAATTAATGTATACTTGCAATAAATGATTCAACATTGTATCTGTAATCTTAAGTACACTACTCTTAACTTGAGCATATTTATTACTCTAAGTGAGTACTTGTGCGATCGCATTATGTTTCCAAGTGGATACTATCCTAATTCCATATAAAACATATTGGCTTGTGTGGTCTACTCTGTGAAGATCCTATCGTAAGGTCATAACTCATATACCTACAGTCAGCCATCAGTGATATTGGATATAGCCTAAGAAGTAACTCTACCGTTCCTTCCACCTGAGAATAATTTCAGAATCTGAAAATATCTGTGAAGGTGTGAACCTAATCGAATTTACCCTCCTAGTCGGGAAATAATTTGTACTTTCGGGTATACTTGTCAACCAACAGGTGTCATTCCAATCATATACCAACCTCTCTATGCTTGCTCGCAAGTGAATAATTAAGAGACACAACGAACTCACTAACATTCTGCAAAGCTCAACTTGGAAACAATTATGTCCACCACTACATAACCATGATTGTATTCATGAAGAAACGATAATTACTACCATTCCTATCCACCAACCTCATATCATCAATTCTTTAAACAGCCATTATTTCACACATTAAACATATAATGCATTGCATTTACCTTACGTATTTAATTCTCCTCTCACATAGAGTATCTATCACTTCTACCATGGCTTGTGGACTTATTCACTGCATTATAGCTTCGGTTCTGTCATAACCCTAAATTAATATAAACACGTGTATTCATCTGTCAAGCACTTCCTACGGATGGTCTCTAATTTACCATTTTTGATCACAACCATCATATACACATACTTGAGTTCACCTTTGACATCGTATACCATATACCAACACCTCAGAGAAACCAACTTTTCTCACATTACTTTGACAATATTTCGAGCGTAGGCTTTAATCACTGACTACCTACATATGGATCTGACATTTAGGATGTGAAGATTACCTGACCACCTTTAACCTAATTCATAATCCACTATTTGCATCGTTTCATTATTTTCGCACAGAACTCAGTACGTTTCTAATAAGCAAAGAAATAAATATTATTCATCTAAACATTACTTTAAAAATAGACTTATCTCATTCAGCAACTCCTGTAGTTGGTTTATGTCCGGGTGACATGACATATGGATACGCCTCCTCGCGTTTCCCTATGTATTTTGGGAAGGCTCGAGTACGTCTCCTCTGGGCTCGGTCATCTTACGGCTGGCATTGTCATCCTACAGCGCTCATTTGGGCAGTTTCGCCTTCCATCTTCTTAGAACATCTCGTATAGTACGCGCACTTTTTCTTGACCCCTAGTTCCAATTCGTTACTATGGAGATCCGGGCTCAAGCAACACCTCCTAGATATATAAGGCCTCACAACTGTTCTGGGAATATACTGTGACGTCAAAATCGGGAGGCAAGTTTGAACCTTTTCAGTAATAACACAGCAATGAGTTTGGCCATGTAACGCTGCAATTAGAAGAGTTTTAATTCGTTTAATGGTGCCAATTGTTAATACCGTTGTACGTAATGGTACTGATGTGTTGCGTACTCAACTTTAAGGAGAATTCCGGCAGTGATAACGAAGTGCATGCATTAAGTTTACGAAAGACGAGGTTATGCGGCAGATATGTTTACGTGCAATTCCAAGACAAGACTACAGATTTACTAATAACTCAATGGTGAGTAACTATTATTATTACATTCTCACACAATCATAATGAGTATAGGCCTATGACGTATTTAACTACACGCAACAGCTGGTGATATGTAGGCATATTTACTCTTCAATGATATAAGGTTATGTTAGATCACAATCATGGGATACATTATTTCAACGGTATTATTATTATTATTATTATTATTATTATACGCATTAAAACATACCACCTGCAGGAGCTGCTGGTGTAGGCCGATTCACTCTGTAAATGCACGAATTTCGCTCACGGTGATACATTATTTTACAGGTATGCCACAGACATTTCAAAGTCGGTGATATTTTATGGGAAGTCACTGGTACTGATCCTGCCAGAATGTGACTATAAATATGATGGGCAGTTGGAAAAGATATAAGCCACTGCTGTCTCTGACAATCATGGTCTTAGAAGAGGAGTAGTTAAAAGAACCAGGCAAAAATGTAGAATAGAAAGGAGCAATAAAGAGAGCCATTGAAGATAGTACATATCTCATACACAGAATTTCAACACAGCTGAAAAGTACAATAAACACGTTGTTACCTGATGGTTGTTGTACTGTGATGAAGGGAACGTAAGTAATTTTTCTGTACATCGATACATCAAGGCAACCATACTGCATGGCATATGTAATCATCTTATAAGACATGGCCTTTATTCTAAACGGGTTTTATTAAAGTAAAAAATATTTCTAATGAATATGTGGACAAAATTACTAATACAAATGCGGTATATTCTTTAGTTACAAAACATCATAGCTGCATCACAAGGAATGAGTGTAACAATGTGTAGAAAGATTCAGGACATAAGTTAATTTTAGTCCTAGTTGGTGAATTGGACACCGAGGATGATGTCCCCACAGTTATTTTAATAGCCATAGTTAAAATATTTCTTAGTTCATAAAGGAGTATGTGCATGATTTTCTTGTTATTTGTTCAACCTTCTGTCTGATATCTCCTCATGTTTACAAATTTATGGCCGACCCCGTGGTGAGGGGATATAATGCCTGCCTCTTACCCGGAGGCCCCGGTTCGATTCCAGGCCAAGTCAGGGATTTTTACCTAGATCTGAGGGCTGGTTTGAGGTCCACTCAGCCTGCGTGTTTACATTTGCGAGCTATCTGACGGTGAGATAGCGGCCCAGGTCTAGAAAGCCAAGAATAACGGCTGAAAGGATTCGTCCTGCGGAACCCAAGACACCTCGTAATCTGCAGGCCTTCGGGCTGAGCAGGATCAAGGCCAAGCCCTTCAGGGCTGTTGCGCCGTGCGATTTTTACAAATTTATGAGACAGTAGCAATTTAATGTTGCCACAATATGTCAATACTTTTAAAAGAGTAGGCTCCAGTCCGAATGGTAGTCCAATATTAGGTTAGAAACTTACATACTTTCTGGAATACATAAAGGTTTCGAACAGAATTACAAATTAGTAACATCGATGGTAGGTGAAATTCTCATAACCATACATGAACTTCAAGGGAGGAAACATTGCAGGCTCATGTGCATATACTGCCAGTGATGCTACATCAGCTTAGATGTTAGGCCTATGCTAATATTATACGTGCTAGTTTTCTTTTAAGATCACGTAATGCCTATTTAAATTGAAATATGTTTGTAACATTCTGTTGTGATGTTAGCAATTCGGCCTAAGTGAGTTAACATTGCAAAATGCTGTCGTGTTTTACAACTGTCTGCTGTTTATCTTTAATGGCAGAGTCACTAAAATACGGTAATAACGACAGTATAATTCAATATCCTTCAAATTTGAAACGCTATTTGTTAGTAAATAAATTATTCCATTGGAAAAATATTAAAATCATGTCTGTGTTTAACTATGTTCCGCGTTTCTCTGCATTGCCATCGCCTCCGTAGCGTGACGTCACTACGCTGTTGTTAGGCCTTATTATCTAGGAGGTGTTGGCTCAAGATAAAGTGCACGTATAGTACATATCTTGACTAGTTGGAACAGATTAACATGCAGTTTTAATTAGCATCGTCATCTTAGGAAAACGTTGAGTTACTATCTGCTTATAGCGAATGGTTGTTCTTCCTGGAAGAGTTGATGTTATCAACAACTGGTAACCTGGGATAACATAATTGATTAAAACGTTCGAAATGAATAGATTATGCTTATATATTCTTTCTAAAGATTACTGTTGGAATTCCACTCCTTTGATTCTTTAAGTCTGTTGGTATCAGATAATACGTCAGCAGAGACTGTCGTGACACGGGTTTTAGCGTATTTAAATTTCGCGGAGCGAAATAAAAATCTTCTGCTAATAATCTATAGTGTAGTTGTCAATAAAGTCCTCTTCTTGTTTCCGCTGGATGAATCTAATGTCGATACCTTCTTTTACGTAGTAGACGATGTCGCTTTTCGTATGTAATTAAGATGAATTAAGATGAAAAGTAGTTCTCTTCCAACTTGTTTTTTTTTTTTTTTCATTAATTGTTCGTAACAATCCTCACACTTCGTTCCTTTTCACTGCCTTCTATACCTTAGTCCTTTTACAAGCGCCTGATGAAAATACTGTCATCATAGCTCGTGGTATCGCCAGACGTTTTAATATTCGCTGTTCTCGGAGGTTTGGACTTCATCTTTGCTCTTGTTACGAACGGAACTTTACATAACAGTGAAATGGCACACTATGTATAAAGCTGGTAGAAATTTGATTAGTAATTTGGAAGGTTTACATTTTCAAAATATAGACGTTCAGTGTGGGCAAGAATACGTAGGTACCATTAATGGTATAAAGTGTCAAATTTTCCTCCGGTCGTGTACTAAGTTTATTATTTCAGTTCAACGCCTCAGTTTTACAAATATATTTTGTTGCCAGTTATGAAAACGGATCGGAAATTTGGTCCAGTATCTTGGGTGTTTTGATGACTTGGTTAGTTTTAGAACTTCAACAACTTCTGCATGATCACAATCCTTTATTTATGAACTATTTTGAATTATATCATATTTTACTCCTATAACATAAAATTTCCTGCTTCAGAAAGTTTGGAGGGATGAATAATATTTTCACCAGTTTTCGCCCCCTAGTCAAAATCCCTTAGCGGTGTATTTTTTAAGACCGCTTTTTATTTAAATTCTGGGACATCGAGGAGCAAGCATCATGATAAATTTTAACTTCGTAAGTGAAACTGATTCAGAGAAATTAATATTTTTGTCATCTGGTCTAACCCCCCTCTCCCCCGCAGTCAAAACCCTTAGGGGTGTATTGTTTTAAGACCCCTTCTTATTTATAATCTAATACATCGAGGAGCAACCATCATGTGAAATTTAACTTCGTAAGTGAAGCGTTTTCAGGGAATGAATATTTGTCATCAGGCTTCACCCACCGGTCAAACCCCCTTAGGGGTATATTGTTTTAAGACCACTTATTTTTAAAATATAATAATATTAATAATAATAATAATAATAATAATAATAATAATCGTATGGCCTCAGCTACCGTGTGCAGACATTTCGATTTGACGTCATCTGACTGTCTGCTCGTCAATTTCGACGTTCCTTTTTACTCTAGGTCCGCTAGATGGCAGACAGAGTAAACCGGATCTCTCTTGGGCGTCTATGGCTGAGATTTAATTAATTTTGTCGGGCAAATACCAAATGTATCACCAGAGATCTTTCACATGCCGACATCGTACATCATCGTATGGCATCATTGCAGAATTATGGAAACATGCAGATGAAGAGTCAATTGACAGTATCCACAGAATCATAACTGACATCTGGACAACAGAAACACTACCAAGGGATTGGACTTCAGCTATCATCCACCCGCTGCACAAGAAAGGAGACAAGTTAGACCCTAACAACTATAGAGGAGTCTCTCTCCTATCATTGACCTACAAAATCTTTTCCAAAGCATTGCTTAAAAGAGTGGAGGCACAATTAGATTCCTGCATAGGAAAGTACCAAGCTGGATTTAGGAAGTCAAGATCATGCACAGAGCAGATTCTGAACCTCAAAACAATCTTTACCTACAAAAACCTCAGCACCTCACCCTATGTAGCAATTTTCGTTGACTTCCAGAAGGCTTACGACTCGGTAGACAGACAGTCCCTCTTTGAGACTGACTGAAATGGGACTGGATAAGAAGACTTTTTTAATCTTGTGAAGGCTACTCTAACTAACACCATGTCCAAAGTCAAATTCAGAGGGGTATTATCAAAAAGCTTCGAGATAAAAACAGGTGTTAGACAAGGAGATGGTTTGTCCCCTATCCTGTTTAACTGTCTGCTGGAGAAGGTCATTCGGGAATGGACGAACACACTAGCTGACAACTCTGGATTAAAAATCGGCTACAAGAAAGACTAGTTAACAGTTACTTGCTTAGCCTTCGCAGATGACCTCACACTCTTAGCTTCAAGTATGGAAGAAGCTACGTACCAGCTATCCTCTCTAGAACGCATAGCAGCTAAGGTAGGGCTAAAGATTGCTGTCAATAAAACAGAATTTCTGACCAACATCAGAGAAGCACCCAACTTCATTTCTTTGGGGAACAAAATAATACACAAGGCCAACTCATTCAAATATCTTGGAGAATGGATAACCCCAAATGTTAATGAGGACCTTGCAATGAAGAGTAGATGCACTAAATTAGAAAGAGCTTATCATCTTTCTAAGAACATATACAAGTCTAAATCCCTCTTCTTGAATCTTAAACTTAGACACTACAACACCGTAATAAGACCATCTGTACTCTACGCCTCAGAATGCCTAAACATGACCCGGAAAGGACAACTCAGAGAACTGGAATTGAAAGAGCGAAAGATCCTCAGAAGGATTATGGGTCCCATTAAAGAAGGAGATGGCTGCAGAATCAGGCACAACAAGGAACTGTACAGTAAAATAGAGAGCATTACAACAGCTATGAGGAAGAGAAGACTAATGTTCTATGGTCACGTAGTCAGGATGGACAGCCAGAGACTCACTTCAAGGATCTTCAACACTGTATCTAGAGGGAAAGCAACCAATGCCAAATGGACGAATTTAGTGCGGAAAGACCTACAATACCTTAACATTGATCACATTGACATTTACAACCGAGATAAGTTCAGAAAGTTAGTCAAGACATCTGACACTCTCCAGTCACTATCAACTAAATCACTGCGTCCAGGAACAGGAGTGAAATGGACTCAAGAAAGAAAAGACATCCATAGCGCTAGAATGAAGGAAAACTGGGCTAAGAGGAAGGAAAGAGCTCACCAGAGTTAAGAACCACGTGGTCCATCGTAGGCCTAAACGAATAATAATAATAATAATAATAATAATAATAATAATAATAATAATAATAATAATAATAATAATAATAATAATAATAATTCGAATACTGACAATATCTCCCATTTCTAAATACAGTGCGAGGGTTTTATATATGTACTATACAATACATAGCGTTGGCTTCAGGAAGGTCATCTGACCGTAATACTCGACCAGATCTATATCAGAAATTAATATTTTTGTTTTCGAGTATTAACCCACACTTTTTGTCCAATTTGAATTTTTGTCTAAACTTATTTAATATCTGCTAAACAGACGAGCAACTATTGTGTAAAATTTCAACTTGGTTCAATGAACGGTCTTAGGGGAATAAATATCTTGGTTTTCTGGCTTTTACCCTTGTTCCATCCCCTTAGGGATGGCATTTTTTTTAAAACGCTTTCTTAGTGAACACCTGCTCTGTAGTAGAAATGTATCCCAAAAATGTCATTTCTTTGTGTCTAATAGGGCGTTGATTGACAGTATATTGCTTTATATCATAGACTGTATGTTTGTATATGTATAGATTATTTGACTTTCTGCAATCGCAAACAAACAAGATTTAACTTTTGTTCAGATCAGAGTCAAGTAATAGAAAAAGTAAGTAAAAATAGATTAATAAACAAATCTTATCAAGTCCCGCGCCATGTTCGTCTAAATACACTTCTCTTCATATACACAACTCACCACATTACAAACCATCACAGACACACACAATAGTGAATATACATAGTGTTGGCGTCAGGAAGGGCATCTGACCGTAATACTCGGCCAGATCTATATCATATGCCGACCTCAATAAATTGCAAGAAAGGCCAGGAAAAATAAACATTGTAAAAATAAATAAATAAATTAAATAAATAAATAAATAAATAAATAAATAAATAAATAAATAAATAAAGTTGTTGGTGTTAAACTGTAAGTGTATTGTAAGTAAAGGAATAGAATTAAATAATTTCGTAGATCCAGTATATACGAGTGTTGTGGCATAAATCATGGCAACTATTGTTTTTTTCGCACGAATGCGAGGTCTAGCAGGCAATTGAAACTGTACAGATGGGAGTGAGTAGCGTAAGGTGCTGTGTGTGTAATGTATGAATAATGCTGAATAGGTTTACCAGGAGCAGGACATAACGCAAGGAAACTGTCAGCCATGAAATCCGTGCTCTGCCCAATTCTTATTGTTAAGAGAATACAGTAACCTTTACTGTAAACCCTAAAAGTAGTCCCCTAAATTGTTCGCAGCACGTTACCAACGATGCTGGAGACTTTGGATACCAGTCGTCTCACCCTGTGTGAATTTTGCAGTCTCAGGTTTCACAGTGTTAACAATATCATCTCGTGCCCTAAACCGTCTCCCAGGCAATGGTTATTTCACCATGGGGATGAGATCAAAATCGCACGGAGACAGGTCGGTGAGTATGGCGGGACTTCTTCACCAAGATTACTTCTTAATTCGAGAACTGGAAAAGATCCAAAGGAAAGCAGCACGATTTGTTATGGGTGATTTCCGACAAAAAAAAAAAAGTAGTCTTACGAAAATGTTGCAAACTTTGGTCTGGGAAGACTCGAGAGTAAGGAGACGAAGTGCTCGACTGAGCGGTATGTTCCGAGCTGTCGCCGGAGAGAAAATGGCATTAGACGAATAAGCTTGAGTGGAGATTTTAAATGTAGGAAATATCATAAGAAGTTGGAATTTCAGAGGAGAAATTGGGGCGGATGTTCTTTTACAGGTAGAGTCATTAGGGAATGGAATAATTTACCAGGGGAGAAGTTCGATAAATTTCCATCTTCTTTGGAATCATTGAAAGGAGTATACCAATATAAATGGTCCGTTATTGGACATTATAAATTTTCCAGCTAGCTCATTCTTAATTGCCAGCGTTTCGCCCTCGTGTGCTAGGGTGGGCTCATCAGTTGGTACCTAGCACACCTACCAATACGCTGGCCAGTGCAGGCATCAATTTTTAGTGATGAGACAAAGTCTCTTAGTGCATTGGCACTGCCGGTGGCTCCAGTTAGCCTACGCAGTGGCCTCCACGGTATGCACTGGCCAGCGTATTGGTAGGTGTGCTAGGTACCAACTGATGAGCCCACCCTAGCACACGAGGGCGAAACGCTGGCAATTAAGAATGAGCTAGCTGGAAAATTTATAATGTCCAATAACGGACCATTTATATTGGTATACTAATTTGCTCATTCAGGACAAATATTTCAGATTCCCTATGGGAATCAACAACTATATAAATTGAAAGGAGTAGGTAAACAACTGGTAGGGAATGTGCCACGTGAATGACAGCCCTGGTTTGCAGATAGACTGTTTAACTCTTCCCAATCTGGCTTATACACTATATAGTCGTATAGCGTTCTACGTGACACAGTCATCTTTCTAGCTTGCAGCGACTCACCCTTGTTTCTCTTATGTATCCTAGACTCGTAGTTTTAGAGGGAAATGTACGCAGTAAGAATAAGGGAAGGATGGAACAGAAATATGACAAAGCGACTACAGTGCATGTAGGTTGTAGTTAAGTAATTCATAGGGTGAGGGTGAATGAGATTTTCCAAAAATCACATTAGTCTATTAATGACCCACACATCGTGGAAATTCATATAACGTTTTTTTTTTTTTGCACCAGTGAGTCACAGTTATTTTTTCTGGCTCCCAATTTCATTATGTCTAACTCTTTGATAAGGGGTTGCCTGGCCGAGGAGGTAAAGGCGTGCTCGGTTCGCCCGGAAGGACGGGGGTTCGAATCCCCGTCAGGAAGTCGAAAAATTTAAAACTGAGATTTCCACTTTCGGAGGTGTACATGGCCCTGAGGTTTACTCAGCACTCAGCCTACACAAACAATGAGTACCAGGTTAATTCCTTTGGGCAAAGGAGGCCGGGCGTAGAGCTAACCTCTCTACCCCATCAACTGCTGAGGTTACGGATAGTGGAAGCCTTTACCTTCCACCGCTCCAAGGGCCTTCATGGCCTATACGGAGATGACTTTGCTTTCGCTTCGATACGAATATTGGTTTGTAATGAGTACTGTGCTTCTTTGGTGAACGGTGTTTGTTGACCGTAGATAATGTCCGGAGGCGTTGACTATATATGGCTCAGCTTGGTATGTCCACATTTCGACATACTGAAGGGAAACTTATTATAAGAATAGAATTGGTATTTTCGTTCGACTATGATTGAAAAGCTACCATCTTTAACAAGTTTAACAAACTTCTTCATAGTTGTGGAACTGTGGAGTTCATGAAATAAATTCCTATAAAATAAAAAATAAAATTATATACTGCGTTATAATCCAGCCATTTTCCGTGGACATCACACTCATAGTCATCTTAATAGACATTCGCTCGCTGCCCTATATAGCGATTGTCCTCTGATTGCATCAGTATTGCCGATTATATTATTATTAAAAACAAAACCCCATGGCGCTACAGCCCTATATGGGTCTTGGCTTACCAAGCGACCGCTGCTTAGCCCGAGGGCCTGCAGATTATGTGGTCGGCGCGACGAATCTTCTCCGACGTTATTTCTTAAATTTATTATTATTATTATTATTATTATTATTATTATTATTATTATTATTATTATTATTATTCCATACAATTATTGATACATTATTATATACTGTATGTCTTTTAAGCGTTCAGTCTGCAAGCCTCCGTGAGTTTACTAAACGCCTCCACAATCCTCTGTTTGTGACTAGCTGTGTGGCCTCGTTCCATACCTTCTACTTTTAAATCATTACAACTGAATCTAACCATCGTCGTCCATGTCTCCCTCCACTTCTCTAACTCTCCAGGACAGAATTTATTATTCTCCTAGGTAACTTATCCTCTTCAGTTGGCCTCATATGACCTCACCACCGAAGGCGGTTTATACTTGCCGCGTCATCCATCGTGTTCATTCCTAACTTAGCCTTTTATCTCCTAATTTCCAAATACCCTCCTGCCATTGTTCCCACATGTTCGTAGTAGCGATCGTTCTAGCTAATTTCATGTCTGTTATTTCTAATTTGTGAATAAGATATTCTGCGTCCACCCAGATTTCACTCCCGTACAGCAAAGTTGTTTTGGAAACAGACCGGTGTAAATATAGTTTTGTCCGGGAGCGTACTTTTCACTTAGTTTTTGCTGCACCTTGATTTAATCTCATTTACATACTACCATGCTGGGAGAATGCACATCTTAAGCACTTGAAATGATCTACCTGTTCCAGTTGTATATTCTCAGTCTGACGTTCAATTCTTAGGTTTCTTCCCTGCTGACATAACTTAGGCTTGGAAGTGCTAATTTTCATATCATACTCAATGCATCTATTTTTAAAGCTCCAAGATAATTAGATTGCAGGCTTTCTGCTCAGTCTGCCATTAAGACCAAGTCGTCGGTATAGGGAAATTGCTTACTACATTTCCACCTAACTGAAACCCTCCTTGTCACTCCATAACTTTCAGTAGATGATCTATGTGAACTATGAACAACAAAAGGGTAAAGAGTACAGCCTTGTCTAACTCCTGCAAGTACCAAGAACTCATTCTAGCATAAATTCTCACGGTGGCCTACTTGTCAATATAAATGCCTTTGATTGCTTTTAATAATCTACCTTCAATGCCGTAATCTCTCAGTACGGCCTACAGCTTTTCCCTTGGTGCTGGCTCTGTCATATGCCTTCTCTAGATCTACGAAACATAAACATAACAGCCTATTCCTCTGTTAGCATTTTTCAATTACCTGGAGCATACTGATCCTGACAGCTTAAGACTGGCTTGAGAACACCAATCGAAGAAAATAACTTTGCCAAGGGAGGTATTGAACGACGGACCTCCGAGTTGACAGGATCACGCCATAGCAAGTGCTCTACTGTGACAACCGCTAAAACCCACGGTGTGTTTGGGTTCGATGATGATTTCTCAGCATCGCTCTCAAGCTGGTCTTAAGCCACGTGCAGATTTAGGACATCGCCTCACAAAGTTCATTTGAATTCGCCCGCGAAGCAGTCTGATTGGCTAACTTCAGAAGCTAACAAAACAACGGCATGAGATATCAGACAAATTTTTTCAAATTATTTATTAGTATGACAAATTCTGTAATGCGCACATACCCAGTTCATGTTGTTTCCGACCATCCTGCATTTCACTATTTCAGCCCTAATTTCATCTGTTCCTGATGCTTTATGATAATGGAGTTTTACCACACTTTCCACTTTCTCAAGAGTAATTTCAGTAATATCATTGTTCTCCCACTGAGCTCTGTTTTTTTTACGACGTCAACAGAAAGATTTCCTTTTACCATGAGATTATTTTCAAAATATTCCTTCTATCTGTCCAGTGATTCCCTGGGATCTATTATGAGTTAACCTGATTTACCCCAGAACAATATTCATTTCAGTTTTCCCTCTCTTATTAAAATTCTTTAATACTGTCCAGAAAGGTTTCTCTGCTGCTTGACGTAGGCTTTTCAGGTTGTTACCAAAATCTGCCCATGACTTCCAACAGTTTGTTTTTGTTTCGCTCTGTTTCTTTCATCTGTGCACAACTCTCTGTTCTTGGTTGGACCCATTTCTGATATGCCTTCTTTTTACTTTAAAAGCCGCTCTCACTTCATCAACACACCAATATATTGGCTTTTTCACATCTTAATACACAGTTGTTCCTAGGCATTACCTTTGCTTTTTCTTCTACAGCATCCCTGTATATCACCCATTTTCTTTCTATGTCCTGAACCTGCTTTTACTGTCTTATTGTTCTCACAATTTATAACTCAGAACAAACAAAAACAACATTAATTTGGAAGCAGATGAATACTTCGACAACTGTCTACGAGATAATTCATTCGATAAATATTGTTTTTACTCACCTTATGGCGCAATATGAAGTCCATACGGCGATCTTTTTCGCTGCAAAACTTGTCAATCACATTTTGGTTGAAGTTCATTATTTCCGAGATAAGCTTTCTCTCGATTGATAGCATCGCTAATGCATTCAACCATTCCTGACACTATTTCGAAGGAACTTTTTAAATCTTTTAAGACTTCGAAAGCATCTTTCCGGTTCTGAAGTCATTGGAACAGTAATCAAAATCCTGAGTAATTCTGTAATTTGGGCGAAGATACCTTGCAGTTTGTTCTTCAGGATCAATCAATCAATCGATCAATCACTACTGATCTGCGTTTAAGGCAGTCGCCCAGGTGGCAGATTCCCTATCTGTTGTTTTCCTAGCCTTTTCTTAAATGATCGCAAAGAAATTGGAAAATTATTGAACATTTCCCTTGGTAAGTTATTCCAATCCCTAACTCCCCTTCCTATAAACGAATATTTGCCCCAATTTGCCCTCTTGAATTCCAACTTTATCTTCATATTGTGATCTTTCCTACTTTTAAAGACACCACTCAAACTTATTCGTCTACTGATGTCCTCCCACGCCATCTCTCCACTGACAGCTCGGAACATGCCACTTAATCGAGCAGCTCGTCTCCTTTCTCCCAAGTCTTCCCAGCCCAAATTTTGCAACATTTTTGTAACACTACTCTTTTGTCGGAAATAACTCAACAAATCGAGCTGATTTTCTTAGGATTTTTTCCAGTTCTTGAATCAAGTAATCCTTGTGAGGGTCCCATACACTGGAACCATAGTCTAGTTGGGGTCTTACCAGAGACTTATATGCCCTCTCCTTTACATCCTTACTACAACCCCTAAATACCCTCATAACCATGTGCAGATCTGTACCCTTTATTGACAATCATATTTATGTGCTTACCCCAATGAAGGTCTTTTCTTATATTAACACCTAGGTACTTACAATGATCCCCAAAAGGAACTTTCACCCCATCAACACAGTAATTAAAACTGAGAGGACTTTTCCTATTTGTGAAACTCACAACCTGACTTTTAACCCCGTTTATCATCATACCATTGCCCACCGTCCATTTCACAACACTATCGAGGTCACCCTGCAGCCGCTCACAATCTTGTAACTTATTTATTATTCTGTACAAAATAACATTGCAAACAGCCTTATCTCTGATTCTACTTCTTTACCATATCATTGATATACACAGAAGAAAGTGGAAATTTCAACACCCAGAAGGAGTGGTGCTACATTGCTGCAATTGAACATGCAGGCAGAGTGTTCGGTTGTGATTCTGGAGGTTGTGGGTTCGGATCCCACTGGTGTCCGGCTGGCCATTTTTGTTCTGTACTTAATATCTCTTCAACACGTACTACATATACGTAACACGACCTAATACGTTGAAAGTCTGTTTCGATTACAATGCGGTCGTGAAAATTCAATATTCATTCGATTATTACACTTTCAGGTCCCTCTGGCCGCAAGTTTGGACAACAATCAATACAGAATGTGCCCACCACGAGCTGCAATACATTGATGAATTCGTCGAGGCATGGAGCCAATAAGGCCATGGATCGCTTCTTGAGGAATTGTGGCCCATGCTTGCTGCACTGCACGGGTCAGTTGTTGTGGGTTGTGGGTGGCTGAGGACGGTTGGCCAGTTGTCGACCCATCACGTCCCACACATGCTCAATAGGACTGAGGTCCGGGGATCTGGCGGGCCATTCTATGTGATGTCGTGGAGAGCTTCTTTGGAGATGCGTGCAGTGTGAACCCGGGTATTGTCCTGCTGAAACATCCCGTTAGCAATGTTCGCCATCATAGGGACAACCACTGGATTGAGTTCGCTATCAACGTACTGTCGAGCAGTCATAGTGCCCTCAAAAAGCACTAATTTGTGATTTCACATTAAAGCCAATAGCTCCCCAGTGATAATTCAGCCTCACACAGCCCAATTATCCGAGCCCTCTCAAACGGCGACAGTTGTTGATAGCGTGCTTTTCTCTGTCGTCGAGGCATGTTTGACGGGGAACACTTCATTGCACAGACTGCAAGTCAACTACCCTACACCACAGTCCGTATACTGGAGTTGATTCCTCCGCGACCAATCACGTGGGGAGACCTGTAGCAACAATCCAATGGGTCTGAAACTTTGATCGATTACATACCTACATGGCATCGTTCCATATCTTGAAAATCAACACAAACGACCAATGCCTTCATGGTGTTGCAATTTCCATTTTCTTAAATGTAACTTATATGAAAAACATAAAGGTCGAATAATACTGTAAATTTCCTACCTCGCTGACTAACTTTTGAAACATATTAATCTGAATTTTAACTTGAAAAATCTGAATATCTGCATTTAAAATGGAAATTATGAAAATTAACATTCATTAAATAAAATACACACTTGTTGGACCTTGTACTCACACTTACTTGTTACCTGCTTACTTACACATACGTTATTTGATGGGCGCCAGCTGCCACTCAGTACAGCAATAATAGAATGAGACTCTTGACTATCTCTAGGGTGTGGGGTAATAAGCTTACTTTTGACAACATACCATATAAGTTCTGGGAAAAGGAGATTGGCGTTCGGTTTCCCCATTAATTTTGAGGTTAAGATATTTTACTGTCAATGAAATGAAACTATGAATTCGTTTGATAGAACAATATATATTCTTTAAATAATATATCAAAAAATAGTGAGTCTTGTTGCGATAAAACAGATGAGAATGTGAAATTATGACATTGCAACTGAAAGAAACTAGGCATGAATTTGAATTCTTCTTGACCGGACATTTAACAATTTATACGAAATATTTCCCTCACTTATTCACTTGACTGTACCTTCAACACTTTTTGTGTAATTACGACGTATTCCTTTGATCTGGTGTTTACTGTAGATGTGTCACGCCTAACTTGGTGATACATCCTTGTGACTGCTTCTTCTCCATCTCATCTGACTTCTTTGTAAGTCTATATGGTATTACCTCTTGGTAGGTCCTGGGTTGCCCTCTCTGACTTCATGGTAAGCCCTTGCGTCCGTGTCTTCCACTAAGTGACGGACCAACCATTTGGTCTCACTCTCTCAATGACCAATAATGGCTCACTGAGTCTTCACCATCTCTCGTTCACACTGATTGACTGACCAACTAAGGCCTCTTGATCTAGTAGACTACTTCACTGTACTGCATCCGTATAACTAGTGACTGACGCTACAATATGCACCCACCTTATATAGACGTTGGTTGACACAGCTACATAATCTCCAGAAATAACCATGACATACTCCCACAACGCGGCAAATATTACATACAGTGGTGAAATAGCCCGGAGGCGGCTAACTCCGTGAGCGCATATCTAAATAAATACAATGCCGTAGCCATGGCGCGATGACTTGGCAGAATCGCCAGTGGTGTCGCAATATAACAACGTCACTTCCAATCTCTGATATATACAACAATTCTCACTGTACAGGTATTGAGTGCTATTCTACACATACGTATATATGCATACATCTAAGTACAATCTTGCAAGCAACAGGCAATTGCAAAATCGAATTGAATAAAACGGATAATTACAATAATAGTAACAATATCACAGATAACATAATAATACTGGCATAATAATAATAATAATAATGATAATAATAATGATAATAATAATGATAATAATAATAATACAGATAAAATCATACAATAATAAAATACAGATATCATCTTGTAATGGGATTTGAACCGTTACAATACTGCCTTTAGGAATTCCCCTCGTAATTATTACAGGGTCAGATAAAGCTTCGCCTACTCTAATTCTCTGAATTCTTTTTCTAGAAATATAGCCACCCATTCAGTCACTCTTTTTTCTAGTTCAATAGCACTCATTTATGCCAGGAGTCTACCATGATCTACCCTATCAAATGCCTTAGATAGGTCAATCGCAATACAGTTCATTTGGCCTCCTGAATCCAGGATATCTGCTATATCTTGCTGAAATCCTACAAGCTGAGCTTCGGTGGAATAACCTTTCCTAAACCCAAACTGCCTTCTGTCAAACCAGTTATTAATTTCACAAACATGTCTAATATAACCAGAAAGAACGCTTTCCCAAAGCTTACATGCAATGCATGTCAAACTGACTGGCCTGTAATTTTCACCTTTATGTCTACCACCCTTTCCTTTATACACAGGAGCTTGTATAACAATTTTCCATTCATTTGGTATAGCTCCTTCAATCAAACAATAATCAAATAAGTATTTCAGATATGGTACTATATCCCAACCCATTGCCTTTAGTGTATCCCCAGAAATCTAATCACTTCTAGCTGCTTTTCTAGTTTTCAACTTTACCGAGCTCGATAGCTGCAGTCGCTTAAGTGCGGGCAGTATCCAGTATTCGGGAGATAGTAGGTTCGAACCCCACTGTCGGCAGCCCTGAAAATGGTTTTCCGTGGTTTCCCATTTTCACACCAGGCAAATGCTGGGGCTGTACCTTAATTAAGGCCACGGCCGCTTCCTTCCCACTCCTAGCCCTTTCCCGTCCCATCGTCGCCATAAGACCTATCTGTGTCGGTGTGACGTAAAGCAAATAGCAAAAAAAAAAAAAAAAAAAAAAAAGTTTTCAACTTTTGTGTCTTACTGTAAATGGCATTGTTATCATAGTTAAATTTTAATACTTCTTTGGCCGTAGTCTCCTCCTCTATCTCAACCTTATCCTTGTAACCAACAATCTTTACATACTGCTGACTGAATACTTCTTCCTTTTGAAGATCCTCACATACACACTCCCCTTGTTAATTAATTATTCCTGGAATGTCCTTCTTTGAACCTATTTCTGTCTTAAAATACCTATACATACCCTTCCATTTTTTACTAAAATTTGTATGACCAATTATGCTTGCCATCATGTTTGCTAGATTCAATTTCCTAGTAAGTTCCTTCAATTTCTCCTTACTTCCGTAACAATTTCTAACTCTATTTCGTTCCAACCTGCACCTCCTTCTTAGTCTCTTTACTTCTCTGTTATAATATAGTGCATCTTTACCATTCCTTACCACCTTTAAAGGTACAAACCTGTTTTCACATTCCTCAACAATTGCTTTAAACGCATCCCCGAGTCAGGATCAGTTGAAGCAAGGGAACTGCACCGTCAGTTTCTCTGAAATCAGTTCTTTCATACAGAGCGCTAAGCTCAGTCATTAGTCTATTCTTGTCTGGGAGTCTGCACGGCGTTAACTCCTTTTACAGGAAACTGTTTTAAATATTCGCTAAAATTAATGGAATTGAATAAATTTGCAACCTCTAAATAAGAAACAGACTCAAATCTACGACTTACTCTTCAGTGATTCGATCACAAACATCCCTAGCATCAGCCGTCCTGTAGGATTGCGTTCTGCGTCTTTTGCTTTGTGGCATGTATTAAGAAACTTCATGTGCTATTTGATCGAAAGAATCCCTGACTGAAGCAACAGCCTTCGTAACAATGCCAACAGCATTTCCTATTTTGTTTGCGTCTGTCGATCTTGCTTGTAGCTTGGAGTACAAAATATCCACATGAGTCATTATTCTGTAAAAGAAGGACATGCAAAATAAAAACTCTTCATCCTCCAAATTGTGTCTGAGTCCACGTGCTACTTGAACTGTCCTTACAGATTTCGACTTTTCCAGGTCCACAAAGCATTGCAACAAAGTATCTTTGTTTTCATACACGACATGGACGGTTCTAGTATTGAAGTTCCATCTTGTTGATGAACATCCTTGAATTCGTTGTACTACCACTTTTTCCAAAGCTTCCAGACTTTGAGGACATCTGGAAAGGAATGCAGGAAATGCAGATAGGCTGCAGGAAACTACACGCACAGCTTGATTTTGAGAGGCCCCGTGTTCAAATACGAGGTTGAGATGGTGGGCATAGCAGTAAATGTAATTGCCTAGCTTTGATTTTCCTTCGAACTCCACCTCTTTCACCACTCATCACAGATGCTCCATCGTAAGTTGGGTGATAATTTTCTCTGGATTAACACGAAAATTACTATTATTTGCTATTTTTTTACGTCGCATCGACACAGATAGGTCTTATGGCGACGAAGGGATAGGAAAGGCCTAGGAGTGGGAAGGTAGCTGCCGTGGCCTAAATTAAGATACATTTGCCTGGTCTGAAAATGGGAAACCACGGAAAACCATTTTCAGGGCTGCCGACAGAGGGGTTCGAACACCCTATCTCCCGGATGCAAGCTCACAGCCGCGCGCCCCTAACCACACGACCAACTCGTCCGGTCCGAAAATTACTATTGACTTGCTGCAGCATGCACTCAGATATTGCATCTGCGGTTTGTCCGTCTGGATTAAAAAATCCCCAAAATCTTTCAAATGGTTGATCATTTAATACGTATCGGAGCACAACGCCAACTGTGGCTCTTCAGAGACGTCAGTAGTTTCATCTGCCTTGATAGAAGTGTGTTTAGTGTTGTGTACTTCCTCCGGTATCTTTTCACGACAGACTTGCAGCATACAGTCTAGCAATTCATTCTGGATGGTTTTTGATGTGCCCTTAAATACCTTATTGGCTTCCATGTGTTCTTTAATGGCACTATATAAACTGCTCATGAAATCAACTAATCCCAAGAACACGTCTGGATTTTTAGATCTTTCACACCTTTCGTACTCCAGATATCATTATCTTCCAAATAAGACGCAAGAAAAACAAAACAAAGTATTTCTTACATCACAACCACATATCCAATTGTTATCGTCGTAAACTTTACAGTTGAAATGCCTGACATAATTGGAATTTTTCTCGCGCGAAGCCTTCTGAGTTAAATTTCAGACTGGAATGGGATGACCTATAATTTTTATGTTCAAATTCTCTTCTAACCTTCTCCCAGAAAATAGTCCTTTCATCAAACTGTCCACACTATTCATGTTGTATACTCACTTTCCAAATCACATCAGTGCAAATAGAATCGTGGGAATATAGATCCTCACCAAGAACACTAATTTAATTTCACTTGATATACACTGCAGTGGATAAATAATTTGATAAATCTCCGTATAAACTTTAGCACTAACACAATGACAGAAAAACACGCACCAGTAATATAACCGCGAGATCAAAAACCGCACAGAGCAACTGAAAGAGCTGTCAACTGATTCACTGAGACCTCCCCTATTACCAGAGTAAATGTCCGGCTCCATGGCTAAATGGTTAGCGTGCTGGCCTTTGGTCACAAGGATCCCGGGTTCGATTCCCGGCAGGGTCGGGAATTTTAACCATCATTGGGTGTATGTGTTGTCTTCATCATCATTTCATCCTCATCACGACTCGCAGGTCG
This sequence comes from Anabrus simplex, assembly GCF_040414725.1. Lineage (NCBI taxonomy): Eukaryota > Metazoa > Arthropoda > Insecta > Orthoptera > Tettigoniidae > Anabrus > Anabrus simplex. The sequence continues at coordinate 321,287,868 of NC_090265.1, forward strand.
CCTACGGGAGTCAAATCAAAAGACCTGCATCTGGCGGGCCGAACATGTCCTCGGACACTCCCGGCACTAAAATCCAAACGCCATTTTATTTCACCAGCATAAATTACATTGTAATGCGGGGTAACATTTAGGGTCAGTCAATGATTCTTTGACTCACCTACGAATTCCTTCGTCACTGTACTGCTTCCGTTTAAATGACTGACGCTACAATATGCATCCACCTTTTATAGACGTTGGTTGACACAGCTACGTAATCTCCAGAAATAACAACGACATATTCCCACAACGCCTCAAACTGTTGCATGTAATGGTGAAATCCCCTGGGGCGAAAATGGATAAGTGAACAGTCATTAGTTAAACGGAAGCTGAACAGTGAAGAAGTCTACGAGATGAAGAGGCCTCAGTCGGTCAATCAATCGTGATTGGTACCGCTATCACCTTATTTACTCTCTGTGACTTACCCAACAGCTGTTATAATATCTAATAGTACCTTCATTTACCTTCTTCGTATCACAATTTCTATCGTCGGAGTTATCACCTCACTACTTACATCATATTCTCGGTATTACAAGTACTTACATCACTTTAACAGATCACTTCTTACGTCTAACTTATTACTGCCATTAATTACTTCATTATCTACGACTACGTCACTACTTAAATATCTCACTTAACATTTTTGACAAAAAAAGGAAGATGGGTATTTTAATAAGTATTGGTTGGTTACCGTAATAACATTATGTGTGAGATAGATTGCCTCCACTTACGCTTTACTTTCGAGCCCAGACGATGCTACTCTCTAGTGGCAGAATCGTTTACCACGTTCAACCTCAAGGAGACATCGAGTATAGTAATTGCCACGTAAGGAAATACCCCAGAAAGTAAATATCGCCGCCCGATGCTCTTCTTTTCTCTTTTTTGTAATGGCTGATCACTGCTGCCAACCTGCCTGGTTACATATTAAAATCATCAGACAGACATAACCATAACAAACTAACCTCAATGTAAACACCGAAATGAATGTTTCCCTACCCTAGTAAATGATAAAAGATAAGATGAAATAAATCAAGATAATTATGAATATCTCCTCAATGAGGAATTAAGGAAATAAACACACTTTCTCACTTAAATTATCTGTCTTTATTTTGATATACAGTAGGCGTACTATATCCATATTCTTGAAAAGAGGGGCGTGTTAAACGATGCAATTTATTTAATAAGTCTTTGCAGTGTGATTTTCGAAAGTTCCAGACATCCAATGACTTCCCTTTCTTTTGCGCGAATATTTCCTTCTCTCTTCAATACCGGTAACCAGTAAGGAGAGAGATTATTGGGCATATTTTCAGCCTGCAGGCTGGTTATATCTTCAAGCTTATCAGGAAACATATAGGAATACTAATGTGCCAAGCTCCGTGAACGGAATTTAGGTCAGCTTTCGAGTTCACTGCGGATTTGAAAACAATAATGTTATAAGTTCTACTGCCAAAATTTCGTCCCGCAAGAGTTATTTCATGTACCGGTAGATCTAGACATGAGACTGACGTATTTGAGCACTTTCATCATTTCACACAAACTATGTTATTAAATGCATTATCCGAACATGCCACAATCCTACTTACCTGGTATTAGCCAAATAGATTTACAATCCCACAGAAAAAGAAACTATGCTTTAAATATTCTCGCAAATGTATCACTAGTGACTTTAACGGCGATGCGGTGGCAACACGCACTTTACGCTAGAGCAGTGATTGAACGTTGCCAACGTGCTAGATTAACGGTAAATGTAAGACGTCGTATCGGCAAGTAGGGTCCCTAAACTGTATGGTTACAGACACTGAAAAAGACCCAACAGCAAGAAAAGTAACCATAAATCAATATCTTAACCCATTTGTTCCCAGAACTTTTTTTTCGAAGGATTGCCTTGATTTTCACAAAAGTTACTCATTGTAACAAAAATTAATTTTGAATTAACATCATTTTCAGGGTTATTTTTAGCCTGGCAGGATTTACTGCCAATGGGATTAATCATTATCTGTTTCAACTTGTCACTTTTATTTCAACTTATTGTCAAAGTACTACATAATAATGCTCATCAGGTTAAACATTTACAACAATATGGCAAAATATATCAACAATGATGACTGAGTCCACATTCTTACATAACTATAAAAACGTTTTGAAACAAACTTGTTAGGAAAACTTGCACTGTGCTGTTTCTTTACAGAGGTCTCACATGGTAGTGCTTGTGACATTCAGGATGAAGAGGTGTGTTACATTTTTCACACTTGTACGTTGTTCTACCTTTGCACTGCTTGCATCTCGAATTAGGTTGCTCACTTTTTATTATCCAATGATTTCTTTCATCAAACCGTGTTGCATTATAGGCGGTGCCACTGATTTGAAATCTTGGACCGGAGCACTTCCGTTCACTTACATACTGCAGGAGCAGTTGCTGACTAATATCTTGCTGGAACATTAGCAATGTTATATTATTACCAAGACTTCGGAAAAGGCTCCAAGCGTTCACAACAGCTGCGTTCAGCCCCCAAACAAACAATGGCCACCACCATTTTTTGGACCAGATATGAATCCTGTATGTAGCCACATATTGGTCATTGAATCAACTCCTCTCATGTATTTATTATAGACTACTATTAGTTTAGGTTGAGGCACTTCAGTTTGGCAGACCATCTTTTAGCATATGTAAGTGGATTGGATTTTACAGCATTACTAGCAACTGTTACAACTCTATTGTCAAACCACCTTACTAACACTATTGTATCATCGGCAACTGTTTGGTCCATAGCTCTCCTTCCTTTCTTTTCTAATGATTTCTTGTCAATGAGGGGTGCATCTCCAGTCCTATTTTCTCTGATAGTCCCCGTAGCAGCTATTCCTTTTTGTGACAAATCTTCCAGAAGAGGAATGGAGGTGAAAAGATTGTCAAAAACAATATGTGAACCAGCTCCAATGTTACATTTTTTGGCAAGTGTTGTAACAATATCATATCCTTGGCCTGATCCTGAAGGTGGAATACGAGTGCTGCTTCCGCAATATGGTTCGACATGAAGCATATAGCCATCTGCTGAACAAATGGTCCAAAGTTTAAAACCAAACCTGATGGGTTTGCCACGAATGAACTGTTTTGTACGGTGTCTTCCATAATAAGGTACTATAGTTTCATGAATGCTTAGAAACTCTGGATTATCTATAGCTTTGAACGCTTCATTGAGCATGTCAAACATGGGCCTAACTTTGTAATAAGTCTCCATCAATAGCTGTGTTATCTGCTAAGTGAATCCGTCTCATTATATCATCAAACGTATTTCTGCGCATGGATTTACTTACAAGTTCGTTATGTGTGTCAGAGGACAAACTCCAGAACATACGTCTGGTAGGCAAAGGTACGTAACCAGAAAGGAGTAATATTCCTAAGAAAACTAGAATATTTTCTTTAGTCAAGCACTCTACTGAAAGATTCTTTTGTCCACTGCATATTTTACTTTGCTCTAAAATGTGATCAATGAGTTTATTTGGATAAAGTACCTGAAAGGCGTCCATAGGAGATTTCAAGTGTTCCCTCCAATAATCTGTCAGATTTGGATGGTAAGGCTCTTTGTACGATGGTATGTTTAGTCCAACTCTTTTGTCACAAGCACCAAAACTTATTTTCTGATTTTTCACCTTTTTTGGTGGCATTTGAGCTTCATCTGTTGTAACAGCTGGTCCGGCTAATGATGTAACCGAAGTATGGCGCACAGATCTCTGGTGGAGGACATTGGAGGTCTCTCTGGATATAGGAAATTTAGGTGACATATTGGGTGCAAGGAAAGCCATTTTCTCTAGTCCACTTTCTTTGACTGGGTCGATGGGTATTACTGCTGAGGTTGATGGTGAGCATAAAGTATTAGAATTACTAAATACTGGCTGATCTTCGTCCGTTTCTATAAGTAGTTCAGCAGAACTTTTGAGTATACGCCTAGGTAAATGATGCAACTGAAAATCCACTTCATCACTTTTGTCGGAGTCAGCATCTGTCTCTGCGTTTGCATCTTCAACTGGCGGGAGTACAGAAATTCCAGTCACATTGACATCATCCAGCGCATCACATTCTAACAGGTCACATATTTCATTGACGCACAGCCTAAAATAAAAAGAACACGCATTTTTAGAACTATAAATATTATGGCTAACAATGATAGTGTTATATCCCAATGGCAGGAAATCCTGCCAGAGGATTTAAATTGTTCATTGTTGCCCTTTCAAGAATAATGATCAAAATTCCAGTAGCAACACAGTCTTCCTGACTGTCTTGAGAACTTAAATACATAATATTACTCAAATCCAAGCTGAAGTAAAGGAATACTTACGATGTATGTCTGTTGCTGTATGCCATTTCATTCCACTCTGTCTTTTGCTCAAACTAATACACCTGTGGTGATTAATAGCACAAAATGATGGTATGGATCTTTATAACTGGCTTCTCTATGAAGGTCAAGGAATATGCTAATGCAATGAATAAACAAATTAACTGAATGCACTGCCATCTAGGTAGAGAAAACTATACCGGTAGGAAATCCTACCAGTGGGATGAAATGGGTTAATATTACAGGGGAGAAAGGGTAAGGTTGCACCCTTAAGGCCTGTTTTCACATGTAGGACTGTGCTGCGACTGTGCTTCGACCGTGCTACGGCGGTGTCGCCTACTGTGTCTTTTCACATGTAGGACTATGCTGCGACTGTGTTGTGGTCACGTGGTCCTTGTTCATTGCATCTGTGCTCACAGGTTGGAGACATGGATCCGAACGAAGAAGACGTAGTTATCGCCTGTGCAGCGTACATTGTTTTACAACAAAAGAAGAAGAAAAATAAGAAACGATACTGGGTTCATAAATTGTTTACAACGAGAGAAGAAGGAGAGTTTCACACAATTTTCGGTCGGCTACGAAATGACCAAGAAAAATTCGTAAAATATTTTCGAATGAGTTACTCCAAGTTTGACAATTTGCTTCAACAACTGAAACCACATCTCACGAAAAAGAATTCAAAATGGAGGAAATCCATTAGTGCAGAAGAGAGACTAGCATTAACATTACGGTAAATAATATTCATATGTACTGAAGTATTTTGATCGAACATCAGTGTACGTTTGGTGTAAATTTGGCACTTACATGTCCACTAGCATTATACGCATATATATGCAGTTAATTAACTTTGAAATGTACACTGAGTAGATATTAATATTAATTTTTACAAATTTTCCAGGTATCTCGCATCTGGAAATTCGCAGATCTCCACGAGTTTGTTACATAATTTCCCCGACAGCTGTTCACTCTATAATAGTCTTCACATGTGAGGCTATTTGGGACATTTTGTCTCCACAAGAAATGCCCCAACCTACTGAGGAAATGTGGAAGAAAATATCTGAAGAATTCTATGATCTGTGGCGTTTTCCGAACTGTATAGGAGCTTTAGACGGAAAACACGTTGTTATTCAAGCGCCCCCAAGCAGCGGGTCTCTCTTTTATAAAGGTAATCGCCCACTGCAGGGAACCGCGCCGCGCCGCGCGGAACAAGCTTGTGGAACATTCCACGGGCCATTTTCCGAGACTTCGCCCATACAGCACACCTCACCGCGCCGCCTCTCTCCAGTTAGGGAAGTGCAGCTCACACAGAAATATGAGTTCCAGTTCCGAGGAGGAGTTATTATTTGCGGTTGCGATACTTGCAAATGAGGAAGAAGAAAAACGCGAAAGAAAAGTTTGGGTCCACAACATTTATGAGAAAAGGGAAACGTACGGAGAGTTTCACCATTTATTTCTTGATCTACTAAAGGACCGAAGTAAATTTTCCCACTGCTTTCGTATGTCCCAAGAAAAATTCTATGAACTATTGAACCTAGTTAAGCCGTGTGTACCGAGTTCGATAGCTGCAGTCGCTTAAGTGCGGCCAGTATCTAGTGTTCGGAAGATAGGTTCGAACCCCACTGTCGGCAGTCCTGAAAATGGTTTTCCGTGGTTTCCCATTTTCACACCAGGCAAATGCTGGGGCTGTACCTTAATTGAGGCCACGGCCGCTTCCTTCCCACTGCTAGCCATTTCCTGTCCCATCGTCGCCATAAGACCTATCTGTGTCGGTGCGACGTAAAGCAACTAGCAAAAGACTGCAATTATGTATGGAAAGATGTCAAAGAGGGAACTGGAAATCAAGTAGGGATGACATAAAAATGTTAGTGCTCAACTATAGAAGCATTGTAAACAAAGGAATCGAATTAAGTAATTTAATAGATATATACTTACCAGATATTGTAATAGGAGTTGAATCATGGCTGAGAAATGATATAATGGATGCAGAGATATTCTCACGGAACTGGAGTGTGTATCGTAGAGATAGGATAGGAACGGTAGGAGGGGGAGTATTCATTCTGGTGAACGAAGAAGTTGTAAGCTACGAAAAAGTTAAGGATGAAAAACATGAAATTCTGGAGGTAAGGCTCTTCTCTAAAGATAATAGGCAACTTGATGTCTTTGGAGTGTACAGACCGGGAAAGGGTAGCGCTGACGCTGATTCAGAATTATTTGATAAGATAATCAGCTATGCTGGAAATGATATTTTTTTTTTGCTAGGGGCTTTACGTCGCACCGACACAGATAGGTCTTATGGCGACGATGGGATAGGAAAGGCCTAGGAGTTGGAAGGAAGCGGCCGTGGCCTTAATTAAGGTACAGCCCCAGCATTTGCCTGGTGTGAAAATGGGAAACCACGGAAAACCATTTTCAGGGCTGCCGATAGTGGGATTCGAACCTACTATCTCCCGGATGCAAGCTCACAGCCACGCGCCTCTACGCGCACGGCCAACTCGCCCGGTGGGAAATGATATGGAAAGGAATGTGATAGTAGCAGTCCCCCTGTGGGTGGGGGTGGTAGAATAACACCCACGTTATCCCCTGCCTGTCGTAATAGGCGACTAAAAGGGGCCCCAGGGGCTCTGAACTATGGAGCGTGGGTTGGCGACCACGGGGGCCCTCAGCTGAGTCCTGGCATTGCTTCCACTTACTTGTGCCAGGCTCCTTACTTTCATCTATCCTATCCGACCTCTCTTGGTCAACTCTTGTTCTTTTCCGACCCCGAAGCTATTAGGTTTGCGAGGGCTAGGAAGTCCTTCATTTTCAAGCCCTTCGTGGCCCTCGTCTTCCTTTGGCCGATACTTTCATTTTTCGAAGTGTCGGATCCCTTCCATTTTTCCGTCTGATTAGTGTTATATAGAGGATGGTTGCCTAGTTGTATTTCCTCTTAAAACAATAATCACCACCACCATCACCTGTGTCGGTGCGACGTAAAGCAACTAGCAAATAAAAAAGCCGTGTGTAGAGCGAGAAAATATCACCTATCGCCGAGAAAAGGCGTACAGTGCACAATACCACTAACCGCGTGAAGGTACGAGCGTGCTGGCACTAGTCGAGGACTCACGAAGACTGCCGAAACGGCACGAAACCACATTCTTTCCGTTATTCCTTCCTTCTACCCTCGCCCATACAAGCGCGCCGAAAGGAAAAAGTTCCGTTCCAGAAACCTGGGGGCTTCTGGTGCGGAAATTCCACAAGCTTGTTCCGCGCGGCGCGGCGCGGCTCCCTGCAGTGGGCGTTAAGGCATTTCATTTCACAAGAAGCAGACCACGGAAATTTCTTCTCGGCTGCGCTGCGCGGCGCGGCGCGGTGTAGTGGGCGATTACCTTAACTATAAACATACTTTCTCTATCGTTCTTTTGGCATTAGTGGATGCCAAATACAGATTCATTGCTGTTGATGTAGGAGGTTATGGCAAGTCCAGTGACGGAGGACTATTCTCAAGATCAGTTTTAGGAAGATCTTTGGAAAACAAAACGTTAAATATACCAGGTCCTAAACCGTTGCCAAATTGTAATGAACCTGTTGTGCCTTATGTAATACTTGGTGATGAAGCTTTCCCACTGAAAACGAACGTATCTGATGCGTCCGTACCCCGGATCCACAGCTCGCAGTGATGAAAGGCAGGCGAATTATAATTTCCGGCAGTCGAGAACACGACGAATAGTGGAGAATGCCTTTGGCATTGCTGTCCAGAGACATACGGTACTCTATGGAAGACTCCATATGCACCCAGAAAATGCTGAAAAAGTAGTGTTGGCAGTCTGTGTATTACACAACTATTTACTCAGTGACCTGCCAGTAGTAAACGATTACGAAGACAACATAATACGTCCTGAGCAATCATTGTTTACTGCGCTACCACATGTTGGGGTTCATGGAAGTTTTGAGGCTACAAGAGTCAGGCAAACGTTTTGAGAATATTTCATGAATGACAAATTGGGTCCCTAGACAAGGGATATTGTGATGGAAGGAAAGTGTGATTAATAACTGATAACACAAAGACGTACATGTACAGTTTGCTTCATTGTATTTTATTCACTGTATTTTCAGCACAGTATATGATACATATGCTCTGTTATTAAATGACACTAGTTAAAAAATAAAATGTTAATGTTATATTCTGTCCTCCATGCTAGGCTACTGGTAATGAGTTTCTTGGCTCGGTATTATGGCTGGAGTACTTGTGCCAGGATCATACAAGCTGAGATGAGGGAGATTGCCATGTGCGGAAACGTGATGGGTCCTGTTTCCAGTATTCATATTAGCTAAATTATATCCCACTATATTGCTGTTTCTCTGCATTGCTTCCTTTCGAAGAATTTCTAATTCCTTGTTGTTAACAATGTTGAAAATTTCCCGCTTAATTTCTGCCTGTTCGAGTTCATTAAATTTCAGCATTGTTTCGGATATGTCGTCGAAGAACGTCATCAGTTTCCTTTTGGCTGGGTCCAACATCTGCTGAGTTGTGGTTCTGGATGAAATAAACTGATTTAACGTTGTCGCTAAATCAGATGTACGTGTAGATGACTCCTGTGATGTTGCACTTTTACGCTTTATTGACACCGTTGATACCGCTGGGGACGGAGTAGATCGTGGTGTTGAATTATCAGCATTATTATCAGCAGACTCGTATGTGCCCTCACTTTCCTCCCGTTCTTCGTCCAAATTTGTGAGAGTTCTGAAAAAAAGAAAATAATAATAATAATAATAATAATAATAATAATAATAATAATAATAATAATTGTTTGTAATTTTTACGGATAACCTAAGAAACATTTGAACTTACTCTCGCTCCTGTAGAAAAGGTTTGAGAAATTCCATTTGCATTTCAAACCTCCATCTTTTAATTTTCTTGGCAGCCTGGCCACTCACAGTTCTTCTCCTGTTCAAGGCTCTTCTATAGTAAGATTTCAGCAAAGTCCATTTATTTTTGCATTCTTCAGCTGAAAATAGCGGGGAAGTACAAATTAATCACTTCAGTTTGGCCTAAACGATATCTTCCTGCACAATAACAGGCTTCTAGAAGAAACTTACCAGTGATGTTGAGTTGCACTGCAATATCCTTCCATATTTTGTCTTTTAAATGGTTGTTGTCATAGTCTCTATGCTGCAAATTATAAAGGCATTCATGTTGTTGAACTAAAATTATCACTTGTTCTTCCATCTTTAAGGAAGACAACTGCGCCACACCTATTACTGCAAACTATCACACAATGTATCTCAACCAACGAGCACAGTACTCAGACAGCGTACTACGCACTCGATGGTATTCTGTCCTCATTTATCTCTGGATCACGTGCGACCGAGTGCTTCCGATTACCACCGAAATAAGACGGAAGTCCGGCTTGACGACACTACGGCGACCGTTTCTAATTTTCACATGTGGTACTGTGCTGAGACCAGGCGACGACTGTGTGGGCCGTAATCGCTCTGCTTGGCGAGTCATGACAGCACGGTACCAACACGGTAGGGACACAGTCCTACATGTGAAAATACTCAACTGCTGTTCAATGCAAATGGAATGCTTTATACTGTTTGGCGATTGCGGACGACACAGCACGGTCGAAGCACAGTCGCAGCACAGTCCTACATGTAAAAACAGGCCTTTAGGGTACGTCCTTACACGGAGAGGACTATACTTCTACCCCCTTGCGGGAGCGGAATTATCTATAGACAGGATCGGTGAAAGTTGATCCCGGTTTATGGTATAGGCCTACTCCACCGACTACGGGGTGTGTGGCAAGCTTGGCTGCGCCTGCGTATTGCTTCCTTCAGGCTACAAGCCAGAGCTCACTTCACATGAGCACGAGCCAGGTTCCCCGGGAGAACAGAGCTAGGTGTACGACAGATCTCGTCCTGATTTTCACGAAACAAAAATTCATATCGTACTCAAAACAAAGAAAAGGCACCAGGATAGTTGTACTGTACATAAACAATATTCCTTACAGTTCCAAGCTACGTGTTGTAGCCCGGTAGCACGTGCTGACCGGCCGCCACAGTACTTAGGTCTAATTACCTCGTTCTGGAGATACTCTACCCTTATTCTTCTACAGACAGATTTCACTTTTTTTTTCCTATTTGTTTCACGTTGCACCGACACAGAGAGATCTTATAGTGACGATGGGATAGGAAAGGCCTAGGAATGGGAAGGAAGCGGCCGTCGCCTTAATTGACTTTCTCTATCCCAGGCTTAGAGACTCTTAGTTCAGTACAGATCGGATATAACACTTAGGAACAATATAACATACCTGTGAAAATACTTATCCGAGCAATTAACAATGAACACGCACAAAATAACTAGGAATTTCCATAAACAAGGTGTAAAAGTAGCTTTCAGAACAAACAACATGCTACAAAGCACATTAACAAATGCAACCTAACCAAGAAAGACTGTTTCTCCAAATCAGGAGTTTATGAACTTGAATGTCAAGAACCAAATTGCAATGCCACATATATAGGCCAAACAAAACAATTTCCACACCAGATGCAAAGAACCAAAAATGCAGTCAGATACAAATGCCATTCAGCATTCGGAGAGCACATATATGACAGCTCCCACCATTTCACAGACCACTACACAGATCTTAAAATTTTGCATATCGGAAATTAAAAGCAAATCGTACATAAAGGAGGCAGTAGTAAAGAAGACCCCTACTCCCCTCTTCCACATACGATGTTATGGAGGTTGTTATTGTATCATTAAAAATAATCATGCAAGTACTCTTTAATTCATTATTTACACGTTTATGTCCGAAATCATTAGCATACATCAATTATCTAATATATACTAAGGCACAGATTTTAACTACATAGCAATCCTCCTCGCTCAGCAGAACAGATTTCGTCCCCTTACCCCTACACCAATTCGGTTTCACATCAAAATTGAAGGCAAATCAAACATAAATGAGACGATAGAAATAACACATAGAAAAAAAATTGAGCCAATCAAACCAATCTTGGCAATCAAACATATCTGAAAAAATCCCCTCTCTTCGCACTACTAAACTAATTCAGTTTCGGTAAAACAACATTCACACTTACTTTTTTAATTGGAGATCTTCAAGAACATGGCTGTAGCATGTTTGAACCAACACCAGTGATCTTAATTCTCATCTACACGTGTGCATTCTAAGAATTAATTGATGTTAGAACAACTTGAATACTGGTATTGTGATCTGTCTTATGTTCCTTCAAATATATGCATACATACTTATTTAAGGCACTGGCTTTTAGCGGCTTGTAACGTACCGCTATAATGAAACGCAGTGAAATCGGTTAGTATCACTATATACATTATTTTTGGTCTAAGGTTTATATTGTAGTGACACTTTACCTGTGAATTATTAGCCTATGTATGCACATTACTCCTAACTCACAACAAACAATATTAGCCATAAGATCACCTATCTGATAACTACATTTTCTTTTTCAGATCAGACAATGAAAAGAATAATAATAATACAATAGATATAACATCTCTGGTAAATAGAGTGAATAATATTACACTCAAACCATCAAACATGGGACTGAGAGAGCCAGGCAGTATCAGGATTGAACATGAAAGCAATGAAAATAAAAGAGATAATGGCAGCAATATTGTTACAACTGAGCTTATTCCTCAGTTGTCTAACATTAAAATTGCTGAAGAAGCCAGCATTGAATTGGATAAAGAGAAGACAGACACATGCGTAGTTGACAACAGATCTGATGTGAAGGAAGGAAAGCATGGCAAAGACAATGAAGAGGCTGGAGAAACTGTAAAGGCTGAGTTGTGTTGTCGTGGTCCTGCAAGGTCAGACTTCCTTTCCGAACAGAGATCTAAGTCCAGTCCTTACCAGGTATGTAGAAACGATTAATCTGTAGCTAAAGTAGCCTTTAAAAAGATAGTGCATTTTGAAGTGTTTATTGAAGTTATTACTCAAATCCTTCTTTCTAGTTTCACCTTTTTGTTCAGAGAAAAACTGATTAAAAAGTACAAATTTATGACAGACATGTCAGTCACTTGGCCTTTCTAACAGCAATGAACATTTGTATATGTTTCACTTCATATTTTGGCACAACTAATATCATTATACTTATGGTGCAAGGTGGGGGTTGCTCCATTATATCAGCTTTTTCAGATATTACCAAAAAACTGATTCAGAGACAGAGAATCCACAAGGGATAATTGCTAGGGATAGCTGCTAGAATAGGGGTACCATACAGTAACATCATCAACGGGACAGTAATGTACTGTAATGCCATTCAAATTTTTATGCGGTATTTATAGGATAAAATGCTCTTATATATTTTTAATTCTGAAATACCCCGATGAGGAATACTTTATTTTTCTCTACATATACCGTATTATTGGTGATTTATTATTGGCAGTGAATTATGTAGAACATCTAAATAAATATATTTTTAAAATGAAACAGAAATGCCAAAACAAAGGAAGAAATTAACTGAAATTTTTAGACAGATCCTTGGGCACCAAAGAGCAACCCAATCGCCTCCCGGTGACTGGCAGGCATGTAATACTTTTCTTCAAAGTACGTAAAATAGCTACATCAGTTGGCAGAGATACTGCGCAGTTCTTCAAAGACTTAAAATTTGACAAATGTTTTGATAAGTTCTACAGTACTACTCCTGACCCTGTGGTGCTTGTTATTTCTCAATAGTTCCCCTTTCAGGCAAAAACCAAGAACATGAGAGAGGGTTTCTATCTCACTACAGTGACGGCAGTGGTTTTGTTGGCTTCTGCGTGAAATGCTTTGGACTGCTAGTACATTGCAGTTTATTTTGATGGCATTAGTCCATTGGGAAGTTGAAATTCCTTTCTTGATTGTAATCCACGTATTTTTGTATATTTTGAAAAATGCAAGACATCTTTTCCGCAGTATGGTAGATTTTCCCATGTTTCAAACTGCTGATCTCTCGGTTTCTTCTGAAGAATCTGTACGTTATGTTGTTCATCAGGAGCAAAACCAAGGCTTCTTAGATTACCTACCCTGTATTTCTTGCTGAAAATTTCTCGTTTGTAACAGAAGTGGGTCAACATCGGAGTCCAGCCTGTTAAGGACCCCATACACGCGCAGACTTAGTCGGGGGTAAGTCTGCACAAACCAGTCTCTTCAGACATGTCTCTGTGTGTATGGCCGATAAGTCTGCCGACAAAAAGTCTGCAGGCAAGTCTCTGACATTCTAGCGTTGTTTGAATTCAGCCGGAGACTTTGCGACGAAAGCGCCATCTCAGAGTTGCGGCAGAAAATGTAAATGTGGTAACCTACAAATATGAAAACTGAAATTTATTTTTGCGCGTCTTGTGTCCAGATAACAACTCATCTTCTATACCGACTACCGGTATCTAATTAATTTCGATCCGCATACATTTTTCAACCATCCGAAGCCCATAATCTTAAACAGAAAATAGCTGAGCGTGACGTACCGTATTCAACTTCCTCGGTAAATAGTCATTTAGTCTGAGCGTGTGTGGGCAACTGCATACTTCCGACTTACCTCCCGGAGGCAAGTCCGTGCAGGTAAGTATTCCAGAAGTCTGCCCTTTACAGTTGTTAATGCATTGAAGGAAAACTTCCCAATATGTTTTCATAATGCCCAAGTTACGCATATTTTTTGAGCTCTAGAGAATACAGTCGGGACAATCTGTTGGTAAAACAGTTATTTCCTTTAGGCCCTACTGTACTTCTGATTAATTTATCAACAGCATTCAAAAACCCATGTGTGAGTTCTAAGTTGTTTAATTCCTTTAATTCCCTTAATATGAAATCAAACTGGTGAAATGTATTGTCATTGGGCTTCACCCTCAGAGCTTCAACGCATCTCCCCTGTATTCTTTACTCCCTGGGGTATAGGCCTAATCATATGATGTACTATAGTTTTCTTCTTAAGGGAATAAAGAAGAGATGTTCAGGGGAATTATAAATGATACGATGTATATTCATCTTCATTTATTCCATTTCTCAGAGTCACTGTTTCCATGTGTTTCTTGCTGTTAGACATACACGTTTTATTAGAAACGGAAATATAGTCTTAAAAGTTAGATCTTAAAGAGAAGGTCTTAATTTATGGATACGCTTCGTAGAAGACATTTTTGCCGTAATAGATCAAAAAGAGAATAACAGTGTCGATATCCTCAATAAATTAAATACACTTGATTCCAGAATAAAGTTCACACTAGAAAAAGAAAAATCAATAAATTTTTTGGACATAAATGTAACACGAAAAAGGGAAGAGTTCGTCTTCAAGATACATAGAAAACCTACTTTCACTCCCACCACAATAAAAAAATACTCATTGCACCCAGAATCGCAAAAAAGGTCAGCTTATTACAGTTACATATACAGAGCGTTTAACATACCCCTTACACACACAGAAAGAGAAAAAGAACTGCTCTTTATTCGCAAACAAGCCCAGTATAACGGTTTCGAACCAAAGATAATAAACAAAATAATCGGTAAATTCAAACAAAAATTGCGAACCAATCTAACACCCGAAACGAAAAAGAAAGACAAATACGCTAAGTTCACATTCAACAACCCTAACCTATACACAGTAACCAATTTATTCAGAAAACATAATTATAAGATCGCATTTTCAACCAGCAACAACACGAAGCAAAATTTTTTTTATCACAACATTGTCAATTCCCTAGGTAAAAACAAACACTCTAAATCAGGGGTATATAAATTAAAATGCCATCAATGTAAAAAAAGTTATGTCGGACAAACTGGGCACAGTTTTACTGTAAGATACCAAGAACATGTCAATGCCGAAAGACATAAAAAAATTTCCGCGATGGGCCAGCACATGAGTTTAACGGGACATCCATTTACAACCATAGAGCAGGACTTAACTATATTACATAAAATAAACAAAGGAGCTCTCCTTAATACTTTAGAAAACCTATATATTTATTTAGAACAAAAAAAGTGATCAAGACAATAACCTCAATGAAACTATTGATAATAGAAACCCTTTATTTGAAGGGACATTATCAAGTCTCGAAGCATTAGGCAAAAGACACAATACAGATAGTAGAAGAATGAACAAGACAGAGCCTCCGCCATTTTGTACATCCCCTCTACCCAGCCCTCCCAAAGTTGATGCCGTCACTGTAACCGACACGCCCCCTCCCCTCTCCGCAGCCTCACCTCCCCATAGGGAGGAGCATACAACGGAATACACACACCATTACTTCACCAGACGCAAAGCAGTATCAAACGCCCCTCCAGGGTCACAGTAGAATCAGAATTCAGCTATAGCAAGGTAAATGAACTTTTTTATTCATTCTATATTACGCAAAGACACAGCTTTCGAACAAATTCCCACTACCGTATTTTATTTCATTTCAGAAATTTGTAACGAGGCTCCCTTCACATTAATAGATCAGCAATCAGCTCCAAAAGTTTCCGCATTAGACTCAGTCAAAAGCACTATAAGCAAGCACACAACATACAACAACTTACCTGGAAGGAAAGGAAGAAAAACTTTCAACAATTCGAACAATGCTATGAAGTCAAACATTTTTTAAAGAATTTTAATTGCATACAGACTTTTTATGTAACAAAGTGAAATTTTTTTTGAACAACTATTCTAATGAATAGACATAGTTTTAAGTCAGTCAACCATGTAATCATCTGCTCTCATACCAGTAACACACTAACCCCACACTGTTTTTAATATCATCTATCTTAATTCGTATTTAGTTTTTAAGTGAATCAATGTATTTGTAAATCTATGTATTTTAAAATTTTAACCATTCACCTAAGCCACTATAACAGCTGAGGATGTTCCTAAACAAGGAACGAAACATGTACTGTTAACATATAAATAAAAAATTTGCCAAAAGGTAAAATAAAGTATCAAAACGGTGGAAGATTCTCAATAGTGTAAAGTTTAGTATTTCCATCTGCTGCCAAGTACCATTCCTGCCTTGCCAAGTGCACCTACCAGTAATTGGAAGATGGCTTCGACACTAACACTCCCTATTATGCTCTATCCCATATATTGGAGATGAGCCCTAAATCATAGTTAGAAAAACCTCCTAGGGTTATGTGGAGAGGATACTCAACAATCCTTCAAGCTTTACTGAAAATGTGCACCGAAGTTTCATTTCTATCTAGTTTAATGCTACCTATTGTCTTAGACTGGTACAAACTGGCCTAATACAGAGCTGTTTGTACTTCCTGATGAGAGTGGCTATATACACCCATCATTCAGAAATTCTTAAGTACCACGTCGTGGTAACGAAGTAATGAATGTAGAAGTGACACTAGTCCACTATGGTACAACAACCATAAGACAAGTCCTCAGACCTCCAGCGAAATACGAGACAGAATCGAACAGAATAGAATGAAGTCGCAGAGAGAATCCCCCCAAGAGCTCCAGCACACCCTTTTATAACCTTTCCTGGCTCTAATTACAGGTCGCTGCACGTGGTCCAGTCAGGTGACAACGTCTCTCCCCACTCATAATATTGAAGATGATGGATCCAAACGATGCTATCAACTGTTCTTCCATTTGCCATTTCACTCAGTATCCATGACAACGGGACGCTCCTTTGAAAATGTAGGCGGTGACCAGTTTGAATTACTCAGCTCGAAATACAGTAGCTGCGGTTACAACGCTTGAAGTCATGCCCGCTTTACCCAGAATTTGATGTCTAAATTTGTCACTCCTCCTTCCTCGGTGATGTGGCAAGATAGAGGAAAATTTACTGCAAGTTAAATTTAAACGAATGTCGCAAGAATCTATGTTAATATAAGGATATTCAGCCCTCGTTTAAAAGTCGTAGTTACAAAGTAATGAAATGATAGTGAGCAAATGATCAAACATGAATTATAATAAAATTACATGCGAAGATAAATATCATGACGTAAAAATATATCATACTTGAATTAATTAAACATAATAAAATTACCACAATTACATTGTGATGTCTGGAACGTTACAAGCTTTCATTCACTAGTTTTGCTTAAGTGAGTTATCAAATATAATTGAAATGTTGGCAGATCCACCTTAGTTCCCGTAACCGTACCGATTGCGGAGGAGTTGTGTACGTGGGGCAGTCTGACATTGGACCAACAGAAGAAACTGTCAGCATTGACCAACTCCAAGCCAGTTTATTTGAGGTAAGTTTATTTAGACTTTTATTATTATATATATTATCTTTTTCTTATATGGAACCAAGACATCTTTCCCTGCTTGTCTTTTATTACTTGTAATAGTATAACCATAAAACCTCAATATGGTAAACATCTCTTTCTTGACTACTCTGGTTGATTACATTCTCTAGACTTTAAAAAGTCGCTACTTCCCTGATAAACTTTATCAGTTGCCATTTACGGAAATTAACTTAAATATATACAGATATTCAAGGCGCTTGTTAAAGTATGCAACTCCATAGGAAATATTAAATTTTTGGATTGTGTTGTGTCTCCCATTCCACTTCCACCTTCTCATGTGCCAGGAACCTAGTAAAACAAATTATGATTCCTCTTTTTTCCGTCATTAACTCTTGCTTTTACATAAAAATATGCAAGTCAGATTTTGTAATTTTTGAGATTTTCCACTACCCAATTTCTTCTGCTCTATTCACTGGAAATATCCATAAAGTCTTCAAGATAGTTTTGGTTACTGAATTCTCTAATTTCATTTTTCTTGCCAAGTTTCAAGAAAGGAATTTCATTCAGGTAAAATGCATCAATACAATTGCAGGTACACAGCACCAGATACTGTAACAAACCCACTACATAATTTTGAAGAGAAATATTCTTATTATTTGAGAACAGACATTGAAAGATTCTTTAACTAACATTTTTTATTCATAAACCCATGACACTGGTGAGTTTTAAATGCCTGCATACTACATAAGAAATAAATGTGTGCGTTTCCATTAAATGAACTTTTTTGTTGTTATTTTGAACAGATTTCATCAGTGATTTTGACGTTGACACTTTTTTTTTTTTGTAGTCATTGTGTTCAGGCAGCAAGTTCTAACTTCTTTAGGACCTGCTTTAATATTCCTAACGTAATCTTAGTGGCTTGACAATCAAGTTACATTGTCACAGACTTCTCACCAAAGGGTAATCAGTCAGGTTCAAATTCGGGCCAGTATCCAGTAATCGGGAGATAGTGGGTTCGAGCCCCACCGTCGGCAGCCCTTAAGATGATTTTCCGGGGTTTCCCATTTTCACACCAGGCAAATGCCGGGGCTGTACCTTAATTAAGGCCACTGGCCGCTTCATTCCAATTCCTAGGCCTTTCCTGTCCCATCGTCGCCGCAAGACATATCTGTAATACCAATATAATGGTCCGTTATTGGACATTATAAATTTTCCAGCTAACTCATTCTTGGTTGCCTGCGTTTCGCCCTCGTGTGCTAAGTTAGGCTCATCAGTTGGGACTTGGCACACCACCCAAGACGCAAGGCTAGTGCATACCGTGGAGGCCACTGCATAGGCTATTTGAAGCCACCAGCAGTGCCAATGCACTATGAGAGCTATGTCTCATTTCCAAAAATAGATGCCTGCCTGGCCATCAAATGATGTAGATGTTGATTCTCATAGGGAACCTAAAATATTTGTCCTGAATGAGTAAATTTATAATACCAATATAATGGTCCGTTATTGGACATTATAAATTTTCCAGCTAACTCATTCTTGGTTGCCAACTGATGAGCCTAACTTAGCACACGAGGGCGAAACGCAGGCAACCAAGAATGAGTTAGCTGGAAAATTTATAATGTCCAATAACGGACCATTATATTGGTATTATATAAATTTACTCATTCAGGACAAATATTTTAGGTTCCCTATGGGAATCAACGTCTACATCAGACATATCTGTGTCGGTGCGACGTAAGCAAATAGAAAAAAAAAGTATGTGATACAGTAGAGTCCCAAAAACTCAGCCTGATGTGGATTGAAGGGTGGCAGAGTTTGAGAAAATGCTGGGTTATTGGAAATGGAGTTAAAAAAGAATGGGTGTTTCCTCAGAAAATACAGTACTGTACTTGTATGTATTGTATACTTGAGAATACAACAGAGAATAAACTGCCTAAATACCCTTAAACAAAGGAAAAGTACGTACTTTATGAATGCATAAAGCTGTCCATAATGAAAATTAACTAGCCGACTTAGCAAAAACTGGCTACTTTTTTAAAAGAAATGCGTAATATCTTGTTGTCTTCTGCACTACACTCTGCATTTTGCTGCTTAATCACAAAGATGACGAAGAAACAGGAAGTCCATTACTGACGCATCTTGTTGTTCAAAATTCTGAAGGGCGGTTTTGACAGCCTTTAATCCCTCACTATGTGATATTATAGGAGCTTGTACGGGAAGTCCTCAACGTCTACGTCTTCATCATTTTTCGGCATTTTTTCACGAAACGTGACGTGGTGGAGGAGTTGGAGTGTGATGCAAGACAAAGGAATACGGAACCTTGAACGGGTCTGCGTGCAGTGGTTTTTTTTTTTTTTCTTGCCCTGCCAGGGTGCGGCCGAGTTATCCAGACTGCCAGGTTATCGAGTGCCAAGTGTTTGAGACTCAACTGTATTTTTTAAATCAAATCATATGTTTGCTTTTTAAAATTAAATCCATGTTCCATGTACTTGAGATTCTGTGGCTATAACCGTGATTTTTAAAATGCAGAAAACTGTAAACTTGCTTTATAAAATTATTTTTTAAACATAATTCTTTCCAAAGCCAGGACCATATTTGGCAGTGTTAACTTGGTTACTGCAGAAGACACCATCTGGAGATCTTGAAAGGAAGGCTGGAAATCAACAAGGAGACCTGATTGTGGAAAGACGAGTCCAAGAGGCGTTCAAGGAGGAGAACTTATGATTGGTGGAAGTTTAGGAACAGCCATGGCAGGTCATTTCTGAAGATGATATACAAGGCCGTTATGAAACATGGAAAGGCAGTGATTACAGAAGTTAAAGGAGAAGCAGTACAAGACTTCTACGAAGACCTGGAGACTTCTGAAGGTGTGAAACAAATCAATGAGGTTACCGCCCAACATAACAAGCATTACAGACACACCAACACCAAATATATTCTTGACTATAAAGGAAAAATTACAAAGGACATGGCCATCAACAACTGCTGGAGGGAGTACTTCGGTGAGTTGTTAGACGAATTTGCACGGAAAGAATATATTCTTGACAATAAGGGAAATTGCACACAAAGGACAGGGTTATTGATAACTGTTGGAGTACTTCAGCAAGTTGGTCAACAAAGAATTCCCATGGGACATAGCAACTCCACTGCTTCCTGTTCAAGGACCTGTACCCAAGTTCACTCCAGCTGAAGTTCAAGCAGCTACATCAAAAATGAAGAATGGTAAAGCAGTATGGCCTGATGACAATCCAGCTGAGCTATGGAAAGCTCAGAGTGCGAAGGGAAATGTCTGGCTGACAGAGGTGTTAACGAGATCTTTGCAGGCATGCCCACGCCAGAACAGGTTCTGCCAAAGTTGCCTCAAACAGAAGGGAGACTTCAGAGAATGTGGGAACTACAGAGGCATCAAATTTGCTTCACACACCCTCAAAATTTGTGTGTGTGTGTGTGTGTGTGTGTGTGTGTGTGTGTGTGTGTGTGTGTGTGTGTGTGTGTGTGTGTGTGTGTGTGTGTGTGTGTGTGTGTGTGTGTGTGTGTGTGTGTGTGTGTGTGTGTGTGTGTGTGTGTGTGTGTGTGTGTGTGTGTGTGTGTGTGTGTGTGTGTGTGTGTGTGTGTGTGTGTGTGTGTGTGTGTGTGTGTGTGTGTGTGTGTGTGTGTCTCTCTCTCTCTCTCTCTCTCTCTCTCTCTCTCTCTCATAATAAACAGCATCAGGAATATGGTGGTGGCAAACAGCTGAAACTGCCTTGAGGAAGACAGACATCCCACAGGCCTAGAAGCAGAGGAAAAACTCTTCACGTTAGAACAGTAAACTGTAAGTGATGCCCGAGAGTGCCCCTCCTGTCGGCACATACATGGGCAGGTTGGGAAGAAGTACTGGTAGCAGTATTAGTTGTTCAGAAAAGTATTGGTTGTGTGTTACAGTACAAGGAATCCATTGTACTGCAGAACTTGATTAATATTCTTGAGAAGCCAGTTTGAGTTAAGTTACCTTTCATTAAGTAGCTGATTATTTTTGTTTAGAAATTCTTGTACACTATATGCTATTTAACCAGATATTTTGTTCTTGATAAAGTAATTTGCATATTTTTTGAGTATGGCACAGTTCAGTACCATGTTTATTGTTTTTACATATCTTAATTTTTAAAGGTGAGAAGCAGGGTTTAAGCCACAGTTGTGTTTGCTGCATTTTGCTATCTGACTCCTAAAAATGCAACAAAATTTCAGTGCAAATTTGTAAAAATGTGACAACCACAATGGACTTGGGAAGGAAAAATGTATTTATTCTTCTCTTGATCCACTCTAATAAAGCAGTACCTTGAAAAACCCACGATCCTCTCTCAATGTACAAATAACAAATTTCTCAGAGTTCATTGGTACCACTGAAAACCAACTGGCCAACCTTTGCATTGTGTTCTATTGCTAGTATCTAGAGTCTACTTTCCAGTTATATAACTGTAAATTCAATTTTGAGTTCATTCCAAGAAAAGTGATAAGGAACATTAATATGTTACTACCAGTCAAATCGCTTACCACTGTAATAAATCTGTTAAAGGGATAAATGGATACTGGTAGTGTTAATATATGAAGTGGTGGGATTTTTTTTTTTTTTAAGAATTAGAACAGAGAGCTAATGCTGAACGGCAAAATGAGAGTAGAAAGTAAAGTGAAAGTAAAACTTAATTCAGAACTATACAAACATTTCGTAGAAAAGTGGAAATCCTTATAGAGTATAAGTAGTGTAGGGCACAGTATGGAAGTAATACTTCATTGTTTGTGTGCACTACATAATTATTTGATGTTTCACAATCTTTTAGATGTAACTTTAAAGCTTTTCTGTCTGTTGAACACACAAGTTCAATATAAAATACTACACTGTAACATACCTGTAAAAACAAAAACTAAAAAAACAAAACAAAAACACTATTAAACAAGAAATAAAAATACGCTATTAAACAAAGAATAACATGTTAACATTTATGCTCTCACGGCCCATACTTGTGGACATGATACGGGATTTTTGGCTTATGCCATGTCAAGAAAACAAGGTGAAACTCTTTACTTTTTGCAGAGAACTTTGCTCCGCTTCTTCAGAAGTATCGGAGAGGAGATCAGACGAATCCGGGATGAATGTGGCAGAAGAAATAAACTAATAAAATAAAATAAAATGTAATGAAAGACTCCAGGGGATGCAGTGCCACCCAGATTATATGGACTTCCTAAAATCCATAAAGAAGGCATTCCTCTTAGACCAATTGTTAGTGCGATGGGTTCTCCTACACATGCTTTGGCAAAGTACCTAAGCAAGTTGCTTCAGCCACACGTAGGACGTACTGAATCGTACATTAGGAACTCTCTGTACTTCCTTAATAAATTGTCAACCATAATCCTTCTGGTGAGTTTCGGATGTGGAATCCTTGTTCATTGAAGTGCTGAATGCCTTGGTCATGTCTCCCGTTGAGCATCTGTTTGCTGAGGACATTACTAAGCTATTTCACTAGTACATGACTTCAAGCTATTTCATGGAAGGTGGACAATTGTATGAAGAGATGGATGAGGTGGCTATGGGAAGTCCACTCTCGCCAGTAGTGGCTAATTTCTTTATGGAACATTTTGAGAGGGAGGTTATTGCTTTGGCGCCCATCAAACCTATGATTTGGTGTAGGTATGTTGATGATCCATTTGTGGTATGGACAGAAGGTCCTGAGAAACTTCATGTACTCACACAAATTGCTACCTCCATGCAGATTCACCACTAACCAGCACAAAAACGGGGCTTTCTCGCGACACTCACCATGAGAGCGACACAAATTTGCGAGCCTTGAAATGTCCAGGAGGAGATGGACACACTGTCATGTTTAAGGGTAATGGTTACAACAATGTACAGATTCATAGAGCTCTGCATCCCAGAGCAACGACCAAGCAAAGCTCACAGAAAGAAGTGAAAGGAGCTGCCTACTTGCCTTCATTTGCAATACCACAGACCGAATTGCCAAGGTCCTCCGCAAGCACAATATAAAAACCGTGTTTGGCACCATCACTAAAATTGCTCACAGTTTAGTGAAATGAAGTGGCATGTGGCTTTTAGTGCCGGCAGTGCCCAAGAACAAGTTCGGCTTGCCAGATGCAGGTCCTTTGATTTGACGCCCGTAGGTGACCCGCGCGACATGATGAGTATGAAATGATGAAGACATCCTTTCCCAGTGCCAGCGGAAATAACCAATTATGGTTAAAATTCCCGATCCTGCCGGGAATCGAACCCGGGACCCCAGTGGCCAAAGGCCAACACGCTAACCATTTAGCCATGGAGCTGGACCACAGTTTAGTTAAAAGCAAGGACAAATTGTCCCCACTATTACATCCTGGGGTGTACAAAATTCGTTGCACTTGCAGCAAGGTATACATTGGCCAAACATGCCAGTCAATTAGGACTCTCATCAAGGAACACCAAAGAAATATTCATTTCAACCAGCCAAAGAAGTCAGCAATAGCTGAGCACACCCTATCATCGGGTCATGATGTTGTGTTCCAAGATGTTCGAGGTCTTTCCCTCACTAAACACTACAGGTCTAGAATTCTACAGGAAGCTGTGGAAATGTGTAAAAATTCTAACAATTTCAACAGGGACACTGGCTATCAGTTAACACGTGGTTGCCAGCCATTAAGGATTTGCGTAGGAAGTTCTCTTCCCTATCCTTTCTACATCATTGTTACTTAATTTCGGTGTTTTCCAAATTCATATGTTCGTTATCACCAGTTGGTTCATTCTAAGTTATGTGTTAATGTCATACTTCCATAACGTTTGTACACCAGTTATGCCCCCTCTCACACCATCACACATCATCATCCTCCTCCTCTGGTTTTCTCCACATACTTTATGTGCATTCTTCAGCTCTGTTCTATTTTATACTGATACTGGTGTCTTTCATTGTGTTTTATTTTATTACTGGTAGTTTCTATTTATTTCTTCTACCTGATTCATCCGATGCCCCCTGTGATCTCTCTCTCTCTCTCTCTCTCTCTCTCTCTCTCTCTCTCTCTCTCTCTCTCATCCTGTATGGTAGAACATCTTAATTGGAGCTTAATGATGTTGTCAGCTCCTGCTTGGAGTGCTGTGCCAGCGTACAGCAAGCCATCTGGTGACGAACAAGCGTATCACTACAGCTCCAATGGCAATGCATTCTTAAATTCAAACCCTCATTATTGTAGAAGACTTCCTTGTGAACAGTTGAGATTTTCTTTTGAAGATGCGGAGCAAAGTTCTCTGCAAAACGTAAAGGGTTTCACCTTGTTTTCTCGACACGGCATAAGCCCAAAAGCCCATATCATGTCTAAAAGAATAACATGTTTCGTTTTTAAAAGATCATCACATTTTATCAAGTCACAATCAATATTTGGAAATATTTGTTTATTTCTGTTCAGACACCTAGGAATTTGAAGTTTGGATCTTATCTTAATGAATTCCTGCTTTGTCTCTACTCCAGCATACAATGGCAGGTATTTGAAAAACCATTGCTCTTTCATTGGCTCGAATCCAACTGGCTGCCAGTCCGATGACCCTCCATTACGTCACGCACCCCACCCGGGTCAGATCAATGATACGCTGCACTTTCCTTTGAAGTCTTTACCCCTCGTGTTCCCTTAGTATTATCATTGTTGTTGCTATGATTATTATTATTATTATTATTATTATTATTATTATTATTATTCACCTTAAAATTCTTTTTAAAAACTAAGGGTCCATAATGCTTTTAATGTACTGCCTGTTATGGTGGTACTTTTATTATTACTTTTTTATAACTAGAGAGTTCTTGTAAGATGTTATTTTTAGTGATAAATGATAATCTGAAAGACCGTCTTGAGTGGCGAAAGATGGTTCCTTAAATTTATAGAATTTACTACAGATAAGAATATCCTAGCCCACATTCCAGACCTTTAAGTCAGAGATTAACTCCTGTGGCATTCATTAAGCGCTAATGCAAAAAGTGTCAATGTTGTCCATTGGGGAAGGTCAATCATCATGGTGAGAGACCAAGAGTGGAGTTCAGCAAGGAAGTGCACTGTCCCCACTACTGTTCATTACTGGTATGGACAATATAATGAAGAGCGTCAAGGAATAGTTAAGTGAACTGAATTCAGTGGCCTTTGGTGATATGATTTGGGGTGAATCAGAAGGGGATGTACAGACCAGACTCAACGTATGGAAATCCCAGTTCCAGGAATATAACCTCAACATCAGCGAGACCAAGACAGCGGTGATGGCAGTAAACAGAGAAGGGCGTCCAGCAAGTGTAAAACTAGAAGACCACCAGCTAGAGTGTGTGGATAGTTTTCCTTATGTTGCAAGTGTAATCTCCAGTGATAATTTGGTCAGAAAGGAAATTACAAACAGAGTGCAAAAGGGATCAGAATTCTACCAACAAGTAAGAACACTTTTACGGGATGACATGATTCCAAAACCGGCCAAACTGATGATGTTTAACAGCTATTTCATACCAATATTGATGTATGGTATTGACGCGTGCACCCTCACAAAAAGAGATTCATCAAGACTGCGAGCTTCGGAGATGAAATTTCGTAGATCCACCATCCAGAAGACCAAGATGGACAAGTTAAAAAATGAGCTGGTGAGGAAAGAAGCTGGAATAAAGACATCCCTTTTAGACTGAATTGGCACATCCAGACTATGGTGGTATGGACAGGTGATGAGGATGGAGCCTACAAGAACAGCCAGAATAAATTTGGAAAGACTGGTGGAGGGGAAAAGACCTGCAGGAAGACCCAAAACCCAATGGATGGACATGATCAATGTTGATCTAGTTACCAGAGGATGGACAATGGATGATGTTCTCCATGACGAGTTGAATATGGACAGGAAGAAGTAGAAGAGACTCATTAACAGTACCCGGTAAACTGGAACTGTACAATGATCATGATGATGATAGGATGAATCGGGGGGGGGAGATATTTTAAAATTGTGTGGCCATATTTTTAAAACTATGCAAGGCTTCTTAACCCTACAAGTGCCAAGAGTCTATTTTTTCAACTCTTCTGTTCGCTTTATAGTGCCAGGGCGGAAAAAAATAGACTCTGACTACATGTGTGTTTTCAGACATATAACAATATCTTTCCGCAATTCTTGGAAGCAGACGGTGACGAGGAAGTTTCGTGGTTGTGTTTAGTTAAGTTCGTACTCTAATAGGTTATGTATTTCTGTTGTATTTACTTGTTGAAGATGCATGGGCCACGTGGTCATTGTAAACAGATATGGCTGACCAAATAGAAAACATTGCAAGAGATCTTGAAGTGAAATTAATAGCAGTGATTCTGAAAAAGAAGAAGAAGAAAAAGAAGAAAAGAAGAAGAAGAAGAAAGAAAAAAAACAGCATACATGACTCTAGGGATGCCCAAGGAAGTGGATTTAGGAATGTCCAAACATTTGAACACCCTGATGATGAAAATGATATACCACTGCAGGTATGCCTCAGTCGTATTATTAATTGTAATCTAGTTGATCCCATCAGTGATACAGTCATTCAGATGTCTCATGGCAGAAAGTTAGCGGACCAGAACCTGTAGAAAATGGTATCGATTTTATGCCAAGAAAAACTGACTTCCAAGCTAACATCCCCATAAATTCAAATGCCATGCCTTATTTTAATCTCTCTTTTTTTTTTTCTGAAGAATTGTGGGGATGATATGTAGTGAAACAAATCATTTTGCTGCTGAATTGTTAGAACAGCATTCGGATTATCTGGAGACACATCCTCACAGCAGACTGAAAGTATTGAAATCTGTAGATAAGAAAAAACTAAAGAAGTGGTTAGGCATTATATTGAATATAGGTTTAAATCCCAAAAAAGGATGAAAAGAAACACTGGGGCACTAGATTTTCCCAGTATATGCCATTATTTTTAAATGCAATGTCCAGGAATGACTTCCAATTGATTAACAGAGTGGTACATTTGAATTCAAATGCCACAGCAGTTCCAAGGGATGAATCTGGGTATTATTCTTGGCACAAGGTGAGACCAATGCTAGATTCCTAAATTCTTTGTGGAAGAAATTGTATATTTCTGCACCGGAAGTCTCATTAGATGAATCCTTGATTGGAATGAAAAATAGTTGCTTTCATACAGTACATGCCAAACAAGAAACATGCTCGATTTGGCATCAAAAAGTTTGAACTGTGTGAAAGCAAAACTGGATGTGTTGCATACTGAGCTGTACAATGGCAAGTACTTTTATGCCTCAAGTGACCCAGACGGCATGGCACAGAAAATCGTTACTGAAATTGTTGGTAAATGCAACCTATATAATAAGGGGTACCATTTGTTTACTGACAATTTCTATACAAAGTGTCAGTTGGCAGATGTTCTCCATCAGAAAGGGGTCATGCTCACGGGAACAGTCCGAGCAAATTCTAAGGGCATTCCTAAAGAGCTCATGAAAACAAAACTGCAAGCTGGTGATGTCCTCTATTATAGAAAGGGGGAGGTGCTAGCTTGTGAATTCAAAGAAAGCCTGTATATAGCCTTTCTACTGCATGTCAATGCTGAAACTGTGTTGGTGAAGGTAAAAAATGGTAAGGAAGTATCCAAACCATTGCATACTGCCAAACACTACAATAAACACATGGGTGGAGTAGACCTGAAGGACCAGAAGGTGCATAATGTTGCTGAAAAACATGCTACAAGGAGATACTGGAGAAAAATCCTTCAAAATTTGCTTGACATGATAAATTTGTACATTGCCTACTGGGACAACACTGACATCTGTCTCCAAATGAATTGTCACTACTATTTTGTTGAAATAGTGGAGATACTGGCAAAGAAACCAACCCCAGTTAGGCCTAATATTCCTCTGAAGTCATAACCTGGACCATCTGGAGACAGTTGCCATTACTTTGCAAAACTGCCTGCACATCAAGAGCAAAAGTGTGCGGTATGTAGTCCAACAAAAAAGAGGTGCAGATCATCCTGCTGGTGTTCAGGGTGCAATGTGGGAATCCATGAGAAGTGTTGAGGACAATTAGAGCACTATCATAGACCAAAAGGACTTAAAAGGAAGTTGCCGTGTGACTAAAGGCTAGGGACCTAAAAATTGTTGACACTCCATGTAGTGTTCAATTCAAATGTTCTTCAGTGTTCAGGACACAGGTACAAACTTAGAAGCTTGAAACATTTGTTAGTTCATGATATTTTCAACAAATTGTATATTCCAAAAGTATTTACTTACTAAGCAATTTGTTTCACAAAAACACCTCAAACTTTGAATGTAAAAATAAAAAATTAATTTAAAAAGAATACTTCTGTCAAAAAATTTTGAAATATATATCTTGTATTGATGTTGCAAATAATGCACAAACCTTCCTCTTTAAAATGCTGTTTCATTCACAAAAATGTGCCCATTAAAAGTGACTAAAATTAATTATTATTCCAACAAGTAATTTTCTACATTATTTGCCTGGCACTACAGACTATACTACATGGCACTTGTAGGGTTATTACTATTTTCTTCTAAATTCCCCCTATTTGCCCTACTTAATTAACATCTGGACGACATTTGCACTTTTTGCATAAGCGCTTAAGGAATCCCACAGCAGGTAATCTCTGACTTAAAAGTCTGGAATGTGGGTTAGGATATTCTTATCTGTAGTAAATTCTCTGAATTTATACTCAAAACAATCTTTTAGATTATCATTTATCACTAAAAATAACATCTTATAAGAACTCTCTAGTTATAAAAATTAATAATAATAATATTAATAATAAAAAAATTATTGGTAAACAGGCATTCCATTTTAAATGCTAATTATGAACCCTTGCATAGCTTTTAAAAAGAATTGTAATATGAGAAATGTTGTTAATAATAATAATAATAATAATAATAATAATAATAATAATAATAATAGCAAAATCATAACACTAAGAGCACACTAGGGCAAAGTACCTGAAGTGTAAGTGCAGCGTGTCATTGACCTGACTGGGGGAGTGTGATTTAATGGAGGGTCAGTGGACTGGTAGCTGGTTGGATTTGAGCCAGTAAAAGAGCAACGGTTTTTCAAACACCTCAGATTGTATGCCGGAGTGGAGACAAAGCATGACTTCATTAAGATCCAAACTTCAAATTCCTAGGTGTTCGGACAGAAAGAAACATAAATGTTTCCAAATATTGAGTGTGACTTGATAAAATTTGATGATTATCTTTTAAGAATGAAACATGTCATTCTTTGTTTAAGTGTGTATTTTTATTCCTTGTTTATAGTGTGTTCTTTTACAGATATGTTACAATGTAGTATTTTATATTAAACTTGTGTGTTTGACAGACTGAAAATCTTTTAAGTTATATTTAACTGAGTCTACACTGGAAAGTATGGCTTCCTTCTTAACAAACTCCTTTTTTTTTTTTTTTTTTTGCATTGGGAAAAAATATCAATTTTTTATTTGTGCAGTTTTGTAGTAGTTTTTTTGTTTTCTAGCTTAAACCCTGGAGACTTGCTAATTGTGTTCCCCCAAGTTAAGAAACTAAATTTAATCTGTTTTCTTTTGTAGGACAATCAGCAACAGAGTTCACCACCATTTCAGAAGCAAGAGCTATCTCCAGGGCATAACATTTTCTCAGATGATGAGCTTTTGCTTTTGAAGCATGTAAATGATGTAATGAAGGATCCTAAGTTGCGTGCTGATATGGTATGCACTTACCTCAAAGAAGGAAGCGAACGGTATGGGTGAGTTTGTATAAATCTTTGAGATGTATGAAAGTTTTCTTCACTTTTATATGATCTTCGCTAGCATATATATGTATGTTATTCAAAGTCCTGAACAACCATTCTGACTGGGGAATTGAACCAGACCATCTTGCACATGGTTATGTTGATGCAGGATTGCAGGATTCATGTATGAGCATTGTTTGGAGATCAGTACAGAAATGTAATATTCAAAAGATTTGTATATTGACTATTGAGGCTTTCAGTTTTGACATAGTTAATTTATAACTTTTAGGTTCGCCAGTCTATCAAAACTAATTTATAAATTTATAAACTACCTAAACAAGGAAATACATGATAATTAAGTGGATTTTTTGTTGTTATAGTTCAGTTATGTTTCCTTTCTCAGGTAGTTTATAAATGTATTTATTCATAAATTTGTTTTTTGACAGACTGAAGGACCTACCAGTCAGTGGTGTGCAGTAAATGGATTCCTTACCCCAGCTTTAAAAAAAAAAAAAAAAAAAAAAAAAAAAAATTGCAGCCCCATTACTATTTTATAAACTCATTCAACAACTGAATGGAAACACAACAAGCAAACAGATCAGGTAATGAATAAGACAATTTAGGTATTAAAGAAGTTACGAAATTATAACTTACTTGAATAAGAATACAAATATTTTCAACCACATACTCGCACATATTTCCAAATTGGTATTTGCGTCAGTGGCAGCACCATCATAACTTAAGCAACAGCAGATTTTAAAGAATGTACTTTCAGTTTCACCCACTGACGCTTCGTAAAAGTATCTTCAAGGTTTTCACAGAAATATACTGGGACTAACTTTTTGTTTTTTAATTTAAAAAGCCTAATGTAAACTGAATGAGGAAAATTTAGCAGATAATTTACAGTCGCCGAAGTTTTACAGTTTTAGTCGCTTACTGAATGTAGGTACAGCAATGACAAACGAGAGAAAATGTTCATCTCGACTTATACTGTACTCATACTAATTAATCACAAGCTCCAAGTGATCACCAGCTGTCTAGAATGTAAACTGAAGATACCCTCTTTAAGCTTGCACTGCACAGGGTAATGGTCCTTCATCTATAATGATAATCGTAAAATGAATGTCCTGTGACAGGCTAACAGCATCTACAGCTTCTGGGCTCCCCAATATGTTTACATTTCATTAACTGTTCTGGAACTGAACTAATAAAACAAAACTGATTGGGAGCCAGTGTACTTGATGATACACAATATAAAATAAGCATGAGAATTAAATTTACCTCCAGGGTGGGGTCACACGCTGACGATATCCCGACTTGCTTTCTCACCCTGATGACTTCTTGTACTGAAAAGTGAAGGCATTAGGAGATCCTAGGAAGATTATATCCTAGTCTGAAATGACACACTGTCCATTCAAATATATATATGTATATATACTTACAAAATTTTAACACTGATGTATATGAAATCAGTTAGTGGTAAAAGACGTTAGTCTTGTGAGAAGGAGATATCAAATGTTATATGTGGTAGGCATAAATTACATACCAAGTGATTCCAATAAGTTCTCGACGTTCTGGTTGACGAATAGCATGTGTGAGTGTTATAAATGACTCTTTACTTTGGAAGCCTGTCGGAGCCTTCTATTGAACGGATGCACAAAGACTAAAGGACCTTTCTTTATTCTTTGAATAGTGAGAGACTATATGCATACTTCAATGTGTCACAGCGCCAGATTTAATTATTATGCCGTTGCTCTTCTGTTGTGGCGATTTATCGTAACGCATGGTGTGAATGGACGGTTAAAGACTTTCAATGTGATTATTATGTCATTGCTTATATATTTGCGATTTCTTTTATGGGTGATGATGACATTTTAAATGTTGAAACCGGTCCCATGTTAAATAAAAGTTATTACTAACATCAACACGTAATTAGTATTGAATAGGTTGAACCGAATAGATATCTCAGTGAAATTATTGTACCGTAAGATGCCGGATTTAGCGGCCTAAATGGCTGGTCCTGTGATATCTCGTCTATTCAAGGGTCAGATTGAGTTAGAAATGTTGAATAGGGTAAAATTTGTGTAAGATTATCTCGCATTGCATTACTTTTCGGATAATTATATGACAGCTACATAAATAGCATTTGGCTCACATATGGCTACTGGGTGGGCCAATTTTTGTGTAGAGTTTGATGATTCTATCTTTCCTATAAGTGATTAAAAGTATGAATTATGTATGTTGAAAGTAAAAAATTTACTTAACATCGAGAAATAGAGAAAAATCAAACTTAAAAGGGATACAGTTATGACAAAAAGTCATAAGACCAAGGTTGTAGATCACTCCAAATTGAACGGAAGTGCCATCTGTTATGTGATAGGACTTCACATTTATCCTACGAAATACCTCGAAACGAAGGTCTGCACAATCATTAAAATTGCCTCCATATTTCAATATTCTTCGGGGATAAAAAGTGAAAAATTTAAAGATCTTGGCAGTTTTCCGTCCATTACAGGCTAAAACGTATAATTTTGCCAAATTTCAATTTTCTTGTTCGTCTGGCAGATTATGCTGCAACCTGGATTTTGGGCGAGGAGGGTAAAAATTAGGACTTTCAGGGAACTAAACCAAAAAAATATGCAGATGGTCATAATTACCCCTTAAACGGTTAGCTGTATGAAAATTTCACGAAAATAGTCAGTGTACAGGCACACAGTCATTACGACTTTATTTATATAGATAAGGAATTTGCTCCATATACAACATGTTTTGGGCTATGTCTGCTGGACTTAACCTGCAAAACCGACCGTTCATGATATTTCCCTTATTAATCCTACTGTCAAAAAAATTAACATGAAAAGAAGTTTTAGAAATGGATTTCCATCAAGTTTGGTTGATTTCCTGTCAGGTTGGTCTTGTACTGTATATATTGTAGAAGACTAAAATCACCATTTTGATTCCCTATAAACCGCCAGTCCATTGCGGGAACATGAAATGTTATTGACCTTTAAAACCTAACTTTGGACAGGTGGATGCTAAATACAAAATTTGGTTCAAATATCTTCAGTACTTTTCAAGTTGTAAGAAATACACTTTACACGCACCCGCTCTTGAGTTAAGTCCGGTGGGACTTGTACCGAAAAACGGTCCGCTAATGATATCTCCCTTATTAATCCTCGTATCGAAATAATGCACATGAGATAAAAGGTTTAGAAATTAATTTCCATTAAGGCAGGTAGATTTCCATTAAGTTTGGTTGTGTATATTTTGTAGGAGTGCAAAATCATGGTTTTGTATAAACCCCCAGTCAGTTCAGGGATTTAGAAACAATATTTGCTCTAAAACCTACCCAAGGACAGGTGGATTCTAAATATGAAGTTTGGTGGAAATATATCCAGTAGTTTTGAAGTGACAGACAGACAGACAGACAGACAGACAGACAGACAGACAGACAGACAGACAGACAGACAGACAGACAGACAGACAGACAGACAGACACCAAAGCTAAAAATATGCAGATGGTCATTATTACACCTGAAATGAATAACTGTACGGAAATTTTGCCAAAATAGTCAATGTACAGACACACTCTAGAAGTGCAGATCTTTATTTCGAGAGTTACTGCATTGAAACTGTAAGACATATGTACAAACGGACTTCACCATCAGACGCCTCTTTCAGTGTTCTGCATGGTTGGTCCTATGACATCTTCTCGGAACTTCTATATTTATGGGTTAGATTGAGTTAGTCATTGAATGGGGTGACATTTTGTACAGTTTTCACATACCACTTTATATTTTCGATACTCATGTGACAGCTAGAATCATAAAATTTGGCCATCACATGGCCACTGGTTATGTCAATGTGTGTGCCGAATGTCGTGTTTCTATCTTTCCGCTGCATGATATATGCGTGTAAAAGTACAAAATTAACTTGAAATCGAGAAATACAGTTCTATTTTACTTATAAGGGATAGAAATACAACAAAAATTCATAGGACCAAAGTTGTAGATCTCTCCAAAATGAAAGGCGATTGTGCTTTCCGATTTGTGAAAGGAAAGCACTATTGTCTATCTGTATGCGTGTTCGCAAAGTTGTTGTAGTTCTCTACTCCAATAAATATTTTATATTTAAAATCAACCTTGTCAATACTTACAGATTTATTTATTTGTTAACACCTGATACACCGTACATGTTTTGAGGACCTTATTGTCCTCTTCCTCAGCATTTTTTTTCACACTACCAAAAATCTGTTGGACCTGTTTACTTATTATTAAACACCAAACACCTAAGTTCTGAACATCTCTTAATTGAAATCTAATGTGTGTCATAAATAAAATAAAATGTATCATAAATGTCATAAAATAACACTAAAACTACACTATTCTATTTGCAATCTTCTTGAAATGTCATCCTTGTCTGTTATCTAAAATATAATAGATTTATTAAAATTAGTCTCTTAAAATTCTACTAAAATCTTCCAATTCAGAGATGTTTTAGTTATTAAAAATAAATGTAATAGAAGGTTGTAAAAGTAAGCAGTGCCATATGGTTTGAGGAAGATTAAAGTAAATATATGTAAATTGTATATTATCATCATCCTAAATGTCCCACTCCAGTCGCCCAGGTGTGGTTAACAAGCCTCCTCCACTCCTTTCTGTCCTTCCACTTTTCCTGCTCCATTACTTCCGCCACATCCAATCCAGCTTCTTTAATGTCCTTCCAAATCTGATCCATCTATCTTCTTCTCGGTCTTCCTACTGGCCTCTTTCCCTTAACTTGCCTTTCCAATTCCCTTCTTCCTACTCGTTCCTTTCCCATTCTTTTTACATGTCCGAACCATCTCAGTCTTGCTTTCTGTATCTTCTGTACTAATAGTTCTGTATTTAGTTCTCTGGTTTTAATATTTTGTATTCTATCTCTTCTTGTCTTTTTAACCGATGTTCTTAAAAATTTCATTTCTGCTGCTTGGGTCTTACTGTCTTGTCTCTTATTTACACTGCAGAGAGGTTTGGAATTGAATCCAGGCTTTTGGCATGCAATCTAGTGATCAGAAATTGTATACCATCACCTATCTTACCCTGCTGGCCAACATTCTGAAGGTGACAAATTTTGACCAGTGAGATTCGAACAGGCGTTTCTAGTCTTTACGTTACAATTGGTATGAAATACTGTTTATATAAATTTCCTTCTCTTGGGTACTTTGTCATCCCATAAAAGCTCTCCGACTTGCTGATAAAATGACAACCTTTACTTAGTCTGTTATTAATTTTATGGTTGATATCATTACTTCCATTAATAATGCTACCCAGATATGTAAACTGTTCTACATTCTCTAACTGTTCTCTGTCTATGTTCACTTGGCTTCTCTTTTTCTCTTCCACAGTGCATGATCAGTTTTTTTTTTTTTTACTAATTACCATTCCAAACTCCTTCAGATTTTCATTCCAGAGTCCAGTCTCCTATGTACTTCCTTTTCTTCCCTTCCCCAAATCATCACATTATCTGCAAATACCAAAGCATTCACTTAACCACTAATGATATTCTGTTTTACATGTTTTATGATTTCATCTATCAATATAATAAACAATAATGGTGACATTGCACTTCCTTGCTTGACACCTTTTTTTTGTATAAAATGTTTCAGTCACCACTCCCCACTTGTACACTGCTTTTACTCTCGTGATACAACATTTTTATCTTGTTAATTGTATATATGATCAGTGAAAAACGTAAACAGTCTATGGGATGGGTTTAAGACAATTTTTGAGAAGTGTGAAAACAGGCATTTATCTTTAGAGGTGGTAGAAAATGGTGAAGATCCACTATAACAGAGAAATGGGGAGATTAAGAGCAATATGCAGGTTGGAAACAGAACAGGAAGAACATTCCAGAAATCATTAATGAACTGGGAGGATATATATGTGAAAATTTACATAAAGCAGAAGTTTTTAGTCGGCAGTATGTAAAGATAGCTGGATATAAGGATAATGTCCAGGTAGAGGAAGTGACAAATACTAGCAAAGTACAGGTACTGAAATTTACCTGTGATAACAAAAATATTTACAAAGATATGAAACATTTGAAAACTAGAAAAGGAGCTGAATTGATAATATTTCTGGGGATATACTAAAGGCAATAGATTGGATATAGTACCATATCTGAAATACGTACTTGGTTACTGTTGGCATGAAGGGGCTAAATCAAATGAATGGAGAGTTGCTATAGAAACCCCTGTGTGTAACAGGAAGGGTGATAAACAGAAAGCGGAGAGTTACAGGACAGGTAGCTTGACATGTGTTCCATTTAATCTGTGGAAAAGCATTCTTTCTGATTACAATTGACACGTTTATGAAATTAGTGACTGGTTTGGTAGAAGGTGGTTCAAGTTTAGGAAAGGTTATTCCAGTGAGGCTCATCGTAGAATTCCAGCAAAATGTAGCAGACACTGTAGATTCAGAAGGTCAAATAGACTTTATTACTGTTGTCCTGTCCAAGGCTTTTGATAGGGTAGATCATGGAAGACTACTGATAAACTAGGGGGACTAGACAAAAGAATAAATTAGTGGGTGGCTACATTTCTAGAGAACAGATCTTGGAAAATTAGAGTAGGTGAAGAATTATCTGATCCTGTAATGATAAAGAGCAAGGTTTTGCAAAGCAGTATCATTGGATCTTGATGTTTTCTGATATAAGTAAACAACTAGAATCTGAGATAAGGCTTTTTGCAGATTATGTACTGTATAGAATAATAAGTTTCACCAAGAGGAAAAGTCCTCTCTGTTTTAATGTATAGCGTTGATGGACTGGAAGTTCCTTGTGGGTACCACCGAAATATAAATATAAAAGAATGTTCTTCATTGGGATAATCACATTAATGGATTTTTGTAAATAAAGGTTGAGCTCTCTTCACCTTCGCTGTGATCTTGATGCTGCAATGTACAGAAATTTTACAGAAATACCTTCAGCTTTCATTCTTCTCAAAGGAACCCTGTTTATTTCTGATTATGTGATAACAGTGTGTTTTTTGTTCATGCATTTCAAGCTAAACCCACTGTATTTTAATATGTAAGTCTCGAAAAAGTTACCTTTTAAATACATGCACAAGCAACAGCTACATATCTAAAATGTATCTCGCATCACCACACACAAAGTAAAAGGGTAAAAAAATGGTGGCTTCTTTTGAAGTCTCTGAAAATGTCAGTTTTTTAGATCTAATCTAAAATTGTATTTGAGGTTATGATGTCAAAGAAAAAATCTACCTGGAAAGGAAATCAAGGAATTTTTTGAGTAAATTACATCCAACCTTGAGTCAGAATATTTAGGTGATCTTGGTCCTGATCCTGATTCAGATGTTGATTTGGAAATATTTGCTGAAGAATGTGGTACTGAGGCTGCTCACTGAAAATTCCAAAAGGACTAGTTATTCTAGACCGAGCTCAATAGCTGCAGTCGCTTAAGTGTGGCCAGTAACCAGTATTCGGAAGATAGTAAGTTCAAACCCCACTGTCGGCAGCACTGAAGATGGTTTTCCGTAGTTTCCCATTTTCACACCAGGCAAATGCTGGGGCTGTACCTTAATTAAGGCCACAGCCGCTTCCTTCCCACTCCTAGCCCTTTCCTATACCAACGTCTCCATAAGACCTATCTGTGTCGGTGCAATGTAAAACAATTTAGGCATACAATTTCAAGGATAATTTAATAAAACCACCTATTCAATACTTTCCACGTTTAATGTGGTTTGAATCTACATGAATTTATGTAGACTTATCAGGTCAAGTACATGTTTCACCCATTGTTTGGGCATCTTTAGCCTGTAGACAACCTTTAGGTCAAGGTTTGGGACCTTTTTAACCATATATAGTATAATATACGAACCTTAATAATCTCTTAAGACTAACATGTCAGGGTAATAATTTAAAAAATGTGAACAAAACATAACTGTGGGTAACATAAATTAATGGTGTTTTAACACAAATAACAACTTGTCGGTCCTATTCTATCTAACTTAAAAATATGTCCAAAACTAAAATGGATCTTCTTCCTCTATCATAAGTCTTGGGTAAAAAGGATATTACATACTGGGGTTCATTTGACCCACCTATATCATTTCATGTTCTTGACGTACCATAACTAATGTTAGAATGTGTTGTCAACCACAAGTGGAGATTTAGAACTGATTGTTAATTGTAGGCTGGTCAAGATTGTTGTGAATGGAAATATAAATTTAAATTAACAGTGGTTTTTACACAGTTAAAACTTGTCGGTCCTATTCTATTTAACTTAAAAATATGTTCAAAACTAAAATGGAACTTATTTCTCTATCATAAGTCTTGAGCAAAGATGATATTGATACTGGGGCTTATTTGACCCACATATTTCATTTTCATGTTCTTGATGTAACTAATGTTGAAATGTGTTGTCAAACACTAGTGGAGATTTAAAACCGATTGTTATATATAAACTGGTCAAGAACGTTGTTGTGAATGAAACTGTAAGCGTCTTGACTTCGGGTCTTATGTAAAACTTGTAAAACAACTTGTTAAAAAAAAGTTACTCTGGAGAGCGATAGTGACAGTGATGATTAATTTGTCGGTGATGATCATGTGCCACTTTCTTCTTTTGCAACTGGTTGCTGGAGCAAGACTTAGTGTGGTGATATAACTTCTCCAGATTTCAGTGAGTATGTTAGAGTGAAGGATAGGTTGCAAGACGAGTGGAAAAACATGTCTCTGGAAATTGATTGAAAATTTAGTGTTTTGGACTAATAATTTATATGCATTGTCAGAGGGTAAGACATTTAAACCATTCAGTAAAAATGAAATGCTAGTATTATTGGCATAAATAATCTTAATAATGAATATTTGTTTTTATGTTCCACTTTTACGGATTTTTGGTGATGCCGAGGTGCTGGAATTTAGTCCAGCAGGAGTTTTTTATGTGCCAGTAAATCTACCGACATGAGCCTGACGTATTTGAGCACCTCCAAATACCACTGGACCGAGGCAGGATCGAATCTCCCATCTTGGGGTCAGAAGGCCAGTGCCTCAACTGTCTGAACCACTCAACCTGGCAATAAGCTGAAACAAGTGTGAACAGAATGACAGCTGAGTTGAGTTCGAGAAGATTCCTCAAGTGCTGATATTTTAAGTGTTTCAAGTGGTTTTCTGTGAGGTGCATTCTTCATATTGGAGGAAGAAGGCGGGGAGCTTGCACAGGCCATTATTATGATTGTGATGAGTGTTTGACATCCAAATCTTTACTTGTCTTGCACTGAATTTCAGCAACACACGCTTGCTTCATAAATTTTATCTGTAATTCATGTCTTGCCTTAACTTTTATTGATTTTGACTGATGATGGTCTCTGGTAAGACCAAAACTACTTTCAACAAATATATGTAACTTTTTTTAAGGTTACAACGAACAGTATTAAATAGGTGGAAACGTTTACCTTTTGTTTTACATTATATTGCTCTTCAATATGGATTAATATGAAATATATTACCTATGACATATTCAGTGTCCTAATCTTGCTGAGGCATATCATGCTAAAATGGATTGTGCAGACAAAACTGATATGCTACTATCCAGTAGAGAGGAAAGAAAAGAGAAGTTGGTTAAAGTTGTTCTGGTACTTTGTTGATGGGGCAGTTGTAAATTAATTTATTTTGTATGCACTGACCGGAATGTCTAAGAATTCATGACTGCAAGCATTTAGAAGTAATGTTGTGACAGGGTTGGTTGCTAACAGAAATGTGAAAGGTAATAATGACCATTAGGCAATACACTACCTTCAAAGATGTTCAGACCACAAGTACCTGTTGAAAAACAGAGGTCTGAAGCCAAACACATGCCAGAGAATGGGCCACCCAAACGTTGTGCTTATAGTGTTATAGTGACCCCTATCTCCTCCTCAGAAAGTCAAAAGTAGAAATTATTTGTAAATTTTGTTAATATGTGATGTCTTTTATGTATTTTAAACAATTGTATGCTCATGTGTAGATCCTATACTTCAAAGGGTTAAGAGGGTATTAGGGGTTGTAGTAAGAAGGTGAAGGTTTCTCTTCTTCCTGTGAAATAAATTCGGAAGAAAAGGAGATGGGTTGACATGTGATTGAACTAAGTGAAAATCATCCTATGGGTGCTAGATTTGTCTTGGGAGTCGTACCTGGAGAGAAATAGTGGTAGCAAAATTGAAGTGGAAGCAGCAACACCTCTTCTGTATTATCTGAAGGAGAAGGCAGCAGCACTCCATTGTCAGGTACGAGACGTGTTAAGGATCCAAGTTTGAGTTCCAAGTCTGATTCCCGTCAGTCCAATGAAGCAACACCGCAGTCATCTGACAAATCTACCCGTTCAAGTTATACGTCCAGTCCACAGAATAAAGTGAAACAATCTGTAGATCTCGCATACGAGAAGAAAGTTGTACATAATGTATGTTTATGGTTAAATATGAATTGGGGGGGAGGGGTAAGAAGCGGCTTTCGCAAAAATTGTCTTATGGTGACGTCACTACAACTGTACATGTGGAAGAACCAATTACAATAGGACACTGATGTATAAAAAATTGTTCTCGCTTTGCAGAAGCTAGAAGGTTGAAGCAGAATATTTGCGATGAAGACCTGCGAGTGTGGGCCTAGGAACTTTCAAGAGAGATTTCATTGGGACAAAGAAATTTCAGTGCATCTGTTGGTTGGTTGAATTGCTTCAAGAAAAAGTACAGAATCAAAAGTAGAAAAAACCGAGCTCGATAGCTGCAGTCGCTTAAGTGCAGCCAGTATCCAGTATTCGGGAGATAGTAGGTTCGAACCCCACTGTCGGTAGCCCTGAAAATGGTTTTCCGTGGTTTCCCATTTTCACACCAGGCCACCAGGCCACAGCCGCTTCCTTCCCACTCCTAGCCCTTTCCTGTCCCATCGTCGCCATAAGACCTATCTGTGTCGGTGCGACGTAAAGCAACTAGCAAAAAAAAAAAAAGTAGAAAAAGTAAAAAACTAATGAAATGTGTATCAATGTGTATCCTGTAAGTATCTGCCAGAAGAAGAGGAAAAGATAAAATCGCAAAGAAATTTGTGGGAGCAGCTACAGAACAATTTTAAGACTACACCCCTTCTTCAATATACAATACAGATTAGTTTTGTGCATGAACTGAAAGTGTAGTTTTTTGGTAGGAAACTTATAGAAACAGTTGTTCAATCAGTTAGTGCACTCACTCATTCGTACACCATTATGCCTACAGTTAGTATCGCCAGCACTCATTCCCCAAAATTATTCATTGTGCTACACGAGGCAACTGAAACTTTCAGTTCAAGAGTTTCTAAAGAAGTGTTTCGTGCTGAAAATATAATTGTAACACACACAAAATCGTGGAAAATGTGAAAAGAAAAAAAAATGTTTTAAAGAAGGCTTCTTCCCATTAACCGAAGACAAATGTTTGCTACTGTTAGATTCCTGGACTACTGATGGTGACAAAAGCTATCTTGAAGACTTTTCTCCATGCAACAGTATAGAAATTCTCCAGATTCCTCCAGTCTTTACAGAGAAAATATAGGCCTTCGGTAAGTTTTTCTTCTGGCAATTGAAGGCTTTATTTTGCCATTTGACAGACATTGTGCTAGCTTGTGAAAACTCAGTTTGATGTTCAGCAGAGAAACAGTATATTGAAAATGCAATCTTTCATTCAGACTGGATGGGAAATTGTTTAATTTGAGTTGTCTAAGGGCAACAACTTGTACAATTTCTGTAGCATTAGTCGAATGACAGTATGCTGATGATAATGCAGTTTTAGCTCAGTCTGAAGAAGAACTAGTGTTCATCTTGAATGCCTTTTCAACTGCATATAGAAAGATTAGTCTCAAACTAAGTGCCAGTAAGACACAGATTCTCTATCGATCAGCCCCTGGAGAAGGACATAGACAGATCAATATCTCCATCGATGGAGTGAGCCTTCAAGTAGTAAACACCTTTCCTTACCTTGCCAGCATCCTATCATCAAGCGCAAATATAGATTCAGAAATCCTATTTGCCAAACTACGATCTCGAGTATTTGACAATCATGATTTCACTGTTGCAACAAAGATCATCGTATACAATTCAGTTGTAGCTCCCAGCTTACTGTATGGATCTGAATCCTGGACATGCTACAGCCAACATATTAAAAAGTTGGAACAATATCACCAGCAAGTTTAAGGATAATTCTGCATATAGCTTGGTAAGACAGACACACAAATTTTGTCATACTTGAAGAGGCACAGACCACTAGTATAGAAGCCATGGTTTTAAGATTTCAGCTACGATGGACAGGGCATACCCAATAATCGCATTCCCAAGCAAGTGTTTTACTCTGTGTTAACAATAGATAAACATGGTCTGGGAGGTCAGAGGAAGTGATTTAAGGATGTAATTAAGGCTAACATGAAGATGTGCCACATTGATGTTAACAGTTGGTAGACCTTAGCCCTAAACTGGTCGTTCATCATGGCACACTACTTTTTGAAGAATACCGTAGACGAATAAGAGGCAACGTAGAAAAGAAAAAGAGCGAAATAAGAGAAGAGTGGCTGCTCCACCTGGGACTACCTGCCATCTCTGCAGCAAATTGTGTGCCTTCCATATTGGGCTGTACAGTCACCTACGGATTCTCAGATGAAGAGAAGTACTGTTTGGAAGACCAACCTACTAGTTTTCGAGTGTTTGCTATTGTTGTATATTCTTGAATGTCATTGAATGCTGTGAATCTTGCCATCACAGGAATGGTGTTAGCTGTGGTCCTTAATTCTTTAAAGAAAGAATTAGATTTTTGCACACTAATTTTTTTCTGCCATATTTTATCCACGGACTCACTTTCCAACCATCTCAGTCCCTGCATACCTTTGTTAGTTGTTGTTGTTGTTGTTCACTACTTTAACCTTGTCTTCCTCTTGAGTCTTTCTTGACTTTGAATCTTGTACTCTGATAAAATTTACTGTGGCAGCTTGTATTGATAAGTCACATTTAAGGATAACTTTGTCGTACTAATGTCACATTCCTTTATCCACATACCTTATGCTGCTCATTTACATTATAAGACGTTACTGTATGGAAACAGAGCTATTGTACCTTTGCCACAAAAATAGCAGCACGGGAAAAAATCATTATAACCTGACTCTTCACCCTGTTTGTCATCATACCATTGTCTGCTGTCCATTTCACAATTTAGTGGAGGTCTTTTTCTTTGGTGACCATTGAAGCTTTCACATTCCCCGTGATCTGTGATATGTTGTGAAGATTCATCAAAACATTTATGATATGTAGTGTCAGTCGATTTCAAAGTTTGTTTTTTTCTAAGCCCATCTTGTAATATGCTCTGTTAGGGGGCAATTAAATTACATTTAACGTGGAACCCATCAGTTCTGTGAAATTATTTCTGTCTACTAATACCATTGTCACAGTCATGGATTGCTACAGTTCTGGTTTCTGTTCCTAGCATCTACTTCATAATAGTCAACACAAATAAGAGAAAACTGTACAAAATGCATGGGTTAAAATTTATCGTATATTTTGCCAATATCTTACAACCTGATATTGTACACTGTACCATTCTGAAAATTATCATCTACCTCTATAATTATTGTGCAAGTTGGCAACCCTGTTTGTTTGAATATGGACACATTTAGATTTGAATTGTTCAAGTTTTCTTTACTAGTTAAAAGTGTGAAGGTAGAGGTTCTTATCGTGTTAACTCAGTGGTGTTAAAGTATTTATTTATTTTAAAGAGGATTAGTTCTTTTCAAGTACTGGTGTTTGTTTCAGATACTCTGAGACCCCCTCACCATTGGGGGTACCTGGTAGTTCTCCTGTCCAGCATATGACGACTAGCAGTGATCTGCAGTTCCCAGAAAGATCATTTTCGGAGCAATACCTATCACAAGGATCTCCTCAGCAAGTTGTCCCAACATTATATAACTGGCAAGATTCCATTCAGACTCCCAGTACATCATCATCTTACTCATCGTCAAATCCTACAAGCCCGTCTGATGTCTCATCTCTGGGTAATCCAGCTAATGCTTACTTGACAGAAGACTTTAATGATATGCTTGGGAAACCACCTAACAGCCTTGAAGTTGATTTTTCAGTACCCAATCATCCTGTTATGGATGACTATGTTGACAGTTTTATGTCTCGTCCTCAGACCTTGGTAACAGACGATGTTAATCTGCTGTCGCCAAATGGGTATGGATGTAATCTGTCTCCTCAGACTACCACCTCCATAACAAATGAGGCCAATCTGCTCTCACCAAATGGGTACACATCTAATCTTTCTCCTCAGACTACAACTACTTCTATATCAGATGAGGCTAGTTTGCTATCACCAAATGGATATACTTCAAATCTTTCTCCCCAAAGTACCACTTCAGTAACAAGTGAGGTCAATCTGCTTTCACCAAGTGGATACACATCCAGTGTTTCACCTCAAGTTACCACCTTGATGTCAGATCCCATCCATATATTGTCATCAAATGGATACAGACATAATATTTCACCTCAGACTGTTAGTTCAGTGGCAAAT
The DNA here is from genome assembly GCF_040414725.1 of Anabrus simplex. Lineage (NCBI taxonomy): Eukaryota > Metazoa > Arthropoda > Insecta > Orthoptera > Tettigoniidae > Anabrus > Anabrus simplex. Next base: position 321,332,664 of record NC_090265.1, read on the forward strand.
AAAAACTGTATGTCATCAAATACACTTGGCCAAAATTCACAAAATTCAGAATTGACCTTGCTTCAAACTAAATCATCAGTGACAAACCAGTTCTTGGTATCAGCTAATGGATACACTCCAAAAAATAACAACTTAGCTTCTACATCTCCTCAGGCTACTTATGGACAGTCAACTTTCAATATATTGATACCTGTACTAAGACCTCAAGTTCAGCAACAGCCCCTGAATCGACCCAGGCCTCGTTTGATCCTACCAGCTCGGAAAGAGACAAATGTGCCATCCAGAGAGGAAATTTTACAACGTTTAGACCGTAAAAAAAAGAAAAATGCATGGTTGAGAGTGAATTTGAAGTCCAAAGAAGAGGTCACTCGAGGCGATGCGGATGGAGACACGTAAGTTAACTATATTTAAGTTTCTGGAAATGGGAGCTTGGGGTATATTAACAGAAATGAACTTTAGACCTTAAATTAGATAATGTTCTATATTTCAAAAGTATTAAACATGAAGGTTTATTTTCTATCAGGTATTTGCAATCTATGTTACAGATTGTTGATGATTGCTGTTACTCGAGAACATGACAATTTGTATGAATTGGTGTATGCCTTAGTGGAATACATGCGGAGGCATGTTCCTGAAGCTCTGAACATCAAGAATAATTTTGGACAGACTGCACTCTATAATGCCTGCATTGAACTTCCCCAGCATCCTCTGATTGCTCGTTACCTTGCAGAGACATTGCTGAGCTTGAATGTTAATATAGCGGAGGTATGGTCATGCTACTTATTATTTACAAGGCCACTTTGTCTTTAATTAATGATTTTTAACTGTTAGGTTCTTCAGTCTGCCAAAACTAATTTTGAGTAATAAATTTATAAATTTCCTGAAAATGAAACACATATGGTGAAATGAAATGAAATGAAATGGCATGTGGCTGTTAATGCCGGGAATGTCCAAGGGCAAGTTTGGCTCGCCAGATGCAGGTCTTTTAATTTGATGCCCGTAGGCGACCTGCACGTCGTGATGAGGATGAAATGATGATGAAGATGACACATACACCCAGCCCCGTGCCAGTGGAATTAACCAATTATGGGTTAAAATTCAAGACCCTGCCAGGAATCGAACCCGAGGCCCCTGCGACCAAAGGCCAGTATGTTAACCATTTAGCCATATAGCTGGGCAACACATGTGGTAACAGTATTATAATAAACAACTATTTTAATTAAGTTGTTTCTTTCTTTGTGTTTCTTTTTCAGGTAGTTTATAAATTTATTACTCAAAATTAGTTTCAGCAGACTGAAGAACGTAACAGTTAAAAATCAACTGAGTCAAAGCTGAAAGGAAATGGCTTCGGATATTACAAATGAATTGATGAATCAATTAATTTCATTTTATTTGTTATAAGCTAAAGCTTCTGAACCAACATATCTTGACTATAGATAATTAGGCTATAGATAATTAGGTAACTGTAGACAATTAGAAAACCGAATACCTAGAATGTGGCCCCCCAAACTAGTGGGACCATAAGGATCAATAATCAAGACTCGCAGAAAACCATGCATTTTAAATACCTAGTGTCAGTTGTCGCTTCAAACTGTGATGCCACTTTTGATACCAGAGCGTGGGTAAATGTAGCTTGGCTCAAGTGGGGACAAGTCACTGGAGTCCTCTGTGATAAAAAGCTGCCTCACCATCTAAAGGCAAAAATTTACAAGTCCGTGGTACGCCCAGCAGTTATTTACGGGGCAGAATGTCATCCAATGACAAAAAAGCATGAGCAGACTCTTCATACAATGGAAATGAAGATGCTTTGACGGACTCTTGGACTGACTCGATGTGACCACATAAGAAATGCAGATGTTCGACAAAGTCTTAGCGTCGCTCCTATTGTGGAGAAAGTGAGCAAAGTGCATCTCCACTGATACGGTCACGTTAGATAAGTTCCTAAAACAGCTCTCCAACTTGATCCGGGAGGAATATGACCACGTGGAAGGCCTTTAAAGTGGTGGACTGACAATTTTGAGGCCAGCATGCATGACATAGGTTTAAAACCTGAAGATCAGCAATAGAATGAAATGGAGGAGATGTAGCATAACAGCGGAGCCCATACTTTGGGATAAATGCTAGGAAAGAGAGATTATAGAGAACCCCAGGAAAATCCGTTGTCCTAATGACAGAAATCTAAGACTTTCAAGGAGAGGCCAGACCCTGCAGTAAACAGATTTCAACAAGCTGCAATGTACTTTTGGGGGGGGGGACACTCAGCAGTACTAGCGTATAAGGGTTTAGGTCAATATGCTTTCGTTTAAAAAAATAAAAGAGGTCAAATATCATGATACAGGATTTGCTTCAGATAAAGTGGAGGTGACAGAACACTAAAAGGCGAACAAATTTTACTTTAACATGTCAGGTCCGTAGCCTAATAATTTCCGAAAAATTGATGAATCTCAGATTCCAATGCATATATACTGTACTTGCAGAGGTACATCAGTCACATGTAATTAATCTCATAATCGAACCGTATTGAAGATAATATATTAAAATTATAAAATCCTTTTATTTACAACCACCTACTCAATACAATACACACATTGAATTGTAAAATAATCATGAGGTGTCTTAAATAATAGGACATGTTTCGTTCAGCATAGCGAACATCATCAGCCGTTAATGTACAAAGAATAGGTCAGAGCCCTGAGCTTAAAATGATTAAAATTGTGTCCTCATATTAAAAGTATAACAATGTCATAATAAAAAGTAATAATATAACTTTAGACTTAGATTGTAACAATATGTACAGATTATCAGCAAGAATTTGTCATGGAATACATTGAACGATGGCAGTCTGTGAAGTTAAAAACAATCATGGGTTGTAGGAGTAAAAAGTAGATATTGTGGACATTAAAATATACATCAATGCGTGAAGCGTGGATTAATTATTGAGGATGGAGTTCCTTCAGTTATACAAAAACAAGAGTTGAAATAAGAGTTCATTGAATAGTCTGTGAACCTTGAAGATATGAGTTTGAGTCTCATCGCAGCTATATTTCTTGTGAAAAATTAATATTTGAGGGACTGTGAAGATAAAAATGGGACAAACATATTCCATGTTCCACTCTATCAAAGGCTTTGGAAAGATCTATGGCTATGCAATCTAACTGGCCTCCTGAATCTAACTGATCTGATATGTCCTGCTGAAATCCCACCAGTTGTGCCTCGCAAGAAAATTTCTTTCTAAATCCATACTGGCTCCTCATGAACCAATTTTTATCATTTTATCATGCACATGGAAGCGAGAAACTTTATCCCCTCGTATAGGAAAATTCTATAAGCCACAATGTTTTAGGGGCGTCGGCCACTTTCCATGCCAGTACCAAGCATCTAAAAATGCAAACAGTACAGAAATCCAAAAAATAATGCATTTGCACAGGGGAACCAACATAATTTATCCTCGTCTTTGAATTGTGTGATTTTTTTTTCCTTCCTTTAATTGCGTGAGGTTATGTTTGTCAATGATTTATCCAAGTGCATTATTTGAACATTGTAAATGCACCTTGTTGGATACATTTCGGAAATAGTTTTTTCCATGGCATTTGAAAGGTTTAAACTGTGAATCAAGGTGATTGTATGTATTAATGGGTCTTAGAATACTTTGTGACGCGGCAAGTGTGTACATTTCTGAAATACAAGAGAAGTGCAATGGCAGGAAATCGTACTAGGATAGTCATAGGGCATCGGGTACTTTCTGTGTAAATATAAGGCATCAAAAATGCATACAGTATAGTAATCCAATGAATAAAGCACTTGCACATGGAGCCAGCATAGATTTCTCCTCGTCTTTGAATCGTGCTTTTTTTTTTTTTTTTTTTTTTCACTGCGTGAGGTTATGTTCGCCAGTGAGATACCCAAGTGCATTATTTGTATACTGTAAATGCACCTTCTTGGATACATTTTGGAAATAATTATTTTTTACATGGGATTTGAAAGGTATAACTTGTGAATCAAGGTTAACTGCATGCAATAATGGGTCTTAGAATATTTTGTAACACGGCAAGGGTTGGTATTTCTGAGTTGCGAATTGGTGGTTAATTCGAAATCACGTAATTCAAAGTCCGATTTTTGAGTCCCAACGACTTCGAATTAACGAGGTTTTACTGTAAATACTGAATTAAATTCATTTCTTGGAGAACCAGATATCTTAAAAACAAACTAATATTTCACTACAAATTTGCTATTCTTGATAATAATGTCACATTAACCAATATAACACATTAGTTCTTTTTAATTTGGGAAAAATAGTCTCTTGACAGCTATAACTCACCAAGTATTTATGCGTTGCATTGGAATCGGGGGACTCGTCAATTTTTCAGAAATTATTAGGTTGTGGATCCGACATGTTTAAGTAAAATGTGTTTGCCTTTTAGTGTTCCATCACCTCCACTTGGTCGGAAGCAGATCCTGCAACATGAGTTACTGCTGAGTGATTCCCAACAGGTACATTGAAGCTCACTGAAATCTGCTGGGTGCAGGGTCTGGCTCCTCCTTGTTAGACATGTATTGTTGAATTTGAACTGGAAGAGAGGTTGAATATTCCTCCCAATAGGGAAACAATTAAGCAAAGAATTCAGATTGAAGCTTTCACGGCCTGCAATTACAGACATGTTAATATAGCTTTTGGGAGCATATCAAGAAAACAAGATGAAATTCTTCATGATTTGCAGAGAACTTTGCTCGACATCTTCAGAAGAAAACCTCGCCTGTTCATGAGGAAGACTTCTCTAATGATGACGGTTTGAATTTGAAGCATATCTTACACAATCAGTAATATTGACAATATCAGTATTGCTATTAACTTACAGCAGTCACATTCGTGCCAACCAGTCTAAATACTGCTCTACTGTTACATGATCAACATTATTGGCAGTACTTTTGTCAATGAATTTGCTCAGCATCTCTCTTTCCTCTTTATGAGCAGGATAAATGTGTGTGTGTTGTTGTTGTTGCTGCTGTTGTTGTTGTTATTATTTCTCAGTTTTGTCATTCCAAAACATGGATAATTGTACAAAATGTTGCATAGCTATTATTTTGGCACTTGGAACTATTTGTTGAGTGAAGTGGGAATGCTGGATGAAGAAATGGTTGAAGAAGAGGAAAGAATATTCTCATCTATAACTGTTGAAGAAAATCAGCCTCAGTGATGTTGAAGATTTCAAGAACTACTTTTGAATGGAGGAAAGTACGTTGACAAACTGTTACAGATGGTAGAACTGCTTTTGGAAAGGAAGGATACAAATATGAGAGAAAGTATAACTGTTCAGGAAAGTTTAGCCTTAACCCTTTGATACTTAGTGACTAAAAGATATTTTGAAGACTTGAAGTTTTACGTCATCATGTCACCAGGAGCTATCGGCGAAGCTGTAGTAGAAACGTGCAAAATTCTTATATATGTCCTACAAGACTACATGATGATTTTTTAAAATCTGTTTTATGTGTATATACTGGTCTTTTGAATTCTACCTCCCTATGTACTGCCCCCATCATGCCGGGCTCAGCTCGACAGGTGAGCGAAAGTCTCAAGGGTAGACCGTTCGCTAATCGGCTGGGCAGAAAATTTTAAAGGCAGGGATAGATTAAGGACTAGCGACAAATAAAGGGACATTAAAATAGGTTTTATACATTTATTAAAACTACCACTCTTCCAATTAACAACAAAATTTTACAAAATCTAGGTAATATTCACATTAATTCTTCTCTTCGTGCTTTCATCTACAACGAATCTTGGTCAAATTAAAGGTCAGCAGATATTCGTGTCTGCAATGATTACTTTTAACTTGATTATAAAATAAAAATCATATTTGAGACCATTTCCTCAAATAATGACAATTAAATTATTTGAAACTCAAATATTCCTTCTGGATCTCGTCTAATTCTACTAGAAAATTATCATTTCCTCTCTCTTATTAAAAATACTGAAAAATTTTTAATTCATGAAATTATTGTAGACAAGTCTTCCTTGGACTTTCATTTTATCAATTAACTCCTTTTTTATAATTATTTACAGGCTAATCTCTCCATAATTAATTTATATTTAACGTCATGTCAATCTGAACGTTACTCATTTTACACGATAAATGACTGTGCAATAATTACAAATTTGATCTCGTGACAGCAACCCACTGACATAGCTTTTAATTATGCATATTCTTTTAGTAGATAAGATCCTAATTCACCTTAAAATGCATTAAAATCTACTAAAGGTTCATATTCCGTCAAATAACGAACACGCAAAAATGATATAAATCGGCCAAAAATTGATGTGCACAATGGAGAATATCATCACACAAACAGTCACGAAAAATCACCAAACACAGAATATGATAAAATTACACATCAACATTCACACACAGGTACACGACAATATTATAAATATTTACACGAACACTAACCCTTTGATTATTAATTTTTAGATTTAATCTAAATCAGGGAAATTATTCTCAAGATGACGATATCATGAAAGGTTCCATGTGTCGACTTGGGATGTGATAGAGTTGAGGTTATCACTTTTATGCAGAAATTAATTATACAACGATGTTCAAGGGAATATTCTGAACAGAAATCATCCGAAATCATCAAGTAAAAATACATATAGCACTGGTCAGAACATTAGAATACGCGCTTACGGTACATGGATTGCGGCATTTATTTTTATTCTCCTACTATATCGTGGCTCTCAATTAATCTGCACTCAAGCTTGAAGAAATTATGTCCAACAACATATTTTCTTCCCAAAATGACTCTAATGGATGCATAAATTATTACTCAAAATATAATGTCCATCTACAAGTCACATTCAATACAATAGCACAGTAAAATATACACAATTTCATCAACTGCTCCGACAGGAGGCTGCCATGTTCCAGGCCTACTTTACACAAGTGAGCACACATTAAGTCCATTCAAGAATAAACAGTATTAAACCCATGACCTTATTCAAGTTTTAGCCCGTAATTAGATTTATTTATTTTTATTTATTATTATTATTAATATTATTGACCGCGCCTGGTCTCACTTGCAAAGGCTATCATGCGATAATATTCAGATGAATCTAATGAAATTCAAGTCCACAGAAACATCGTAAAATCGTAGAATGAAATTTGACACAATGAAAATTACTGAAATACTGTCCTAATTTGTTCCAATTAAATTATTAAATATTTCAAAATCATTCAAGATTAACGTGGAGGTCATTTTATTTCTCCTGCCGTACTGAATTTTAGGACAGTCGAGATCTCTCGATGACATTCATACAGATATCTAATTAATAGAATTAAACACACATCCATTCATGAACACAAACTACCTCCCACCAAGGAAAGAAGAATGAAAAGTCAAACTACAGCAACACTAATAGAAGTAATCTAAATGAAAAGGTAAACGCTATGTGTACAAAAATTATACAGAAAGACAGAAATATATAAATTTTTAAGGGGTACTCATGTGGCTGACGACGGCTGGATTCTGGTCTCCTCACCCTCCATCGAACTGAGTCTCGTCCATATGCCTTACATAATTAGTGGTTCATTGAGGAGGTGAAAGTGCACAGGAAACAGCAGGACTCATCTTGGGAAAGGATAGACATCTTGAAGCGAACTCGAACCAGCGACCTTCCTTCTTCTGAGTTCTCCTCGTGGAAAAGCTGCAACTAATAAATAGTCTTAGCAAAAGTCCAGGACACACGCCCGATGTTTAATAAGGTGGAGTAAGACACTTATCTTTTGAAAGTCATGAATTAATCGTAGATAAATATTTAGAATGTCTGAATTGCAGTATGCGAAGTTCTTAGTGCCTTCTCTAGTATAAAATCTCCCAGTGAAGCAAAAGACGTCTAGTCTCGACCGTAGCTGCGTTCAGAGTAATGCTCAGATAAAGTGTTCAAAAGTAGAAACCCCAGAATAAAATTTCCTTTGGAATTACCAGTAATTCACTGTCTTAAGATGGGGGTGTGCCTCTTAATTACGCCTGATTGGTTGACCCATTGCATTCCTGTTTAGATTGTTGTTTTTATTGGCTGCCATAGTTTCACATCAGACGACCTTGGTATTATTGATCGCCAACACTCACACTTCTCGTCTGGTCACGTGGCACACACAGCTGCTATGAAGGACACCTAACAGGAATTCCAGCCTGCTTCCTTGCTCCCTCGACTCGGTGGAAAAACCGGTCCGCAAGTGGCTTGTTCATGCTGGCTCGGAAGTGTAGCAATTCACCCTCCTGGCTGTCGAAATAATGTTCCAACTCGCTGTTGTAATAAATCATTCTCCCTTAATAAATATTACCACTTTTGAAGGGGACAGTACGTACCTGCTTACTTTCACCAAGAACTGAAAGTATAGAAAGACGTTGGTTGATTGGTTGATATTCATCCGAACATTATAGCATTCAACCATTACATTGGCTTCTATCACATTTTAAATGATTGTAAGAACACGGTGCGTACTCGGTACATAGGTATTAAAATGAATTTAAAAAAAATAGGGAGAGTATTAACTAACTACTAGAACAAGGAGCATGTATATTGAATATAACAGACAGTACAAAGTCAACATTTACCTAAAAACTGAAGTAACTATCAAACATTGCAAAACTGAAGTTAATGAAAAAATTGAACAAGCACTTTAAAAAACCTCATCCTTAAAAGTTCTTAAAAGTATAGTCAGTGAGAGGTCCTTTGTTTGGAAGTTCATTTGGTCTGATGGGGCCGTTACAGGCAAGAGGGAAGTGTTGTAATTGAATGTCGAGAATGATGAACTATATTATGCTGCGAACTATCTGAACTTGGAGGTTCCTGTTGTACATTGATTTTAACAGAGTCACGATGAAGAGCCCCAAACTTGCCTCAAAAAAGGATATCGCTTATTGCCTTCTCTGTGAAAACTCTATAGAGTTATCAGTTTTTCTCCTCACGCTTTAGCAATAGCCGGAATATTGCTGTCAGGGTTCGACAAGGTTTCCAAAAATGTACATGCTTTTTGTATAAACTTGTTCATCTTTGAGATCGGACATTTGCATTCTTGATTTTTTGTTTTGAGGGTGAACTGAACTGAGGATTGATGGAAATATTGACGATCATCCCTACACGGTCAATAATATTGACAATATCCCCTCCATTTTTCAGTATTGATGCCTGAAGGACAGAAAATCTGGATTTCCTACATTACACTGTCAATATTGACATTTTTTCACCTTATATGGTCAGTATTGTCATGTGAATGAGGTATTGTCAGCATTATTGATCATGTAAGATCTGCATAAGTATACTTTATCATTCGTCTGCTGTAAGTGGTATTCTTGTCAGTCACCAGATGGCTCACTGTGTGCTAGCTGTGTTGGGAGTGACAACGCCATTAGCTCCAATAAAGATGTTTCTGTTCAATACATATGGCATACCTACTAACTTTCCTGGTTTAGGCGGGAGACTCTCGATTTTCAACAGTTTTTCCTGCCTCTAAATTATTATATTATTTCTCCCGATTTTAGCTTATTTTTTGGTGAACTTCAAACATTTGTTTTCAAATCCCACCATTTCAGCTTTTTTTTTTTTTACACCAATGGCCAGAAGTCCTTCGCTCACTGGCCACTTTCAAACTAAATATTGACGTTTATTAATGCGAGAAACGTGTGTGAATGTGTGATGATTATTGAAATCTGTATATCGTGTATCGATTATCAATTTCTCGTTCTCGTGTGCCATGTTCATGTTCGTTCACATCAGTTTAGTCAATTCTGGAGACTAGTCGCTAGATATGGATTCTTGTTTAGTAATTTAGTGACAGAATTTCAGTGAAAACGGCTAGTGACTTTTCTAGAGATTTTAAGAGCCATTTGGAGACAATACTGATTAATTTTAATTTATCTCAATATAAATAAAATAAGAGTGTCTGTACATTGCTCAGAATGATATTTCTGTACCAGTCATGACCACAGTAATAAGGAGAAATGCACGTTTTAATTTTCCGTAATTTCTGTCTGTATGTACATGTACATACGTATGTATGTACGCCCATAACGAGAAAACGGCGTAAGAGAATTTAATGAAAATCGGTATATATAGTCGGGAAATAAGTCACTACAATCTAGGCCATAAATAATTGTATTCACGCTGAGTGAAATGGTAGTTTAGGGGAAGGCCTAAAATTTAATTCTCAAATATTTGTGTTATTATTGTCCCTATTGATAAATACTACATAATTAAAGTTATTACATTTCCTATTATTTATGTCTTATACATTTTTACCGTACCGGCTATAATAACAGAGATATTAATGAATTTGGATTTTTGTTGCCAAGTCCATATCGGCGCCAAAGTACGAGAAAATGGGTGAACAGAATTTCATGGAAATTTGTATGTGAAGTTGGGGAGTAAGGAACTACAGTCTATGCTATAAATAATTTTATTCACCCTGTTCAAAATGATAGTTTAGGGGAAGGTGCCAAAAAATAAATTTTTAATCACCTATCTTATTGGCCATATCGAAAAGTACTACATAACAAAAGTTATAGAGTGTAAAATGTCTGTTTATTTGTCTTATTCAGTTTCACCATACCGACTATAATATATTCCGGTATATAATATTAGTGGTGATGGTGATTCTTCTTCTTTTCCTGCCGCTATTCCCACACCTGTGGGGTCGTGGGTGCGAACTGCGTCGCACATGTGGATTTGGCCCTGTTTTACGGCCGGATGCCCTTCCTGACGCCAACCCTATATGGAGGGATGAGTGGTGATGGTGATTAAACTGTGAAAAAAGTCATGAGGGAACGAACGCTTAAATAATAGCACAAGAGGGAGTCATGAAAGAAAGGAGGACTCACTTTATATTACGTGCTCTAATTTCACAGAGTCGGAAGAAAACTAAATGTGAAGGCCTGCAATATAGAAAGCTCATACAATTGATCAATAACATTATATTGACCATTGTTTGTTGTGATGTGCTTTGTGTATTCTGCTGCGATTTATCTCCGACAGATGGGATTACTGCTGCGTACCTAGTATAACAGCATGCCTGAATATTGGCGGGAAGTAGCTGGAGAGTTATGCTATTCCTCTGGTACGTAACACACTGAATCATCATAGTATTCCAGCTTTTTGATCTCTACTCTGAGGCAGTGATTGGAATGAGCAGTGTGCACACTTAAATGGAATAATGACACAGGAATGTTCGTGGCTGTCTGCGGCCTAGTCGTTCTTTTCCTGGAACTTTCAACTGTTAGATCGACACCGTAGTACTTTTCGTTAAAAGTGAGGAAATGTGCTGTTTTCCATTTTATCAAATTTTTCATATGACAGCATTACTTTTAATCGTGACATTCATACTGACATCATTGTAATGACCTATGTTGACTTCAGTTGGGAAAACTATAAGGACAGTCTTTCTGAGAATTCCGTAGCAAAGCACGGGTACAACAGCTAGTTATTTGATACAAATAGCATTGAGCTTCACATAATCGCGTGGGCGCTTGATGCAATATATTAATCTATGCATTTGCTAAGTAATGGCATCTAAGTGCATGACCGATTTACACGTGTGGAACATGAGTTCATACTATTTTCGGAAGGCTTATCAGAGACCGATCATCTCACTCACATACTTCTGTGAGGTAATAGAGAAGTGTAATTTGTAGCTTCGTATAGCAGCAGTCAGGATTTGTGACAATAAGTGTTATAAATATATCATAGTACTGTATTGCGCAAGACATGTACGAGGGCGAGTCAATAAATAAGTCGCAAAACTGAATTGAGGCAAATATAATCAAAGTAACTTTCTGACATTTATTTCACTTTTCCACATATTCACCTTGTGCATTCAGGCACTTATCCCATCTCTTTACAAGTCCTTGAAAGCCTGCAGCGAAGAAGTCCTTTGGTTGCTGTTGCAGCCAACGTGTAACCTCATAGATTACGGCATCATCTGTATCAAAATGACGGCCACCCAAATGATTTTTTAGGGGCCCAACAAGATGAAAATCACTGTGGGCTAAGTCAGAACTGTACGGCGAATGTTCCAAGCGTTCCCAATGAAATGTTCGCAGGACGAGCAGGACGCTCCCCATCTCTGATGCTTTTCCTTCCATGGTTAAACTTCTGAATCCAGTTGAAGACAGCTTTCCGTGAGAAACTGTTTTTACCATAAACAGGATGCATTTTGCGATGCACTTCTTCTGTGGACAGTCCTTTGGCCTACAAAAAAACGCACAACTGCACGCTGTTCTTCTCGTGTACAGTCGTGCAACGCATGTGCCATTGTGCACTAACAGCCTCTGACTGACTGAGTGCCTGCGAGATGTCATACGACAAGCATACATATGCTGCCATCTGCTGGCAAAACTTGCACGCGTAATTTCAAATGGTATAAGGCACACACATGTTTGCGGCTTATTTATTGACTCACCCTTGTAGAATAAGCAGTTTTGACCAATTGTATCTCCTGATTTCTCCTGATTTGATTTTCATATCAAAATCTCCTGATTTTTGGTTTTGTAAAGTTGGCAGGTGTGATACGGGTATTGCAAAATAAACAGAAAGGTCATCAGATGAAAACAAAGACAAATGTGGTAGAAGAAATAAGATAAAATAAAGTGCAATGAAAGACTGACAAGGATAGAAGAATGGAATAGATTTGAAAATGGAAAGAAAAGTCTGTAGTAAAAAAAAGTCAGGCAGGTGGAAGAAAGACTTACTACTATGAGACATGAGAGTGAAAAGAAGTGAGAATAATACATTATCATCATTATATGGCATTTATAAGCATAATGTGCAAAATTATATAATAAACATATAAGTTAAAATAGAGAAATAATTAAACTAGAATGTCCTGCTTCGACAAACAGTCCACTGCACTTAGTGTCAATTCATGCCGAGCCCGTAAACCATCCTTAAATGCTGATAGTGGACAGCTCTCAACAACATAAAGCGATGTCTGCTTCTCAGCACCACACTCACATGCAGCACTTTCACAATATCCCCACTTTTTCATCACATATCGGAACCTGCTGTGGCCTGTTCTGAAATGGTTGAGTTTTGACCACTCATGTCAAGGAAGATTGAAACCTGGCACTTTCTTCGTTGGGTTTTTAACCAGAAAGGCGTTGGTGGGTGGACATTGTTCCCATCACGGTCTCCATCGGAGCCTCCTCGAAGACTGCTAGATAAGGCATTCGGGGGTTCCCTGGGTAATGGTGGTACACCGGCTGATTCTTCCACGAAGGTGCTGTAACACAGCAACAAGCAGATGATGGCAAGTACTATGTCCACTAACAGTCCTTTTCGGGACCAACCAGAACACATGTCGATCAGACTTGGTAACAATCCCCGCATTTGTCACTTAAATGTCAAAACAGTAATACAGTAACAGGTGTACAACAGGTTTTGGAACTATCACCCACAGCATAGAGTGAACCACCTAATGATGATGAGAGTACGAATTTGGAAAACACCAAAACAAAATAATAGTAAAAGGGCAGGGAAGAGAACTACCTACATAAATCCTCGGTGACTGGCATCCACGTATTACTTGATAGCTAGTGTCCCTGTTGAAATTGCTAGGATTTACATATTTCCACAGCTTCCCATATAATCCTAGACCTGTAGTTTTTTGTGTGAGTTAGAGCTCGAACATCTTCGAATATGACACATCACCATGACCCGATGATAGGGTGTGTTCAGCTATTGTTGGCTTATCTGGCTGGTTGAGACGGATATTTCATTGGTGTTCCTTGATATGAGTACCAATGGACTGGCAGGTTTGGCCAATGTATACCTTGCTGCACATACAGGGAATTTTGTACACCTCTGAGTTTAACAGTGGGGACAATTTGTCCTTGGTTTTACCTGAACTGTGAGCAGTTTTAGTGGCATTGCCAGACAGTTTTTATCTTGTGCTTCCGAAGGACCTTGTCAATTCACTATGTGGTATTGTGGATAAAAAGAAGGTAGACAGTTCCCTATACCTCTCCATTCTGTGAGCTTTGTTTAGTCATTCTTCTGGGATGCAGGGGCTCTATAAATCTGTACATCATTGTAATCATTACCCTTGAACGTGACTTTGAGAGATGGATGGAGATAGCAATTTGTGTGGGTAGGCTTATGACGGGTAGCATGTCCTAATAGTAATGTTATTGGCTTAACGTCCCGCTAACTACTTTTCCAGTTTTCGGAGATGGCGGGGCCGGAATTTAGTTCCACAGAAGTTCTTTTACGTGCCAGTAAGTCTACCGACACGAGGCTGATGTATTTAAGCACCTTCAAATACCAACGGACTGAGCCCGGATTGAACCTGCCAAGTTGGGGTCAGAAGGCCTGCACCTCAGCCGTCTCAGCCACTAGGTGGCATGTCCTAGGAAGCCGTGTGGGTTCTTTCTTACTAGAATATGTAAGAAACGAAGGCATCGATCCAGCTCTATCTCCATAGTGAATTTAATTGAAGAATGATGCTGATTTAGGTGGTTTAGAAATTGGTGAAATTTTTCAGAACCTTCTGTCCAGACCACAAATATATTGTCAGCATTCCTTCACCAAATCATTGGTTTGATGAACTCTGAAGAAATAGCTTCCTCTCCAAAATGCTCCAGGAAGAAAGCCACTTCGGGTAGAAGTGGACTTTCCATAGCCACACCAATCCCAATCATCCGTTCGTAAAATTGCCCATTCCACCAGAAATACCTGGAAGTCATGCAGTGGTGAAATAGCTTAGTCATGTTCTGGGGAACATGTGTTCAGTGAGACATGACCAAGTCAGTAGTCACTATAGTTAACAAGGATTCTGTATCAAAACTCTCCAGAAGTGCATTGGGCTGAAGGGTTATGATTAACAAATTATTAATGAAATATAGTGTGTCCTTGACGTATGATTTAGTATGTCCTACATGAGGCTGAAGCAATTTGCTTAGATATTTTGCCAGAGCAAATCAGGAGAACTTATCACACTAACTATTAGTCTGAGAGGAACATGTACTTTATGGATTTTTGGTAATCCATATAATCTTGGTGGCACTGTGTCTCCCAGAGTCAAATGTGGTAACCTCCTCTTTAAAAATTGAGGACTTCCTTAAGAGCTTCACGGTGATGTTGGACATACGAGTGGTAGGGTCACGTGAGCTCGGTTTGTCAACAGGCTCTGACAACATAGCCAAGGATACTCATCAGTATCCTTTACTACCACTGGGGCCAAGGATACTCATCAGTATCCTTTACTACCACTAGTGGAGAGTGTTGTAATTTCTGAATCATCTTTGAGTTTCTTCAGAGCTTTCTTCTTGCCTCTTGTTAAATTGGGCGCCCGCAGTAGACTTTTATCAGTCTCACATATTTCTGTTGTACCTCTCAGCCACATCTGGGTAGTTTGTGGATGGCTGTTTCAAGAGAAGTAATTAACTCCTCAGTCAGAATTTTAAAGAGAGCCCAGGTGGAAGATTCCCTATCAATTGTTTACCTAGTCCTTTCTTAAAGGAGACAAAAACAAAAAGGTCTAACTGCCTCAGAATCAGAGTTCAACTTCATATTTGGTTTTGCTGTGTGCCGCTCTGCAGGCAGTAAATGAAGGAAACACGAGTAGCTCTGATGTCACTGCGCTGTAAGCACCGAGAGAGCTAACGGCTCCATCCAGTTAATTGTTACAGTACGTGCGCTGTCATTCTTCCATTTATTTGTAGTGTTCTTTATTATAATCGAGTGTGATGACTGTCTGTCGAAATGCCTGCCTGTAGTGTGTACAGCTGTAAAACGACGAGTTGGAACTGAAACTGTAGAGAGAAAGAAATGAATTTCCGTAGATTTTCAGATCAAAGTAAGTCACCATGTAGGTTTAGAAGTTAGGTACAATTTTGCAGGAGGAAACATTTTTCTCCACTGGTATGGGAGCTTGTATATTAAATGCATTTTAAAACATATAGACTATGATGAAATGCAACTTTTGAAAATGAAGTTGGTACCTTTTGAAAAGCCAAAATTCAAGCCAATAAGATGTACGGCACCAACAGATGGATGTACTTCTCATGCAGGAATGCTAATTCATATGGAAGCCACTTCACAAAATACACTCTTGAGAGTACTCACCAGTAACAAAATAGAACAGGATGGAAATGTATGAGACTAAAAGACGAAGGGAGTTTGGTGACACAATATTAAACAGAAGTGATAACGATAAAGGTGTACACTTGTCATCCAAGCTGACTTGTTGCTGGTGTACTTGCATAGTAATGAATTGACATTTTAAAATAGCATGGCTTCCTAGACTTCCGCATTATCAATAGAGGTAGTTCTTCAGTTCCTTCCTTATTCTCAACCAGAGATCTTTAACATGCCAACATCGTACAGCATGGAGTGCCAAGGATTTATATATTTATTCATTCATTGTACCATTAAGAAATCTGATGCAGTCCGATTGCTGTGGGAAATGTGCGAGGACTACCTGCCCAGGTTCGGAGCAGGTTAAAGAAGTGAGGCCAAATTACCCAATTTGCAACGATTAGTATTGGGACAATGATTGGACGAAGCCAAAAGTAGGCTAAATCACTCGAGCTATATTCATCAACCTGTGAAAAATAGGGCTAATAATGGTCCGCCTGTCAATACAATTGATTATACAATTAGTATATACTCCTTAATACTTATTTGGAATTAAATAAATATGGTCAAGTTTATTAATACTCACTCAAGCTGTGACAGGTGGACATTGCCTGTATCCAGTAGACAAAGTGAAAAGGTACAAAAGCCTGTGACATTGGTGAAGGATACAAGCTCGTATACTATGGCACAACATCCTATCGACATGACATGGCAATTGCCGTCTCTAAGAGATTGTGTGATAACATCACCTGCGTAAACCGTATATCCAATCGCTTGATTGGCATCAGAGTTGTCACTAGGTCATGAATAGTACACACAGTCTCTTGTTATGCACCACAGGTAGAATGCCAATTAGAGGAACAAGATGGATTTTGGACAGAACTGGAGTCATACTTCCATTCTATTGACGCCTTCCAACATCTGTTAATCTGTGGAAACCTCAACAGCTATATTCACTACTCGAGGGATGGTTTTGAATGAGTATGTGGTGGGTTCAGATTTACAAGTAACAACTAATCTCATTTTGTTCCGTATTGAAGATACAATAAGTAAACTCTTTCAAGATTAAAATTATTGTGTCCACCTTTTCAATACAAATATATATTTTTAGTGGTTAAATTCTTCATGTTTCATTCATGTAGAATTTAACCACAAAAAATATATATTTGTATTGAAAAGGTGGACACAATAATTTTAATCTTGAAAGGGTTCAGATTTGGCGTGCCTAACGAAGCTAGTGAAAGTGCTTTTGAATTAGATTTGGCAAAAGTACGTGTTCTTCAAGAAATGCCTGTCCCACATTATTCACATAGTAGTGGTTGTTGCAGGTTGCAAATCGATTAGTGGATGGTAAAGAGGAAGAATGTACGACTAGTAATGGGATGTGAAGTAGTACCATTAGACAGCATCACTCCTCAGCACAGGCTCTCGTTCTTGAATTTCAGCAGCTTCCCTTTGCCCACCTCTGACCTGCCACCACCACAGAATGCATCAAGTGGTGGAAGCTTCATGGCAAGGCAACAGTGCTAATGAACACTGTATGTACCCTCGTGAATACTGACCTCGTTGTGAAGGATTTATAGTGAGTGATCGCTGCAATGAATTCGATCGAGTGCAAAAGAAATTAAAGGACTGATGAAACCAGGAAAGAGTTTCGTGGACAAACAGGTCTGATGGGTGGAATGACAAGGTCCAGTGCTCATTGAAGTCCAAGATCACCAAGAAGAACCAACACCTGGTCCGCTGTAGTGAACATATCATTTTTAATGTTATTGACACTACACTGTGTCTTCCATTGCTTAAACTTTTTACAGAAATTATTTTATTCAACCAGCTTTAACTTAAAAATTCTATTGATTGTACGTACAGCTTTTTAAGACCATTGTGTCATTACATTGTTTATTTTATTTGATACATTTATGTAATTTGCTTCATGCTGATGATGACCTACGACTTAGGTCAAAACTAGTCCCTGAATGTTAATATAAATGTATATCATGTATAATTTGTATTGAAAAGGTGGACATTAAATATAAGATATTTGACTATTATTGTAATTCACAGTTCAGTACGGACCGATAATCGTGAAATTCTTATCTTTTGATGGGTAGCGTTGTGGCCGGTGGTAAACAGCTGTTATCTCATGGCATGAATCGTTTGGCCGACTACCTCAAAAAGGTTACGTGATTGTTTTTCAAATTGGGAACTATGTTTGCCTTCTGTTACATCAGTAGTTAGTGTAATTTGTAGTAGAGAATTCTATATCCCTTTCGGACCGAGTACGCACAATTGTGCGGGTTCCATACTTGCCAACCCTTCCGATTTACCCGGAAACTTTCCGGTTTTTAACTTGTCTTCCGATTTTCCGATTTATTTTAAATTCTTCCTATTTTCGACCATTATAACTTCTAGTACGGCCAATACTCTTCCCCTAGAATAAATTCTTATGTGCTTGTGTAATTTACGAAATCTCATTTTCAAGTGTATTTATTTGATGCTTTATTTCGTGAATGTTTCGTCCGGTGCCTTCGTGTATCGTGTTTCCCGCTCACCACAGCAGCGTGTGCGAAGCCATCTTTATACAGCGCGCTGTTAACATCGTTTCTATGCGTAGTTCCGTCGGAGTGGTAGGCCACTTGTTCTTTCTTGCATTTCTATGCTTTCCCCCACTGCCAAAGTCGTATGTTAATAATGTATGAGACGTATTGAGTTGTTTTATATGTGGTAGTTTCGCGTATTTAAGTGCATCATTTTAATGAGTTGAATGTTTTTAAGGTGGTTGTGTCGGTGACAGTTTTCAGGTACTTTTCTCGTTATGGTCAAAAAATATAACAAACCTTATATCCAAGTGATCAGAGAAACCTATAAATTTCCGTTTATTTTACCGTCTGATAATGAAAGTACCGTACTCTCTCGCGTAATTAACGCCCTTGCATTATTTAAGCATCCCAATATTTTTGAGCGCAAAGTGGAGAAAAAGAAATGTTCACGTATTTGACGCACCCACAACTTCGAACATCCATCACGCAGCTCCGGATGCGTTTCGAAGTAAAGATGTCAACTACTCAAGTAGCAGGCTTCCTATTGCGAAAACGGCCATTCTAAATACAGGGCAACGTGCTGTTATTAGCGGGCAGGAAATCCCTCTGCACTAGTTTTACGAGTGTTTCGGGTGCGAGACATTCTGTGATCTCAGAATTGTTTGTCAGTTCACAGTATTCGAGTAATACTGCATCCTACTAACTCGAGGTGATCAGTTACGCCGAAACATACGGGAATAGGGCAGCGGGCAGCAAGTATTCAATGCCCAAATGAAAAACTTGCGCTTCCGCGGTAACAGACGTGCACTTTAAGCGGCCAACAAGTCTCGCAAAGCATTTCGCGGACCAAAACGCGGCAAGTTTCCGCAAGTGGAGGAGGATCTGCTTAAATATATGATTTTGTTACGCAACGTTGGATAAGCCATTTCTCTCGAAATGCAGAATTTTAAAGAATGTGAAATAACCGCTGCACATGGAATCAGTGTCTCGGATTTTTGAAGGTTAGCCGAGGCTTGATTAATTTTATGAAGAGAAATGGACTTCCTCTTCGGCGAAGATCATCATCGTGCCAAAAAATGACGAATCATTTAAACCATTTTCATTGCTTTGTGATTGAGAAGCGTAAAGAGAAGGAATATTTGATCTCCCTTATAGGAACCGCAGGTCAGACGCCAGTCAGTTTCCATATGCCACAAAGTCGAACAGTCGATAAGAAAGGAACATACAGCGTTATCGTACGCGCTACCGGAAGCAAAAAACGACGATGTGCTGCAAGGCTTGCTGTAACAGCTGATGGCAGAAAGCTTGCACCTTACATTGTTCTAAAACGAAAAACAATGCCTACAGCAAAATTTCCGCAAGTGATCCACGTTCGTATTCAAGAAGAAGGGTGGACTGACACGCCACTCGTACAAGATTGGTTACGAACTGTTTGGGGTAATGTAGCAGGGTCCCTCCTTCGAAGCCGGACTCTTTTCATGTTGGACAGTTTTTTTGATGATTATTTATTTATTTATTTATTTATCGTATGGCAAGTATACAAAATAAAAAGAAAATTTACACTATATACAAGGACAATAATGTTGGTAGCGTTCACATTTACAAATCAATGTCCAGTTGCTGTAGCCATTCTAAGAAGGGGGGTGTTGCACTGATGACATCTTGAGCTGGTCCACCATACTTCCTCAGAGGGCACTCCTCAATAATGTGCTTGTTTAAAGGTGCCTAACATCTAAGGTCATCGGCCCAGTTTTTTTTTTTTTTTTTTTTTTTTGCCGGTATGTCATTGTTATATTACATGAATTGTACTTTTATTAGTTCATGTTTATTTCACTTCAGGTCGTATTGTGAGCTCATAATGGGAAGAATATTTTCCAGTGTCGGTACTTCAATCCCACGTGTGTAACTTACCTGATGTGCCCTATTTGAATTTTCAGAAAAAATCTCACGCCGGAATTTTACGCCAAATGACGATAACCGCAAGCGAGTTGAACCAATTGTGTTTATATTATATTTGATGTATCTTTTAAATGTAAATGAATTGTAAATATCTGAATTCCTTGAATAATTTACGCATCCGAAGTTTTCGCCTGTATTTTTCGTCAAAAAAGTGCGTTAATTACGCGAGAAAATACGGTATTATGCATTTTGTTGCGTGTGTCGGTGTGACATAAATATTATTATTCGCTTAAGTGTCATAAATGAGAATGATTAGGTACATTTTCTTGTAACCATTTTTATGTTTTGGTAGTTTAAGATTTTATATTTAATGGTCAATTCGTATTTTAAGTGTAGATTTGTATGCCTTTTATCTTGACCTTTTTTCACCTAGACCGTGGAGGAATATATGTGCTGAAATCCAGGAATTAAAAAATCTTCCTATTTTTGGTTTCTAAAAGTTGGCAGGTATGGGGTTCGTATTTTAGTTATCCCTGACCGTATTTGATGTTTTTTCGGCGCTACACCGGACTGCAGTGATTGTGCAGGACACGTGGCGTGTATTTCAATTGATTTTAATATGCGCTTGACCGCCAGGGCGAAGGAAGAAGAGTTCAAAAAGCACAAATGATCGGCGAGATGGCAGGAAGCAGTAGTGCCGAAAGTAAGTATTTATTTACTGCGTTTATATTAATCTAGAAGCTTTACTGAATACCGGAATATATTCAATGAAGTGTGTACATTGGTTAGTGAACGTAAATTTTGAAGCTACACCATCGTACGTGATACGAGGTTTTGAATTTTGATACGCACAATTGTGTTGGTCCTGTTTTTCGGATGTTAGTTTTTATTTTGTAAAATAAACTATTAATATGTGTATTGAGGAGCATTTTAGTCAGTTCTTGACGTACAAACAAAAATTCACACCTCCAGTTTTCTTTCAGGTCTGAAAGGGATATACCGTCATTTAATAAAAAGTGCGCAAATTGTGCGTTTTATCATTGAAGCTGTTATTTGTGTGAATCAGTTGGCGACTACATTTTCGTTGTGGTAGGTCCAAACTTAGCAGTAAGCAAAGATGAGACGCGATGTAATTTAAATATTATGAAAGGAATTCTGAAATAAATTTTGCATGTGGTTACGAATTTATACTGGCATGTGACTACAATCAACCGTGTGATAAACTGGGCATCGCAAAATTAGGTTTAAAAATGCCGAAGGTAGCAGTTCTGCTGTGGACAGACTTAAAGAATATAAGAATGAAGGATTTATAATTTTTTGTGTCATTCTTATGTGCAAATATTGTGATTGTCACAGGAAAGATGCTTTAGACAAACATTGCAAATTGGAGAAACATTCATAATGCGGAGAAACTTCGCATCTTGAAGTTAGTTTTCCTAGAGTGGCCACATTGAAAGAAACATTATCAAATGCTAGTCGTGTGAAGGATTCAAAAGAAGAGTTAATTGTGGACACTACCACTGTGTTCGTGAAAGCTAACATACCTGTAGAAAAATGAGACACTTCTGCTATCCGTACTTGGCTTAATAAGTAGGCTATGTTCGCGGAAGTGGAGATTTACCTTCAACAAATCAGATTAGTCAGATTTACATCTCCATGAACGGTGAAATAAGGAGGGAGGAAATTATGGAAGAGCTAAAAAAGCAAAGATGTACTATGGGACGAAACAACTGACAAGAACAGTAGGTTTTTTTTAACAACCTACTTCATCCATTAGTACCAGTTGAAATGAACACCCATCTGGCTGCCTCTGTTATTCTAGATTTTGCCAGTAACGCAAATTGCACCAGTGCTATATTAGACACTTTGAGTTCCTACGAAATTGAACAGGAGCATGTAGTGGCAGTAGTTAAGGATGCTGCATGCTACATGACAAAATGTGTTACTACTGTTGAAGGACTGATTGAAGAAGTCAGTCATGTTCAGTGTTGGGCCCATAAAGTCAACCTTGTTGGTTGCATATTTGAAAACGAGCTGGATGAATTGAACATGTCTATAGTGAAGACAAAGAATGCCTTTAATAAATACACGAAAAAGAAAAAGCAACTACACTGCATTTCTGAGAGAGAAATATGAAGACACAGAACAAGAGGATGAAATTCAAGCTTTTCCATTGCCTGTGTGTACAAGATGGAATTCGTGGTTTAAGGCTGCAATATATATGGCCACACATATGGAAGATCTGATAGAATTTTTCAAAACATTGGAGGATTCAAATCTGGGGTCAAATTTTTCCAACTAGCAGAGACTTCAATAATACAATTTATCAAATTACAAGCAGTGTATGTTTCTGTTGTTGGTGCCTCTCTTATGGACTTGCTTAATTTCTTGGAGGGATCTAAGTACCCTACAATTAATTTACTCGCTGGAAAGCTAGATGAGCTTGAGGTAAAACTCACGCTATTAGGCGTCCGTATTCAACCCAACAATCCTCCAGAACTTGGGAACAGCTTCCTCGAAAGATGAAGATAATGGTTAAGTCCAAGCTTACGTGTGTTGTCCAGTCAGATCTAGTAATAGTAAGGACTTTAAGGACTACGGATCCAGCCAGCAAGACTGTAAAAGCCATTGGGCCATTGTTTGATCCTCGGCATGCGCCTAAGAACGTATCTCCTACACAGCTGCTCCAGTTTAAAAAGAATGCCCCGTTTGTTAAGAGGATGGAGTCTCAACAGTTTTTAGAGGCTCACAGCATTTACCTGACTGCCATCAAGAACCAACTGCATCAAGAAGATTATGTGAATGTTCCAGAGATCCTCTTGGGATTAAGGCTTGCTCACCAAGACTTTGCAACTGCTGCGTTAAAATGTGTGGTATCCATGTTCAAATGTGGATTCTGAAAGATCATTTTCAAAATATGGTATCATAGTAGTGATGGGAGGCGACAATTGACAGCTGCAAGTGCTGAGACACTGACCATGATCTTTCAATGATTTCACTGCAGTATTCAGATAAAACTTGAAAAAGTTAACTTGTATTAATTTAGCATGTATTTCTCGAGATGCTGCTTGGAGGTGAATGTAAAATAAAAATGTGACTTCTTTATGCGTGTTTTCTCATTCTTGCATAGGCACATTTAATGGTTTACCTGCTATTTTGTTTTTTACTGTCAGGTCAGGTACATCCTGCTACCATATGTGACAGTAGACAGTACTACCTGCGGCTGTCTGGCCGAGGGTTGGGCGGCTGTTACCAAACCTGACAAACTAAGGGAGAACCAATGGCTATGGGCAGAGGAATTCACCCTTAGGGGGCTTGTTGAAGCCATTGTTTAGAAAATGACACGTAAATTCAACTGGAAGCTGCTGCCTTGCAGATGTGGCAGGAGACTGCTAAAGGCTAAGGGAGATAACCCTGACAGGAAATCTTCTCTAACGTTAGGCCTCTAATGTTAGACAACAGCACCCGCAGACCCACACCAGGTATGATGGCTTACAGCCTGATGATTGGCCAAGCCTTGCGATAGTGCAACAACCCTGGAGAAGACAACACATTCGAACAGGAACAATCAATGTACTGAGTTTGACTGGGAAATGTGAAGAGTTAGTGGACATCATGGAGAGAAGGAAAATATCAATCCTAGGACTGAGTGAAACTAAATGGAAAGGTAAAAGGTAGAAAGACTTCAGGAAAAACTATACCCTCCAGTGTTCTCCCCAGAAATTTTCATCAACGGGTGGCAGGAGTGAGTAGCTGGGCGGGGAATATTACATAAAAAAATGAATGATAAAATGTCAATTTATTACCCTCAGGGTATTAACAGTAATATCAGATTGGTAAACATTAACCGCAAAATATAACTATTTTAGTGTTATCACGAACAAGACATAACAGAGTACTTTGAACTTCGAGAATTATTTTGAACTTCTAGTGTTCTACTGCTCGAACGGGTTGCTTTCCATCGCACTGACGCAGATAGGTCTTGTGGCGATGATGGGATAGGAAAGGGCTAGGAGTGGGAAGGAAGTGGCTGTGGCCTTAATTGAGGTACAGCCCCAGCATCTGCCTGGTGTGAAAATTTGAAACTATGGAAAACCATAGTCAGGGCTGCCGACAGTGGGGTTCGACTGTGTCTACTTCTTTTTGTAGTGCCTTCTCCATTACTGAAGGCTGACCACAATTACAGCGAAGTCGACTACTGTTCGTTCATAATCATGTAACATAGGGGCTTACCCACTCGGTTGCTGTGGAGTGCCATATGCGCCTGTGACGTCATGCGGAATTGAATGCTCGCATGCAATTGCACGTTAATCCAAACACTACTCGAGCACTACACTACGTGGCAGTCAAACTAAACATTTAACCTCCTGTGTAATTGAGGCAATTATGCTGATAATAATGAAGATTTACCATGTAAATAAACAGCTTTACAGAATGTGCATTTTAATTTGGAGCACACATTGATTCAAATATGTATGAATATTATGTAACTACCAATTACCTAGCTTATGTTAGCCAAGCAGCCTGTAAAAACATCTAAAAGGTCCTGGGGACAATACTGCCCTCTGCTGGAATGGTAACAACAGAGAGATGAGAAATGGAGTAGGATTGATATTGTCTAAAGAGTTAGATGGTATTACCTTGGGGAAGAGAAGCTGACACTGGTGCAAGTATATGCCCCTCAGACAGGTTGCAGTCAAGATGAAAATAACAAGTTTCTTGACCTAGAAGAGACAATCAGTGAAGAGAAGGCAATCATTATTGGGGACCTCAACATACAGCTCAGGACAGACAGGAATGGCTATGAGAAGGTGATGGGACCACATGGCTAAGGGAGAAGGAATTCAGAAGGGGAACAACTCCTAGACTTATGCACAAGAAACTGTTTGGTAGTAAAGAACATTGGTTCTACAAAAGAGTCAGTCACAAGATTACCCGTTACAGCTGGGATGGAAAGAGCAAGACTGTCATTGACTGTCATTACAGATAAAGACAGAAGTAGACTTGTGATTGATGTCAAGGTGATTCCAAGTGAGAACCTCAATACCGAGCACTGGTTATTAGTAGCAAATCTGAAAGATATTAATGTACCAAAGATAACAACCAAGAAGTTACCCAACTACAAGAGATTGGCAAAAGGACCGACTATCAGGTCCGTATAAGAGGACAACTGCCTACAGAAGAAGTGGAGAGTGGTGAGGTAGAGTGGACAAGATTTAAAAACACCTTGATAAAAGGAGTAATAGAGGTTTGAGGGAAGACAAGTGCGAGAGTAAGGGAAAAAGACACACCCTGGTGGAATGAAAGAGTAAGATCCTCAAAGGAAAGGAACAAAGAACAAGATAGAGATAAATCCAAGCCAGAACAAGTAAGGGACAAGGGGGAGATCAGATACCTGGAGCAAGTTTATCGGGACAAGAAATTGAGAGTTAAAAGCGTAGTAGAAGAGAAGATAAAGTGCTGGGAGAAATTTACTCAAAAACTGAAGGAAGATAGCAGAGGCAATATGAAACTTTTGTTCAGAGTGATCAAAAACAAAAGGAAATCAGTTGAAAACATCAAAGCAATTGAGGATCCTAATGGAAACCTAGCCAGGAAAGAAGAGGACATCAGAGAGTTAATGAAGAATCTTTTGATCACCTATTGAACAGGACAGAAGCAGATCAGAGAACAAAAGAACCAGCTGTTGAAACCTGCACAGAGGAACCTCCCATTAAATGGGCAGAAACAGAAGCAGCCCTTAAGATCCCCCAGGAATCGAAGTCAGCACGGACATGATTAAAGCACCAGGAGTCCAGAGTTTACATTGGCTACACAGAGTGCTTAATACAATTTGGAAAGATGGCAAGATACCTACTGATTGGAGCAAGGGTGTCATTATCCCCCTGTTTAAGAAAAGAAATCGCCGAAAATGCTCCAACTACCGGGGAATAACACTCCTTTCTCATGGGCTTAAGATTCTTAAGAACATCTTAGAGAGCAGATTGCGAATCATCTTAGAGCCACAGTTTGAAGAGGAACAGTATGGCTTCAGGCCTAACAGGTCTACAACAGACTTAATCTTCAGTGTCCTTATGTTAATGGGAAAATATTGGGAAAAAGGTAAAGATCTGTTTATGGTTTTTCTTGACATTGAGAAGGCATATGACAGCATTGCAAGAGAGAAGATATGGAAATGCCTGAGAAAAAGGAATGTGCCAGAGGACTAGTGAGGAAAGTTCAGATGCTGTATGAGAACTGTACCAGCTGTGTGCGATTGGGTGATGGGACATTCATCCTGGTTCAAGACTAAAGGTGGAGTCCAGCACTGCACTTTCCCCATTATTGTTTGTCAGCATCCTGGATGACATAATGAAGAACATCAAGAAAACCTCTGGTGAACTAAAAGCAATGGCCTTCGCTGATGATTTTATGATATGGGGATGAGGAACAAGTACAGTCGAGACTCAATGAATGGAAGGTTAAGTTCCAGGAGTTCAGTTTCAAGATAAAATAAACAGAGAGGGACGACCAGCGAACATCATGCTAGGAAACCATCCTAGAAAGTGTGGGAAGCTTTACATACATCGGCAGTGTAATATCTCGAGGTACACTAGCCACAAAGGAGGTGGTAAATAGAGTGCAGAATAGCTCTCACTTTTACCAGCAAGTACGAACACTCCTCTGGGATCCCAAAGTTCCTACAAAATCAAAACTGGTGATGTTCAATCAGTACTTCATACCAATCTTAACCTATGGTATTGAAACCTGCACCCTCACTAAGAAAGACTCATCAAGGTTGCAGGCATCCAAGATGTTCTTAGGTCCACAATTCAAAAAACCAAACTGGACAAGTTAAGGAATGATGTGGTTAGGAAGGAAGCTGGGATTGTTAAATCATTGTTAGATCGGATCAGCATGTCCAGACTGAGGTGGTTTGGGCATGTAATGAGGATGGAGCCAACAAGGACAGCATATGTTAACTTGGAGAGACATTTGGCAGGGAAATGGATGGTGGGAAGAACAAGAACCCACTGGATGGACATCATAAAGATGGACATTGCAGATCTGGGAAGAACACTGGAGGACATCATTAACAACAGAACGTATCTCAATAAGACAGAATGGAAGAGGCTTGCCAACAGTACTCGGGAAACTGGAACTGTAAAATGATGACTATTTTTTATTGATTTATAAGATTTAAATGCACTTATTGTATAAACCTAATCGCTTTCCAAACTTTAACTGTTTTGCCAAAAAAGATAAAAGCATAAATCAACAAACCATTGAAAAAATAACAACACTTTCTAACACTTCCAGTCATTTCTAACGAATTCCCACATTCATCTATCCCCACAGTCAACCAGTGCAAAGTGCAGTTCTACAACTCACAACCTGCTGAGTTTGCAGCTGCCATCTGCACAATAAGAAAAACAGCAAATCAACTTAACCTGATAACACCCCTATTGAAGTTTGAAAGGAGATAAGGCAATGTGGAACTGATTTTCTAGCAAAATTCATCGAAGACAGTGACATACCATCCACCTGGAAAACCAGTATCACCGTGCCAATCTGGACAAGCAAGGGTGACGTTACTATCTGTGCCAACTACCACTCAGTTCGTCTCTTCTACCACACCATGAAAATATTTGAGGAGATGATTGAGCCACACCTATAAGCATCATTACCGTTTCATTAAATCAGTGTTGCTTCATTAACCCTTTCACTCCGGTCGACTGCTGTTGCAGTCGGTTGGAAGCTGTGCCATGTACCCGGTGGACTGCTGTAGCAATCGTGCTGGAGCCGTGCCTCGTAGCCGGTCGACTGCTGTAGACGGCTGTTTACCGTTTCACTACGATAAACTGCTGGGGAAGTTCGGACTTGGAGGTCTCTCGTGGCTGTCTTGGAAGTCTATAGTTAAGACTATGATCATCAGATGACAGCAGTAACCAGTTCGAAGACGAAAGCAATGTGTCCGCTATGTTACTCACTTCGCACCTAATTGTTCCCCTGTGCTGACGTGCTTGTGCTTCTTGACTTAGCTTTCAATCACTTTGAAATTGTGAAAGCCGTGATGATGGAGGAAATATATACTTCGGAGGAAGCTCTTGGCCTCATACTGGGTAGTGACTTTGAAGATGATGATAGTTCTTTGTCATCTGATTCTGTTGACGGAACGACTTCAATCACACCTACTTTAGGCACGTTTTCTACTCCAATTACCGCTTCATTGTTTAAAAGGTTGGACTACTTCGACTATTTGACTGAAGATGAAGATAGTGAGGATGAAGTTCAGGTACCTGAACCACCGAGCAGAAAACTAAATTGGATAAAAGGAGAACCGGAATCCAAAGAAACATAAGTTTTACGCAGCTAATTCCAGATTGAAGAGTTTACTTGACATTGCTAGCATGTTAAGTTTCTTTCAGCTGTTTTCAACATGCATATCAAGACTCTTCTGTGCGAGCAGAGTGAAAAGTGCTAAAAATATAATCATAAGTATTGCACCGAATGTGCATTACAAATGAAATAAAATACTTTAAAACACTGCCTGTCCTCTCTTTATGCCACGAGCAGACCACGGACTGGAGAGCGGAGCGAGACAAGTATTATTATTACAAGTTATAAATCTCATTTTACAACCGTATTGGAGTTCAGAGTAATAAATTATTATAATTAAAAAACCACCTTTCCAATACACAAAATCCTTATAATTAGGATGAAACCATTTTGATTACAAATTGGACATGTTTCGCTCAGTCTTAGTGAGCAACATCAGCAATAGGTAACATAAATCATTGGTGGGTCAGGGCCCTGATCCTGTCGTATATCACAAAAGAATGTCTAATATACATGGATAAAAATATATGAATTTAACACTTTAAAAATAATCAATAAGATTGTGTCTATTAAAACAAAAATTGATCATTAAAACTGCTTGAAATGTAAAAATGGAATGGATGACTTGAAATGTTAAAAGTAATATATAGTAATTAGATGTTCTTAAAAATCGTTGTCCAATGTATCTACGCTCGATTGTATTAGACTGTTTATGATAAAATCAGTTTTTCACATCAGGGTGAGCTCTTATTATAAACTATGTTGCTGTTTTTTAAGAATAAACATGATGATAAACGTTAAAAATCACGTATGATAGTTGAAAAACGAAGTTCACTGGTGGTAAAACATTATATTTCTAAAAGAATGTTTAAAGAATAATCTAATTCCAAAATTCTTAAGAAGCTCACAAAGGAAAAATAATTTCTCTTCCAGTTTGCTGAATACTCAAAAGAAAGTAAATTACATTTGGTTGAAAAACAAAATCAAATTACACTATAAGAAAAAGGCATTTTTGAATGTACAGCTTTATAATGCGCATTTAGAGATTTCTTCGAGCGTACCTCCATTAGAATGGGACTCCTATTCTAAATTCGTTAATGAGAAAGTATCGGTTGCAATGAGCAATAAGCAATTTGTTTTGGAGAAAAAACTAAAATTTCTCAAGGATTCACAAATAAAATCCGTCAACTCTCACAGAATGAATAATTCACATGCACGCCAGTTAAACAACATTCCCCCCACTGTCAATCTATCTAACACCACACTCTCCAGCAGTAAAATGGACCTCTTGAATAAAGGCATGAAATTCAACTGGCCCAACCCCAATAAGTCTGACGACCTCATTACCAGTATTGCCGAGGCTGAATCTAGTATTTTAAAACTCCCAATCGAACAACAAAATGACGTGAAATACGAAGTAAAGAAGAACCTCCCCTCTTTAGTTAAAGAATTGAATTCCAAGTCACTATCAAACTTTAACAAACAGATAACCGGACTTAAGTGTAAAATTAATAACAACAATATCATAGTCACAAAAGCAGACAAAGGTCCCACAACGGTACTAATGAATAAAGAAGAATACATTAGCAAAACCGAAAACTTTTGCACTGAAACCTATAATATAGTGGAAAAAGACCCCACATTAAAAATGCAGAGAGACCTTAAGAACTTGTTAAAGAAATCTTCTTTTCTTTTACAAGAGTACGAACAACAAAAACTTACCATAATGAACCCTAAATTACCCACAGCCAGAGCTTTACCAAAAATACATAAACAAGGGATTCCAATGCGCCCCATTATAAATTGTAGAAATAGTCCCACATATAACGTTTCAACATTTTTGCATTGTTTCCTCTACAAGCATTATAATTTCAACAATAAAGTCTACATAAAGAATTCTGTCGATTTCTGTAACAAATTGTCCACATTCAAACTAACAGATAATCACGTTATGGTATCTTGTGATATCACTAACATGTATTCAAACATACCCGTATTTGACACAGTTGAAAAATGAAAAATCTAACCTTATGAAACATAGCATTCTAAGCAGATACGAAATAAACGATTTCATTAATTTATTGAAATTTGTACTCAACAATAACTATTTCACATTCAATAATAAAATATATCATCAAAAAGGATTAGCAATGGGCGACCCAATTTCCGGCATTCTCACCAACATTTTTATGGACGATATGGAAACCAAATTAATAATTAATAAAATTAACGGCGTAAATCTCTGGCTGAGATTTGTGGATGATACATTCGTAATCATAGATAAACAGTTGAATAATAGTGACAATGTACTTAGGCTTCTTAACAACCTTAACCCTAGTATTCAGTTTACTAAAGAGGACGAGATCAAAAACTCCTTAAACTTTTTAGATTTAATTTTGACTAGAGATAAAGATAGGTTCACTTACCAAATTTACAGGAAACCATCTGCCGCCCCTATAACAATAAAAAGCGAATCTTTGCACCCTCACTCCCATAAGCAAGCTACATTTTACAGCTTGATTCACAGGGCCATCAACATCCCCCTTTCTAAAGCTAATCGAGAAAAAGAAATACGTTTCATCAAAGAACTAGCCATGATGAATGGTTTTAAACCTGATATGATCACCAGAATCATAGGTAAAATTAGATTAGAGAGTTCAACTACACTAGTTCCCGAAAAAACCAAAAAAACAAATTTTGCTATTTTTACTTTCACCAACCCAGCTATTTACATGTCACTAAACCATTAAATAAGCATAATATTAACATTGCATACCGAACCTGTAACACCAACCGTAACATCTTTTTTAATTCCAATTCCGTCAATACATTTTACGACAAATTCTCAAACTCGGGAATATATAGACTTAAATGCACACAGTGCAATTTTTCTTATATAGGGCAAACTGGCCGCAGTTTTAGAATAAGGTATTTAGAACATTATAATGCCCTGAAACACAAAAAGCATTCCGCTATGAGTATTCACATGAGGGACACAGGGCATAATTTCAGTACTATCGATCAAGATATGCAAATAATCAAATACGTAAATAAAAGTAGTTTAATGACCGGGTATGAAAATGCTTGCATTTCCTTGGACCAATACTTTAATAAAAATAGTAATTTAAATGAAGTCTCGGACATTAACAGCCCCATAATTGAGCAAATCCCCAAACTAATTGCTAAATTCGGAATTAATGCTAATAATTTCATGAAGATTTTCCATTATAAACATGCTTTCAATCCTCCCGTAGCAACAGCAGCCACACCCACAACGCCTCCTACCATTGCATCCTCCCCATTGGCCGACAACTCGCGCAATGTCCCGCCTCCCTTCCCCTCACCGCTACCTTCCCCGTCTCCACGACCGCATTCATACAACACACGCAGCAATAAGTCAGTTACCATCAAACCTCAGTAAACAACCAAGGGACCAGTTCACACACGGGTAAGCATGTTCCGTTATCATCTCCTTACAGTGCTACAGTCTTTAAATTTCCAATAGCTGACACTCATATTATTTCCCCTTTTTCTTCTTTTACAGGATACATCCGTTTTAAATTTCACATACTAGATCAGTAATTCTCTGTTAGGAGAACAATGTCAAAACTCTACTGCACATATGATAACTGAAACACAACTCAAGGAATCCCATAAAGGCTAATTTACGCCGATCCAGACGATGTTTTACCATCAGTGAACTTCGTTTTTCAACTATCATATGTGATTTTTTAACGTTTATCATCATGTTTATTCTTAAAAAACAGCAACATAGTTTATAATAAGAGCTCACCCTGATGTGAAAAACTGATTTTATCATAAACAGTCTAATACAATCGAGTGTAGATACATTGGACAACGATTTTTAAGAACATCTAATTACTATATATTACTTTTAACATTTCAAGTCATCCATTCCATTTTTACATTTCAAGCAGTTTTAATGATCAATTTTTGTTTTAATAGACACAAATAATCTTATTGATTATTTTTAAAGTGTTAAATTCATATATTTTTATCAATGTATTGTACCCGCTCAAAGCCTGAGTCCCAACCAGCATTTATCTCAGGGAGTGTTACGGTCCGAATCCATCGCAACTAATACTCAGTAAAAAAAATATTTTGAGATATAAGATCTCAAACTAAATGTAAGGGCGCCATCCAATCAGTACTACAGGGTTGAACGGGACACTCTAATCTTTATCTTTAAGGCTCATCATAAAACACACAAATTATATATATTCAGATCAAAGGGAAATTATGAAGGCTCCATCCTAGGGATGGGGATGGATATTTAAACGGTCACCAAGGGTTTACTATTCTACAAGAACAAGAACCTGGAACTGTTTCCTTGCAGATGCTAAAGGAGCATTTTATTTAAGTAAACAAATTAAATTTTACACACAATCAAAATCTGTTGACCCTTGATTTGCCAGTAATTTGGCAAATTATTCCTGAAAAATGATTACATAATATTTGTCACTTTTGACCACCCTTCCATTTGGGTGGTAGAACCGTTGATATCTGAAGGTATCAGATTTACCTTCGTTAACACCATGACCATATTTGATCATGGACCACTGATCTCTATACATGGATTGCTGGTAGCTTGGTTAGCAGTAAGCCGAATAGAAGATGACTGGCGTAGTAAGATGGCAGCGAGCGCACGGTGCAGTAGACCACGAGGAGCGCGCTTGCTTTGTTTATGCTTAGTTCAGTGACGCCAGGTCTCTTGATTGTAGTTCCACGGGTGTTCTGTGCTGTGTTATTGCAAAGTAAATAGTAGTGTATTTTACGAATTTAAGTTCGTTGCCTTGTAGTATACTTGTGGATTACAAAATTCAATTTAAATATGTATGTATTTATCTGAAATATGAATGAAGAAACATTCTACGGGGTATTAATATACCGCAGTATTCAGCTTATGGATGTACAAACAGAACCGATCAGCAGAAGGAGAAATCATTTCATCGGGGAGTTTTAATAATAATGTTATTTGCTTTACGTCCCACTAACTACTTTTTAAGGTCTTCGGAGACGCCGAGGTGCCGGAATTTAGTCCCGCAGGAGTTCTTTTACGTGCCAGTAAATCTACCGACACGGGTCTGTCGTATTTGAGCAACTTCAAGTACCACCGGACTGAGCCAGAATCGAACCTGCCAAGTTGGGGTTAGAAGGCCAGCGCCTTAACCGTCTGAGCCACTCAGCCCGGCTCGGGGAGTTTTATACTGTACATAAGAATCTTCCTAGGGTAGTGTTTTGAGTTTTAGGTTTATTGTATCTTATTTCGCATATTGTCCGCCTCTGTGGTGTAGTGGTTAGCGTGATTAGCTGCCACCCCCGGAGGTCCGGGTTCGATTCCCGGCTCTGCCACGAAAATTTGAAAAGTGGTACGAGGGCTGGAACGGGGCCCACTCAGCCTCGGGAGGTCAACTGAGTAGAGGTGGGTTCGATTCCCACCTCAGCCATCCTCGAAGTGGTTTTCCGTGGTTTCCCACTTCTCCTCCAGGCGAATGCCGGGATGGTACCTAACTTAAGGCCACGGCTGCTTCCTTCCCTCTTCCTTGTCTATCCCTTCCAATCTTTCCATCCCTCCACAAGGCACCTGTTCAGCATAGCAGGTGAGGTCGCCTGGGCGAGGTACTGGTCATTCTCCCCAGTTGTATCCCCGACCAAGAGTCTGAAGCTCCAGGACACTGCCCTTAAGGCGGTAGAGATGGGATCCCTCGCTGAGTCCGAGGGAAAAGTCGAACCTGGAGGGTAAACAGATGATGATGATGATGATGATGATGATGATTTCGCATATTCCGGGAGCAAAATGGCAATTACTTTTTGTAGGTTTCCTTTCTCGAGACCCGAACATCTAAGATCATCGATTAGGAGTATCAGGCGGGAGAATTGGGAGCCTTCTAAAACAGCTATTCTCTGCTCGGATCACTTAGAGGAAGACTGTTTTGATAGAAATGGACAAAGTGTTACACCTTAGAAGTGATGTACAGCCAACTGTTTTCAATTTTACTGAACATTAACTGCAAGTAAAGATTTACTTTTTTTTTTTATTTCTCATAATTAAACTGACGGTTTCGATGAAATAATTGACGTGACCTTATAACAATCTTAGAAAATGAAGTCTGGAGGAATTCTAGACCTTATTTACATCAGTAATAATTATGGGTTTCAGACACTGGAGTGGTGGGAGAAGGGAAAGTGTGGTGGGTGTTTGGGGCTATCCCATTATACTATTCATGGTATTTGGGACTCTTTTAACTGGTGTTACATATTTCTCTATCGCTTTGCTAGCTGAATTTAATTAAAGAGGTCTGTAATAGTAAATTGACAAGTTTTGAATATTTGCTGGTTTTATAATGTGTACATTTGCTTCAATGATATTTTAATTTGATAATATGCGCGTTATTTCATGGAAACAGGAAACAGAAATTCATTATCAAGCACCGATTACGATATGTCGAATCTAGGCCTGTATATTGAGCTACGTTTATAGGTACATCATTTTAAGAATGCATAATTTCGTGGCATACATGTATACAATTTACAGCAATGTTTCCAGAAACTGGTTTTCACTCGTATTGTGTTACCGATCGCTAATTGCATGTATTCAGCACCTAAGTTAATATTTGTCGGCCGTTATTATACACTCATGTTTATTGCTATCCCGGAGATTTACTGACCTCGGAATGACGTGTCAGTGATCCCAATGTCCTTATGCTTTGAGTGAACATGTCTCTATATTTTTAATTATTCCAATGCGCCATTTATTGCGACTTAAAATTGACTATATTATCATTGCTTCCCCATAAGGAAAGCTCTAGGTTGGGTACGCCAACATGGCGAACCGCGCGCTCAACTTGGCGTACTTTCTCCTGCAGCGGAGACCTGCCATCAGCGATCCATGTATAGAGATCAGTGTCATGGACCAATTACCTGTTGGCTAAGTAGGCGCGATCACATGGACCATGTTATCGCTTCCACTTTGATTGAGATGAGATCAACCCGGGAAACTACAAACTCTCCCCGGGTTCCTAACCAAGATATGCTAATCGTTAGTTGAAGGAATACGACAAAGGAACTCTAATCTAATGGTCCAGATGTAGGGATTTGCCTTCATTTTACACATATTAACTTATTATTTACAACCAATTGACATTATTACGTTAATTCGCCAGCTGACTTCCCTAGTATCGTCCATCATCATCATCATCCGAAATAATAAGAAAAATAAATAAAAAAATATTTTATTAAATATTATTATTATTATTATTATTATTATTATTATTATTATTATTATTATTATTTGTGGAGATCATGATTATCGTAACCCGTAATCATCCTCGGAATAATATTTCAACTTTTCGCGATTTTTATTTTCATCTGAAATAAATAAAAGTAGCTTCTTTGATTATTATTCTTCTCCTTCTTCAAATATTCTCATTATTATTATTATTATTATTATTATTATTATTATTATTATTATTATTATTATTATTAGTTAAAAATCTCAAATTTTTCATTTCAACTCCCAACATCATTATTATGTCCAAAATATAAAAAAAAGTAAATTCTTCTTCTTCAAAAAATATTTTTTTAATATATTTATTATTATTATTAATTTAAAAAAAATTAATTTCGCCTGTTACACGGTAGTCCACTCTTAATATGTTTAACGCATAACCCCTTTTACAATTCCGATTTATTTTGGCACTAATCAATCCAGATATGATTTACTTGGAATATTATTATTATTATTATTATTATTATTATTATTATTATTATTATTATTAATAGTATTATTATTCTTCCGAGAATCTTTATTTTTATTCCCCATCTTTATAATTTAGTCACATATGTTCTCTCCCAAACAGAAATCCCCCAAGATCCGAATTCACATCGGTCGGGACATAATAGTGTTCGAACCCGCAACCTTATTTTCGTACTGTCGTTAATTCATGGAGACCATATGCTCCTAAGACAATTCTCAAATCCCATAACACCTCGCAGTTGGGCAAATACCTCCAATCTGTGCAAGTATTAAATTATTCCTTCCTTTTCCATTTTGAAGTCCATTTGTCCATTGGAACTCAAGACATTTTCACTAATTAACCCTCGGTGTGTGGACTCTATTCTGCCACTCAAGACACCGGTATATAAATACAACCTCTATGTGGGCCTTAAGATCCATCTATTTCTTCATCAACGTCAGTACAATTCACTTTCATTTCGGGCCGGATTTCTGTCCCATAAAACTGCAAATCTCAACCTTTGGCTCAAATCACTCTGGGCTTCAAACATAGCGTGACCATATTATCAAAATGCCTATCTCGTTTCTACCACAATTTATTTATGATTGTTATGGAGTCCAAAACGTTAAATCAAAAATTAGTGTTAAAACCGGATTCACTGCCCAAATTATAATTATTCACGGCACATGTGATCTCCACATTTAAATTACTTTAATTTGCAATCATTCTATCCAACTAGGCCCGTGCCTTTATCCTCAAAGATTATTATTAAACACGCCTTTACACATTACCAAATTTTAATGTACTACTTCGACACTTGTACAGATTATTATTATTTTGTCCACTGGCGAACTTCGCGATATTTACAAACAAATCAATGGACTTCATTCCGTCCCACAACAATTTAAATCACTTGGCAATCCTACCTCTGGATTATCTTAACAACATGCCTTAATATCTATAAAAGTTCCCCGATAACGGAAAAACACTTTGGAAGCACTTCTAAATGAATATTAACATTATCTTTATGTGAAACGTGCTCCATATCATATCAAACAACTCAAGCACTTGAATGAACAACTCAACCCTACTATACTCTATTTAATAATCAAAATTATGATGAGTGCTCGATCTAATCACGTACATATTAATTTGTCCCTTTGTCTATCTATCTTTGAATTTATATGAGCCGGAAACGGCTCGTTTCACAATCAAGTTACCATGATAAAATATGATTTCCTCTCCCTAACGATAGCAATCTACAAATATGTTAAAAGGTTACTCATCTCTGCCATTGTAGTCTGCTAAAACTGGACGAGAAGCACAGGCCCCGTCCAGTCTTTAGCCCTGCATTCCACTGGTATTCATGCCAGCTTGAAGAATTAATCCTTGACCCTTTTCAACTTTACACATTTTGAATAAAAACAAATAAAATAACTGTTGCACTCTGGAATAATTTCCACCCTAAATTCTACTCACAAATTTTACACTCTCGGCCTTGTATCTAGCCCACTTAATGTAGATATACATTCTTCATTCCTTTCCCGGACACTAGGAACATGAGATACCTCGGGATCCCCTTTAGAGCGGCCCGTGCGCGCACTTGAATTTCCCGTCTCACGTTCGTGTAGCTGACCAGGTATCAGTTTAGAATCGACTGTTTACTAGGTGACATAAACACTCGTGACCGTTCTCATGTAACGCACTTCCTAATCTGTTGGTAGAATCTCACACTCCGTAAGTTATGCTTTACTGAGTCCTGTCTATTTGAAACACTTCATACTAGTATACTGCTCAAGACAGTAATATGAGCTACATCACGTCATGAATCACTGTACTATGTAACAATATAATACTTCGAACCCTACTCCACGAGTAAGTACACACTCGCACCCCTGTCGTAATCACGGCTCAAACAAAATATCAGAAGTTGTCACGCACCCCTGGCATGGTGACCGCTCGAACGCTTTGTTAAAAGTAGTTACGCACCACTGGCGTGGTGACCGCCTGAACACTTTGTCAGAAGTAGTTGTCAGTCCTTGTCCATGACCTCATATTTATATTTGTATCCCCTCTCTTCCGAGTTCACCGTAGTTCATCTTGGGACGCGCAGTCCCGATATCTTCATACGACACTTTGCGGTTTGGCCCGTGGCTTTAATATATGATCCAATGATGTAATTATGTTCTCAAATGCTCTATACCAATTCTCAACTATTATCGTTCGCTGGTAATGGATATATTCGCGAATTTAGCTGCCGTATCCCGGCTCAGGATTTCGCGCTCTTTTGTGGCTTCCTTTGCCTTCAGCCAATCAATGAATAGCGTCCATGAATTCTCAGAATTACACCATGCAATCTCCCGCAATTATTAACTTTTTATAAGTTTTATGGTATAGTAAGGCTCCTAAATTCCACTTTATTCTGAATTGATAATTCACTTCCTTCTATCAGTTTAATCCACGGAGTTAGCCTCGCTAGTGCTTCTTACAATACGAAGTTGTCACCTTGCTTTGGTCAAGTGAATTTTTCCATTGGTCCACCTAAACCACGTGACCGGGAAGGCTCATATTTTTTTCTTCCAGTGCCAACCCCGCGTTCAACTCCCGCTAGTTACATGGAGATACCCGGCCATCATTTCTCAGAAATTTGCACCCGGCTCTCTGCGCTCTTGTCACTACCTATTCGGCCCGGGGCTATGAAAACCTTCCGCAACTAGTCAACAACTCGTGCCTTTCTCTTTCCCCCTCATCACGATTTCTGAGAATTCTAATTCTGCTGTTCATTGTTTTTGTTAATCTCAATGGAGACAACAGTCTGTGGTATGGTGAAACCTGCCATCTCGGCCTGGCCTGTTCTTACTGTATGTACAGTACGATCTTCTTGTTTCTGAAAATGAAATATATATTCCTCCATAACTAATTATAATTGCATGACGCTTATCACACCCCCCACCAGGGCGCAGTATATTAGACATTCTTTTGTGATATATGACAGGATTAGGGCCCTGACCCACCAATGATTTATGTTACCTATTGCTGATGTTACTCACTAAGATTGAGCGAAACATGTCCAATTTGTAATCAAAATGGTTTCATCCTAATTATAAGGATTTTGTGTATTGGAAAGGTGTTTTTTTAATTATAATAATTTATTATTAGCGAGACAAGTATCCCGTACAGCGGGCTTGGTGAGCCACCCGCTGCTTGCATCCAGAGGGTCACACCATCATACTTGCTACGCCAGAGTGAAAGGGTTAAAGGTCACAGAACAACATATGCTATTCATGCAGTCTGGTTGCTGGCAGAGATACACAGAGAGAAGAGAAGAACGGTTCATATCACCTTTCTAGATTGAGTAAAGGCATATGACCAAGTCCTGCATGAACTTATGTGATATTCGCTCCGTACCCACGGTGCCCCAGAGAAATATGTCCATTGAGTTCAACTTCTCTACCACAACTCTACAAGCTGTGCCCACTGTGCAGCTGGTGTCACAGCACTGTTTGACATTTGACTGGGAGTACATCAAGGATCTGTCCTGTCACCATTCCCGTTTATCCTGTGCATGGGCACAGTAACCGTGGACCTGTAAACACCCTATTCGTGGACCCTTCGCTATGCAGATGACATAATTCTAGCCAGCGACTCATGAAACAGGCGTAATGAATTGGTTTCTCAGTTGAAAATAAGGCTGGAAACATTTGAATTGCACCTAAACCTCGCATAACCTGGAATGCACAACCCAGACAAATGGAACAGTATTTAAACCTAGGAATTTCATTTTTGTCCGTATTGAACTGAGAAAGGATGATAGGAAAACTTAAAACGGTCCACCTTTTCAATACAAAAATGTTATATTTATTTATAACATGTATTTGCACTTGGAACTAGTTTCGACGCTGTGTTTGCGTCATCATCAGCCAAAATGTGGGAAATAGGCAAGATGTAGGCATTTATATTACACAAGGCGTTACATTAAACAATACACATCTTACAAGGAGATAAAAACAGGGACGAATATAGAAACAAATGAGTCGTTGAGAAAACAAAAGTTATACATATTAAAAATAACCTTAACCACACATCTTGCAGTGCGAAAGTGTTCTTCTTGAATGATTCCTGAATATAAAAACACATGCGCACACATTTCTGAAGAGCCAGCAGGGAGGACAAAGTAAAGTGAAACCTTAGGAGTTCTTCTGAGAAGAGTTCATCATTTTTTCTATGTTCCGACTAACTAATGAAGTCTCCCTTGAGTTCCTGATAAACATACACAACAGGAAATTCTCCTTCACTCTCAACAATAGCTCTAAAGACCAACGGTAAAATTTTATTTTAAATATTGTGCAGAGACGTGAAAGCATGATTTTGAACATGATATAACTCCTTCATATAACCCAGTCTTTTACACAAGGTGTTGCATTAAATAATACACATCTTACGAGGAGATAAAAACAGGGACGAATGTAGAAACACATGCATCGTTGAGAAAGCAAAGTTATACATATTAAAAATAAGCTTAACCACATAACTTGCAGTGTGAAAATATTTGCCTTGAATGATTCCTGAATACAAAACGCGCGCGCGCGCGCGCGCGCACACACTTCTAAAGAGCCAGCAGGCAGGAAAAAGTAAGGTGAAACCTTAAGAGTTCTTCTGAGAAGAGTTCATCATTCTTTCTATGATCTGACTAACTAATGAAGTCTCCCTTGAGTTTCTGATAAACATACAAGTTATGTGGTTGAGCTTATTTTTAATATGTATAACTTTGCTTTCTCAACGATGCATGTGTTTCTACATTCGTCCCTGTTTTTATCTCCTCGTAAGATGTGTATTATTTAATGCAATACCTTGTGTAAAATACTGGGTTATATGAAGGAGTTATATCATGTTCAAAATCATGCTTTCACGTCTCTGCACAATATTTAAAATAAAATTTTACCGTTGGTCTTTAGAGCTATTGTTGAGAGTGAAGGAGAATTTCCTGTTGTGTATGTTTATCAGGAACTCAAGGGAGACTTCATTAGTTAGTCAGAACATAGAAAAAATGATGAACTCTTCTCAGAAGAACTCTTAAGGTTTCACTTTACTTTGTCCTGCCTGCTGGCTCTTCAGAAATGTGTGCGCTTGTGTTTTTATATTCAGGAATCATTCAAGAAGAACACTTTCGCACTGCAAGATGTGTGGTTAAGGTTATTTTTAATATGTATAACTTTTGTTTTCTCAACGATTCATTTGTTTCTATATTCGTCCCTGTTTTTATCTCCTTGTAAGATGTGTATTGTTTAATGTAACGCCTTGTGTAATATAAATGCCTACATCTTGCCTATTTCCCACATTTTGGCTGATGATGACGCAAACACAGCGTCGAAACTAGTTCCAAGTGCAAATACATGTTATAAATAAATATAACATTTTTGTATTGAAAAGGTGGACCGTTTTAAGTTTTCCTATCAAATGGAACAGTATTGATCTTTTCTTTTTATAGATAGGTCTTATGGTGACGATGGGACAGGAAGTGGCTAGGAGTGGGAAGGAAATGGCCATGGCCTTAATTAAGGTACAGCCCCAGCATTTGTCTGGTGTGAAAATGGAAAACCACGGAAAACCATCTTCAGGGTGGCCGACAGTGGTTTTTTTTTTTTTTTTTTTTTTTTTTTGCTAGGGGCTTTACGTCGCACCGACACAGATAGGTCTTATGGCGACGATGGGATAGGAAAGGCCTAGGAGATGGAAGGAAGCGGCCGTGGCCTTAATTAAGGTACAGCCCCAGCATTTGCCTGGTGTGAAAATGGGAAACCACGGAAAACCATCTTCAGGGCTGCCGATAGTGGGATTCGAACCTACTATCTCCCGGATGCAAGCTCACAGCACAGTGGGGTTTGAACCCACTATCTCCCAAATGCTGGATACTGGCCGCACTTAAGCGACTGCAGCTATCGTGCTCGGTCAGTATTGATAAACGACATTCCACTACTGAAGACATTTGCCTTCCGTTACCTTGGTTTCCATATGATAGGTAATGGTGACACACACAGATACTCGAGCACGAGTTGACACCACCTGGTTGAAGTGGTGCCAGGTCATGGGCTCTGTCCTTTGTGACTGCAAGATCCTGCTGTGTTCATATCAGTGATCTACCGCACAGTCATTCACCCAGTGATACTGTATAGGGTGGAATGTTTGCCAGCAAGAAAGAGCCACAAGCAGATCCTGCATGTAATGGATTTAGGGGTTAACAAAATCTCACAACAGGGATTTTGTATAACTGAAGTCTATTTGCGATCAAAAAATTAAATTGACACAGGTGTAGGTATTAATTGACCACTTTCTGGTGTAGTGGTTAGCGTTAGTGGCTTGATGCTCCATCAGTCACAGTGTTTGCTTTGCTTCAAACCAATTTGCGGCCCCACCATAAAAACATACCATAGTTGGCCCTGTGCTTGTAACCACCTCCAGTAGAGAGGCTAATGAAAACACTCAATTTCTTCGAGTAACCTTTTAATTCATATATGTTCATGCTTATGCAAAACCCAGGGCAAACAGAAAAATAACAAGAGTAGGAAACAACACTGGCTTAAAAAATAATGCTGTTGCTCTAATAATATAGGCAGTTTGCACTTTATACTTACCATTTTATGAACTGCAATGTTCCGATGATAACAGCTAATAGTATCACAAAAACTCAAACTGACGCGTACTCTTCAGTTTATGTATATTCTCCCAAATGATGGGACTAGAAGCATGGAGCACAGCTACATCTCTTTGGTTGTGGTAGTATTTCTCCTATCCATGAACCTGCTATGCAGGCGTAGCAGGGGGAGAGGTGATACTCCCACGTGGCGGATAGGGGGTCCTAACCGGCTTGCCGGCGGACTTGAGGGAAATAAAATACCTCTTGCGGACCAAATACACTACCCCCTGCGGGTGGGGGGACGCACATGTAGAATACACCCGTGGTATCGCCTGCCTGTCGTAAGAGG
The DNA here is from genome assembly GCF_040414725.1 of Anabrus simplex. Taxonomy (NCBI): domain Eukaryota; kingdom Metazoa; phylum Arthropoda; class Insecta; order Orthoptera; family Tettigoniidae; genus Anabrus; species Anabrus simplex. The sequence continues at coordinate 321,376,282 of NC_090265.1, forward strand.
TGACTACAAGGGGCGACCAAGGGATGGTTGAATTAGAACCATGAAACTACTTGTGATCAGTACCACCACGCGGAGAACACCAAGGGTCGCTTTTACTTGCGTGTAGTACCACTATATTAGGTACGAAATAGGTTTGTGATTAATAGCACACAGGAGCACCGTGCGGTCGGCTTTTGCAGTACCTGTGATTAGTACCACCATATGAGCAGGACCATGGGATGATAGCTACCATGGTTCTGCCTTGCCTATGATTAGTACCCACTATATGAGGAACGCCACGGGATAGCGGAAGGTCCCTGTGGTTAGTACTCTTATGTGATGAACACCATAGGTTGCGTTGCCTGTAAATGGCGCCGCAATGTAAGAAAAACCATAGGTCTGTATTATATGTCGAATTTCATAACCTGTGAGTAGTACCATAATGTGTGGAATACCGCGAGTCTCTGCTACTTTTGATTAGTACCGCAACATGACAAATACCATGTTCTACTTTCCTAGCGATAAGTACCGTTATGAGGGGCCGATAACTTGGATTTTGGACCCCCTTTAGACTGCAAGCATCCTCGATTCAGTATTATGCTCTAGCAGCAATCCCTTGGTCAGTAACCCTGTTGATTTTCCGTCAGTTTCTATGAATATAAGGTATTGCAGGTGGCATCCACTGATTGTTTTAAATTCATTTCCATCCATTCATTCTTCGTCCTCATGTTTTGAATTCTGGTCAGTGGAGAATTTTGTGCTTTTAATTTGTCATTCCATTTCGTCTCATTTCGTACCATTAGGGGCCGATGACCTCGATGTTAGGCCCCTTTAAACAACAATCATCACCATATTTCTCCTATCATTCACCGTGCTTTCTCGCAAGGGGACAGGCTTCAAACATTTGCTTTTCTCTCTCTCTCACTCTCATTGTGAGTGCTATTAGCAGAAGGTAACTCTTGCCATTTATGCTGAACCATCATCAGGCCTATCTATTGTCATTTCATTTTATAATGCCACAATGTGGGTCCTGTTGCTGTGTAGATAATTGAGGCGAACAGTTCCAAAATCCACCCTATCCATCTTAGCAAATTTTTCAGGAGAAAAAAAAAAGGAAAAAGAAACAGGTTTTTTGCTCATCGTCAGTAGAATAAAAGTATTTATTCATGTTTATTTCATCAACGTACTTACATGTATTGATATAATTGGAGAGCTACATACAATTCTTGACATATAAGAAAAATATTTACAAATTAAGAATGGATAAGGTGAGTTTTTAAACTCAACATTGGATAAGGAGGGTTTTGGAACTGTCATCATGATAAGAGCGGGGTTTGCAAACGTAGCTAAAACTTTATAATAATAATAATAATAATTTGTCATTAATTGATATTATAGTCAACATTCTTTTTATTATTTATGCTCTTTGTATCATAAAAATATATTAATTGTATTATATAAAAATATAGAAGGATATGAATATCGGTGATTAAACTCGGTATCAATCATAGTGTAATAAACTGGCGTGAAATTATCGGGATTAGTATTGTCAACAGTTTCAAAAACACACAGTGAACCTGGAACTTCATAAACATCGTACTAATGCTTACTTCATAGAGTATTATTTGAGATACGTTCCAGTTACGGTGCCCCATGTTTGGATAAGGTGGATTTTGGAAATAACACCTTAGGATAAAGCTGGTTTTGGAAACGTCGCCTGAATTTTTGTTACATTTTCATGGGGACAAAGCGGGTTTAGGAACAGTTTTCTTGTTGAGAAAGGTGCTAAATCATAGAGATAAGCTAAGAACTCGATTTTCATAAAAAATGGATTAGGCAGATTTTGGAACCGTGTGCAGTGGTTGCTTGTATATCATCATATCACCCTAGACACTGAGGCTCTGTTGTATTAAAAATTTCTGTAAAGTTTAAATTTTTTCTTCTTTCATCTGACTATTTGGAGGGGGAAGTGGATCCGCCCTTGATACAGAGATTGTAACATATCGGCTTTGTCTACACAATTTATATTAACATATGGTATGCCTTAGCAAGGATAGGACATTGAATTTGTGAAATGTTTCCATCACTCTCTTTCCTTTTCTTTAGGAGAGTTTATGGTAGAGAGAAACATTACACTATATTTGCTCTTTCATTTTCAACAAGCTATTCCATCAGATCTCACAGTCCAATCGGATTCCCCTCTGCTTAGTTCCTTTTCTGGCTTCAGTTTCGGCAAACCTTTATAGTACTTCCTAACAGTTCCACAGTTAGGAAAGACCCTCAGACAAATAAAGTACTACTCTATCCTAAATTTATTTCATCTTTGTTACCTTTCCATTATAAACTCACAAACATTGCATAAATTATCAGCGCTCTAAGCCATATTGTATATACCCCCTCCCCTCCCCCTTTTTTTTTTTTTTTTTTTTCATGTACTGTTTAAAACTAATCATGCTCATATGCTTTACCATGGATTCATCAATTAATTGATATTTTGTAGGAGAATAGTTTTCTGTAAATGTCATATTCTATATATTGAGCAATGGTCTTATGTTTTAGAGTTTGTCATACTCTGGCATGTTTTTTTGCATCACACTGTTATTGCAAACATGAATATGAAACAACCACCATCCAAATCTATGCAGACATCAATGAACTTAATAATTTGTCATTTCATCATGAGAGGACCAACAGTCCCAGTAACTAAGGGGTTGTTAGACTCTTGTAAGAACATTTATTACTAAAAACACTAACATTTCATCTTTATTGAATGGCTTAAATGTCTAATCCTTTTTCGTTGCATATAAATTAGTCAGAAATACTGAATGTTACATCATTTTTCTGGTGACATGTTTTAACCTATCCTTCAATCCAACATACTCCTTGACATCTGAATCACACAGTCTTATCCCAGCAAGACTGTGGAGAAAGTGGCACATCATCATTGTCATTATCACTCTCCGGAATAACTAGTCCTTTTGGAATCTTCAGTGAGCAGCCTCATAATACGTTCTTCAGTAAATACTTCCAAATCAGCATCAGAATCTGTATCGGCACCAAGACCAGATGGAAGTTCCTACAGAAGTTCCACAATTTCCTTTTCAGGCAGTTTCTCTGAAATGTCCTTTAATACGATTTTAGATTAAATCTAAAAATCTGCTATCATGTACAGAGACTTCAGATGAACCAACCATTTTTTTTATTTTAATTTTTTACTTTGTGTGTGGTAATGCAAATTTCGGAGAAGTAGCTGTTGCTTGTGCATATGCAAGGTAACTTTTTGAAGATTTATATTTTAAAATACAGTGAATTTAGCTTGTGAAATCCAGAAATGCATCAAAGAATGCACTCAGTTGTCATGCACGGGACCAATAAAAATATCCAAGTATTATTGCAGATTACACTCTTTCAAAAACAAATGTTAGTAGAAGCCTTTTATTTCGGAGCAGTTGGTTATTAAACGTTATTTTCTGGTCACACTACTACACAATGAATTGGAGGTTACACTTGACCATGTGCGACCGGGAGGAATCAGGAGGAATGACTATGCCTACCATTTTGAAAACTTCGACCAAGTCAAATGATTGACTCAAAACTCAAAGGTGCGAGTTCAACATTCGCGACCTCTGCACACTTAAAAATGCGGATGCCAGTCCACTTTCTGAAGGATTTTAATTTTAGCTGCATTATAAGTAAGGAAGAGCCTCCGTGGCTCAGACGGCAGTGCGTCGGCCTCTCACCGCTGGATACCATGGTTCATATCCCGGTCACTCCATGTGAGATTTGTGCTGGACAAAGCGGAGGCGGGACAGGTTTTTCTCTGGGTTCTCCGGTTTTCCCTGTCATATTTCATTCCAGCAACACTCTCCATTCTCATTTCATAGCATCTATCACTCATTAATAAATCACTTTGGGAGTGGCGACCCCATCGTACTAATAGCCTATATCTTTTTCATTCATTACATCCCTGACCCGGTCATTGACTGGAAAACAGGTTGTAGGTTTTCACTTTCATATAAGTAAGGAATTATAAGACTTTTTCTGTATCCATAACTAGGCTATCACAAGACAAATATGCACTATGCTAGTAAATACCACGTGATTATGTTCCCAATCCAGATATAGGCTACCGTATCACGCAGCAAAACTTCACTGTACCACTCAACACAAAATAAATTTCTAACTTCTGAATGGAATGCAAAATACAAGCACAAATAGAATCAGTGTGTTATTCAGCAATCTTGCTGCTGACTGGCAAGCAAAACTGAACATTCCTGAGGCTAACGGTTTGCTCCCTGAACGTGCAACTTATCCTGTGAAGTTCAGGAATTTAAGGCCTTTTTCCATAATCACACAACTGTGGCGACGGTCTTACCTGAGTTGGAAATCACGTTTGTTTCACATTTGTTGTCAAATAACATTTTCAGGACTAGGAAAAATGCGGTAATAGCGAAAATTCCTGGCTCAATAAGCGAGGTATTTTTATATGGATTTAATACGATGAGAATCAGGAATTCAAATGTGTTAATGAGGAGTGTACTAATGAGGTTTCACTGTACTGCAAAAAAACCTCTGATTCCAGTTAATTACTCATATATAAGAAATGGTCCAATAGTACTGCCTTGCAGAACCTTCCTCTCTATCTTCACAGGATCAGATAACATTTCACCTACTGTAATTCTCTGAGATCTGTCCTCTACAGATGTAGCCACCCATTCACTCTTTTGTCTAGTCCAGTAGTCCTCATTTTCTACCCTGTCAAGAGACTTGGGTAAAATATCTCCTATATCTCACTATATCTTACCATTAGCCTTATTGGAATAACCTTTTCTAAACCCTTCTTGTATCATACCAGTCAATAATTTCACAAACATGTCAAATGTAATCAGAAAGAATACTTTCCCACACATTACATGGAACACATGTCCAGCTGCTTGGCCTGTAATTCTATGCTTTATATTTATCACCTCTCCCTTTGTACACTGGGGCTACTATTGCAACTCTCCAGTCATTTGGTATAGCTCCTTCATGCAAACAGTAACCAAGTGCAACTTATCCTGTGAAGTTCAGGAATCTAAGGCCTTTATCCATAATCACATAACTGTGGCGACGGTCTTACCCGAGTTGGAAATCATGTTTGTTTCACATTTGATGTCAAATAACATTTTTGGGGCTACAGTACTACCGTATATCCCTAGCCATTGCATTTAGCATATCTCCAGGAATATCATCAATTCAAGCTGCTTCTCTAGTTTCAAATTTTGTATGTCTTTGTGATTATTTTTGTTATTACAAGTAAATATCAGTACTTTGCTAGTTTTAGTCACTATCTCTACCTGGACCTTATCCTTATATCCAATTGTCTTTACATACTGCTGACTAAGATCTTCTGCTTTCTGTAAATCCCTACAAATACACCCCCTTTGTTCATTCGTTATTCCTGGAATGCCTTTCTTAGAACTTGTTTCTGCCTTCAAGTACCTACCCTTCCATTTTTCATTGAAGTTCATGACTACCAATTGTGCTTGCCATCATACTTTCCCATACTTAGCTGGCTTCTTCACTAAATTCAATTTTGTTGCGAGTTCCTTTCCCTTCTACAACCACTCTGAACTCTTTTTCTTTCCACCCTGCACCTCCTAACATACCTAAGTCTTTGCAAGTGACTAATCTCATGTTTTAATCTGTATTGAAATATGTTATTTGTAATAACAAAGTTTTTATTCTAATCAACCTGTTCAATGCATTATAATGTTGTCACATTTAAAATATCTTAATTGACAAGTTATTTGTGGGACATGTTTTGCTCCCTTATAGAGCATCATCAGCCAGATCTAAATCTTGAATAATGGTTATGTTCATAAACAATGACTCCAGAACTATTGAAACATTTTTTCACAAACTTAAATGTACTCTATTAGAATATCATAAATTACATAAACCTTGATCATGCCTTATTAACATGGACTTAGTAAGAGATATACAATAAAATTGTGGTAGAATGAGTTATTTTAAAATACTTAAAACAAGTACCATGTTTTACATCTTTGAAATAGGTGAAATTCAATCTTAAGAACTAAATTTGAAAGTTTCTTTGTAATGAGATTTGGTAAAAAAGTTTTATATCCTTTAAGGATAAGAGTCTATAAAGATTCAAAGATCTCATCAATTTTGAAAACAATGACTCAAGAACTATTAAACCATTATTTCATAATCTCAAACTTAATTTACTAGAGTATCATAAAACCAGAATCTTTGGTGACATGTCTTAATAGAACAACTCATTCTACTATAATTTTAATGTTGTGAAAAAATGTTTCAATAGTTCTGAAGTCATTGTTTATTAACATAACCATTATTCGAGATTCAGATCTGGCTGATGATGCTCTGTAAGGGAGCAAAACATGTCCCACAAATAACTTGTCAATTAATGAAGATATTTTAAATGTGACAACATTATAATTTATTGAACAGGTTGATTAGAATAAACACTTTGTTATTACAGATACCTAAGTCTCTCGAGCAACTGCACAGGCATTATTGATACACTGTTCTAGGTCTTCTGAGCCTCCGAACTCCTCTCTGTTTTAGCTTCTTTTCTACTACTCCTCCTTCCCACATTGACTTGTCTTTGTGTTTGTTATTGTGTGTTACTATTAATGCTCCTTTCTTTTATATATAATCTGTTTGTTCCTTTCCTTTACATGTTAACCCATTGGGTTCCTTTTCTCTTGTTTCATTTGTGCTTGTGTTCCAAGTCTTTTACCACCTGTTTCTGCCATTTTCCTATGTTTATCCAGCTTTCTTTTTATCCCAAAGCAAGAGTGAAGATATGCTAAGATGTTTTCTCAATGACTGTGAAGTCTAGCCTCCTGATCAAGCTAGGAAGCAGAAACAAGCTCATCAGTGGCTGAAATAAAATGGAAGTGGATGAAGACATGGAAATTGTCCTTTTCCTTTTGTGTTTTCATGTTAGCCTTGATCTCCTTTCCTGTTGCTCCCTATTCTGGTACTGACTTTGTGGGTTTATCCTGTTTGTTCCTATCTTATATATATGACTTAGTCTTCTCTATACATTTCTTGCCCTCGACAAGCTTGTTTGTGGTTCCCAGCTTCACCAAGACAGCAGGCATCGACACTCATTGAAGAGCCATCTTGACAAATCTTCAGTCTTGATATAAGAAGTGTAGGTTATAATTAAGTCATTTAAACACAGGCAAAAAGAAGTAACAAAAAAGATAAACACAGGTGGTAAAAGACTTAGAATACAGGGCAGATGCAGAAGGAGGAAGTACACCAATGGGTATATACAAATAATGGAAAGGAGCAATCAAGTTATGTATAAAAATATTCTATCCTATTTGTATCATTCAAATATTTCTTGAGATTCTCTGCAAAGAAAGATAAAATATCATCCACAATGCTTAGTTTTGTCTTATTCTTGAACTGTGATACCTTCTTCAAATTTCTCTTTGATTTTTGTATAAGTACCATTGTAAGTGTTTTCATGTGTTCCAGGATAAGTATGGAAGTGGTTGGTCCTTGGTAGAATGTGTGAAACGACGTGGAGAGTCTCATTCCGGAGTACTCAGTGTTCTCTTGAACCTCAAGACAGCACAGGGAAAGCCTGTCTTTAGCCTCTAATGATAGGTAACCACAACCTACTATTCATTATGTATTTTTAAGTGTGATAAGGAAAGATATTGCATGTCATAAATCTCATTCCATATTGACGGTTAACATGAAAAGGAAGATTATATAAGATTTTATTTGTAAAATAGAAAGATATCATGGAACGTCCATTATTGACTCATGAATTAGTCATTTGTATAGCTTCTTGAATTAATGGTTGGTGTACTGACATTTGGTTCAGAGGGTCCCTGATTGAATTCCCAGCTGGGCTGGGGATTTTAACTCTGTATGGTTAATTCCTCTGGCTCGGAGAATGGTTGTTACTGTTTATCTTAGTACCCTTCTCCTCACCTATGTACAACACATCAGCCTAGATGTTATTCAGAACCCATGACATTGCTAAAATGAGGCATATGAAGCAAGGTGAGAAAGTCTGCCATTGCTTTTCTCGCTAAGCAGAAAATGCTAATGCAGTCCATTATTTCTACAGGTAACACATTTCGTAGCATTCACTGACACTGGATAGGCGCTATTCGAGTAACAGCTGTTCCACATCAGATTCTAAATTATCACAGCCTAAGTGAGACTGAAACATCAGTGACAGCCACATTAGTTCTCATCTGTACCAGGAGAGACATACAAAAATATTACATTGATCAAGAAATAGCATCAATAGACCAAGTGATAACTTACAGTAATTATTCCTGGAAAATAACCAGTTAGTTTTGGAGAGAAACATCCAAGTTTTAGAGCTAGAGCGAATTATTCTTCTCTTTCCTATTGCGCATGGAAGGTTATTTGATGTATGTGTGAACAGCAAACAGCAATTAAAGAGCTGATCCAGACACAATGACTTTGCTGGTCAGAGCATAAATGCTGACAGGATGTTACCAAACTACCTTACAGGATCCTGTGGAGAAATGGATCTACTTGATGGATAGTCCATCGAAAGGCACCAAAGAAAACCTGGGCCAAACAAGTTCTAGATGACTCGAGAAACCAGACTCGACCTTAACAACACTAAAATTATGGCCATGAATTGTAGGATATGGAAGTGACTTGTGAACAAGGCCTGACATCTGTTGGCGCCCTCAGCAGTGTACAGGCTTAGGAGTCAATCCAGACCAAACACCAGCTAGGGATGGGTGGAGGAGAAGGATGAAATTCTTATTCTTCTCCTCCTCCTCCTCCTCCTCCTCCTCCTCCTCCTCCTCCTACTTCTTGAACTGGCTAGGAACTAAACCCAAGATTTCTGGGTAAGAAAGAGGCATGTTATCTCTATACCATAGGGTTTCCTTTCCTTCTCTTCAGATGATTTAAAATAGACATCAGGATAACAAATTCTAGTACCCTAATAAAGTGCAGAAAAATAGTCATAACATTTACAGGAAGCTTCATACTTTAATGTTAAACTTGAAATTTGCTCGTTAACCTTGAAGGCCAGTCTCCACTGATTAACATTTAACAAGAGCATGTTAAATGTTTAAAGGTAAGGTAAGGGTGTATTCTGCCCGAAGGCAGGTCCAAACCTCCGCAGAGGTGTGCCTGAGCCGGAGTTTACGTACGGTAGGGTGACCAGTTCCTTTCCGCTCCTCCATTCCCTTACCCCCCACCAACAACGCGTGGCAACACATCCAAATCTTGACCACACCCAATGTTGCTTAACTTTAGAGATCTCACAGGATCCGGTGTTTCAACACGGCTACGGCCGTTGGCAGTGTTTAAAGTGTTAAATGTTAACTGGTGACACCATCAACATGTTAAATGTTAAATACTATTTCATTTAACATTGTGTCCATGCTTAATTATCGTGTTAAACTTGACTTCCTTTGTTTATATACAGGTAGTTAATCATATCAGTTTGTATAGTTGGGCCCACGAGTTTGAAGTCTGACATTTGAGCAGCAAGAGCAGTAACTACAAAGTACGCTGCATTGTCATAGTTAACTCACACTGCAGCATATCAGCCTTTCATACAGGCTGAATGTTTAATCAACTATGTTGGCCTAATGCAATTCAATAAACTTTGACCCATTTCTAAGCTCGTGCTAATAATTCCGGCATTTAAGATAGAAGACCTCATTGCCGATAATTATGAGATTTCATATTCACTAAACTGGCAATAACCTCAACAAATGCACATGTTAAATAGAGAATAGAACTGTACAACCAGCCACTGATTAACTTACAAAAAAAAACTAACAATGGAAATAATGATCAGGAAACAACACTTAAATGATTACATAAACCAACAACAACTAACACAGCTAACACAGTACTACTTCTAATAATATCACAAAAGCGACTGATAGCAAGCCAACCCACGTGGTGATAGCATCCTTAAATGTGGCATCTCTGTTATTGTTGCCATAGCAACAGACCATTTTCGAGCAGCGTTAGTCAACTTTTACTTGCCAGTGGCGCTAAACGTCAAACTTCAACTCTCGTGGCTCCAACTATAGTAATGCATTTAGGTGGTGTCTAGTATTTTCAGACAAGGACAATGGACTCAGATTAAGAGGATTTGGCCTTTGTTATTGCCACTGTTGCTTCTTGTTATGATTTAGAAATGCAGTTTTATTAGGCACATTTCCTCCTCTCATCCTGCTCATTGCTTCAAAAGGAAACCATTTTGAAGTATAAACTTTGTCCGCTCCAGCCCCCATCCCCGCCCCGGACTTCTAACTTCCGACTTTTTTGAACCTTTTGCAATTCTCGACTTACTGGGTGCTGAGGGACGCTAGTTTTTTTTTCGATGCACTCGCGGAAACAATTATAGATAATTTCGAGTTCCTGGAATCTGTCGGCTTTCTTCGCTTTATCTCTATATTCGTTTGATGAAACATCCCACAAACAAGGCCTTTCAGTTATATCATTAAGTCCAGAGTAATCTCCTTGCTCCACTCCATTTCTGACTATAAATTTCAGTATAGTACAGAGAGAACACCACATGTAACATGTTAAATTTAACATGTTGGTGTTAAATGTTAATCAGTGGAGACCGATCTTTAGAACCGGCAATGTTAAATCTTGTGGTGGCAGCCATGTTTGGCAGCTTTTAATTGTCTAACTAAAATACAAAATATCCACAAAGTATAAATAGAATGACAAAGTTGTATGTATCCATGTAAAACTAATACGCTAACGATTGTCATGTTGACACGAAATTCCATGAATGTTTTGACCAGAAGTATGTATAGTCAGTTCAAAAAAGTGTAATTCCTAAAATAATAATAATAATAATAATAATAGATTGTGCAAAAAATGTGATCATGTTGGACTGCCTTGCCTTCAGACAATGCTCGTTCTTATTACAGACAACCGTCAAACAGTCAGGAAACAAGTTGAAGAACTACAAAATGTTGCAGTCAAAACAGGGTTAAGAATCTCCTTCGAAAAAACAGCATCCATGGATTCTATAAAAAGAAGCGACACGGACAGACTTGTTACACTGTATGGAGATATCCAGCGTGTGCAAAAATTTAAATACCTGGGAGAAATACTCGCCCCCAATGGAAATGAAAAGGAGGGATTAAAGGAGAGGGTGAGAAAGATGGAGTTGGCATTCAGACTATGTCATGACACCTATAAGTCCAAGTCCCTCTCAATTCAGGCCAAGTTAAAACATTACTGCACAGTGGTTAGAACGGAGTGCCTTTATGGAGCAGAAACCTTGACGAGGATGGCTGACCCAGTCCTTGAAAAAAGAGAAAGATTCTTACGAAAAATCTTAGGACAAGAAAGTCGGCGAGTGACCCAAGCACATTTCGGTTAAGATCAAAGCTCTACAAGTCAGTAGAAAGAATCACGACTGTGATGTGGAAAAGGAGACTGAATTTTATGGGCATATCAAGAGAATGAACCCTGAGAGATTGGCCAACAGGATACTTCTTCTGCAGGAAAAGTGGAAAAAACAACTGGGACGACTTACACAGGTGCACAATGACTTGGCAGAAATAGGTATCAAGGAGGAGGATATAAAAGAAAGGACATCATTTAGGAAGAAGGTTGCAGGAATGAGGGATGCATCTGAAGAGCAACATGCGAAGGCATGGAACATCTCGGTGGAAGAGCGAGCAAGAAGAAGTCAAAGACTCGAGAATCTTTGGCGAGAGTGTAAAGAGAAGGGTATCGGTCTGCATGACAGAAGGAAGATTGTGTAAAAGTGGCCCACAGGTCTCCGTATCGATAAATAATAATTATAATAAAACTTTCAATGAAGCAAATACATGGACAAAGTATAATTGCGAAGATAACTGTACTCATATTTACACTTTCCTATTATAGAATTTGACAGTCAAAAATGAAACTCTACAGCTAACACAAGTGATAAATCATGTTGACACCAATCAATCTTTAGTGAACAGAGAGAACTACAATAATATAAAACTTGAAACAAAGAAAATGGCAGTCTAGAAATCAAACTTGTATCCTAAAATCATTACTTATACTCATGATATTCCATGAAGCAAGGCGTTAGATAGAAACTTGAAAAGCTTAGGCAAGATAAAAGCCAAAAATGGAGTCCTTCCTAGTTTTTTTTTTTTTTTTGTAGTCTGCAGTGTTTTCTTTGCATCTTTGGCGGTTATGGTAGCAAGTTCGAAACTATCTCCAAGTGAAAATCATAGAGATCAAATTCCTTCTACCAGGCTAAGTGGCTCAGACAATTGATGCACTGGCCTTCTGACCCCAATTGGGCAGGTTTGATTCTGGCTCAAACCAAAGGCCTGCAGATTACGAGGTGTTGTGTGGTCAGGATGACGGATCCTCTCGGCTATTATTCTTCGCTTTCTGGAATGAGGCCGTCATCTCACCGTCGGATAGCTCCTCAATACATACATACATACATACATACATATATTATCATTAAAGACTGTTATGCTTTTCAGCATTCTGTCTGCAAGCCTCTGTGAATTTACTAAACGTCGCCACGATCCTCTATTTGCAACTAGTGCTGTGGCCTCATTTAGTTCTATACCTCTTATCTTTAAATCGTTAGAAACCGAGTCTAACCATCGTCGTCTTGGTCTCCCTCTACTTCTCTTGCCCTCCGTAACAGAGTCCATTATTCTCCTAGGTAACCTATCCTCCTCCATTCGCCTCAGCATGACCACATCACCGAAGCCGATTTATGCGTAGAGCTTCATCCATCGAGTTCATTTCTAAATTAGCCTTTATCTCCTCATTCAGAGTGCCCTCCTGCCATTGTTCCCACCTGTTTGTACCAGCAATCATTCTCGCTACATTCATGTCTGTTACTTCTAATGAATAAGATATACTGAGTCCACTCAGCTTTCGCTACCGTAAAGCAAAGTTGGTCTGGAAACAGACCGATGTAAAGATAGTTTCATATGGGAGCTAACTTCCTTCTTACAGAATACTGTTGATCACAACTGCGAGCTCACTGCATTAGCTTTACTACACCATGATTCAATCTCGCTTACTATACTACCATCCTGGGAGAATACACAACCTAAATACTTGAAATTATCGACCTGTTCTAGCTTTGTATCACCAATCTGACATTCAGTTCTGTTGAATTTCTTACACTGACATCAATTTAGTCTTCGAGAGGCTAATTTTCATACCATACTCATTGCATCTATTTTCAAGTTCCAAGATATTAGACTGCAGGCTTTCTGCACAATCTGCCATTAAGATCAAGTCGTCGGCATAGGCCAGACTGCTTACTACATTTCCACCTAACTGAATCCCTCCCTGCCACTTTATATCTTTCAGCAGATGATCCATGTAAACTACGAACAGCAAAGGTGAAAGATTACAGCCTTGTCTAACCCGTGTAAGTACTCTGAACCAAGAACTCATTCTACCATCAATTCTCACTGCAGCCCAGTTGTCAACATATCATCGTTGTTGTTGTTGTTGTTGTTGTTGTTTCTTATCTCTGCTGTACATGTTACACAGGAAATATGCATTATTCAACATCATGTGAAATAAATGTAGCCTAAGTTTCTTGTACCAATGGACTTGTGAGTCTGTGGATAATAGGCTAACATCTGATCCTGCCTGTCAACACCCTTCATATGTTTGTTATACTCCACAACCATTTTGGGCATAATTTTTTTCTGTCCATGATTGTTTGTGGTCTCAACCAAATCACCTTCAAATATCCTGGAAATTGCAAGAACATCTTTTATCTTTACTTTTACTACAACATACCCCTTTCAGTGTGTAGCAGTTGATCACTTCACCCCTCTTCAACTGTTTGGCTACAACTTCTGGTGGGTTACCCTTTCTCTTTGCTTGCAGAGGTCCGGTACAGTAGGTATGCTTTCGGAAAAGCTCCTCTGTAAGGCTAGCTGAGTTGTAGAAGTTGTCCATGAAGAGGGCATGGCCTTTCCCTTCCATCCCTGCCAGCAACTTATTCACCACTTCCGCAACATATGCCCCTGATCTGTAACCTCAGGTACCCCCACCGTATACATAAATTGCATAGATAAGGCCATTGATAGCTTACTGCACTGAAAACACAGGAGATAAAGAATCTGCCTAGTCAATACTAAGCAAAAGACTATTTAATAAATGTTAATTACTCGCGTACATGTTTTGAGAACATATCATTCTTTTCTTCAATGAAAGTATTTCACAATTTCACCAAGCTCAATAGCTGTAGTCGCCAGTATCTAGTATTTGGGAGATGGTGGGTTTGAACCCCACTGTCGGCAGCCCTGAAGATGGTTTTCAATGGTTTCCCATTTTCACACCAACATGTACTTTAATTAAGGCCATGGCCACTTCCTTCCCACTCCTAGCCTCTTTGTCTCCCATCCTCGCTAAAAGACTTATCTGTGTCGGTGCGAGTGTCGGTGCGACATAAAGCAACTTGTAAATAAAAACTAAAATATTTCACAATTTCAGTGACTTGTAAGTAGTCAATATGGACCAGTTTAGACCATTAATATGGTCAAGTTTATAGATATAGATAAGGCCATACGGCTGAGCCAAAATAAAATTTCATACCATATTTACGGCGTTTACCTTGAATATATTGTTTCCATCGTAGCTAACCTCTCCACAACACCATGCTCTCGTCTGTGGATAGCTCGTGGGATGGGCAACACACTTCGTTCATTTTATTATTGAAATAATCCACCATTGGACAAAGTTTGTAAATTGGACCACTTCATGTTTGCTCTCTTTTGGAATGCAAACATCTCAAGAGCAGTAAAACCTATCTCTTAACATGGATCTGTAAATGACAAATTAAATAAATAATGATTCTTTCAGCAGTTATATTTATACTGCTCGAGTGAATCAACCCCATACGAAACACTATGCCTGTGGAAGTTTTCCATTTCTTCAGCAGCGGTGTCCTTCCAGTCCTTGATTCTCGATCTTTTCCCTGTGTTTTCAGACAGAACGCCATCATCCTTCTCCTTTCACCTTACCCAGATCCTGCCGGGTTGGGATATTTGTGGCGCTTCTCCACCTTCCTCTCTCCTCCCACTGTTTCTCTTCCATCATTTTGACTCAGTCCAGTTTTCTTCTTCTTCTTGAACTATTCTTTATTGATTTGATCCACCTTATTCTAGGTCTCCCGCTCGCTTTCTTTCCCTTAACTTCATCTCCATCATCTGTTTTGGTATTCCTTTCTCCTCCATCCACTTTACATGTACAAACTATCTTACTTTATTCTTATCAATTCTCTCATTCCTTTCTAACATCTTTGTTTCTCACTCTGTCTTTCCAATCATTCTTCTTAAGAATTTCATTTCTTTGGCTTGAATTCTACTCCCTTTCCTACTTGTCACTGTTCAGGTTTCAGCCGCATTAGTCAATATCGGTACATAATACATTTTGCAAGGCATTTCATGTCTCTGGCTTGAATTCTACTCCCTTTCCTACTTGTCATTGTTCAGGTTTCAGCCGCATAAGTCAATATTGGTACATAATACATTTTGCATATTACTCTTTACACTTCCTTGGTACTTCCTTATTCCAGGCAAGGTTTCTTACACTGGTAGATTGCATTGCCCTGTTGTACCCTCTTCCTAATCTACATGTCCAGTCTTGTATTCTGCATTAATTCACTCCCTACGTATTTGAAACGGTTAACAATTTCAAGGCTTTGACCACCAAGTTTCACAATGTCTTTCCCTTATCTTTTTCCTCTTCATATCGCTTTCCTCTGTGCTGATTTTTATACTATACTTTTCCATTTTCTTGTACAGTGCATCAAGTTGTTCTTTTACTTCCTTGCTGTTTGTTCCCCAGACCTCTATATTGTCTGCAAATAGCAATAACTTGATCTGCCTACTCCCATATGCTTCCATTGTCTCCTTTACAATTTCGTCCATAACCATCAGAAACCCATTTTCATTTCTAAACCATTCCGTCTTTCCAACCAGAGTCAGTACACTGCTAACGCAGTTGTACTTTGCTTGCTCCATTTCTACAGTTTATGCACCCAGCCTCTTTTTGACCATGGTTTCCCAACCTTTTCCCAGAGAACACCATTGTATGCTTTTGTTAGATCTATGAATGTCATAACCAGATCCTTTCCATATTTCCAATTCTTTTCCATTAATTGCCTCGTGCTGAAGATTGGTCCACCGTAGGTCTTCCACTTCTAAAGCCATACTGTTCCTCTTGCAACTCTCCCTTTACCTTTATTCTCATTCTCCTAACAAATATGCTTTCCAGTATTTTTGCCACTTGTGACATGAGTATGACTCATCTATATTTATCTCACACTTCCTTGTCCCCCTTCTTAAAGTCTGGTATTATTATTCCCTTTCCCCAGTTTTCTGGCAGACATTTCTGTTTCCATATAGACTTTAACAATCTGTACACCCACTGTAATCCAACAGGTCCAGCAGGCTTTATCATTTCCACACTAATTTAATCCATCACTGGTGCCTTCTGCATTTTTATTTTACAGACTGCTAATTTCACCTGTAACATTGTTACATCATTCTCTAGTGTTGAGTCAATACACTGTATTACTACAATCAATCAATCAATCAATCAATCAATCAATCAATACTGATCTGCATTTAGGGCAGTCGCCCAGGTGGCAGATTCCCTATTTGTTGTTTTCCTAGCCTTTTCCTAAATGATTTCAAAGAAATTGGAAATTTATTGAACATCTCTCTTGGTAAGTTATTCCAATCCCTAACTCCCCTTCCTATAAATGAATATTTGCCCCAGTTTGTCCTCTTGAATTCCAACTTTATCTTCATATTGTGATCTTTCCTACTTTTATAAACGCCATTCAAACTTATTCGTCTACTAATGTCATTCCACGCCATCTCTCCGCTGACAGCCCGGAACATACCACTTAGTCGAGCAGCTCTTCTTCTTTCTCTCAATTCTTCCCAACCCAAACATTGCAACATTTTTGTAACGCTACTCTTTTGTCGGAAATCGCCCAGAACAAATCGAGCTGCTTTTCTTTGGATTTTTTCCAGTTCTTGAATCAGGTAATCCTGGTGAGGGTCCCATACACTGGAACCATACTCTAGTTGGGGTCTTACCAGAGACTTATATGCCCTCTCCTTTACATCCTTACTACAACCCCTAAACACTCTCATAACCATGTGCAGAGATCTGTACCCTTTATTTACAATCCCATTTATGTGATTACCCCAATGAAGATCTTTCCTTATATTAACACCTAGATACTTACAATGATCCTCAAAAGGAACTTTCACCCCATCAACGCAGTAATTAAAACTGAGAGGACTTTTCCTACTTGTAAAACTCACAACCTGACTTTTAACCCCGTTTATCAACATACCATTGCCTGCTGTCCATCTCACAACATTTTCGAGGTCACGTTGCAGTTGCTCACAATCTTGTAACTTATTTATCACTCTGTAGAGAATAACATCATCCGCAAAAAGCCTTACCTCCGATTCCACTCCTTTACTCATATCATTTATATAAGAAAACATAAAAGGTCCGATAATACTGCCTTGAGGAATTCCCCTCTTAATTATTACAGGGTCAGATAAAGCTTCACCTACTCTAATTCTCTGAGATCTATTTTCTAGAAATATAGCAACCCATTCAGTCACTCTTTTGTCTGGTGGCCCATTCCCAAAATACGTTCTTCCAAATCAATGAAAACTGTGCATTTAATATACAATAATTAAACACATGTGTCAGAACTTATAACAGGGCGCCCAAAATGTTTTGTATGAACAGTATGGAGAATTCATCAGCTCCTATAGCTCTGGACCGAATTGATTTAATTGCAGCTTTCATCTCATTAATGGATATTGGCTTGAATTTAAAAGCTTCTATTTAGTTTATTTTCTGGGTTGAACCGTGTTGTTGTCTGTACATCACGTACAGTTTGCCGACGTTTCCGTTGCTGGTTTAGAGGCTTGAAGCAAATTATTGATACGTGCATTTCATCATGGGCCTGTTTTGTTTTGTTCGTTGATATTAAGATTTAGGATGTCGTTGACAAGGAGGGTCGTCATCATGCCCATGGATTTAAGCTGTATCCATGTTATTGAAGTGCTTGTTGTCTCTGTCATCCGATGTATATACTTTAATTTAGCATTTTGTATTTTTGGTTTCACTTTATTTTGTAATAATTGGAAGTCTTGAGGTTGTCTGAATTGTTACGTTTGTACAGAATGTAGCATCTCTCTGAGCCATCAGTGAATGTATTTCATCTGAGAGCCAAGGGGCAGCCAGACAGGAAGCTTCTACTCGTTTTAAGAGGGATATGCTTGTTGTAGAATTGTAGAATCATATTGCTATTTCAACTTTTGAATCAATGTCCGTTAATTATTTTAAGACCAAAAAATGAAATTCATTTGTTGTAATGTCCAATAACGATTCAGTATTATTCCATGTCATGTTATGAGCATTGTGTCAGACTTTCAAAGTTGATTCTGCATATGTCTCTATAAGTTATGTACCGTGATTTGTATTTAGGTGTTCGAATAGAATATGACAGATAAGGTAGCGAGTCGAAATGTTGGGTACACGGAATGTAGTAAGATGGGGAAATCTGGGATCATAATTCATTGCCAGAGCAATATGAAGGTAAAACATTTGGTGACAACTAATGGTGAAGACCTTCCTCGGTTATTAAAGCATGGAATTTAGAGGTAGGGCAAATTCGTTCACATCAAATGGCTAGGTTGAAGGGTGGAAATCATTTGATGTAGTACGAGAGGAAATGCTTGATGATTGAAGAGTTTGTTACGTGTCTGTTCTGCTGTCGAAGAAAATCAGTGGGTGCAGTTTGCCAAGTGAAATGTACTTGTAATTGGAGTAAAGGTATTGGAACTGCCTCATCTTCAATTACCATGTCCTTTTCCCTTATATTAACTTATTAACATTTACAATAGGGCCTACCTATACTTACATTATCCACAATTGGCTATAATAATAAACATATGGCCTCAGTCACAATATGCAGGCATTCTGATTTGATGCCATCTATGCTGCCTGCATGTCACTTTTGATGTTTTGGTTTTTCTCTAATAGATGGCAGACCTCCACTCCTCGATTTGAAGCAATAGCGCTGCCTCTATCTTTCCCCACACCTGTCTCGCTCGCTCCCCCCTCTCTCCCTCTTCCACACTTGCTCCATAGCGCTCCAACTCTGAGCTGAGTTGAGCCGAACTTAGCTGAGTAGCCCTATAGACGAAGCGTTTGTCCAAGCTGAGCGAGACCAATGCACTGTGCACAGGAACTCTGCACCACTGTTTGCGCACGTGAGATTTTGGTCATTTGAGAGGCCCTGTTTTACATGGTGACATGGAGTGCCAAATGGATATTTTCCACCTCTAAAATTCTGTCAACCTCTGTTGGGTTTGAACCATTATCTTGGAATATGGATAAAGACAAACTACCACTGATCCAAAGGGAACTATGATAAAAATTTAAAAATGAAATACCTTTGTGAATCTGACTCCGTCTTCCTTTATTGTTACCTGATCACTGATTTCCATATGGTATTTTGTTGTTAATGTTTTGCCTTTACTGTTTTGGTGAAGTAAGTCTTGTTCTTCTTTTGTTTTCAGAGTACATCATCTTCTTGCCTTGAAGAATAAAGCTGCCAGTCACAAAGAACACTAACCTTCTTGGCATTAGCGGTTGCTTCTAACTCCAGGATTGCTTTATCATAAGTTTCATTGTATAACAGTAAGGTTTTGATTTGAGGCACCTAGTTTCATAAGTTGATATCTGACTTTAAAAAAAGATGTTGACAATTTCTTATTCCTTTAGGAGAAATGCATCAAATGGCATAAGAAGTTCCAGAACATTATATTTGTGGTTAGAAATGAAATGTCGAATGGCTTTTAGTGCCGGGATATCCCAGGACGGGTTCGGCTCGCCAGGTGCATGTCTTTCTATTTGATGCCTGTAGGCGACCTGCGCGTCGTGATGAGGATGAAATGATGATGAAGACAATACATACACCCAGCCCCCCGGGCCATTGGAATTAACCAATTAAGGTTAAAATCCCTGACCCGGCCGGGAATCGAACCCGGGACCCTCTGAACCGAAGGCCAGTACGCTGACCGTTCAGCCAACGAGTCGGACATATTTGTGGTTAAATGTTAATGTTTGACTTTATTTCCAAAACTTGACATCTGCTTTGTTAAGTTACTTCCATAGTCCATCATCTGCAGTTCTTTCCTTATTCCAACATTTTCTATAAGAAAGTTCATGTAACTTCCAAAATGTGCTCCAAAACTCAACATTCATGTTGAATTATTTCCAAGCAGTCTTCCTGCACACTTTTGACATTATATAGTACTCAACAGTGTTAAGGTTTAAGAGTACATAAATTAAGGGCATAAATGTTTTGTGATGTTCTGTGTAATCAAGAAAATAATGAACTGGTACTAAATTTTGACTGCCAAAAGAATTTACCCCTACCAAAATTACCAGACCAAGACACACATTTTTCCTGACAATTGTAAACGTACAATTTTACAGTCTTTGTAGGAACATTGCGTGAATGTCAAACTAAATACACTTTTATACCAGTGGCTGAAATATTCTCGTCCAAAAGGATCTAACGAAATAACTTCCTGTGTTTATGACAGACTTTATTATTTTGACCTTACTGGTGTTACAAAAACTTTCTGGTTTCTGACAGCTGCAGGGGTTTAAAAAAAAGTAACATGATTGGAATGGTTTCCTATTGGCTGTATAACGATTCTCACACGCAAGTTAAAGAAGTGGAAATGGTATTTCCTGTTGTAGGCCATTCCTTCATACCTCCAGACAGAGTCTTCGAGAGAAATAAAAAGGAGATTGAAGTTTGTGACAATATCATAAAACCAGAGAACTACACTCAAATTTTCATGCAGTTTGGCACATTGAACACATTAAGTGTTGATTGTCCGATGTATGACTGGAAAGGTAGCATCCAGTCTTCCTTTAAAGCACCAGGGTCATGGCATTTTAGAATCCAATCCTACAGGAGATTCGTATTTAGGAAAGGAAAATCCTCCACTCCCGTGTTTTGTTCCAAAACTCGAGATACGTTAGAAGTTTATTCCAAAATACGATTTTACATTAACTTACTTCCACAGTTTGACATTTGTAGTTTTAAATGTTAAATATCTCCTAATTGCATTGCTGAATCTATCTCTGGCCCTTCATTTTGAGTTTGTTTTATTCATAATACTCGCATAATGGAGCTTCAAAATGATGATAATGCAACACCTGCCCATACAACTGAGGAACTTCAAACATCCATCAACTGTTTTAAGGAAACTTATGAACGATTTGGTCTGGCCATCAACGCCCATAAGACTAAAGTACTTGCACAGCTGGCACCAGGTGGTACCATCCCTAAACTAAATATCACCATAGCAGGAACACCTCTTGAACAAGTAGACCAATTCACCTACCTTGGTAGTATTCTAACTACATGCTGCAACTCAGAAAAGATGTGGAAAATAGAATACGCTCTGCTCATGCAGCTTATGGCCGCCTCTACCACAGAGTTTTCTTGAATAAGGATCTCAAAATATATACCAAACTAATGGTGTACTGAGCTGTAGTCATAACATTACTATATGGATGTGAAACCTGGACACTTTATCATCATGACATAAAGATACTGTAAAGCTTCCATCAGCAGAAACTTAGAGCCATCATAAACATCAAATGGGATGACTACATAAGCAGTGTGGCAGTTCTTGACAAGGCGCGTATGAACAGCATAGAAGCCTTCATCATCACTCATTGGCTTAGATGGGTTGATCACATCCAGCGCATGATTGTTAGCAGACAGCCTAAATAACTTCTCTATGGTGAGATTGGTCATGGCAAAAGGCCTCAGAGTACATCCTTGGAACGTTATAAAGACCAGCTTAAGACTATGATCGATCGATCAATCAATCAATCACTACTGCAGTCACCCAGGTGGCAGATTCCCTACCTGTTGTTTTCCTAGCCTTTTCTTATGAATATCACCAACATAAATGCTAACACCTGGGCAACAGTTGCACAAAACCATGTTCTTTGGTGCAAAGCTACTGCAGAAGGTGTCTCACTGTTTGAGCAGGCATGTTGCAGACAAGAAATTCAAACCCATGAAAAGCGGAAACTGGGTCATCCAACCGCGTCCTCCACCCACCTTTAGATGTGACCTGTGTAGCCGCATGTTTCATGTGAAGATTGGCTTGATCAATCATCAGCGACATCTCCACAGAGCCAACAGACTTTAAGAAGAATTGTTGGAGAGAAACGTATTCTCGGAAATTAGCAGCGGTCGACAACGATGATGGTTTGTAACAAAAATCACATCAAATTTCCTGAATTTTACAGTTATGATGAATTTTAAGAGATTTTTCCCCTCAATAACTTGAAAGAAGCAGGTGTCAACTTTTCGAATTAGGTGCCTCATTTATTAAGAACATGTGTATGAACACAATTTTTTAAGGTTTCACTGAAACTTTTTATTCAATCTACAGTATAAACAACCTGTATCATCATAATGATGGAAACAAAAGCTTGTAATTCTTCTTTAGTGCTTAAATAGCTTTGTTGCATATTAGGACATACTTTGAATATATTATATTACCCATTAAGTACAAATTGTATATCATATTAAGAGAACAATATTAGAGGTCTGCTTTTTTCTTTTTATAAAATGAAGTATATTTTATAAGACATAGGTGAACATATTTAGTTTTATATCATCCTGAGACATTATTCATAGTTTATTATCGACCTGACTATATAACTCAGTGTTATAATACTGAGGTTGAAACCCTTCTTAATGAGCAGACAATTTTGGTATACTTTTGCCATCTAGCATTAGTGCTGTTTATGGAGTGGTTTTAGAGGAACTATGCAAAAGCTGTATCTGGTAACACATTCCAGTTCAATCCTGAAAATGGGATGTATTTCTTCATGACACAGGTTTTGCATGTTAATTTGTATAAAATGTTTACATACCTTGAGATTTATGTTAAAGATTTCTTGTTAAAAAATCTTTTAGATTATTTTCATTGGACATTCAAAAATCTTCAGGGCTAAGGGTGGTCTCACATGTTGATACCAAAATGCTGGATATTTCTTTTTTGGTGTAGAAATTTGTCTGGAATTGGCTTCAAATTTTGTTCAGTTTAGTAATTTGTAAGCAATTCTATATATATATAAGATGTACAAGAATTATATTTTTTATTTTCCTTTGTGTGTTTGTAGATACTTGTGACACAGAATATGACAGATATTCTTTTAAAGACAACATTCTTTTCCTAAAATAAGATTTCATAGTTTTGGAATGATCTTCCAGGTGTATGTTGAAAATTACCGTACCCCTAGAAGAAAATTATTTGACTTGCTACGTAATGATGCAGTTTAATAGTGACATTTTGACACAAATATTTTCACAGAGACTTATAAAATCAGAATTGGGAATTTTGAGAACAATTTCTAGCCATCATATTTAAAAGTATTTTGTCTGTCTGATAATAACTCTTAGCTTTATGAAAAAAGTACAATCAATGCATATGGGATTTTAAATGAAATGAACATTCATATCCCTGTGGTTAAGATTCCCATTATATCAACGGTCTGTAAAACTGACATTGACATGCTAATTATAATAATTTGAGTCAAATGAAATGATGAAGGCTGATTGTGGCAAAAAGTTTATTTCACAGGAATAGAGTATAGTCCAGTTTAGAGTTAGACTGATATACACCTGAGGTTTTAAAAGTAATGAGGGGAGAACAGTTCACTCCTCAAGCGGCTGTTTTGTGCTAGCTAACTCTTAGTAGATGAGAACAAAATAGGCTCTTTCATTGGTTGAAAATAAGGTACCATATATAACATGCCCTATTGGTTGAACTGAAAGTAAAGTGACAAGACTGATTTATTCTTTAAGTATGGGGAGTTAAGGGCTTTTAAATAATCTCGGAGGTTGTAAATTTTAGTTTCAACATTGTTTCAAGTTCCATTGACTACTAATACTATTTTACTGAGAGTTGCCAAAAGTGGCTGATTTTTATTTTATTTTTTGTCAGGATTTTGCTTGCTCTTTGCAAGCTATTTGTAGATTATTGTATAATTTTATTAACATATCTTTAAGCCTGTGTGTTTAAATGTGAGAAATACATTTATTTTATATGTATCTTCAAAAAATGACAAAACAGAATTGTTTTTAAAGTACAAACAGACCAGTAAAAAGTCTCAATTTTTTCATGATCTGTCATTTGATTGTAAGAAGTAGCCCTTTTGTGTTATTTTGGCTCCAGAATGTTGAATTATAGTATGAATATAAGGCTAACATTGAATGCATTATGTTATGACAAATATCATCCATGTTGATAAGAGAGAACATAGAATAACCTGTTTTCAATGAAATAACAGATCATTAAAGCATTAAGTCTCCTGACACCTAAAAAATGTACTGAACTGTCATTGACAGCAGTAGATGGGATTTATTGTTCTCAACCAAATAATTCAATTTGCACACACATTCATATATCCCTCATAACAGGGCTACACACATACACAGATCAGAGATGTGGTTAATCCCTAATGCACATCAACAACTACAATGAAGGAGATTCCATAGTTGTTAATAAGACTCCAAGATACAAGTTAAGAGAGCATTGTAAGTTGCTGTTTGGTAATACAACATGGTGATTCATTTTTTCATGTTATTCAACATTAATAGAAATTGTCCGACTTGTTGGCTGAATGGTCAGCATTCTGCCTTTTGGTTCAGAGGATTCCAGGTTCAATTCCCAGCCGGGTCAGGGATTTTAATCCCTTCTGATTAATTCTTCTGGCTCGGGGACTGGGTGTTCGTGTATGTCCCAACACTGTCCTCTACATGTTCAGACAACACACCACACTACCAACCACCACAGAAACACGCAATAGTGACTACATCCCTCCATATAGGGTTGGCGTCAAGAAGGGCATGTGGCCGTAAAACACAGCCAAATCCACATGTGTGACGCAGTTCGCACCCGAGACCCCACAGGTGTGGGAAAAGCAGTAGAAAAAGAAGTATAATTCAACATTAATTGAAATTCTCTTATGGGCTCATTACCAAAGTTTTTCAAGTCCCTAACAAACCTCAATAAAATAAATTTGTAATTAATATCTCCATGAGTTTTGACTTCATTTTAGTATATCATGGGAGGTGAAGACTGGTTTATCTTTATGAACATACTTCTGGTTTCCGTACTCTTGATATACCATTTTTAATGAAGCATTCAATTTATATTTTCTTAGGTTGAAGCATACATGGTTGAGAAAATGACATATTTTTCATTTAGATTTTTACGGCCCGTAATTGAAGACCTGTCCAGAATATGGATGTAACTAACAAATTGGTTATGTTTCAGGAGAGAGAGAAATTAATTTCGGGATTTATTTCATGGTATACACTACTTGAACCAATTGCATATGCAAGTGTACACATGAGTTCATCTATTAAAAGCAATATTTTATTGTTATAACTTAAGGTTTCAAAAATAATATATGAATTAGAAGTGATACAATGGAAAATAATCTGCAAGTATGTCTTACGTTTGTATATAAAAGAAGCTGGGCCGAGAGGCTCAGATGGTTGAGGCACTGGCTTTCTGACCGCAATTTGGCAGGTTTGATTCTGTCTCACCGGTGGTATTTCAAGGTGCTCAAATACATCATCCTCGTGTTGGTAGATTTACTGGCACATAAAAGAACTCCTGTGGGACAAATCTCGGTACCTCGGCATCTTCGAAAACCATCAAAAAACTAGTTACTGGGATGCAAAAACATTATTATTATTATTATTATTATATAACAGAAGAGAAATCTTAAACATGCACTTGGAACACAAATGATAGCAAATAATATTAATGTGATGATAGGTAATAATAATAATAATAATGTTAGTGGCTTTACATCCTACTAACTACTTTTACGGTTTTTGGAGACGCCTAGGTGCTGGAATATAGTCCCGCAGGAGTTCTTTTATGTGCCAGTAAATCTGCCGACACAAGGCTGACGTATTTGAGCATTTTCAGATACCACCGGACCGAGCCAGGGTCAAACCTGCGAAGTTGGGGTCAGAAGGCCAGCGCCTCGACCATCTGAGCCACTCAGCCCAGCAAATCATGGTATGGGAACCATACTGTAATAGGGGTCACACCAGAGACTTATACGCCTTCTCCTTTACATCCTTACTACAACTTGAGCATGAAACTGGGGCAAATGTTATGTTACTTTCTGTTACACTTTTTTTTTTTCTTCAGCAGAGTTTCACTAAGTTCATAAACCATTTTGACAGTATGCTCAGTGGAATGTGTATGAGAGACTTGCAAATATCAATCAATCAATACTGATCTGCATTTAGGGCAGTCACCCAGGTGGCAGATTCCCTATCTGTTGTTTTCCTAGCTTTTTCCTAAATGATTTCAAAGAAATTGGAAATTTACTGAACATCTCCCTTGGTAAGTTATTCCAATCCCTAACTCCCCCTCCTATAAATGAATATTTGCTCCAGTTTGCCCTCTTGAATACCAACTTTATCTTCATATTGTGATCTTTCCTACTTTTACAAACACCACTCAAACTTATTCATCTACTAATGTCATTCCATGCCATCTCTCCACTGACAGCTCGGAACATACCACTTAATCGAGCAGCTCTTCTTCTTTCTCTCAATTCTTCCCAGCCCAAACTTTGCAACATATTTGTAACGCTACTCTTTTGTCGGAAATCACCCAGAACAAAATGAGCTGCTTTTCTTTGGATTTTTTCCAGTTCTTGAATCAGGTAATCCTGGTGAGGGTCCCATACACTGGAACCACACTCGAGTTGGGGTAATACCAGAGACTTATATTCCCTCTCCTTTACATCCTTACTACAACCCCTAAACACCCTCATAACCATGTGCAGAGATCTGTACCCTTGATGTACAATCCCATTTATGTGATTACCCCAATGAAGATCTTTCCTTATATTAACACCTAGATACTTACAACGATCCCCAAAACAAACTTTCACCCCATCAACGCAGTAATTAAAACTGAGAGGACTTTTCCTATTTGTGAAACTCACAACCTGACTTTTAACCCCATTTATCAATATCACGTTGCAGTTGCTCACAGTCTTGTAACTTATTTATTACTCTATAGAGAATAACATCATCCGCAAAAAGCCTTACCTCTGATTCCATTCCTTTACTCATATCATTTATATATATAAGAAAACATAAAGGTCCGATAATACTGCCTCTTAATTATTACAGGGTCAGATAAAGCTTCACCTACTCTAATTCTCTGAGATCTATTTTCTAGAAATATAGCAACCCATTCAGTTACTCTTTTGTCTAGTCCAGTTGCACTCATTTTTGCCAGTAGTCTCCCATGATCCACCCTATCAAATGCTTTAGACAGGTCAATCGCGATACAGTCCATTTGACCTCCTGAATCCAAGATATCTGCTATATCTTGCTGGAATCCTACAAGTTGAGCTTCAATGGAATAACCTTTCCTAAAACCGAACTGCCTTCTATTGAACCAGTTATTAATTTCACAAACATGTCTAATATAATCAGAAAGAATGCCTAACCCAAAGCTTACATACATGCATGTCAAACTTACTGGCCTGTAATTTTCAGCTTTATGTCGATCACCCTTTCCTTTATACACAGGGGCTACTATAGCAACTCTCCATTCATCTGGTATAGCTCCTCCGACCAAACAATAATCAGATAAGTACTTCAGATATGGTACTATATCCCAACCCATTGTCTTTAGTATATTCCCAGAAATCTTATCAATTCCAGCTGCTTTTCTTGTTTTCAACTTTTGTATCTTATTGTAAATGTCATTGCTATCATATGTAAATTTTAATACTTTTTTAGCCTTAGTCTCCTCCTCTGTCTGGACATTATCCTTGTAACCAACAATCTTTACATACTGCTGACTGAATACTTCTGCGTTTTGAAGATCTTCACATACACACTCCCTTTGTTCATTAATTATTCCTGGAATGTCCTTCTTGGAACCTGTTTCTGCCTTAAAATACCTATACATACCCTTCCATTTTTCACTAAAAGTTGTATGACTGCCAATTATGCTTGCCATCATGTTATCCTTAGCTGTCTTCTTTGCTAGATTCAATTTTCTAGTAAGTTCCTTCAATTTCTCCTTACTTCCACAGCCATTTCCAACTCTATTTCTTTCCAGTCTGCACCTCCTTCTTAGTCTCTTTATTTCTATATTGTAATAAGGTGGGTCTTTACCATTCCTTACCACCCTTAATGGTACAAACCTGTTTTCGCATTCCTTAACAATTTCTTTAAACCCATCCCAGAGTCTGTTTACATTTTTATTTACCGTTTTCCACCGATCATAATTACTTTTTAGAAACTGCCTCATGCCTGCTTTATCAGCTATATGGTACTGCCTAATAGTCCTACCTTTAGGACCTTCCTTTTTATCACATTTATTTTTAACTACGACAAAAACAGCTTCATGATCACTAATACCATCTATTACTTCAGTTTCTCTATAGAGCTCATCTGGTTTTATCAGCACCACATCCAGGATATTTTTCCCTCTGGTTGGTTCCATCACTTTCTGAATCAGCTGTCCTTCCCATATTAACTTATTTGCCATTTGTTGGGCATGCTTCCTGTCGTTCGTATTTCCTTCCCAATTGACATCTGGTAAATTCAGATCTCCCGCTACAATCACATTTCTTTCCATGTCGTTTCCTACATAGCTGATTATCTTATCAAATAATTCTGAATCCGTGTCAGTGCTACCCTTTCCCAGTCTGTACACTCGAAATATATGAAGTTGCCTATTATCTTTAGAAATGAGCCTTACACCTAGAATTTCATGCGTCTCATCTTTAACTTTTTCGTAGCTTACAAATTCTTCTTTCACCAGAATGAATACTCCCCCTCCCACCATTCCTATACTATCTCTACTATACACACTCCAGTTTCGTGAGAAAATTTCTGCATCCATTATATTATTTTTCAGCCATGATTCAACTCCTATTACAATATCTGGTAAATATATATCTATTAAATTACTTAATTCTATTCCTTTCTTTACAATACTTCTACAGTTCAACACTAACAATTTTATGTCATCCCTACTTGATTTCCAGTTCCTGTTCCCTTATCACCGCTCCCTAGGCCAGCCCGTTTCCCTGAATGTACCTCCCTATTACCCTTCCAAACAAATTGCCTAACTTATACGTACCACTGCGGTTTAAGATCCCTATCTCATACCCACACCATAGTCTCCTTTAAGTCCCTAATCACCCTCCAGTCAGTATCCCTCCTACACAGTATTCTACTAATAACAATCTCCGCTTTCTTAAAACTTCACCCTTGCTGCATTTACCAGATCCCACACATCTCCAACTATGTTGGTACTTATATCAGCTTGCCTTACGTTGTTGGTACCAATGTGAAACACTACCACCTTCTTCTTCCCCTCCTCCCTCTCTTCTACTTTCCTCAACATCTGCCTCAACCTAATTCCTGGATAATATTCTACCCTGGTTACCTTCCCTCCACACACTTTCCCCACGTGTCTAACGATGGAATCCCCCCGTGACTAGAATCTCAACCCTACCCACTTCATTTGATCCCCTCCCCTCCTGGTCAGCCCTATGTTTCCTGACAGCTGCAGAAGCTACTTCCTCCTCCCTTTACTCCTTCCCATGACCCTGTTTCATCTGTCTATTCCTATCCTCTAGTCTACATTTCCCTTTCCTACGTTTTCCCTTCCTCCTACTTCCACACATCTCAGCAACAGTTCCCTGTCCCTCATCTTCCCTCTGCCGTTCTACCTGGAGTGACTTGTACCGATTTTGCACGGTCACCTATCCTGAATTCTGATCCTGAATAGAGCCCTTAGCCTGCAATCTCCTTCCCCTTAGAACATTAGATCACCTGTCTTCTACAACTCCCCCCTTTCCTTCCCCTCCCTCTTGTACACCTACTGTAACCTGTACATTGTTTGAGGGAGTCCTATCTCTTCCTTCCTGTCTTCTGTGAGAATCCTAATTATCTCCCTCAAACTCTCCCAACTCCTCCTTCATACCCCTTAATGCCTCGTCACACCCACAGTTTATAGACTCACGCTCCGTAGCCATTCTTTACGGAAAAAAAATAAAAATAAAATAACTTATTTGCAAAAAATAAGTGAACGGAGGGATATATTGTCTGGGATAGTACTCAAAGATCACGCAACAATAAGGTAATTAATATACGACTACACTACAATACTACTTAGTCGTACACTATTTTTTATCCTACAACCCCTAACAGGATAAAAACTGCTGTTAAGTACTGAATATCGAAAGGAATACACAAGAACTACACAATTCCAAATTGCAATTAAGCCTATCCTAATTTCAACAACAGAATTTTAGTAAGAGTTTCTATGGATACCTCTACTACACCAGTACTACACAAATATTTTACATTAATAAAATAAGCACACTAAATTCTAATAGGATCTTACTCATATACTACTGTACAGTACACTACAGTAATTTTTAAACTACTCTCATTACATTTACTCTTCTTACTCATTTCAGCATCCAGTCGAGAATTCTTCATTAATTCACTCCCCAGGTATTTGAACGTCTCCACTACTTTCAGGGGCTTGTCTGAAAGTCTAATCTGACCTTTCCCTTCTTTCTCCCCTCTAGTTATAACAAGAGTTTTACTCTTTTCTACACTTACTTTCAATCCACATTCTTCGATCTTCCCATTCACCTCATCCAACTGTTCTTGAACATTCATGTCCTCTTCTTCCCAAATCACAATATCATCTGCAAATAACAACATATTCATTTCTCTTCCTCTACATGCTGCTTTTGCTGTTTTCATGATGTCGTACATTACTGTTGTAAACAGGATTGGCGATAGAACACTTCCCTGTCTCAGCCCACTAGTGATTTTGAACCAACTTATCGTGGCAACTTGTGTTTGCACGCAACTAAAACATTCCTTGTACATTGCCATGATCATTTTTATTAATCCATGTCCAATTTCTTTTTGCACCAGACGGTCTCAAACTTTAGTCCTGGGGACACTGTCATATGCTTTTCCATTAGTTATCTCATAATGAAAATGGGCTCTATTGTTGACCTTCCACTTCTGAAACCAAACTGATTTTCCTGTATCTGATTTTCAACCCTCAACCTAATCCTACTTTCCAGTATTCTTTCCATTATCTTAGCAACATGGGATATCAGAGTAATTCCCCTGTAGTTCTTCAGTACTTCATCGCCTTTCTTGAAAATTGAGATGATATTACTTTTTGCTAATCCTCAGGGACCTCCTTATTCTCACAGACAATACTGAGAACTCAATATGTCCATGCAGGCCTACAGCTCCAGCTGTCTTTATCATCTCCACTGAAATGTCATCTATTCCAGCAGGTTTTCCATTCTTCATCTTTCTTACTGCCATTTCAATTTCATTCATTATAGTTTCTTGATCCATTTCTTCATCAGCTAATTGCCTTTCCTGGTGGTCTTTTGAATGACTGTCATTAGTTCTTCTGTTCAGCAACTTCTGAAAATACTCTCTCCATCTATTTCTTATTTCTTCTGGCTTTGTTAATATTATGCCGCCTTCATAATTCACAAATCGGGTGTTTACTTGGGGATCTCTCTTCTGCTTCCTAAGATACCATAAAATTTCTTGCTGCCCTGCATATCATCTCTCAATTTATGTGTGAATAAGGCCCAGCTTTTCCTCTTTTCTTCCTCCACTACTTTCTTGGCCAAATTCTTTGCCTCCACATATTTTCTTCAGTCTTAAATGTTTTCCATGCTTTCCGTGCCATTTTCTTTTCCTTCACTTTAATCTTTACCCTATCATTCCACCAGTGTGTCTCTTTGTCTTTCACATTTCCTGCAAATATTACTAGCAAGTCATTTTGGTTCCACCTGCCCTCTTTTATTTCCTAAAAGTACTGTGAGATATGTGAAAATGTTTGAGTGAGCAAGAAGGCACTCTTATTGAATGCTTCTGCAAGATTTTGTTTTATGTTTGTCTTTGGACACCCCAGTACTACTATATTATTCACTCTTCTCTTTTTCTTGATGACCCACACACAGTGCCAAATATAGTGAGAATTTATTTATTATTTATTTATTGACTTTAGCAGTGGTGAAGTTAGGGCTCATGGCCCTCTCTTACGCTTAACCACATAATTAATGTACAGATAATACATATATAAAAGAAATATACTATTCTATCATAAAATCAAAGATAAGCTAAAAATTACAGATTTGGACAACATATAATAAAGAAAGAAAGAAAGAAAGCAGAGTTCAACAAATAAAACAGAATAAAATTTGGAGCGTAAAGATAAAGAGAAAGAGACAGTCATAATGAAAAAGTAAGATACAAACTGAAAAAATAAGCAGTGCATAAAGAGAACACAATAAGTAATAAAGTAAATGGAAATATAAGTATGGCCATAAAAGTGATCTACGTACATGAGTAAGAAGCTAAATATTATGTACATTACACTATAATAATAATAATAATAATAATAATAATAATAATAATAACCACAATCACACAACCTGTCATACGTCATCATGCACACGAAACAATCAGCGGTATTCAACAGGTAATCTCTACATGCAGTCTTAAATTTCGATATTGAATTAGAGTTCCTGACAGCAGCTGGGAGTGAATTCCAAAGTCGTGACCCAGCCACAACGAAGGATCTGTTATATATTGAAGAGTGGTTGACGGGAATAGCGAGGGAAGTGCCAGATCTAGTGTTACAATTATGGAATGAGGATAATAAATGGAATTTTGAAGAGATGTATTCGGATAGATTTTCCTTCCGAGTTCGATATATCAACGTGAGTACATGGAATTTCCATCGCCTCTCAGGTTTCAGCCAGGAAAGAAATGTGTAGCTAGGGGTTATGTGAGCATCGTAACTCAGGTTAAAAACAAATCGAAGACCAGAGTTCAGTGCTCGTTGAAGATTCATAGTTTGTTCACGGGTCGCATCTATGAGGACAATGTCGCAGTAGTCAAGTATTGGTAGTATCAAAGTTTGGAGTAGTTTTATCTTTACATCTTGTGGCAAAATGTCCTTATGTCGTTTCAGAGGGTGAAGCGTCGCGTACATTTTTCTACATGTATTTCATATGTGTGCAGACCAGTCAAGTGTTTGTCAGGGTCATACCTAGGTTCTTCACTTCCTTACTGAACGGGATTACGGTGGCATTTAATGTCACCGGAGGAATAGCATACTTTTTATACATGTTTAATAATTTCTGAGAACCAGTAATGATTGAGTTTTTTTGGGGTTGAGGAGGAGAGTTTTCACTGGCGTACACACGGAGTTGTAGGAGGTCGGAGTTAATCTCTTATTGCATTCGATATATCATTTATATCAACGTGGCTGTAAATTTGGAGGTCGTCGGCAAAGAGGTGATATCTATTATACTTTATTTTCGAGGAGATGTCATTTATATAGAGGGCAAACAAAAGGGGACCAAGAACAGAACCTTAGGGGGTTTCTGAGAGTGCCTTAATGTTCACAAATTCTTTCTGTTCCATTTTCTTCACACTAAAGGGCTTATTTCTCCTGTATTCCTTAACTAAGGTCACATAATGTTCTACCGAAAACAGTGATTTTGCCTTACATTTTGAAGTTTCGATGGTACTAAAATCTGTCATTAGGCAAATATGAATGGCCAGGTTCTAGGAACTTATGATCAATAATTTTAAATTAGGAATAATGAACTAATGTGGCCCACAAAAATGCAACATACTTATTCCTATTCTGACCACCACAAGTGTCTGAATAGGCTATTAAATGATTTGCTGTTGTGCTGTATTTTCACCCGACAAGTACATGTACCCTTTCTCATCCTCACAGTTATGTATGCCTACATTATACACCCAAAACTTCCTCTTGTAAAAATAAACACTACTTGTTATTAAGGGAAGGGGGAGGGTCTGCTGCATGTCAAATGTTATTGTGTGAATGTTGCCCTCCTTTGTTAGCTCGGTGTCACTTCGGAATTAAGCATGTGCCTTTTCTGCCCGTCTTTTGTGCAATTCCCACTCATCACTGAGTTTATTCTTCCTTTTTTCATCAATGTCATCACTCATAAGTCTGATTGCAAAATGAACAACTATCACTTTTTGGCTTTGCAAATGATAAGTTGAACTGGGTATTAAAAACATCCCTGTAACACCATTCTTTCACAGGTTTACAGTTTTGCTCTGAGGACACTTAAAAATATAATTCATACGTCTTACTAAGTGTTAGGTCCTGTGACAAGTAGGAACGTTTTCATTATCATTTAGGCTATAATGACTGTTTTCTGTGGGAAAGCTCCGGATATGTTCTTTCACAAAGTCACTGTCTTCTACTCCTATCTCGGTCCCGGGGACAAGTCTACCACACTGATCCTGAATAACTACAGGAGATTTATTCACAGCTTGTTTGGAAAGTACTCGTGACAGTCTCCCATTTGAAACACCATGCACCTGGAGAAAGGCTGCTTTGCACACTCGAATACTGGTTTCTCCCTGTAACAACAGGGAAAAAGGCTATATGCACTGCCCTCATTTTACATTATTATGATGAAGATTGTTGTTTTAAGGGTCCTAACATCTAGGTCATCAGCCCTCTATATTTTACAGAAAGCAGTAACAAGGCGTACATGTTCAACACACACACATGTTCATACTGCTTCGTTACACTGAATATTACTCATCTATACCATAACACTAAACTGCAATATTATCATCATATTTCACTTTTTAGGTCTAAAGGTTTTTAGTAGCACCTCCCACAAATTTTTTGGCAGTCTTAAACTTTGTAGCTAAACAGTGTCAAAATCTAATTACAGTTTGATGATGTATTGCGAATTGCACTATCACCGATTTGATCTGTTGGCCAATGTGCCTCACATGAATATTAATCAGACATTTATAATAAATTACGTTGTGTTCGCTTCCTATATTTTACAGCCTATAACACAATCGGTGCATAGCAGGATGAATACAGTATGCAAATAACTTACCTTCATTTTTATATGGTATAATTGTTTACGTACATCAGCTATTCGCAGATGCTCATAACACCGCAACTCACATTTACAATCTTTTTCTTCGTAACACATTGCGGCTATAGGCCTACCACTAACACTGACGTATGCTTCACCACAGTTTCTCTTATTCTTCCGCTGATTTTTAATCCAAAACACATTATTTCTCCTTCTTTTCTTCGAATTTTTATCACTGCTTCTATTTTCCTCGAGGCCGATGTCTGCCATGATACTACACATATCATGTGACTTAGATTATGCGAGGGATTGGTCATGCGGATTTGGCCCACTATGGCACTACCTCCAGCGGCTAGTTCAATTTAGTTGATATTTTGTGACCCCGTAGCACATAAGTGAGATAGCCCAGTTGGAGAGATAATACCTAAATCAGAAATGAACCGCTAGATGGCATTAACTCAGTTTCGACGGTTGGTGGATTTGGCCCACTATGGTTCTCAGCCCTTCAAATGTTCCCTAACATAATCAGTAATACACATGTTTAAATTACACCAGAGTCCCGTTAATCCGAACTGAAATATTCAATTTTAAAAAAATCCTCCTGATTGAAATGAAAGAAAATATTATAGAATGAAGATTTACTTGCATTGTATTAGTCATATTTTACTAGAATAACTTAATGTAAACATAATTACACACCATAAACCATCAATCACTGGCCGTTTATCTTTACACAGTCTGTTAGTTTCTTGTGCCGTAGAGATTGGGACCTACTCAAAGATACAGTGTTAAACCAGCGTCTCATAAACATCACATCAGTGAGCTTAGCAGCGGGTGTTGCTTGACGTAGTGTACGGCAAGTTCTAAGGCAGCCGCGGCATCTGAATGTGACACTAGTTGTTCATTGTGGTCTTCTTCATCATCACTCTGTTCCTCATCAACTCCAGATTCTTTCTCCACCATAGCTACAATTTCTTGGACTGTTTGTAATTGATGACAGTCAGCTTCCATCTACTCGCTAATGTCATTTTCATTGTCGTTTTCTCTTCTACAGGTTCTTAACTACCCTACTGCAATTTTACACAATATTTTATTAATGTAACTGCTAAAGAATGGACATTTCAAATTACAGTATGTGCTGTACTGTATTGTAGAAACTATTTTCCTCAGACGTTTTAGGAGCTGGCCTTCCGACCCCAACTGGCTCAGTCCGGTGGTATTTGAAGGTGCTCAAATACGCCAGCCTTGTGTAAGTAGATTTACTGGCACGTAAAAGAACTCCTGCAGGAGAAAATCCTGGCACCTAGGCATCTCTGGAAACCTTAAAAGTAGTTAGCGGGACGTAAAAATAATAACATTAGTTTTAGAAAATATTTTCCGGTTAATCTGAAAATTTCGTAATCCGAACAGACTCTGGTCCCAATTAGTTTGGATTAACGAGACTCTACTGTATACTGATAATGCAAACGGAGAGATAACCTAGTGCATTTGGTTCTCTTTATGTTCAGGCCTCTGACTCTACCTACCTACCTTCCTTCCTTTTCAAACAGATAACAAAATTCTGTTATCAAAGCTAAGTATTACATTAGTACTAAAAAACTGTGTAGTCGACATACTTTGTCCTTGTGGCAGCCTCCGCATGGGGGAAGTTGTAATAATAAATATACAAGCAGATGAACATAGTCTTTAGAATAGTGCTGGTATGATCTCTGTGGCAACTCTTCATTGAATACTTAACAGCTCTTTCACCTGACTACCACTGAAATTCCCCTTATTTTTCATTGTATCAAAAAAGTTTGTAAATAAGATTCTAAATAAATTCTGCCTTGGAATGGAAGATGTGTTCCTGTAAAACCAACTATAAGAGAGGCTCCCTCTGAAGATCCTGCCCGCACTCTAAGGTCCTCCTCACCCTTATCCTAAACTTAAATACTAGGTTTCATGAAAGTCTGCCAGTCCATTTTCCTGCTGTAACAGACAGACAAATAAAAATTAAACTGGTCCACATAACAATGACAGGGAAACTTAAAGGAGAACACAACACAAAAACACGTATTTCGTTATTCATTGCTAACTGTGTAATACGAGAATTTCATAACAATGCTGTTAATCCGGTGCCTCTACCTTCAACCATTCTCAAGTTATGTGCAGAAGTATTAACGGCTCGGGACATCACCGTGCCATCAAGTCTACCTGGATGGAGCAGTTAGCTTACTCAGCACTTACAGCACAGTACATTAGAGCTACTAGTGTTTCCTTGGTTTACCGACCTGTGGAGTGGTGCACAGGAAAAGCAAATATATAGTTGATCACTGCCCGATACACACTTTGAATTTGAGGCATTTTGATTTTTTTGTTTTGGTCTTCTTTAAAATGTGCTAATATTTGTTCTATGGAAGATGTGTTCATTGTGAATGGAAGGGTATCTTTCTCTACGATGAGTGAAGAAAACCATCCTTCTCAAGTAATGCACACTTAAGTGCACCTAAAGATTTGGCAGCAGTTACCTGCTTAAGATATATGTCAACTAGAAATTTCTGATGGATGAATCATTGACTATACCTTCCAAAAAATCAGCATGTATGAATTATGCACACAAAAAAAAAGTGCAGAGTATTTATTTATTTATTTATTTATTTATTTATTTATTTATTTATTTATTTATTCATTCATTCATTCATTCATTTCTGAAAATATAATATTTAAGTAATTTAATTCTGTAATATAAACATGCAGATCCTGTAGACTACTCAATGTTATTCAGTGTTGAGGAAGTACTGTAGGCCTACTACCTAGCTCCATTTGCTAATCAGTGATAGGAGGTCAGTTCTGGATCAAGATAGCTGTTGCAAACCCAGTAGAGGAGCTTAGATTCCTAATAGGTGCAGAAAAAGTCCATTTGTAAGACATTGGCTTGTAAAAGATCTCTGGTGACATATTCAATGTTTTTGCAATAATATTAATTAAAATACAGCAGTAGTTCCCCCAGTAGATTATTGTAAATGATTTCTCTGCCATCTAGTATGGTAAAATTGAACATAATAAAACATGGAGGGTAGCCTCCACGACATTGAATCAAAATGCTGAACTTGGTAGCTGAGGCAATATTGTAATATTCGTCGTTAACAACACCTCCTCCTCTTGATTACTGGAATAAGAAATTAGTCAAATATCAGAACTGGCCTTCACAGGCGATATAAATCTAGTGGTGAAGACGTTGCAGTACAACCAGGACATGTGTATTAGAAGAGATGAGCTGATGAGGTATGATCATCAGTATAGAGAAGACGAAAGACTGTGATCATTGCATGCAATACAACATAAATCAATCTGAGAGAAGAACAGTTAGAGCAGTTTGCACATTTCATGTGCCTGAGGACAGGAATAATGACATTGAAATCAAACCAGAGTAAGAGCCATCAGGAACAGCTTCATTAAGAAAAGATAAATCAGCAAGAAGACCAAACTGACAGTCTATCTTACTGTCTACCTTCTCATTCACACAAAAATCAGTCATGGGCACTCACTACCTGTTGAAGTAGAATACGAGCATCAGAGCTGAGATACCCAGGAAGAGTAGAAAAAAAGAAGAGATGGGACAAGGTCGTTAATAAGGCCATAGGGCAAGACTTAATGCAAAAGCTGTGGAAGAAATTATTCAGGAAACAACTCCACTGGTTTGGTCATCTAGTCAGGCAGGATGTTAGAGCATTGGTACCCATGATCCACGATTGGCAATTAATTTTGGTTTTGAGTCCGGCTTTGTCCCTTTTAGAATATGTGTGAACAGTTGCCATGGAATCTTTCCCTGAAAACCGGTTACAAAATTCTTGTAAACTAGACATCTCGAAAAGTTTGGCACACTAAATGACCAGAGAAACAAAATGTTTCTTCTGTTTATTCTACAATAAGTTCACATTTCCAAAGCTCTGATTCAAATTTGCTTTTGTTGATTAGCAGTTCACTGTTTAGCAAGAGCCAGATCATCATCGTCATGTTGTTCTAACTCGAACAGATGTATCTGTTACTGTGAATGAAAACAAGAGCATCAGCAATTGTCTGGTTGTAGAAGAGAATGAAGCCCGCTGAACTGAAATTTCTCTCTGAAGCTGAACTTGATGCTTGTATACATATTACTTTCTTAGCGATCTGGTGAAATTTTGAATAGTTTTGTCCATTTGTTCTCCAATATGACGCTATATCTATTTTCTCCCATTCCACAATTTTGTGAGATTATTTTTATGCGGATACTTATATCTCAAAACCTGAAGATGTTACAGGTGTGGAAATATGTATTTGTAATCTCATTTAAAAATAAAGATTTTTTTTTTTTTTTACTTGACAGAAGACGTTCTCACGTGTACAGTTCTATGTCGCATGGTCCTCTCAGCCCCAAAAGGCAATACCACACACTTTGTTTACAAAGAGGGTCTGGGGTAAATGAAACTCAGTTTTTCAGTGAGGTTTTATACTTCAGGGATTTTCAGATAATGTCTTAGTACAGTACCGAGGAACGATTACTTTTATCAAATCACGAAATCCACGCGAGAAGCCGCGGGTAACTGCTGGTGTGTACATAAAGTTCACTGCAGATCGTACAGCACACAAAATTAACGTCTTTCCCATCACCGTCAACTGCAGGCTTGAATATCAACCAAATACAACTTTTAAGTTTAGGATCCGGTTCAGAAGTCTTGTATTATGCGGTTTTTAGTTTATTTCTCTTTTTAACTTCACGATTTTTTGCCACGGTTTCCTTTCTTTTGGAACTACAGTCCACATTCGCTTCTGATAACAGGATAGACGGAGAAGTCAAACTGAAAACCACAGCAAATTTGATCGGCTCCACTTGACCCGTAATGCAACGCACTCCGCTGACACGCAGTATACTGTACACATTGAAGCAGTCAGCCCATAGAACTACCACAGCGCTGTCCTTGGCTCACCGCGTACGAATGACAGATTACATAAAATCAGTTTCATGGTCCGTATCGCACTTCAATAGATTCACAATTAAGTATTTATTATTTTCCACCTAGTCGATACAATGATTGCTTAAGGCAATTTAATGATTAAAAATGTTTCCTTGACAACTGCTTTCAATTGTAGTAATAATTTATATATTTTCTCCTGAGTTTTTGTTTGTTTTAATGTTGTCAATCTTATGTTAATTTTAAGGACACTTCCTCTTAAGCATTACTTTGTCAATTTTATATATTTTTCAGCTAAACAGTGTTATGTGGCTGAAGATGTTGATAAAATACGAAACATGTACCACTTTTAACCATTAAATTGCCTTAAGCAATCATTGTATCGACTAGGTGGAAAATAATAAATACTTAATTGTGAATCTACGAATGACAGAGCGCTGGCCCAGACTGGCCCGTGCAATGACATCATGGGCTTCATATGTTCGAGCCTTTCAAAGCCCATTGCAGCCTACTGCCAAAGCAGTTCATGGGCTGGGCCTCTCTGCAGGACTCTAGTTTGAACCCAGTTGTTGGCAGCCCTGAAAATGGTTTTCTGTGTTTCACATTTTCACACCAGGAAAATGCTGCGACTGTACCTTAATTAAGGCCAGTGTCTCCTCCTTCCTAGCCCTTTCCTGTCTCATCGTCACCATAAGACCTTTCTGTGTTGGTCTGATGTATAAAAAAAGCACACAAAGCAAATTTATTTGGAAACAAAATTCATAACTATAGTGATTACTTATTCATCCTCGGGCACAGCCAAATGCAGAGTTGAAATTCTCCAAATAATGTTTTTTATCGTGCTGTTGCCTCCAAAATGAAAGAGGGAAATAAGTTTTTGTCCACCATTGTACGTAGCTCCATTTCAAACTTTCATGATATTTTGTCTAATAACATTTTAAAAGAGATTTTAAAAATTGTTGAATATTATGAGAGCTAGAAAGAGCTTTTCAGTAGCATGTATTGAATGCTGAGATGAAGAAACAAAGAAAAGAATAAGAACAGGCTTTTGTTTCGTTGCTGGATTGTCATGTTTGTTAACTTCCCAACTAATGGTCTAGGCCAGATGTGCTCACGCTGGCATTCCGTCCCATGGGTGCCTAGCATTGTAAGCGGGTGGGCAGGCAGGTGATGAGCATATGCTATTCACCCAGTGACGTCGTGGCTACATCACAGGCTGTGAAGGTTGGGTGAAGTTCCCCCAATCACTCTCAATCACTGCAGCGATACTCGAGTTTGAAATGGAGGCAGAAAATAATTAAAGAAAGAGGGCAGAAATCCACGTCATTTTCAATTTACGTTGTAAGAAGTAAGTTTTTTATGTTCATTGCAGTTTATGTATACTGACCGGATACAATAAAGAGTTAGGTCCACAACCTCAAATATATTTATAATGTACGTTATGAATTACAATTTTCACTATTACATTGAGGTGCTTTAGAAACATTTCTAATATAATACGGAGTTAAGGTGGATAAGCTGTGGCTTGTGGTTGTTTGTGTTTAAATTATCTGATAAACTCGCCAACAATCAAATCACGCTTACCGGGAATAAAATCAGGTTAATTATTCGAAGGCATACTGTATATTTATTTGGTGGATGCATTTAAACTGTTGTTGCTCTTTAATCTTGGATAGTAAATACCTATGTCCTCACTCGCCATTTAGAGGCTAGCTGTTATCAGCAGATGTCTGATAAGTTTAAAAATACTATATTCAGAAATTCAGTGAACAGGGAAAGTCACACAACACCTACAACACTGTGCAAAAGCAAGCAGTAAACTTGTTGAATTATGTACCGTAGTTATTGTAACCATTCGTGGTTGGTTTGAATAAGGGTTCAAAATAATACAGATACGCCTCTGCTGGTGTCAACGAAATTTCACGAGATTCCACTCACGGGCATGGACATTTGACGAGCACCGGTTACAATCCATTTCTATTCAACATCAGGCTCTTATTAATATAATGAGAATCCATTCCGACATGATCCAGCACTTAAAAACACATAACATCTCGGCAGGGGAATAATCGCAGAGAATACTTCCAGCCCAGCCTACATCACAAGAAGGTATATGCACATCCTATCTACAGTTATTAACAAATTATACAGGATTATTCAGCTAAGAAATCCACCTCAAATAACTCGTGAACCGTTTCAGATATTGACATTCTGTTTTCACTTTCGTTAATGGTATTAAGTGGTTAATAGTTAAACATGCAGGATTTTTCCAGGTTTTGACAAAATTTTCAGCACACTTTTTTCCGTATTAGAACATTATTTCACGCAATAACTGCTTATGATAAACTATCAAGCTTGCACTCATACTTACTGGGACGTTGCACAGATTCGGCCCAGGAGAAACAGTCTCGAGAGCATTGCCCTTCACTACCCCGTCGAAAAAATTGAAGCAAACTCTGACATTTTAGATTACAGGTTCCAATCATGCACAATGGTGGTAGCATATGCCGCAAGACACATCTTGCCCCATCCGAAGTTTGAGTAATTCACACCTCTAATGCATCCTATCTACTGTAGTTATTCACAAATTAAGCAGGACTCTTCATCTAAGATGTCGCATCAAATGAGTCGTGAACAGTTGAAGATACTGACAGTCGACACAGATAGGTCTTATGGCGACGATGGGACAGGAAATGCCTATGAGTTAGAAGGAAGCGGCCGTGGCCTTAATTAAGGTACAGCCCCAGCATTTGCCTGGTGTGAAAATGGGCAACCATGGAAAACCATCTTCAGGGCTGCCGACAGTGGGGTTTGAACCCACTATCTCCCGGATGTAAGCTCACTGCTGAATGATTCTGAATTTTCCTATACCTGTATACAGTCAATTGGCTACCCATTGATCTATTAAATCAGGGTATTTCTTATATAAAATTCAATTTTTTCCAACGCTCTCTGCTGTATGATGAACCTTATTGGTATTTGCGTGCTGTTTACTAAGTTTTTGACAAATTGGATTTGGTAATTGTTACTTCTCTGCAAGGTTAACATTTTTTGAGATTGTTCAATGTGAGCTGTTATGATAAAATATGTTGTTCCCCAGTGATGTTTGCTGTTCCACTATTGTGTTTCTGTAATATGTAATCTCAGTGTTCACACATTCCTTTGAAATATAGAGCTCTGATTCTTCTTCAATGCCGAAACCAATTTCTTGTCCCTTCAAACATACCTTACAACCAATACTCCGAGCTTTTATAAAGAGCCAAGTGTATGCATTCAAGAAATTTTCGGATTGTTAGGCAGTCCAACATTTTGGATATGAAGACAACTTTCACTTACAGAAGCTAAAGAAGTAAATTAACGATTAGAACTAGTACTGGCATCTGAACTTAAATCACTTACATTAACCATGTGACCATCATCACTAAGTTTTATTTTGTGAGTAGATTCTCCAGGTACCTCACAGTCCGTCCGTTTGTTATTTTACTTTATGAAATACTTCCTCTCACGCAGAGGCTGCCTTGTGACTAAGTATATATTTACATTCATTTTTAGAAAAGATATACCTGAGTCTTTTAAATGGTAACCTAATTGTAATAATGATTTCTTAGAATTATTAATGAACCCCTTAATGCAAGTGACCAAAGTATATATCAAAAAGAAACAAGGAATCGGTACTACCTGTAGTATTAGCTTCTTAGTAACTTAGTATAATATACGTAGATTTTCATTCATGATGCATATCAAGAAGATGGTGCTCTGTTTAGCTTAATGTTGTTAATTATAATTAACTATTCCATGCCCACTATCTATTAATATCAGTTGTGTTATGTGTAAGAAAATTCCTTGGTTCTTATTATTATATAAATCTGATTCTTCTCACACTACTGAAAATGGCTAGTACTTTTTTCCGTTAATTTAAAAATAAAAAGTTCCGTCGCACTTAGAAGTTTGGAGTAATAATCATTATCACATTTTCCAGAGATATATGAATCACTGTAAGTAGGAATATATTTGGTAGTACTGATTAGATATAGAAGTTCTTCACTATGGGCCTTTGAAATAATGCTGGACATTTAAAATATTAAAATCTTATAAAACAAGGAAATATGTTTCAGACTGCGTTCTG
Source organism: Anabrus simplex (assembly GCF_040414725.1). Taxonomy (NCBI): domain Eukaryota; kingdom Metazoa; phylum Arthropoda; class Insecta; order Orthoptera; family Tettigoniidae; genus Anabrus; species Anabrus simplex. Next base: position 321,420,445 of record NC_090265.1, read on the forward strand.
CCTTTCGAGATAGGTCTCAGACTCCATTCTGGTACGTTCAGGCACCACTGCATCCCTGGTAGTGTGAATCAAAGAGGACCATCCCCAATAGGCAAATGAAACATGTTTGAATACACTCTATTTTCTCGAAGTACTTGTCCGATTTTCAAAATAATTACAGAGCTGAATTGTTAATGTCCATAAGTTTAAGGTTACACGGCAGTATGGTATAGAAGACTATAAGTAATAGTTCAATTTGAAAAACAAAGCTAGTACTGTTATCTCAGCAGATATTGACAATCTGGAAAATTTGGAAGTCTCATTTTGAACCCCTTGTTACCATTACTGAAAGTGAAAACAAATAATGGCTCACGAGTTATTTCAGGTGGACTCTTTAGGTGATTAATCCTGTAGGTATAAGTCTAAATATTTATTGTCAGACTCCAGTGTTTTGATACACACTCACTAGATACACATGTATTCTATGTACAACTCTGTGGTAGCTACAATCATGTACTAATACAGATTTTAGACACTTTCATGTTTCAAAGGGTATTGCAAGACAGAAAACTATAAATCAAGCTCTGATAAAAATGATCACAAAAGATCTCCAACCTCTTTCAGTTGTGGAGGATGAAGGTTTTAGAATACTGGTATGTGGCCTAGATCCACGATACTCTCTTCCTACTCCGAAGCTTTTTTTTTTTACAACTTTCTTTACGTCGTACCGGCACAGGGCACAGATAGGTCTTATGGCACCAATGGATAGGAATGGGAAGGAATCAGCCGTGGCCTCAATTAAGGTACAGCCCCAGCATTTGCCTAGTGTGAAAATGGGAAACCAAGGAAAACCATCTCCAGGGCTGCCGACAGTGGGGTTTGAACCCACTATCTCCCGGATGCAAGCTCACAGCTGAATGCTTCTAACTGCACGGCCAATTCACCCGGTAACACAATAGGTTGACCACAGATATGTGGACATCTATATCGGCAGATTCTTATTAACAGTTATGTCACATTTCATCAACAATACCTTCGAATTAAAAAAATTAGTTTTACAAACAGCCAGATTTCTTGAGTCACATATGGCGGCCAACATAACTGTAGAACTTGAAAGAGTTATATTTTATTGGGATATAAAAGACAGGATTGTGTCTTGGAGCAGATAATGCTCTCGTTGTGAAATGTGTAATTGACAATATACATCCTAATTTACTGTATACGCCATGTTTGCCCACACAACTAATCTCATTCTAAAAAAAAAAATAGCATAGAGAAAGTTTCAGGCTTATGAAGGAAATGCTGGAAAATTGTAAGTTATTTCAGATCATCATGTGCTGGAAAAACAGAAGCTGACATCCAAGCAAGTACTGTGTAGAAAGCCTGTACATAATTTAACGCAAAAGATAGAATAGTGCTTATGCAATGTTGTTGCATCTCGTAGAACAAAAGGAGTTCATCTCTGTTGCACTTGCAGCCATTGACTGCGGACCAGATAACATTACACCAACAGAATGGGCCACAGTTCAACAATTGCTTCCCACTTTTAGAGCCTATTGTCATCATGACTAAGGAAGTATCAAGTGAACACCATCCATGTTTCAATATCAAAAGTAATTTGTTTCCACCAGCAATTGTGTTGAATGTCAATGAGAACATAGGCAACGAGCAAGATGCAAGTGTACAAGAGATAATGAGTGAACTGGTGACGAAATTCAATAGAAAATTTGCTAATGTAGAAAGTGTTCTGCCACTCACCTTTGCTACAATCCTTGAACCACACTTTAAAACCCTGCTCTTTGTCTAAAGTGGGAAACATGATGAAGCCATGAATGTCTTAATTAACCAATCCTGCAAAATATGGTCCAGAAATCAATCTGTTTCATCACATGAATATAAGTAGCTGTGGTAACTCATTTTGGGAGCTGGGCCGAGTGGCTCAGACGGTTGAGGCGCTGAGCTTCTGACCCCAACTTGGCAGGTTCGATCCTGACTCAGTCCGGTGGTATTTGAAGGTGCTCAAATACATCAGCCTCATGTTGGTAGATTCACTGGCACATAAAAGAACTCCTGCTAGACTAAATTCCAGCACCTCAGTCAGGGAGGAAAACCAGCACCACAATGTTTAGAGCAGAGACCATGGTAGAGGTCCAAATGTACAAATGTACCTTAAGGACCAGTATGAAAGGGGTTCATGGGTTCCATTAGATTACTTTTTTTTTTGCTAGGGGCTTTACGTCGCGCCGACACAGATAGGTCTTATGGCGACGATGGGATAGGAAAGGCCTAGGAGTTGGAAGGAAGTGGCCGTGGCCTTAATTAAGGTACAGCCCCAGCATTTGCCTGGTGTGAAAATGGGAAACCACGGAAAACCATTTTCAGGGCTGCCGATAGTGGGATTCGAACCTACTATCTCCCGGATGCAAGCTCACAGCCGCGCGCCTCTACGCGCACGGCCAACTCGCCCGGTCATTAGATTACTGGAGACAGAATAAAGCGAAATTCCCCACCATCTCCAAAAACTGCCTATGTACACCAGCAATATCAATACCCTGTGAACATCTGTTTCCAAAATCTGAAACTTATGTTAAAAAAAAAAAAGATCATATTCTTAATTATGAACTGGAAGGACATTTAACTGTCTGTTCGTCAACATTAAGATTTCATACGATTGGTTAACAGTGGTGGTGCTGTTCAGTCTATGGTCCAGTTACGTTCTTTATGTCTTCTGGTATTAATTTTGTAAGAGTATTATTGCCCAGTTTACTTTATTGTATTCGTCCTTTATTCCTAAACACACTGAAGCAATTGTAGAAGATACAAATTATTTTATTACCAGGGTTAGGATTTACATGTAATCATCATTACCATAGGTTGTTCTGCCATCTGGCAGGTCCAATCATGGCTGTGACCTCCATATCTCTTGATCTTGTGCCCTTTTCTTCACTTCTGCATAATCTTCCTTTCTTTTCCTAATGCTGTCTGATAACTGACATCGTCTCCTTCCCCCTCCTCATTTTCGTTTCATCAACCCATCTATTGCTACTCATAGTAAAGTATTATGTCTTAGATTATGCCCTATCCAATTTTTTCTTCCTTTTTTGGATTACGGTCAGCATGCTCCTAACTTATCCCACTCTCTTCAGAACTTCATTTGATATTCTATCTACCCAGCTTACTCCTTCAATTCTTCTCCAAATCTACATCTCAAATGCCTCTATTCTTCCTTAATGTCCATGTTTCAGCGCTATATAGAGCTATACTCCATACATAACACCTTGCAAGTCTCTTTCTCTAGCGGCCCACAAAACAGTTTGTTCTTCTTGTTGAAGCTTTCCTTGGCTAAAGAAATTTGAGCTTTTATGTATGTTATAGAGTGAAGGTCTTCAGTCACAGTACTTCCAAGATATTTAAACTTATTCACCTGTTCAATAATTACTCCCCCTATCTTGATTGTCGCATTTTCACCTTTACCTCCAAGAATCAAGAATTTAGTGTTTTTTTTTTTTTTTTTGATCATTCCATTCTCTTCACACTTTTTGTTTAATTCTCTCAGCATTTTGCGGAGGACCTTCACATTTTCAGCTATTACTGCCATATCATCAGCAAATCTGTATTCAGTTCTCTTACCTCCAATGTTGACACCTCTTTTACCATCCAAACATTCTCAAACAATTTCCTTCAAGTAAATATTAAACAAAGTTGGTGATAAGCAGCAACCCTGCTTAACACCTCTCCCTAGTCTGATTTCTTCTGTTAATTCTCCGCTTTTCGGGCGAGCTGGTCATGTGGTTAGGCCCGCGCAACTGTGAGCTAGCATCCGGGAGATAGCAGGTTCGAACGCCACTGTCGGCAGCCCTGAAGATGGTTTTCCATGGTTTTCCATGGTTTCCCATTTTCACACCAGGCAAATGCTGGGGCTGTACCTTAAATAAGGCCACGGCCGCTTCCTTCCCGCTCCTAGACCTTTCATATCTCATCGTTGCCATAAGACGTATCTGTGTTGGTACAAATTAAAGCCAATTGATATAGATGTCGATTCCCATAGGGAACCTGAAATATTTGTCCCGAATGAGTAAATTTATAATACCAATACAAATGGTACGTTATTGGACATAAATTTTCCAGCTAATTCATTCCTGGTTGCCAGTGTTTCACCCCAGTGTGCTAAGTTGGGTTCAGCAGTTGGTAAATAGCACCACCCACCAAGACGCATGACTAGTGCTGTTAGGTTCCTTTAAACAACAAACATCATCATCATTAAGCCTGCAAAAGTATTGCATGTTCAACTATGAACCACTTAATACCATTAACGAAAGTGAAAACAAAATGAGCGGACAAGTTGGCCGTGCGGTTAGGGTCGCGCAGCTATGAGCTTACATCCGGGAGATAGTGGGTTCAAACCCCACTGTCAGCAGCCCTGAAGATGGTTTTCCATGGTTGCCCATTTTCACACCAAGCAAATGCTGGGGCTGTACCTTAATTAAGGCCACGGCCGCTTCCTTCCAACTCCTAGGCATTTCCTGTCCCATAGTCTCCATAAGACCTATCTGCGTCGACTGTCAGTATCTTAAACTGATTAATTGTATCAGTCAAGAAATGCAAATTTTAAAAAATGCTGTGCAAGGAAATAAATGCAGCCAATTCTATTTATAGATGAATCCACAACAATATCCTCAAAAACTGTTTAATATTTTATTTCGGTGCATTTCTCAGTGTTGATGAACCAATAACATTTTTCTTTAAATTGATGGAAATGGGGTTCTGCTTCTTCTGCGAGTAAAGTGAACATCCTCCCTTAACTCCTTATATCCTAGTGGTCTCTCACATGAATTCTTAGCAAAAAATTTGATTGGTGTATACAGTCATGGTGCGAGTTCTATGGCGGGTAGAAACTCTGGTATGCTGAAATTACCGAGTCTGAAGTATCCTAATATTATCAAGTGGCATTGTCTTTGTCAAAATAGATCTGAGTGTAATACCTTACACTCAGTGTCAGGAGTGAATGCATTTGAGATTTTCATGGTTCCCTCAAAAAATCAATATCTACTATAGGTTTGTGCAAACTGCAAATAAAATAAAAGTAGGGAGAATTTTGTCTGTGCGCTGGGTCTCACAGAGTTGTTGAGGCAATTGCAAAGAGTTACAAAGCTCTGTATGACCATTTTCTAACAGCATCAGATGATCAGAATCACAGTTCTGAAGAGTGTTTAAAGTATACAGGTCTCTCTGTTCTTATATTTATCCACAAGAGCTCGTGTTTAATCTAGCACTACTAATTGACGATTTTGATGAAGTTAGAATAAATTTCAGAATATTTGCAGAAAGATTCTACTAGTCTGACTGATGTCTACAGAATAATTCATAGAAGCATTTGTGCTATTGAAAGAATGTGAGAATGTCCTGGAAAATATTTTGAGGAAAGCTGAAATTGCTGGAAATTTTCGAGATGTTCCACTAATAAAAGGTTGATTTCTGTGGCAAAAATAAATCGTGATACATTTCTCCGTAGACTGTCTGGGACACTGAAATCTAGATTGCTGACAACTTCCTCCAACTGTAATTCTCAAAGTGTTGCTGCCAATACATCACAGTTCAAAGCACTGATTGAAGTAATCCAACTACTGGAACCTTCTACATGGCCTGTAGATGTAGATACTCAGTGGCTTGAGTGAGAGGACAAATTTGCATAACTATGTGAAGGTTCTGCATACCATTCAACATGGTTCATGAAGACTTTAGGGATTTCACGGTTAAGGTGTGAAAGACAAGTTGAATATAGCGGAAATGGCTACATCAACATTGCCAATAACTAGTGATCATTGTGGAAGGTGATTTATCACTTTGAATGTCATCATGAGACCATCCAGGAACTGTCTTTTGATTGAAAATACAGGGTCTTTATTTATGCTTGGAAGGGAGTTTATCGCTCAAACTTGGCCACCTATGACAGGTCACTACCGGCCGCTGGCGCACGCAGTTTCCGGCACTCTGCAGTTGTTGAGAGCTGAACTCCGAGATAGTAGGGTGTTCAATGAAGCTACTGCATACTGTATGTCGTATTTTATAGTGTTTTATTGTGATTGTGTATAGTGCTGTAATGTATGTGAAATATTCGTTACGTGAACGTGTATATCTGCGTACTACTTACATTAAGTGCAGAAAATCGTGCACTAGGACAAGACAAAAGTTTTGAGCAAAATTTCCAGGGAGACCCATACCTTTCAATCGGACAATAAAACAACTGGCCAGGTTCAGTAAACAATAAAAATAGATGTAAAGGTCGTTATGTCCTTACTGAAGTGTGTTTGGTACGAGGATCATAAGTAAAAATCTGTGGTCCCCTTGTAGCCCAAATTTAACGGCATGTGATTTATTTGTGGGGAATGTTAAAAAATGTAATTTTTGGGAACAACCCTCACACACTAGATGAACTTAAAGACAATATATGAGTTGCAATTGCATTCATCAGTGCTGAAGAACTTGGTAGAGTAACTGAAAACTTCATTAGGAGATGCCGATTATTTTGGCAGTTCATGGGGAACATTTTCAGCATAAACTGTAAAAATGGTGAGTAAAATGCATGATAAATGCTAGATAATGATACGCACGCACAGTAGCCAGCAACTGAACTGTCACTGGCGGCCAAGCTCGAGCGAGAAAATCCCTTCCAAGCATAAAAAAAGACTTTGTATATCTAGTTTGATGTTCACTTGAGAGATCCAACACCTTATGTACAAGAATGGTTGCTGAAACATAGGATAGATGATGACATGAATCAATCGCTACTGATCTGCATTTAGGGCAGTCGCCCAGGTGGCAGATTCCCTATCTGTTGTTTTCCTAGCCTTTTCTTAAATGATCGCAAAGACATTGGAAAAATTATTGAACATTCCCCTTGGTAAGTTATTCCAATCCCTAACTCCCCTTCCTATAAAAGAATATTTGCCCCAATTCGTCCTCATGAATTCCAACTTTATCCTCATATTGTGATCTTTCCTACTTTTAAAGACACCACTCAAACTTACTCATCTACTGATGTCCTCCCACGCCATTTCTCCACTGACAGCTTGGAACATACCACTCAATCGAGCAGCTCGTCTCCTTTCTCCCAAGTCTTCCCAGCCCAAACTGTGCAACATTTTTGTAACGCTACTCTTTTGTCGGAAATCGCCCAGAACAAATAGAGCTGCTTTTCTTTGGATTTTTTCCAGTTCTTGAATCAAGTAATCCTGGGGAGGGTCCCATACACTGGAACCATACTCCAGTTGGGGTCTTACCAGAGACTTATATGCCCTCTCCTTTACATCCTTACTACAACCCCTAAATACCCTCATAACCATGTGCAGAGATCTGTACCCTTTATTAACAATCATATTTATGTGATTACCCCAATGAAGGTCTTTTCTTATATTTACACCTAGGTACTTACAATGATCCCCAAAAGGAACTTTCACCCCATCTACGCAGTAATTAAAACTGAGAGGACTTTTCCTATTTGTGAAACTCACAACCTGACTTTTAACCCCATTTCATACCATTGCCCACCTTCCATCTCACAACACTATCGAGGTCACCCTGCAACCGCTCACAATCTTGTAACTTATTTATTACTCTGTACAGAATAGCATCATCTGCAAACAGCCTTATCTCTGATTCCACTTCTTTACACATATCATTGATATATATAAGAAAACATAAAGGTCCAATAATACTGCCTTGAGGAATTCCGCACTTAATTATTACAGGGACAGATAAAGCTTCACCTACTCTAATTCTCTGAGTTCTATTTTCTAGAAACATAGCCACCCATTCAGTCACTCTTTTGTCAAGTGAAATTGCACTCATTTTTGTCAGTAGTCTTCCATGATCTACCCTATCAAATGCCTTAGATAGGTCAATCGCAATACAATCCGTTTGGCCTCCTGAATCCAGGATATCTGCTATATCTTGCTGAAATCCTACAAGCTGAGCTTCAGTGGAATAACCTTTCCTAAACCCAGACTGCCTTCTGTCAAACCAGTTATTAATTTTGCAAACATGTCTAATATAATCAGAAAGAATGCTTTCCCAAAGCTTACATGCAATGCATATCAAACTGACTGGCCTGTAATTTTCAGCTTTATGTCTATCACCCTTTCCTTTATACACAGGGGCTACTATAGCAACTCTCCATTCATTTGGTATAGGTCGTTCAACCAAACAATAATCAAATTTGTATTTCAGATATGGTACTATATCCCAACCCATTGCCTTTAGTATATCCCCAGAAATCTAATCAATTCCAGCTGCTTTTCTAGTTTTTAACTTTTGTATCTTACTGTAAATGTCATTGTCATCATAGGTAAATTTTAACACTTCTCTAGTATTACTCATCTCCCCTATTTGGACATCATCCTTGTAACCAACAATCCTTACATACTGCTGACTGAATACTTCTGCCTTTTGAAGATCCTCCCATACACACTCCCCTTGTTCATTAATTATTTCTGGAATGTCCTTCTTTGAACCTGTTTCTGCCTTAAAATACCTATACATACCCTTCCATTTTTCACTAAAATTTGTATGACCACCAATTATGCTTGCCATCACGTTATCCTTAGCAGATTTCTTTGCTAGATTCAATTTCCTAGTAAGTTCCTTCAATTTCTCCCACAACCATTTCTAACTCTATTTCATTCCTACCTGCACCTCCTTCTTAATCTCTTTACTTCTCTGTTATAATATAGTGGATCTTTACGATTCCTTACCACCTTTAAAGGTACAAACTTATCTCCACATTCTTCAACAACTGCTTTAAACCCATCCCAGAGTCTGTTTACATTTTTATTTACCATTTTCCAGTGATCATAGTTACTTTTTAAAAACTCCCTCATGCCTGTTTTGTCAGCCATATAGTACTGCCTAATAGTCCTAATCTTAATACCTTCCTTTCTTTCACATTTATTTTTAACTACGACAAAAACAGCTTCTTCGTGATCACTAATACCATCTATTACTTTGGTTTCTCTATAGAGCTCATCTGGTTTTATCAGCAACACGTCCAAAATATTCTTCCCTCTAGTTGGTTTCATCACTTTCTGAATCAGCTGCCTTTCCCATATTAACTTATTTGCCATTTGTTGTTCATGCTTCCTGTCGTTCGCATTACCTTCCCAATTGACATTTGGTAAATTGAGATCACCTGCTACTATCACATTCCTTTCCATATCATTTCCAACATAGCTGATTATCTTATCAAATAATTCTGAATCAGCATCAGCACTACCCTTTCCCGGTCTGTACACTCCAAAGACATCAAGTTGCCTATTATCTTTAGAGATGAGCCTTACATCCAGAATTTCATGTTTTTCATCCTTAACTTTTTCGTAGCTTACAAATTCTTCTTTCACCAGAATGAATACTCCCGTCCTACCATTCCTATCCTATCTCTACAATACACGCTCCAGTTCCGTGAAAATATTTGTGCATCCATTATATCGTTTCTCAGCCATGATTCAACTCCTATTACAATATCTGGTAAGTATATATCTATTAAATTACTTAATTTGATTCCTTTGTTTACAATGCTTCTACATTTGAGCACTAACATTTTTATGTCATCCCTACTTGATTTCCAGTTCCCTGTTCGCTTCACACCACTCCCTAGGCCACCCCGTTTCCCTGAATGTACCTGCCTATCACCCTTCTAAACAAGTTTCCTAACTTATATGTACCACTGCGGTTTAAGTGAAGGCCATCTGAGCGCAGATCCCATTCTCCTACCCACCCATTAGGATCTAGAAATCTCACTCCCAGTTTCCCACATACCCACTCCATAGTCTCATTTAAATCCCCAATCACCTTCCAGTCAGTATCCTTCCTACACAGTATTCCACTGATAACAATCTCCACTTCCTTAAATTTCATCCATGCTGCATTTACCAGATCCCACACATCCCCAACTATGTTAGTACTTATACCTGCTTGCCTTACGTTGTTAGTACCAACATGAAACACTACCACCTTCTCCTTTCCCTCTTCCTTCTCTTCTACTTTCCTCAACATCTGCCTCAACCTAATTCCTGGATAACACTCTACCCTGGTTCCATTTCCTCCACACACTTTCCCCACATGTCTAACAATGGAGTCCCCCATGACCAGACCCTCAACCCTACCCACCTCATTTGATCCCCTCCCCTCCTGGTCAGCCCTATCTTCTCTCACTGCTGCAGAAGCTACTTCCTCCTCCCTTTTCTCCCTCCCATGACCCTGTTCCACCTGCCTTTTCCTTTCCACTACACTACATTTCTCTTTCCTACCTTTTCCCTTCCTCCTACCTCCACACATCTCAGTAACGGTTCCCTGCAGTGACTCGCACCGATTTCTCACAGACACCTGTCCTGAATTCTGACCCTGAACAGAGCCCTTAGCCTGCAATCTCCTTCCCCTTAAAACATTAGACCACCCATCTTGTACAATTTCTCCATTTCCTTCCCATCCCTCCTTTACACCTCCTGTATCCTGTACATTATTTGAGGGAGGCATATTTTCCTTCCTGTCCTCTGAGAGAATCCTAATTATCTCCCTCAAACTCTCCAACTCCTCCCTCATACTCCTTAATGCCTGGCCACACCCACACTTCCTACACTTGCACTGCGTAGCCATTATTTACAAAATAATGGGAAGAAAATGAAAAATAAAATATCTTATTCTGTGCAAATAAAAATGAAAGGAAAGAAATTCTGTCTAGGATAGTTCACAAAGATCACACAACAACAAGGTAATTAATATAAGCTACTACTACACTACAATACTACTTAGTTATACGAATTTTTTTCTTCAACAACACCCTAACAGAATGAAAATTGCTGTTAATTACTGAAAACCGAAGTTACCAATAATACACAAGAATTAGGTCTACACAATTCTAAACTGCAGTTAAATCTACCCTAATTATGGTACTGCAACAGAATTCTAGTAAGAGAATTAATACAGATACAACAGATACTATAGATACTACACTACACAAATATTTCACAGTAATAGAATAAACACACTAATTTATAATAAGATACCTACTATAATACACTACCGGTACAATGATTTTAAACTACATTCAGACGTATCCTATTATAATACAACAGATTATTACTAAGCGCAAACTGAAATGGAAATTGCGTCAATTTCAAGAATATGAAAGATACAAGATTCTTTGGAAGCACTTTTGACTGCAAGTGTTTGAATGTTATGGCTGTTTGTAAATAATTTTTCATATGAAGTGTTCATGAAAAAGCAGTGCATATTTTATGTTATGTTGTGTTATCCAGAACTCCACTATAGGTCAAATATATTTTTACAACTTGCTTTACGTCGCACCAATACATTGTTATAGACCACTAACTATTGCTCAACTGTTGGGTGACAATTGTAATGTACTTAAAATATCTGCCCTACTGTTGGACGCTAATTGTCATGTAATTAAAACACAAATAATATTATTGTTCAAAATATTATTCTTTTTGGTACCATAACACTATCCAGCATGATTTTTGCGGAAAAGCATCTAATAAGTGACATCAACTAAATACAATCTCCTTATTTCAGAAATGTCATTGGTGCTATTGTATCATATCTAGTTTTCGTGTTATTTGCCTTTTACTGTCTGAAAATGTCATTGTGGCACAGTGCTGCTTTGTGATAACAGCGAATCGGCTGTTGTTAGAGTGCTCATGGTTTGCTTAAAAGCTGTACTACTTCATAACAGAAACATTCTAGCTTCGATTCCAGTGGCACATTCCGTTTCACTAAAAGAAAATTATATCACAATGCAAACTGTTTTGGATAAAATAAAATATCATGAGCACCGGTGGAATGTGTGCAGTGACTGGAATGTATGTGGTATTCTATTAGGACAACAAGCAGGCTACACTAAATTCCCTTGTTATTTATGTGAATGGGACAGCAGAGCTAGGAACCAACACTGGACCTTCCTCACCCAAGAGACAAGTTTTGACACCTGGTGTGAAAAATGTTATAAATGATGCTTTAGTTGAGCCACAAAAAATTATTTTGCCACTACTACACATCAAACTGGGAATCATGAATTAGTTCGTTAAGGCCTTGGACAAAAGTAGCCCCTATTTCAAGTACACTGCAAGCAAATTTCCACATTTATCTGATGTAAAAGGCAAGGAAGGCATTTTTAATGTACCACAAATTAGAAAGCTTCTGAAAGACAGAAACTTCGAACAGACGATGAATGCTATGGAACTTGCTGCATGGAATTCAATAAGAGACATCATAATGAAGTTCCTAGGAAATGTAAAGGATGAACAACACAAAACAATAATGAAAACGATGTTGGATGATATGAAAGAGTTGGGGTGTAGAATGAGTCTGAAGCTGCACTTTCTTCGTTCTCATCTCGATCACTTTCCAGAAAATCTTGGGGCTGTTAGTTAAGAGATGGGAGAGAGATTCCACCAGGACATCAAGGAGGCAGAAAGATACCACGGGAGGTGGGATGAACCAATGATGGCCGACTACGGTTGGTGTTTGAAAAGAGAAGACAAACTTAATGTAGTCAGACGCTGGGCAGTCAAGCGTCTATTCCAAGGAGACTTCTAGGACTGTTAAAAGTTTATTTTGTTCACATTTATGAATTCATAAAGATACTGCATAAGAGTTACATTGTTTGCTTGTAAATCACGTTTAATTGTCAAATTAAATTGCTTTCATTGCCTCAGAGTTGTTTGTTTGTGTTTTGTGTAAATCAGTATTATATTACAATAAATGCTAAATAGTTCATTGTAATTTTATACTCAATAATTATTCATTGTATATAATAATTCAAAGCAATATTCAACTATTTCAAAATATATATAATATTACAAAAAAGTAGAAATATTTCCAAAATTATCAACATTTGTCAGTACTTTTTATATGCAATATTTAGGTCTATCTCTTATATTGATATACCTATTACGAGAAAACGTGACGTGATATGTTGAAATGGACAACAGATTCGTGTTCAGCGACCCAAAATTAGTTAAGATCACCTATCACACCTCTTGCCGCAAAAGGAAAGTTTGAAAATGCTGGGTTGTGTAATTGAATGCCATTATCGCTTGGCGACTTCCAATGAAATAAAATTCAAAATGAGTGAATAAACAAATGATGATACTGATAATAATAATAATATTTAATTTGTCGAAAATACAGGAAAACGGGTGCCAGAGGTCACCAAAGGACTTAATTTAGAATATTAATAACAAACCAAACCCCATGGTGCAAGAGCCCCGAAGGGCCATGGCCTATCAAGCGACCGCTGCTCAGACCGAAGTCCTGCAGATTACGAGGTGTCGTGTGGACAGTGTGGTCAGCATGATGGATACTCTCGGCCATTATTCTTGGCTTTCTAGACTGGGACCACCATCTCACCGTCAGATAGCTCCTCATTTGTAATCGCTTAGGCTGAGTGGACCTCTACCCAGCCCTCAGATATAGGTAAAAATCCCTGACCTGGCCTGGAATCGAACCCGGGGCCTCCGAGTAGAGGCAGGCATGCTAACCCTACACCATGGGGCCAGAAATATTAATAACAACTAATAGTAAATGGTAGAGCATAAAAGATTCCACTCAGGTCGTGTTCATAAAGCTGAAAAACTGGCATTTTGCTAATTGGGCCTTACCTCACCTCCTGAAAATGAATAAACAGGTAGGAACTGCACCTAGGTTCTCCAATAACTTCTCCACTTGTTGAAAATAAAGTATCTATATTCAGATGTAACCGTTATCTATACATAAGCACTTCCTCACCACACAATACGTATAACACACTCAATCAATATTTAAAACTGCTGGAAGACTGCCTATATACATTCAGCAATACTAGAATAAAAAGAAAAGCTGTGGGAAAACAACAGCGAGGACTCTGCTACCATTTGTAGTGAGCCCGATGACCAGCAGTTACAAAACATATACTTAGGTAATTGCCCTTCATTGTCTCTGTGCGTCAACACAATTTGCTGGCTATGACCATCAACACATTGTATATCATTTTGATACTGTACCTTTATCTTCGCTGATACCAACATTTAGTTTTAGAAACACTTTTGCTTGCACAAACACATGCTGTTAGTCTATGCCTCAAATCCGGGCCTTGCTTAGCTTCTAAACATCTTCTCTGTATTGACCAATGATAACATACAAAATATGTGTGAAGTACATCGTCAACATCATTGCAATAAATACACGCCAAATCACTCGCTCTACATGCTCTGTGTAGAAATTCCCGGAAGTATCCCTGACCCGTCAAGAGCTGCATAAGATAAAAGTTAACCACGTGAAACCCATTCAGCTAAACATGGTATCAGCCTCTTAGTCCATTTTCCTCGAGGATCTTCCTCCCATATTTGCTGCCATCATTCCATTCATTGCCTATAAGCTAGCTCCTTAGCACGCTTCTTTCCGAGCTCCCCTTGAGTTCACCAGACTTCCTGTCTCTCTAAGGCAAGTAAATCAATCGGTGCTGCCGCTGCTACTGTAAGGACCACAGGTTTGAATACTGTGTGATATGCGCTTGTAATACACAAAGCTGATCTCTGCTGTACTGCAGCTATCCTTCGCTGGTATATTTCAAACTTCAGAGATTCAACCTAGACTTCAGCACCATACAGAAGTGTCGAGTGAACTATTGATATCAAAAGTCGTTGTTTGCTAGACTTTGGACCTTTAACATTGCTCATTAATCTACTCAGCACAATCATTGTTTTCACTGCCTTATCCATCACCCATTTGATATGATCCCAAAATATAAGTTTGGTATTAAGTGTCACACCGAGGTACTTTATACTTCTAGGTGTTTCGATTATTGTTTGTCCAATATACATTGGAATAACGGTTGTGATCCTTTTTCTTGTAAAGAGAACTATCTCTGTTTTATGATCTGCCAGTTGTAATCTGTGATTCACCATCCAATCTTTCACCTGTCGCATCACTTGATTTAGCTTAAACTGAGCCAGCTCCAAATTTCGAGCTACTGTCAAAACAGCTGTATCACCAACATAGCCCACTAGCATCATGTCTTCCAGCATCTCTAACCTCAACAATCCATCATACACAATGTTCCACAGATTTGGGCCAAGGATGTGCTGCACCAGCTGTGAGCCGTTTCACTCTCTGCCCATCTTCTGTGTGATATACTAGAGTATGATCTTTCAAATAATTTCTCATTATGTGTGTGAAAAGTTTCTTGAAGCACTTCCAGCATGTCATTCCACCTTACCGATTTGAAAGCGTTTTTGACATCCAGAGTCACAAGAAGTGTCACTTTTCAAGAACGATGATTGTCCATTTGTGCACTTTTTGCTGTATTCAACACTTCCCAATCGATTGTCGAATGTCCTCGTCGAAAACCATGTTGACGATCAGAGAGGTCCCCAGCTAGTTGAACTGAAAGTATTCTTGGGTGCAGAAGTTTCTCTAATCCTTTCCCATCAATATCCAGCATACATAAAGGCCTATAGCCCACAGATTTCCCTTTGCTTATTAAAACTAGCCAAGCTGTTTTCCAGTGAACACTAAACACCCCTGATAGCAGGCAGCTATTCTACATTTTCATCAGCAGATGTGGGCAGAAATCTGCTACCGTATCAGATTTAGTATCTCTGCTAGAATACCATCTGGTCCTAGGGCCCTTTTATTTCTAAGGGAACTATTTGAGTAGTCCAGTTACAAACATGGCCACCTCCATTTCTTAAAATTTTTCAGGAGAGGCAAAAAACTGTTCAATACATTTCCTACTTACCTTTTGAGTTAATTTTTTGAATGCAGATTCTCGGCAATATCAGAAACATATTTACATAAATATTTTTATATGATATTCCATAGTTAAGTAGAAAATCACTGTTGAAATATGGAGTTGGCCAAGTTTGTAAGTAAACAATGGAGCTGGCCACCTTTGTAACTGAACTCCACGCCTAATGCACTGATTTAACATAGTAAAATGGTCAGTAATTCTAAAATTTATGACAGATGCATTCAACAAACATGTAATATGTAAAATTGTCAATTTTAATGAAGAAAATGCGATTATTTTATAAGTGAGACAAATATAAGAAAGTTGATCTTTCATACATTTTATGATAGTTTTCAGTTTTTTGAAACTTCACAATCACTTCAACAACTTCAAAATCACCCTCAGTATTCTGAATGAGACATTCACAACAATCAGCCTCTGCAAGTACCTCTGGCTTGGTGTCATTTTCGTCAATAATCTTTTGAAACCATTTCAGTTTCTCATGTTTATTCCACTCCTCTTCATAGTGTTTCTGAAGCAAATTTCTCACATCTTGTATCTTCAATGGCTTTACTCTGATGCCAGAAACTAGTTCTGTAGGGTTTATATCTTTCGGTCGTTTACCTTTTACCTTTACCGTTTATCTTTTTTTCGTAACTGACAAAGACTGCGCAATCTCAAAATTATGATTGAGTTCCCCACTAACAGTAATCGAGTTTGACATCCTTGTTAGCACAAGTCTTTTAATTTGTAAAATTTTAAAGTGAAGTGCTCCAGAATCTTTCACACACGTTTTAGCTTCAGCTTTCCAATCAAGATTATTCCAGTGGGTTTTCAGGAGCTTTACCATTCCATGTTTCCTAAAAACATCGTGGTAGTCTTCTAGTTGAACAATTGTACCCACTTTCTTTAAATCTCTTACAATTGTTCCAAAAACTCTATCGCTCGGCATGTAAGAATGGCCAGTGATATTTTTCTCCGTATCACAAAGTAGCCTTTTGATGTATAATTACCTAATTCCTTTTACGGTACAATAAAACTATTAACAACAGATAAAAATTTCTAGTACAGCAATTGTTCATATCACACAATATCAACAACCACTGTTTACTTCCAGTTCCCACAAAAATCTGTGCCAGTCACGTGATTAAATTGAAACTTATGATTGGTCGACGTGGAATTGGTCGATTTTGTTACCAATGCCTTAAGGAGTTGGACGTTTATGTAACTTAGGTTGATTTTATAATGCTAAATTAACACTGTTATGGCCGATTTTGATACTAAATAATCTCGTAATGAGATTCCCCATATTCTTTACTGTATGAATCGGCAATAAGCCCGATTTTTTTAAAAATAGAGTTGGCCATGTTTGTAACTAGGCTACTCATTTGCTCTCGTCATTTCTTCTGGTATAAAAAGTAGTATGTCATCTATGAAGTCATCATCATCAGACCTCTAAGGATGATCTGAGAATAATGTATCTATAATATCCTTCATTGCATTTGAGTCCATGATCGAATTCGAGAAACTTCCAAGTTTCTTCATAACGATCTTGTATCCTAAATCCCATGGTTCGTCATCCACTTCCTTAGTCATTTTCCACCATTTGTCAACTTTACTCTTTTTAATAGCATTTCTCAGTTCTTTCTTTGCCGACTTATACTCAGCTGTGAGCGAGATGTCTTCTTGGCTGACTCGTGCTCTCTGTGCCCTTCGTCTAAGTTGCAGACAGCGTCTTCTCTGGTCAGCAATTTCTTTGGTCCCTGTCCTAATAATGTTCAGTAAGAAGAAGTATGTCTATTCCTATCTCAAAGGTCATCTGCGTCAAAATATCTCTGGCAGTTCGACTCCTGTGCATATTTGCCTGAATAACCTGCATCATTTGCCACTAGCTATAGCCTTTTCGGGAGCTTCACGAAACACCGTGCAGGCTTCTGAGCCAAGAACATGTCTTCGATTAGCTTCCTCAACATTAAAGTCTTTATAAATTATGCATCTCGGATTTGCTTTGCAACCTGCCGCCCTATGCCCGGCTTTTCTGCACTTAAAACAAAGTTTGCTTCTGTCTGCACCTTTGCAGTTTCGTGCATGATGCCCATATGAAAGACATCGAAAGCAGCGAGGTACCATGATCCTTTTTTGAATTCTACAACTCAACCATCCTATTTCAATTTTACCCCTAAACGTACGGCCAACTCGCTCGGTATAGGTCAGATAAGTTGGAATTGAACTTTTATGTGAATTCGAAAATGTTCTTCATTAATGATTTGCTGCTATTTCCACTTCCGGTGGTGCACATGGACTTGAGGTTCACTCAGCGTACACCAAAAATGAGTACCAGGTTAATTCCTGGGGGCAAAGGTGACCGGGCGTAGGGCTAACCACTCTACCCCACCAAGTGCCGAGGTTACAGATGATGATGATAATAATAATAATAATAATAATGCTGTAATAAATCCAGCACGGGCTTGTGATATGTACCATCACAATAGATTGGTCTTATGGCAACAATGGGATAGGAAAGGGCTCAGAGTGGGAAAGAAGCGGCCATGGCCTTAAATAAGGTACAGCCGCATCATTTGCCAGGTGTGAAAATGCGAAACCATGGAAAACCATCTTCAGGACTGCTGACAGTGGAGTGCAAACCTACTATCTCCCAAATACAAGCTCACAGCTGCGCGCCCCTAAATGCACAGAAACTCGTTCGGTATAGGTCAGATAATTAAAAATTGGAGAGGATTTCCACCAATCAATACTTATTTATTGTATATATTAAACTACAGGACTGGTTTCGACCTCATATTCAAGGTCATCTTCAGCTGAACCATACATACATATTTATATAATGAAGCTTTGATTAAGATTGTGGTGTTGAAGGAATGCCCTATGATGATGATGTACATTTAGTCACATACAAATGGGGCACGTCTTAGCGTGAACTGGCTTATATGTCATTCTGTACAATATTGCAACTGCATGTCTAAAATGTAGAAGGTCTTAAAACTAGTGTATAAAACACGTCTTTTCCTAAACTAACTTATATATATGTACAAGATAAAAACAATATATAAAAACACTTCATGCATATGAACATTCGTTCTTGCTTGGTGGTCAATACATCGATGTATTCTGTACAATGTATGTACAATTGATGTATTGACCACCAAGCAAGAACGAATGTTCATATGCATGAAGTGTTCTTATATATTGTTTTTATCTTGTACATATATATAAGTTAGTTTAGGAAAAGACGTGTTTTATACACTAGTTTTAAGACCTTCAACATTTTAGACATGCAGTTGCAATATTGTACAGAATGACATATACGCCAGTTCACGCTAAGACGTGCCCCATTTGTATGTGACTAAATGTACATCATCATCATATGGCATTCCTTCAACACCACAATCTTAATCAAAGCTTCATTATATAAATATGTATGTATGGTTCAGCTGAAGATGACCTTGAATATGAGGTCGAAACCGGTCCTGTAGTTTAATATATACAATAAATAAGTATTGATTGGTGGAAATCCTCTCCAATTTTTAATTGTGCAATTGTCAATACGGAAATGAAGATTATAGATTACGATAGGTCAGATAAATCGGAATTGAACTTTTATGTGAATTTGAAAATGTTCTTCATTAATGATTTGCTGCTATTTCTACTTCTGGAGGTGCACATGGCCTTGAGGTTCACTCAGCCTACACCAAAAATGAGTATCGGGTTAATTCCTGGGGGCAAAGGCGGTCGGGCGTAGGGCTAACCATTCTACTCCACCAAGTGCCGAGGTTACGGATAGTGGAAGCCTTTACCTTCCACCCTTCCAAGGGCCTTCATGGCCTGTACGGAGATGACTTTCCTTTGCGTTTTGCTATTATTATTATTACTACTACCGAGAGAGTTGGCCATGAGGTTAGGGGTGCACACTGTGAACTTGCATTTGGGAGATAGTGGGTTCGAACCCCACTGTCGGCAGCCCTGATGATTGTTTTCCAAGGTATCTCATTTTCACAACAGGCTGTACCTTGATTAAGATCATGGCCACTTCCTTCCTGTTCTTAGCCCTTCCCTATCCCATTGTCACCATAAGACTTCTCTGTGTCGGTGTGACATAAAGCAGATTACAAAATGTTTTATTATTATTTTATATATATATATATATATATATCGATACGGCCACCTGTGGGCCACATTTACACAATCTTCCTTCTATTACGCAGACTGATACGCTTCTCTTTACACTCTTGCCAAAGATTCTTGAGTCTTTGACTTCTTCTTGCTCGTTCTTCCACAGAGATGTTCCGTGGCTTCGCATGTTGCTCTTCAGACGCATCCCTCATTCCCACAACCTTCTTCCTAAATGATGTCCTTTCTTTTATATCCTCCTCCTTGATACCTATTTCTGCCAAGTCATTGTGCACCTGTGTAAGCCATCCCGGTTGTTTTTTCTACTTTTCCTGCAGAAGAAGTATCCTATTGGCCAATCTCTCAGGGTTCATTCTCTTGATATGCCCATAAAACGTCAGTCTCCTTTTCCTCATCACAGTCGTGATTCTTTCTACTGTCTTGTAGAGCTCCAAATTCATCTTAACCGAAATGTGTTTGGGTCACTCGTTGACTTTATTGGGCCTAAGATTTTTTTGTAAGAATCTTCTTTCTCTTTTTTCAAGGACTGGGTTAGCCATACTCGTCAAGGTTTCTGCTCCATAAAGGCACTCCGTTCTAACCACTGTGCAGTAATGTTTTAACTTGGCCTGAATTGAGAGACTTGGACTTATAGGTGTCATGACATAGTCTGAATGCCAACTCCATCCTCCTCACCCTCTCCTTTATTTTTTTATTTTATTTTGGCTAGTTGCTTTACGTCGCACCGACACAGATAGGTCTTATGGCGACGATGGGACGGGAAAGGGCTAAGAGTGGGAAGGAAGCGGCCGTGGCCTTAATTAAGGTACAGCCTCAGCATTTGCCTAGTGTGAAAATGGGAAACCACGGAAAACCATTTTCAGGGCTGCCGACAGTGGGGTTCGAACCTACTATCTCCCGAATACTGGATACTGGCCGCACTTAAGCGACTTCAGCTATCGAGCTCGGTAACCCTCTCCTTTAATCCCTCCTTTTCATCTCCATTGGGGGTGAGTATTTCTCCCAGGTATTTACATTTTTGCACACACTTGATATCCCCATACAGTGTAACAAGTCTGTCCGTGTTACCTTGTTTTATAGAATCCATGAATGCTGTTTTTTCAAAAGAGATTCTTAATCCTGTTTTTACTGCAACATTTTGTAGTTCTTCAACTTGTTTCTTGGCTGTTTGATGGTTGTCTGTAATAAGAACGACGTTGCCTGCGAAGGCAAGGCAGTCCAACATTATCGCATTTTTTCCACAAGCTATCTTTACCCCATTCTTCATTCCATTCCATATTATTGTTATTATGATTATTATTATTATTATTATTATTATTATTATTATTATTTACAAGATACTCTAGAAAATGAGAGTCATACAGTATAGAATAAGTAATTGATAGTACCAGTGGTAAATATATCTTAATATGGAAACCAGTTACAATGTATACAACTACTCGTATTTTAAATAAATGATCAACCCTTGAGTTAAGTTAACAAAGCACAATCATTATTCTATTGTTTTTCTACAGCTGTGCTGTGCAGTTTTCTTGCCCTTCAGATTTTGTATTTTCTTAAAATAAACAGTGGTATTTTAAGACATTTAAATATCTATTTAACTAATTTAATGCTATATATTATCTTCATGTTTAAATTGGTCCAAACCCCTTCTAAGCAACCCATTACACGCATGTTCATATCCATTTTTATCATTTTTCCATTGAATCTGAAACCTATTTCTGTTACCAGTACAACCCTACATGCTACGTGTGAAACATGAAGTAGCCGTTGACCTACAAAGTTCCTTCACCCTCTTCTGACAGCTGTGCTGTGCCCATAAATACACTATGATAAAATGAATTATTAAACATTTTGCATATCGCCATAGCCGACAGGAAAAGGAAAATCAAACATGCGATTAGTTTCCTTTCCTATCCAAATTCCTTTTCCCCTTCCAATTAGTGTTTGGAGGTGTGTTGCCTAGTTTTACAAATGGTATTTTCTCTTAAAACAATAATTACTTCTATCACTACCATTACTTTCAAATATTTAGGGTAATGTTAATCCTTGATACCATTACTGAAAGATAGAGAGAAAAAAAAAACCCGCTATCTAAAACTGGAGACATTCATCGGATTAGTAACAACAGATTGGCGAAGAGGATATGGGGGTACACTAGGAAATGCAAGAACACCACACCCTGGACGAAAGAAGTTATCAAAGATCTTACTGAACTAGATCTAAACACCGAAAGCATGCTGGACAGAAACAAATTCCAGAAAATAGTTGACGGACACAGGGAATTTCAGAAACCAGAGAAGCAAAAACGAACTTTGACAGTCCGACAGAGGGAGGCTAGAAGTCAAAATATGAAGAGGTTTTGGGATCAGAAGAGAAAGGAAGCCCAGAAGCAGAAGCATAAGCTAAGCATGATTCATAGAAGGCCAAAACGAATGTAAAAAGAAACTGTTTATTTATGTTTCTTGTTTTTTCCCTGCCACTTTTCCAATACCTTGGTGGTGATGCAGTTACGTTCTCTGTCATTAATATGGATTTGGCCCAGTTTTATGGCTGGATGTACTTGCTAACTTTAACCCTGCATGTTTTCTCAAGTGTTTTTATGTTGCATTAACTGAGATAGATCTCTGGTGATGAAGGATAGGAAAAGGCTAGGATTGGGAAGGTAGTGACTGCAGCCTGCAGTCTTAACTGAGTTATATCACCAGCATTTTTCTGGCGTGAAAATGGGAAACCATCAAAAGCCATCTTCAGGGACGCCGATGGTGGAGTTCGAACCTATCATCTCGTGAATGCAAGGAAATATTTACCTGGCCCGTACCATGTAACCAGGTCATTCAGTCATGTGTGGTTTAATGGTCCACAAGAATAATAATATTGTGCCTCAGGAGTTGCCACATGTTCATTTTTCCTTCACCTGTTAAAAAGGACAATATGAAAGGCTGACAAATAAACTATGTTTGTATATGATCCATTTTCTCAAGAAGTATTTGTTTGATTTTCAAAATACTCACAGTAGTGAATTTACAATGGCCATGGGTGTAAAGCTACATGTAGAAAACAGTGTAGTTTCATTAAAAAATTAAAGTTAGTACCATTATCTCAGCAGATTTGACAGCCTAGAGGAGTATTGCAAGTTTGATTATGAGCCTCTTGGTACCATTACTGAAAGTGAGGGAGAAAAAAATAATTATATCTTATAACTGTTCAGGAGTTATTTGAGGTAAGTATCTTAGCTGAATAATCCTGTACATTTCCATACAACATCTTTGAATATGATCTTATTTGACGTTCAGTGTCTTATATGATATCCATATGCAAGGCTGTACAACAGAACTTGGGCACACTAATTGTCCTTTATTACGGTTGTAACATCTGAGAATTCATAAACTCTTTGCAGAATGATAATTGGCGTCAGAGACAAGAATTTTGATGAAACTGATTTTCCAGCTGACAGTTATAGTATTATTGGACTTCAGCGAAGCATTTGACTCTGTAGATCATGAGTTACTCCTATCCAAACTTTATCGCCTAGGTTTCTCCTACAGTACTCTGGGATGGATGGAGCCTATTTAAACCGAACGTCAACAACACATCATCAATCAAAGTACCTTTTCTTCATGGCAATTTGTGAAAACAGGTGTCCCACGAGGGTCAACCCCAGCTCCTTTGCTATTTTCTGTCTATATCAATAAGCTAGCTAAACAGCTAACAAATTGTAAACGTTACATTCATCCTGACAATATACAATTGTACATCCATTCAAAACCAACAGACATTCGACAGCAATCGAGCAAATATCATGGATCTAGAGGTCGTAAGCAAATGGTCTTCCCAGCATGGACTTATTTTAAACCTGAAAAAATCCCAAACCATAGCAATTGCCCACCCAAGACTTATTTCCAGTAATTACCGCATGACCATCCCTGACATACGACTTCAAAACCAAGCTTTGCCCTTTTGCAAGAGCGTAAAAACTCTGGGAGTAATCACTGACCAGCACCTCTCATGGACAGATCAGACAATATCTGTGAGTAGATGAGTTTTTGCTATGTTGCACGCTTTAAACAATTTCAAATTTACTTTCCTGTTCAGTTTAAAGAAGAAACTTGTCGAAACTCTCGTTCTTCCAATATTCGATTATTGGGATGTAGTTTACAAAGATGCGAAAGCTGAACTTAAAGATAAACTACAACATACCAGAATGCCTGTAAGATTTATATGTAATTTAAAATGTTCAGATCATGTTACCCAGTCTTACGTGGACCTTGGATGGCTACGCCTCAAAGACATATGCATGCTGCGTATCCTGACTTCATTGCACCAAATCCTTACCTTGCAATCCCCAACTTACCTGTATGAATGATTTCATAGCCTTTCTGAACACCATGATAAAAACACCAGAGCGCTGAACTCGACATTGCTCGCCATTCTAAATATAAATCCTTAACCTACAATAATTCCTTCACTGCTGTGGCCAGCCGTGAATGGAACTTTCTTTTGCAGGAGGTCAGAGGGATATCAAACCATGGAAGATTTAAAAGCAGGTGCTCAAAATATCTCCATGAGACGAGCTCGTAGTGCAACATTTTCTTCTTCTTCTCCTCCTAGTATTTTTCTTCTTATTCTTATTCTTATTCTTGTTATTATTACTAAATCATTCATTAATAGTGATAAAGAGTACTCAGTTGTGGTTCCCTGCATGGTTATCCTTATCCTGAACCCCATTTTGTAATGTTTTTCGTCCATAATAATAACATGAAGACTGTAACATTCACCAGCGTGAGAAAGTTTCGGAATTGGACAAATTAATTGTAAATAATAGTAGGTTTATATTATTATTATTATTATTATTATTATTATTATTATTATTATTATTATTATTATTATTATTATTATTATTATTATTATTCATTGTATTTTAATCTCTTTGTAGATATTATATTATTGTACTTAGGAAGCAAAATGTTCATTTATATTGTGTAGATATCTATCTATGTTTACGTTCTGTTATTAAGGTACGTTTTAATAAATATGTTACAATATTCACACGATGGTGATGTAATTGCTCTCCAGGCATTCTCACATGGTCTTGATGTACCACCCTCAGGTGTTTTAGCATGGTACGGTAGTTGTACTTTTGTAGTAACATAAAGTACTATTACATAGGTTGTAGGCAACTTTATTGTTAATAGTATCAGAGACATAAAAGTAGTCCCATACAGCCATCCTGTTCCTACTTGACATTGTTGATGTTTGCAGCACAACTTAAATCTCTAAAATACTCTTCGACTTTCGCTCAACCTCGAAAGGCTGCAATAAACTTGGTTTTGTTGTTCCTTTGCACAGTTATTTGTTGCAATAAAGCACATCAGAATGGAGGGTGTGCTTTGTTTATTGTGTTCTATCAGCTGTTCAACTAGAGCAAAATAACGTTCTGTCTGATGCTTTGCTGTGTGAACATACATCACATCCTTGATGGCTAATATTAATACCCTACATATATCTGATACATGCACCATTCATATATATGATATAGGTATAAACTGCTGTAATTCACCTGTCTTTCAGACGAATCTAGGCTTTGGCTGGGTTAGCAATAGTTTATGGTTAAAATAAGCCTGTCATACTACCAATCATTTTAGCATATCTATTGCCTGTATAGTATATTCATAATTGCTACTTGAGATCTAACTTTCCAGTTAGTAAAACAAAGAAATACAAGAAATAACACATGTTTGAAATACAATGAATAGAACATACATGCCATGACAGTGATTTTAAATAACGACAACAACAACAACAATAGTAATAATAATAATTTATTTTATACAGCATATGGTGCTACAGTTGACAATCGACTCTATGCACACACACACACACACACACACACACACACACACACACGCACGCACGCACGCACACACACACACACACACAATTTACTCTACTGTATATACACCTTAAAATATATATACAGAGTCCACATCAAAAGGTTAATGTGGAGGGCTTTCAGTCTCTTATAGCCAAATGTCCAGCTCCAATGAAGAGAGTGCATCAGGGGTCACACTATGTATGTCTTCAATGGAACCAGCAAAAGCTCGCAGAGGGCAGTCCTTCAGAATGTGCATGATGGTTTGCACTTAAGCACCACAGTCACAAGCTGGAGAGTCTTTCCAGCCCCAAGACAGATGAATTAAAAACAACCTAGAACTAATTAAAGAACTATATAAACTTAAAATAACAGATAGCACACAGTGTGATATCCTTTGACATCACTAACATGTACACCAACATACCAATAGATGAATCCATTAAAATTATCGAAAACCTTCTTAAAGAAAACGATTTTCTACAAGAAACCAAAGAAATTATTAGCTTTCTTAGAACAACACTACACCAAAATTGTTTTGCATTCAACGACAAAATAAAATATTGCCAAAAAAAGAAGGGTCACCATTATCAGGCATAATAGCAAAATTTTTCTGAATAACTTCGAAAACATCTTCTTAATGGGCCAGCATTCAAAAGGAATCTTACACTGGAGCAGATATGTAGATGATGTCATATGCATATATGATAATGAATGCACTAATGCACACCAGTTATTAAAAACACTAAATTCTGTACATAAGTCCATCAGTTTCACAATGGAGCCAGGAACTAACAAGAAAATAAACTATTTAGACATCACAATCAACAGGAATAATGACAACCTATCTTACAAAGTATACAGAAAGCCCACTCAGACGTCGCACACTATTGATGAGTCGAACCAACCACCCATCCGCACACAAAATAGCAGGACTGAATACAATGTTACACAGAGCTATTTCCATACCAATGAGCACAATGGATTTCAATGAAGAGATAAAAATCATTAAACAAATTGCAAAAGAAAACAACCACCCTCCAGGCACAACAGATAAACTATTAATTAAACATAAGAAAAATTGCTGAGAAACCACCACACATGACAAAGAAAAATATGTGGTTGTCAATTACATTAACAAGAACACATACAAAGTAGCTAATATTTTCCAAGAAACAAGGTTTAAAAGTAGCCTTTAGGACAAACAACACACTACAGAGACACATCAGCAAGTGCAACCTAAGCAAAAAAGACCCTTTCTCAAAGTCAGGAGTATATGAACTCAAGTGCCAAGAACTTAACTGCAATGCCACATATATAAGTCAGACAAAGCGTAATTTCCACACAAGATACAAAGAACACAAAAGGGTGATCATATATAATCGGCATTCAGCCTTTGGGGAGCACATATACGACTGTTCACACCATTTCACAGACATCAACACAGATCTAAAAATTTTACACATCAAAAATTAAGGTAAATCTTTGAATATAAAGTAAGCAATCGAAATTTATATCGCAAAAAATGCTAATGTAAGTAACCTAAATGACCATACACACTTAAAAAATTCCCTCTTCGCTCTACTCACATAACATCTGGACAACACTCACTCATCAAATTAGCTTTTATCATAATAATAACATTTAATAGTATGTCTCTATTTCAATTCCTTACTTTATTCATCTAAAATCATTAACTTGCATTCATCTATATTACATAAAAGTACATTTTAACATGAAGTAGGTTAATAACCTTCTCTCCCCTCTCCAGTGTTGATAGAAGGTTCCACAGCGCTCCACTCACTCCGCCCTACTTCCCCCTTCCCTCTCCACGGTACAGTATACTAGATTTTAACATCCAATAGGAGAGATCCACAATGCTCCACACGCCCCCTCCCGTGCTTCCCCTTCCCTCTTCATGAGCAGTGTGCTTTACGCAAAACTTTACATGGCCACAGTCCTGAAATAGTGTTTGGTGACAACAGACTTAGCATCGGCAGTCTAGATACGTATGTAAGTTTTTACTATATTAATACTTGTAAATTTATCTTTTGTCATTACTGGTTCATGTTATCACTAAATTCTCTGTCACTGACAAGTTTACGCAACGTAAACAATTTAATTTAATTTCGTGTGGCTATTTCTAGTCGAGTGCAGCCCTTGTAAGGCAGACCCTCTGATGAGGGTGGGCGGCATCTGCCATGTGTAGGAAACTGCATGTTATTGTGGTGGAGGATAGTGTCATGTGTGGTGTATGAGTTGCAGGAATGTTCGAGACAGCACAAACACCCAGTCCCCGGGCCACTGGAATTAACCAATGAAGGTTAAAATCCCCGACCCGGCTGGGAATCGAACCGAAGGCCAGTACGCTGACAATTCAGTCAACGAGTCGGACCAACGTAAACAATGCTGTACATATATAAGCGTGTTTCAAGTGATTTGATAGAATCTGAGGATGTTCTTGTAGAACAAAACATGTCATTCTTTGTATAACAGTGTGTATTTTTACAGGTACGTTTATAGTGTTATAATTTATATTGTAATTGCAATGTGTTTGACAGACTGAAAAGTTTTTGTTACATTTTTACATATGAATATATGAAGAGATTAATACTACCTTGTGTGGTTAGGAATCAATAATTAATTCATGCCCTTTAACTTATTCCTCAAAGAATGATTCAGAACGGATTCCTTGGAGCCCATCCTCATTCTGCAAGACATAAAGAAATGGGTCTTCCAGACTGTGATGAACTTGATCATTTAGTTCAAACCAAAAAGTACTGTATAGAAAATAGCTCCAGAAAAATCTGTGAAGCTGATTTGAAGCAAGTACTTAAGGCAACTGTTACAGCGAGTCAAAGTAGGAAAGAAAGCCCTTGTTAAAGTTGGGGTCATGGTCCTTGTCAACAGTATACCAAGAAGCGTACGGATTGGCCTTTTGGCAGAGTCATCAAGATCATCCCTAGCTGAGATGGTGCAGGGAGAGTCGTGAAGCTGCAAATTGCTAATGGACAGTCGACTGGACCTATACAAAGACTTTACCCTTTGGAAGTACCTGTGTCGTCTAACAGTCAAGGTGAAAAGCCTGGTGGCGATGGCAATAAAATTAGGAGAAATGGATATGAAATGTCAGACTATAGAACAAGAGATGGCCAGATGTTTAGTGAAAGTACTTGAAAGATTGAATCTGTGAGATGAGTTGTCCTACAACTCAAGCTAGGAGAATATTGAGTTTCATCAAACTTTTATTATCTGTGAATATTTTTTGTTTTTGTTTCCTGACAGTCATTTTGTTCCAAAAATGTGGAGCAAAAAGTTATCTTGATTTTTGTATCATGAAAACATTTAGCCTTTTAGTGTCTGCATTACATATCTTGATTAAAACTTGCAGATGTGGGTTAATCACATCACAATTCTTTTGGGTAGTAAAACATTTCTGCTTTGGATGAAGCCAGGAGAATTATGCCTGTCTTATAACAGTTGTGTTCAGTTCAAAAAGATATTTCTTCATTACTGTGCCACCTTCTTTCAAGAGCTCTACAATTTTATCTGGTCCCGGACACTTCTTATCTTAGGAGACTGACAGAGTCATCGAGATCATCCCTAGCTGAGATGGTGCAGGGAGAGTGGTGAAGCTGCAAATTGCTAATGGACAGTCGACTGGACCTATACAAAGACTTTACCCTTTGGAAGTACCTGTGTCGTCTAACAGTCAAGATGAAGAGCCTGGCAGGACCAGAGTGTGCATCGTAGAGATAGGATAGGAATGGTGGGAGGGGGAGTATTCATTCTGGTGAAAGAAGAATTTGTAAGCTACGAAAAAGTTAAAGATGACACACATGAAATTCTAGGTGTAAGGCTCATTTCTAAATATAATAGGCAACTTGATATATTTGGAGTGTACAGACCAGGAAAGGGTAGCACTGACGCACATTCGGAATTATTTGATAGGATAGTCGGCTATGTGGGAAACGACATCGAAAGAAATGTGATTGTAACGGGAGATCTGAATTTGCCAGATGTCAATTGGGAAGGAAATGCGAACGTCAGGAAGCATGACCAACAAATGGCAAATAAGTTAATATGGGAAGGACAGCTGATTCAGAAAGTGATGGAACCAACCAGAGGGAAAAATATCCTGGATGTGGTGCTGATAAAACCAGATAAGCCCTATAGGGAAACTGAAGTAATAGATGGTATTAGTGATCATGAAGCTGTTTTTTTTCAGAGTTAAAAATAAATGTGATAGAAAGGAAGGTCTTAAAAGTAGGACTATTAGGCAGTACCATATGGCTGATAAAGCAGGCATGAGGCAGTTTCTAAAAAGTAACTATGATCGGTGGAAAACGGTAAATAAAAATGTAAAGAAATTGTTGAGGAATGCGAAAACAGGTTTGTACCTTTAAGGGTGGTAAGGAATGGTAAAGACCCACCTTATTATAATAGAGAAATAAAGAGACTAAGAAGGAGGTGCAGACTGGAAAGAAATAGTTAGAAATGGCTGTGGTAGTAAGGAGAAATTGAAGGAATTTAGTAGAAAATTGAATCTAGCATGGCAAGCATAATTGGCAGTCATACAAATTTTAGTGAAAAATGAAAGGGTATGTATAGGTATTTTAAGACAGAAACAGGTTCAAAGAAGGACATTCCAGGAATAATTAATGAACAAGGGGAGTGTGTATGTGAGGATATTCAAAAGGCAGAAGTATTCAGTCAGCAGTTTGTAAAGATTGTTGGTTACAAGGATAATGTCGAGATAGAGTAGGAGACTAAGGCCAAAGAAGTATTAAAATTTACATATGATAACAATGACATTTACAATAAGATACAAAAGTTGAAAACTAGAAAAGCGGCTGGAATTGATCAGATTTCTGGGGATATACTAAAGACAATGGTTTGGGATACTGTACCATATCTGAAGTACTTATTTGATTATTGTTTGGTCGGAGGAGCTGTACCAGATGAATGGAGAGTTGCTATAGTAAGCCCTGTGTATAAAGGAAAGGGTGATCGACATAAAGCTGAATATTACAGGCCAGTAAGTTTGACATGCATTGTATGTAAGCTTTGGGAAAGCATTCTTTCTAATTATATTAGACATGTTTGTGAAATTAATAACTGGTTCGATAGAAGGCAGTTCGGTTTTAGGAAAGGTTATTCCACTGAAGCTCAACTTGTAGGATTCCAGCAAGATATAGCATATATCTTGGATTCTGGAGGTCAAATGGACTGTATCGCGATTGACCTTTCTAAATTATTTGATAGGGTGGATCATGGGAGACTACTGGCAAAAATGAGTGCAATTGGACTAGACAAATGTGTGACTGAATGGGTTGCTATATTTCTAGAAAATAGATCTCAGAGAATTAGAGTAGGTGAAGCTTTATCTGACCCTGTAATAATTAAGAGGGGAATTCCTGAAGGCAGTATTATCGGACCATTATGTTTTCTTATATATATAAATGATATGAGTAAAGGAGTGGAATCGGAGGTAAGGCTTTTTGCAGATGATGTTATTCTCTATAGAGTGATAAGTTATAAGATTGTGAGCAACTGCAGCATGACCTCAAAAATATTGTGAGATGGACAGCAGGCAATGGTATGTTGATAAACGGGGTTAAAAGTCAGGTTGTGAGTTTCACAAATAGGAAAAGTCCTCTCAGTTTTAATTATTGCGTTGATTGGGTGAAAGTTCCTTTTGGGGATTATTGTAAGTATCTAGGTGTTAATATAAGGAAAGATCTTCAATGGGGTAATCACATAAATCTCCGCACATGGTTATGAGGGTGTTTAGGGGTTGTAGTAAGGACTAAAGGAGAGGGCATATAAGTCTCTGGTAAGACCCTAACTAGAGTATGGTTCCAGTGTATGGGACCCTCACCAGGATTACCTGATTCAAGAACTGGAAAAAATCCAAAGAAAAGCAGCTCGATTTGTTCTGGGTGATTTCCGACAAAAGAGTAGCGTTACAAAAATGTTGCAAAGTTTGGGTTGGGAAGAATTGAGAGAAAGAAGAAGAACTGCTCGACTAAGTGGTATGTTCCTTGCTGTCAGCAGAGAGACGGCGTGGACATTAGTTTACAAATAAGTTTGAGTGGCGGTTATAAAAGTAGGAAAGATCACAATATGAAGATAAAGTTGGAATTCAAGAGGACAAACTGGGGCAAATATTAATTTATAGGAAGGGGAGTTAGGGATTGGAATAACTTAACAAGGGAGACGTTCAATAAATTTCCAATTTCTTTGAAATCATTTAGGAAAACGCTAGGAAAACAATAGATAGGGAATCTGCCGCCTTGGTGACTTCCCTAAATGCAGATCAGTATTGATTGATTTTGATTGATATTGATTGATTGACTGACTGACTTTTTATTTATTTATTTATTTATTTGACTGAATGCACTAAAAATTTGTACAAAAGAGGGAATGTAAGAAGCCCTACAATGTAATTCAAAGACGAAGTACATTAAATTGGACCCAGCAATTATATTGGCTAAATTTAATGCAGCACTGTCCAGTCTCCTGAGATAAGAAGGATCCTGGACCGGATGACTAACTAGATCAATCAATCAAATCATTGATCGACATTTAGGCCTGTTGCCCAGGTGGCATATTTGCTATCAGTCTTTTACCTAGAGTTCCTTTTGCCAACATTCATATACCTCATCATTTTCTAGTAGGATATTTCCAATGAAATGAAATGGTGTATGGCTTTTAGTGCCAGGAGATTCCAGGACGGGTTTGGCTCGCCAGGTGCAGATCTTTTGATTTGACGTCCGTAGGTAACCTGCACGTCGTGATGAGGATGAAATGATGATGAAGACAACACATACACCCAGCCCCTGTGTCAGGGAAATTAACCAATGATGGTTAAAATTCCCGACCCTGCCGGTAATCAAACCCAGGATCCATGTGACCAAAGGCCAGCGCACTAACCATTTAGCCAATTTCCAATGATGCTCTTAGTTTTTGGTATGTACTGCAGAGACCTAATCCTGTATCCATCCTTCTGTTCATCATGTCTTTTTCTACATCTTCACTGGTGATCTTTATCCAGTTTTCCTTTGCCTCATATTTGGTTTTTAATCTCTTTGTATCTTCCTGCACTTTCTGTCTTTCTCTCCTTATTCCTTTCCTTAATGACATGTTATATTTCTGGGGTCATCTACTGTTTCCATGGTTCTGGTTGTTTTTTCCCCTAATTCTGTTCTGTTCCATCCCACTAGTACACTACTACTGATGATTTCTGCCATCTGATTTGCCTCCATTTCTTCTTCCTGCTTTGTGTCACCTTCCTTTAAATTTTAATTTTTACATGCACAATTTACGTCAGACCAGTTTTGCACTTATATTTCTGGGGTCATCTACTGTTTCCATGGTTCTGGTTGTTTTTTCCCCTAATTCTGTTCTGTTCCATCCCACTAGTACACTACTACTGATGATTTCTGCCATCTGATTTGCCTCCATTTCTTCTTCCTGCTTTGTGTCACCTTCCTTTAAATTTTAATTTTTACATGCACAATTTACGTCAGACCAGTTTTGCACTTTACAGTACCTGAGTTTATCACACTTGGCTCGCACCAAATTGTAGTAGGTGTCAATATCGGTTCCAGGGTAACTGTGGCTGGACTTAACTGATTACAATATCGCTGCCTAACAAATATATATAAACAATCTGGTAATGTTCTCTATCACCAGGTACTTACCACATACACTCTCCAAAGAAGGTTGTCTATCATTGAAAGTTTTCTTTTTTGTAAAAAGGAAAATATGAAAATTTTTACAATGTATAGATGGAATGTAAATAAGCTGCCATTATATTTCTTGTTTTACTTTATTCCAAGAGGATTCATTGTGTTGACCACATGTCACCTCATTACCCGGAAGCCTACCTCTTGAGGACTGGTCTGAGGTCTACTCAGCCTACGTGATTATGGTTGAGCAGCTATCTGATGGTAAGATAGTGACCCCGGTCTAGAAAGCCAAGGATAATGGCCAAGAGGATTCATCGCATTGACCTTGTATAACCTCATTACCTGCAGGCCTTTGGGCTGAGCAGTGATCACTTGATAAGCCAAGGCTCATCACGGATATAGCACAATGGGGGGTGGTGTTTACTTACTACTATTTACCTATTTATTATGAACAGAAAGTAACAGAAGTGTTTGGTTAATTCCAAGACACTTGCAGAGTGAATGCTGAAAGAAGTATATGAAGAAAACACATGTATGAATGCTTACAATGAATATTTGTGCTTCTTTATAGAAATATTACCCCCTCATTTTGTCTGAACTGATCTAAAAATTTGCTTTATGCTAGAATATATGTTTAATTAATTTAATTATCTCTGAAAAATGAAGATGGCTCATCCTGGTGTTTAACAGATAGACAACTATTGATGACAACTACAGTTACCCACAGAAATATACAATTTAGCGTAGAAAATGTGAAGATGAATATAACACTAGGAATCTGTTGTTTTATTATGCAGCAAAAATATTGCATTATCTTCAACTTCAGTTACATGTGTAAAATCAGGTATAATTAAATAAGATTACTACAAAAAGAGTTTAGGATGCCAGGTTTCCTCCTTAAAATATAATTAAGTTCTACTGAAAAGAAAAAAAAGAGAAGATATCCATTTTAAATAATTAAAGTACCTTAATTCCAATAGTGAAAATATGACTGAATGCCAATGATGAAGGAATTTCATATCAAGAGAATATCAAAATATGTGATACCATAATGTTTGGACTGCTTTCCTGTTTCATCTCTTGACTGGGATTTCCTGTTGATAAAGCTTCTGACCTTTCTTCACAATTTGGTTATCATTATGACCCCATGGTGTAATCAGAATCAATTGGCTACAAGCTGCTAAACAAGCATGGAGTGCTCTAAGTTCCTCTCACAGTAT
This sequence comes from Anabrus simplex, assembly GCF_040414725.1. Classification (NCBI taxonomy): domain Eukaryota; kingdom Metazoa; phylum Arthropoda; class Insecta; order Orthoptera; family Tettigoniidae; genus Anabrus; species Anabrus simplex. Next base: position 321,455,140 of record NC_090265.1, read on the forward strand.
GATTTGATCTTTCTCTAATTAACATTCATCCAGGTGATTTCTTATGCGTTCCGTGATCTGTGTACGTTAAATGAATGACCATCATTTTATGCCTCACATGATTTACTTGGATATCAAATGGTAGGTGCCTAGTGATAAGACAAAGCCAAATCACATAATGATATCACTTACTAAATATCTTACCAAGTATCTTATCATAGGTTTTAAATTTAACAAAAAAGAAATCAATGGTGATTTATTAAATCCTCTTACAATGGCAGTAGAATTTTGCATGATGTTAAGAAGTCCAAAGAAAAAGTTCATAAAGATACCCCTAGGCAAAATATTACTTTTCTCCAATTCCAATTGAGAGTAAGATGTGAAAATGATCAGAAGGTTTTTATTTTTATTTGTTTAGATGCTGGATTATTTTAATAGTTAGAATTTGGGGAATATAGAAATAATATTACATCAAAGCAAGCATCATTTAGAAGTAAGAATTTTCTAAAAATAACATCTTAGATGTAAATGAAAGCTTCTTTATTTTGCTTTATGATAGATGGAATTTTAATTAGCATGTTCTTTTTTACATTTATTTAACACCTCATTTTTTTTGTTGTGAATATGTTTGGTTAATTTTCACTGTCAGATTCCAGTGAAATTTTCAGTGTTGTTGGAAAGGTCTGAACTCAGTATTACAGTTAAGGAATATGCATTCTTCTATAAATACAAGTGTCAATTTTCTTTTGTCATTGCCAAGTTTCTTTTTGACAATTGCAGCTACCAACTAGATATTTGGCAAACATACAATTGAATGTCTAATTAAATTAGTAACCATGGGCATGACACAGTCACAGATTCTTTCCAAGACAGCCACAGTTTTAATCCCAGTCAAAACATATGGGGTTTTTGAAATTAAAGTTAACTTTTCCAAGGTTTACTTGATGTAAAATTGGAGGTCCCTTGCTGTGATCATGAAATCAACAGTCCCATAAAAATTACAATCTCAGACAGTTGAGGCACTGGACTTCTGACCCCAACTTGGCAGGTTTGATCTTGAATCTCAGTCCGGTGGTATTTGAAGTTGCTAAAATACATCAGCCTCATGTCGGTAGATTTACTGGCATGTAAAAGAACACCTGCGGGACTAAATTCCAGCACCTCTGTGTCTCCAAAAACCACAAAAGTTGTTGGTGGGATGTAAAGACAATAACATTATTTTATTTTTTTTTTATAAGAAGCTAGATTGATTGCTTAAATTACTTACCTTTAAATTAACTGACACTGATAAATTTATTTAGGAATTACAGAGTTTTTAAATAATAAGAGATCTACACTATCTGGTCCAGACACTGCCTTGTTATAGTAAGCTGGAGCATAAGTACAGTACTCTGTGATGAGAAGCACCAGCAAGAGTAGTTCAGTGACTTCAAATGTAGACTTGTTATTAGTTGCATGATCATCAGTAATAAAAATGTCAGGAATATTTCAATCCTTCTAAAGTTGCTCTAATCAACTGGTGAATAAATGTGAAGTGGAAGTGTGAAGGTACAACCTTAACAAAACCACATATTCAAGAGGCAAATAGGTCTGGTAAACTCATAGGCAAAATGAGAAGTATCCACATCATCACAGCTAGCTTCAGTGTGAGGCCATAGGTTGGAATTGTCATCTAAAAGTGGGTATCCCCCCTCTCTTAAGCATGCACACATGCATGCACACACACACACACACACATATATATATCTATTGTTCATTTTGAACTGGATCATTAAGTGAATACTGTATTGTTGAGATATTGAAAAGACTTGACCAGCTTTTCCTCACCGTGTGGTTACGGGACAGAAGTGTGATCTAGCCTACATACTGGTAGTTGTGCCATCTGATGGGCTTCTATATCATCATCTCCTCTGCAGACTTCTCAGACTTCTTCCATGTAGAGAAAGGAGAATGTAGGACTGGGTCATGCTGAACAAGTCTTGATACCACTAGTCTGAGAGAGTGAGAGAGACATCTAACCTCACTGTTGTAAAAGTATGCACTCCTATGCTACTTGTGTAGTTTCATTGTGACCAGGATTACCGGAGAGTAGTTGAAACATTGATAAATTTACTATAAAACATGGCCTAATATCTCAAAAGAAGGTCAAAACTTGTCAGTTGACACCAACTGGGAAAGCCTACGCAAGAGTAATTACAAAAAATTTAATAATCATGATTTAATGATGGCTGGAATCATTCATTAACATGTCACATTATGTTTATGTGATTCTTCTTAAACTCTCCTCCATGGGTGTGCCACTGCCTTTTATATATACAATGGCACCTTCCATTTTTTCTCTCTGATTAGTGTTATATAGAGGATGATTGGAAATTGTATTCTCTATAACTTTTGTTATGTAGTACTTTCGATAGGAACACAAACATAGGTGATTAAACTTTTTAGGCATCTTCCCCTAAACTACCATTTCAACCAGAGTGAATTAAATTATTTATAGCATAGACTGTAGTTCCTTATTGCCCGACTTCACATACCAATTTTTCATTAAATTCTGTTTACCCATTTTCTCATGGCTCGGCGTTGATATGGACTTGGCAACAAAAATCCAAATTTATGAATATCTCTGTTATCATAGCCAGTACAATAAAAATGTATAACACATAAATGATTGGAAATTTAATACTATATAACTTTATATAACCATTAATAACATAAATATTTGAGAATTAAATTTTAGGCCTTCCCCTAAACTACCATTTCACAGTCTAACCTAGTCAGCGTTCAGTGGCAGACGTATTGTGTGGAGGTGTCAGGAGAGCCGGTGTGGAATGTGAACGGTGGGCAGTAAAGTAATTCGAGAGGGAAGAGGAAGATGATTGGCGTGGATCAATATCGTGTGGCTATTGGAAGATGGCAGATGAAATGGAAAAAGGAGATAGCTAGACATAAAGGAAGTATAATGGAAACAAGAATGATGGACGAGATGATATTGGTGGCAGTGGTGATTATGATACTACTAGCTATAGGAGGAGTAGAGGTAAACCCCGGCCCGACTTCTAGTGGCAACATGAACTGGAAAGATGTGGAGGTCATTAGAAAAGTGGTGAAAGAAGTGGTGGAAGAAGTATGCCCGTTTGAGCAGATGAAGAATATGATGAAAGAGCAAATGAAAGAACTTGAGCATATAAGGCAGTGGATACAGGGAAAAACAGACGAGACAATGAGTAGAGTAGAAACCAACACGAAAGAGATCATATCACTCAAGTCAAAAATAAGGGAGATGGAAGGAGAGGTGGTGAAGTTGCGAGCGGAAATTGAAGGCTGTAACCGAGAACGGAGGAAGAAATGCCTATTCATATATGGAGTACCGGAAGACAAAGCAGAAGATAAAGTACTGACAACATACAAAGTTGTGGAAGTCATCCAGAAAATGATGAGAATTAATTTTAGCGAAGTCGATATTGATGATGTAGAAAGGATAGGTAAAAAACGGGGTGATAGACCGATAAAACTGAAGCTATTCTCCACCTTGATGGCGGAAGTAGTGATAAGAGGTGCAGAAAACATACGGAACACAAAAAATTGGGTTAAAGAGGACATTGGTAGAGAAGGGGTAAAGAACATAAACACGTTGAAGAAACATTTGGCCAGGGCTAAATTACAGGGGTTAAGAGCTCATATTAAGGGTCAAAAATTAGTAGTGACCAACGGTATTTGGACTAGAATGTGGACTGCGAAGAAATTACGAGAAATGGAAGATGACAGGAATGACGAAGTGGTAGTGGGAAAGAGAGTGGAAGGAAGACAAGCCAGAGACTGTAAAGTGGGGGATGACGGACATGGAGGCAAAGAAAGTAACAAGGATAATAAGGTAAAGGAACCAAGCTCACAGCATGAAGGAAGTAACTTGATAGATTTGTTAGCCAAAGCGAACAGGGAGGCATTTGCAGAGATGAGAAGTGTGATAAGGAAGGAAACCAGGGAGGCCTGGGCATCAACGAAGGAGTCCAGGACGGAGGCCAGTGGGAGAGAAGAAAGAAGGTTACAGGGGGAGATTGTGGGAGTAGAAACACAGTACGTAACAAGAACAAGCAAACGAAGTGAAAACACGACTGGGAAGCAGGAAGAAGAAGCAAGAGGTGCCCTAGTGAGAGGGAGAAGTCTGAGCCTAAGAGAGTTATGGGGCAAAAAGAACAGAGTAGACGAAGGCATAGTGACAAGAAGCAAAAAGTTAATGTATAGTGAGAAGTAAATGGCTATATACACGATAATAGTGGAGTGTGTGCGTGTTATCCATAACTATGTTAAGAGTGAGTAAATAGTGAATTAATAGAGGTTGAAGAGTGATCAACAAGAAAGAAATGTAAAGTGTAATAACTGCACATCGGCACTATAGTGGAGATAACACGTTGTCAGGTTTGCAACATAAGTAGAATATAAAAAAGGTCAGTGTCTAAGAGAGAATGTGCTGAGTGCGAACCCGGCCGGAAGTGGAACATTCTGTGGTCTAGTGCAGACTCAGCCCAACACAGCACTGTACTCTGCTCAGTTATATGTTGCCAGTTTTAGTTTCACATTGCCATTAATGCCATACTGTCTATAGATGGAATTACCTTGTTGCAGTAGTTCTTTTAGTCTTCGTTTTACCCCTTTTCTTAATATCAATATTGAGTTTTTGAGGTTTTGTTTCGATCTGAAAAGATATCAGTGACGCATTGACATTTTATTATTATTATTTGCAGTACCATTAGTTTTAGTTTATCCCTGGTCTCAATAGCAATATTGAGATTTTTTGAGGTTTTTTTTTTTATCTGAAAAGATAACAGTGACTCATTGACATCTGATCATTATTATTTCCAGCAACTTTGATTTTCCACATTTGGTGTTAGCTATGTTTACTTTACGAGTATTAGTATATGTGTATAGCATCTTAAGCTGTCTAGGTTGGGCATATTATTTTTCTCCCTTAATGGATCAATAAGGCTTCATCGCTGTAGATCTGGAAGAAAAATAAAGGCTTTACTTACTTAAACTACCATTTCACTCAGTGTGAACAACTTTATTGTTGGCGTAGATTGTAACGACTTATTCCCCAACTTTACATACCAGTTTTCATTAAATTATCTTCAGCTGGTTTCTCGTGATGTTCGTACAGACAGACAGACAGACAGACAGACAGACAGACAGACAGACAGACAGACAGACAGACAGACAGACAGACAGACAGACAGACAGACAGACAGACAGACAGACAGACAGACAGACAGACATTAGGGAAAATTAAAAAGTGCATTTCCTTTACTGTGGACAGGACTGATGCAGAAATACCATTCTCTTTTAATTCTGAAGAATGTACAGACAAAACTCTTATTAAATATATGTAAAATATTCTTGGGAATAATTTACAATCAGTGCAAATATCAACTGGAAAAAGAATTAGGGGAGTACCAGAGAGGATTTCGACCATGGCGTAGTTGTCCAGATTAAATCATAACACTAAAATGATTAATGGACATCTACAAAAGAAGACAGAAACAAATGATTATCACTTCATAGACTTTCGGAAAGCTTACGATTGCATTCACCTACCTTCAGTACTAAAAATATTACAAAATTTTGGATTACATCCTAAATTAGTTAAAATGATAAGCTTAACGTTAACAAACACTAAATCAAAGGTGAAGTTTAGAGGAGAATTATCCGAAGCATTCACAATCAGAACAGGACTAAGACAAGGTGATTTATTTATTTATCGTGTCAGAAGTACAAAGTAAGAGAGACAAAAAATAAAAAAGGTAATTTTAAATATTGGTTGACCAAAAATTGGCCACGACAAGCGCATTTGGAGTTGCCCTCATTAGATCTTTAATGGTACAAGTGGCTGGAGAAGGTGGACACAGTAGAAGATGCTCGTTAGTCTGCTTAGTACCACACTTGCAGTAAACTGTCTCCACAGGAAGGCCCCATTTCTGTAGGTTGGTCTTGCATCTCGTGGTGCTGGAGCGTAATCGATTGAGAGCCTTCCATGTTGTCCACTGTTCAGAATGTCCAGGAGGAAGTTCTTCCTTTGGAACCATCCATTCTCTCAAATGTTGACATTTTTCCCGCCACATTGAGATTCTTGCTTGTTGTGGTGTTCCTTTAAGAGCTTCAGTGGTTGTCAAGAAGCTCTTTCTTGATTTCAACCTAGGATGTGCTGGTTGACAGGCATACAAAGGATGGGCTTCCATAGTCATAGCCTTGCTTTTCTCATGCCTAGCAGCAATCTCACGTCGGATTTCGGGTGGTGCTATACCAGCGAGACAGTGGAGTTTATCTATGGGAGTAGGTCTTAAACAACCTGTGATAATACGGCAGGTGTCATTTAGTGCTACATCTATGTTTTTGGCATGGCTGGACTTATGCCACACGGAGCATGCACACTCAGCAGTGGAGTAGCACAGTGCTAACGCGCTTGCTCTCACAGTGCAAGGGTGAGCTCCCCAGGTGGTGCCTCGAAGTTTCCGCACTATGTTGTTTCTGGCAGACACTTTTTGTTTCACGTTTAGGCAATGTTTCTTATACGTAAGCGTACGGTCCAGAATCACTCCCAGATATTTTGGAGTTGAACAGTGTTGAAGAGGGATTCCTTCCCAGGTGATTTGTAAGGTTTTAGCTGCTTTTTTATGAGTTTTGGCAGGATTTGGCTTCAAGTCATTTTCATTGTAGTAGTTCGTAAATTCTTTCAGAGCTTTGGATAAAGTCTGTTCTACCTTTTCAAAACAGTTGGCCTGAGCAGTGACTGCACAATCATCAGCATAGATAAAACTCTGGGTACCTTCAGGTAGAGGCTGATCGTTAGTATAGATGTTGAATAACAGTGGTGCGAGCACACTGCCTTGCGGTAACCCATTCTTCTGTGTTCTCCATCTGCTTCTTTTTCCCTGAAATTCCACAAAGAATCTTCGGTTTTGGAGAATATTTTTAATGTTGCACATTAGATGGAAGTCTTTGGTGATGTCATACAATTTTGTTAGAAGAAGCCGATGGTTGACTGTGTCATAAGCTGCAGAAAGATCAATGAAGACAGCGCCTGTAATGAGCCGATTCTCAAAGCCATCCTCAATATGCTGTGTCAAGTTTAATACCTGTGATGTGCAACTTTTTCCTTCTCGGAATCCAGCTTGCTGTGGAATAAGAGACGACTCCACCCTTCCTATCAGTCGCTCAAGAATGAGCCTCTCCAGGACCTTGTACAGGTGACAGAGCAAGGAAATAGGCCTATAGCTTTTGGGATCCAGCCGATCTTTGCCTGGTTTAGGAACAGCAATGACTCGAGCCTTCCGCCAGATTTTGGGAATCTTGCATTCTTGGACACAGATATTCATTAATTCCAGTAGCCATCGCCTCATAACAGGACCAAAATTTTTGATCTGCTCTACTCGAATGGACTATCACCACTTTTGTTTAATTGTATTCTGGAATACTTGATGAGAGAATGGTATAAAGACAATAACAAAAATATAAAAATTGGATACACTAAAGATGAAATTAATCTAAATTGCTTAGAATTTGCAGATGATCTGGCACTACTAGCTAATAATCTTAATGAAGCTCAGAATCAAATCACAAGTGTCCAAACTATTGCTGGAAAAATAGGATTAACAATTTCATTTTTTTTTTAAACTAAAATAATGGCAATAGATCCCCTTTTAATAAGCAGTGTTCTGATATGTGGGAAAGAAATAGAAATTGTAAAACAGTTTAAATACCTTGAAGAAACTATAACATACAATTTAAATGAAAAACATTTCTTGGACAGAGAGAATGAATAAATTATCCAGAGCCCAAAAAGTAACCACAAATACATACAACAAGAAATGTTTGTCAATAAATACAAAATTGAAACATTATAAGACTATAGTCCAACCTGAAATAACTTATGGAAGTGAAGCATTATTTAATATAAAGCAAAAGAATAACATAGACAAAATTTTAAAAATAGAAAGAAGAATAGTAAGAACATGCATTAATAAGAAGTACCAGAAAGAAGGAGAATGGTGCATCATTCCAAATGCAGCATATATCAGGAAATAGAACCTGTAATGGATTTCATGAGAAAGAAGAGAATATCATTCTTTGGTCATCTGTTAAGAACACCTCAAGACAGGTTAATACACAGAATTTTGGAAAAGCATTGGAAACAAAAGCAACAACCTATCTGGATAAAAGAAATAAAAGAAGACACGAAAGAATTAGACATAACACTGGAGGATTTAAAGAATAAATCAAACAAAGTAAATAAATTGAAGAATAGTAAAGTTAGATTCCTACCAAAATGTGATAAAAGAGAAACAACTAAAGGGTATTTTCAGAAGAAGAACGACAACAAAGATCAGGTATAATGAAGAAATACTGGAAGATCAGAAAAGAAAAAAACATAAAACATCATAGAAGACCAGACAGAAATTGACTACAGTGGTCCAATACGGCCGTAAAAGCACAATAATAATAATAATAATAATAATAATAATAATAATAATAATAATAATAATAATAATAATAAATATATCTATCTATATATATATAGTAACCGTAAATGCTGTACTTGGGCTAGAAGAACATAAGATTCAACGCAGGGCGTGTACAGTACAGAAATGAAATGGCGTATGGCTTTTAGTGCCGGGAGTGTCCGAAGACAAGTTCGGCTCGCCAGGTGCAGGTCTTTCTATTCGACACCCGTAGGTGACCTGCGCGTCGTGATGAGGATGAAATGATGATGAAGACAGCACATACACCCAGCCCCCGTGCCATTGGAATTAACCAATTAAAGTTAAAATCCCCGACCCGGCCGGGAATCGAACCCGGGACCCTCTGAACCGAAGGCCAGTATGCTGACCGTTCAGCCAACGAGTCGGACCGTACAGAAATGGAGTGCTACAGAGGGAGAGAGGTTTGTTAAAATAATGTCTTATTCAAAGAAAACTGAGTTTAATGACAAAGTTTAAATTTCATATCACCTTTGTACAGAAGAAATACTGGGAAGTGTCCTTTCCTTGTCCTATGGCTGGCGACGTTCCTTGAAATCCGGCTGTTATGCTCGTACTACCATGGGTCCCCTCTCTGCACCATGGAACCATGATTCCTCCCTCGATGGAAATTCTAGACGTTCTGGAGGTCTGGAATTTCTAGAAGGTCTAGATGGTCTAGAAATTCTAGTAGTGTGGGTGTCGACATTGATCACATGTAGGATGAATGAGAATACACGCGCTTATGCTCTGGATGTATTAATTTGGAATGTGGTTTCTGCACAGATGAGAAAGAGATATAATAATGATCTTAAACAAGGTTTTTTTAACACGTAGAAATCATGTACTCAGAGATTGAATCAATAACTATCACATGGTATAATGTCACTAGAATCTACCTCGTGTTCTGACACTAATAATTTGAAGTGAATTGTATGTGGTCGAATGTCAATAAAAATGAACGTGCAATTCAGTCTTAGCACTTGAAAGGTAAGTAAGCGGAGTCGAATGTCAATAAAATCGAACTCGCAAAATAAATAGCCACTTAAAACTACTGTATATGATAATGTAACTTCGTATTGTTGAATGTCAATGAAATTGACCTAGTAAGTTCAAAGAATGTGACACTTGGCATAAGTTGAAGTTTTCTTACTTGACAAATTTTCCTAAGTTTTTACACAGTTTTGAAGGCAATCACTTTGATCGGATGGAAACGAAAATATTTAACTTGTGAAATTAGTCCTGTTCACATATGTTAATTGGAAAATAAATTGAAACTGACTCTGTTCGTTAACAGTCCTTGGTTCGATCACTCGTAAGGTTGATAAATACAAGTTCAAATATACAGTTCTCAGTCTATCACCTACGAAAATATTTCCAAGTGTTTGAGAATTATTTACACATGAGAAAATTGCAAGTCCGTTGATGCAGTTACAGAGTTTAAGTTAACTTTATATTCAATCACCTGTCAGTGTTCGACACTTGAGAAATTCTAAATCTTACAGCACTATTACATCAATGAAAACTGTTGAAATATTTCAATCACTTGATGAAGTACAAGCACCGTTAAAAGTCTATCACTGATCAGAACATCTCATTCACTTTGAAATAAGAGCTTTTGGAAAATAACCACAAGTCTTAAAACACTCATCCTAAATAATCAATCACTTATAAACGTTAATGTCGGCAAAGCACAAATCATATTATATCGCTCACAGTTTGAGTAAAATATTACCACTCACGAACCAGAATACCAAAGAAAATGTATAAGTCCACTTTCAACACCGTAGAGTTAAAGTTCCTAAACGTGCAGAAATTAAACTGTCACTCAACACTACATCGTGACTGCCACGAGCCAACTGACTGGGTTCAACTGTGGTACTTGACACACTGATCTTCCTTGGGAATTAGGTAAAGACAAACAAAGTCACCTCCGTACAGGCCATGAAGGCCCTTGGAGGAGTGGAAGGTAAAGGCTTCCACCATTGTTAACCGTGGCACGTGATGGGGTAGGGTGGTTAGCTCTACGCCCGACCGCCTTTGCCCCCAGGCCTTGGGAATTAGCCCTACGCAAATCGTGAAGATAGCAGTAGTTGTATTTCATTGAATATCTTCTTTAGTTTTCGTTGGATTTATACCAAACTTGGTGGAAATGGAGACAAAATGTTTTGCAACATAATGATGTTGTTCTCATAATTTAATTATTATCCTAAGGAAAGTTATTAGGCATAGGACATTTTGAATGTTCTCTGGCTGATGCAATCTTTCTGTCACAAGGTGAGCTAGGCGACGTCATAAGCTCCACGGCGCATGTGGACTGCATGCTGGAGCTAGCTGTCGAGTTGGTGGCAGCACGTAATTCAAGTTCGAAGTACGGGGACATAGATCATTACAATGACAGCAATAGGAACGTAGCGATTAAAAGCAAAGTTATTACATAAAATACTCAATCAAGTGAAAAACTGCATATTTTCTCATTTTCAATGAACAGTACTATGCTGCTGATCTAACAGTCCAAAGTTCCAGAGCTGGAATCACCAGGCTGCAGACCATGAACACTCCTCTGCCATTATTCTGTTAAATATGCACACTGCTCATTCCAATCACTGCCTCAGAGTAGGGATTGAATAGCTCAAATGCTATGATGAACCAGTGTGTTACGTGCCAGTAGTATCAGAAAATTTCTAAACCAGAGGAATGGCATGCTAAAGAAGAAAGTTTTCTAACTCCTCAGCCATTTCCCGCCAATATTCACTCAGGCTGTTATATTCGGTACGCAGCAGTAATCCCATCTATCGGAGTTGAGTGGCAGCATAAGAGACAAAGAACATCACAACAAACAATAGCCAATGTAATGTTAGACTGTAGTTTCTTATTCCCCGACCCTGTATGCCTATACTGATTTTCATTTAATTCTGTTAACCCATTTTCTTGTGGCTTGGCGTTGATATGGACTTAGCAACAAAAATACAAATTCATGAATATCTGTGTTATCATTGCCGATATGGTAGAAGTGTATAAGACATAAATGATGGGAAATTTAATTCTGTATAACTTTAGTTACATAGTATTTATCGGTAGGACCACTAATAAGATAAATATTTGAGAATTAAATTTTAGGCCTTTCCCTAAACTACCATTTCACTTAGTGTGAATGAAATGATTTATAGCCTAGATTGTAGTGGCTCATACCCCGACTTTACATGTCGACTTTCATCAAATTCTCTTCAGTCGTGTTCTCGTGATGCATGTACATACATGCAGACAGACAGAAATTACGGAAAAGTAAAAAGTGCATATCCTTGTTACAGTGGACATAATAGATACAGAAATACCATTTTTCTCAAATTGTGAGCAATGTACAGACAAAACTCTTATTATATATATATATAGATTTGAAGTTCACTCAGCCTATGTGAGAACAATGGAGGAGCTATCTGACAGTCAGATAGTGGCCCTAGTCTAGAATCCAAGAATAACAGCCAAGAGGATTTGTTTGTTAAGGAGGAAGCCATTCTTTTTCAGTGTCATCTCAGTTAATATAACTTACAATAACTCATCTCACTAGTTCATAATGTCACCAATTCACATTCATTTCAAAATTTTATGCAACATGAACAAAATTGTAAATAATAAATATTCATGGTTAAAAGTGATTTGATAGAATCATTATTGTAGAACTAAACATGCCTTTTTAATTATAATTGTTCATTTTTTACAGGTATGTTATTTTGTTACAATTCATGTTTCAACAGACTGAAAAGCTTTTTTGTTATATAAAGAGGATTTGCCATGCTGGCCATGCATCATTACCTCATAATCTGCAAGCCTTTGCACTTTGCAGTGGTTGCTTGCCCATGAGGGCTGTAGCAGCATGGGGTTATCCTCATCCTCTCTGAAGTATGGTAAAAATCTTGTTCATGTATTTTTATGTTGTCTACTTTGATTGTGAACATTTTGCTTGAGTCACTGGAAGTATGTGCTGGGTTTAAATCTCACTTTAATGTCTTTAATTGGTTATTCCTAATGTTCTAGAGTTCATCAGAAACAACAAAGAGGAATAGACAACTGAAGAATGATAGGCCAGCAAAGACACTTCAGCAGCTAGAAACAGAAAACTGATGATGGAACTTCATTTGCAACCAGACCATACTGAATCCTCAAAAAGACTGATGCTCATCCGACTGGAAGGAATTCTAAATTCCTCTGAAAATACATTTATTATATACCAGTATAAAAATGAAAACCATTTGATATTATGTACTATCAGATTTAAAGATTCATACTCTGTTATGGAATCTGGAGACGATGTAGATTGTATAGCCTCTCCTGTTAATGGCACAGTAAATCCATATGAGATTGCAATCTTATCCTTCGCAGAGCTAGTTAGGACTGCAGAAACTGAAAATGCAGTATTCTCAAGTAAAGATGGTGAGAAAAATTTTCACTCTCCAACTGAACATAGTACTTATGGATCATCAAGTGGATATTCTCAATGTTCGGTAAGCTACCAGGCTATATAAGTGTGTGTGTGTGTGTGTGTGTGTGTGTGTGTGTGTGTGTGTGTGTGTGCGTGTGCATGTGTGCGCTCGTGCATGTGATTGCAAGATGTACTGGTACATACTCATATGAGGCTGTAAATCCCATTTGTAAGCAGATATTAATAATGTGCATAGAAATAGCTTGAAACTGTTGATAAAATGTGGTACAGTCGAACCTGCCCTAACGGACACCCTTATTCATCGGACACCTCCCTATACGGACAATTTTCCTTGGAACCGATTTTATTTTACATAAGACAGGTGTTAAATTGGCCTCATTTAAGCGGACATCTTGAACTTCGGACAGCGGACATTGCCATTTGTCCTGTCCACTTGACTTAAGCGGACACTTTACACATTGCAGAACAATTTATTACGCCGGTCCGCATGTCATTCTTTCTTTTAAAACCATTCTTCAGACATAAGGAAATCCCTTTTGAATGTTTGTACTATTTCGAGTGCAAGGAGAGAGAAGGTACATCGGAATGCAGTTCTACCTAGTCGTGTATAGGCCTATTCCGAGAATTCTAATTGCCCAGAAATGCTGCCAGAGACTGTTGACTCACAAGTTACCTGGGGATTTTCTTCCCTTCTTAAATCATTCTATTCATAACTCGGATTATAGTTGATAAGGTCGAGCTCAGATAGTCAACTTGAGAAGGAAAAGACAGTACAGGCGCTAATTAGTGAGACAGAAAAACCATAGCATTTCAGTTGTCTGTTAAACATGAGTAACAAGGGACGATCGTGTTTAGGTCTCGAGGCAAGAAGAAATGTGATTATAGAAAGCGACAAGGGACTTTCAGTGAGAAAACTTGCCGAAAAATTCAACTGCAGGTAAACTCAAGTAAACACTATTATGAAGAATAGAACTGAAATTTTAAAGGAGTGGGAAGAAAATAGGAATCGAGGAGTGAAAAGAAAGCGGGAGTCAGTTTTTTCACAAGTGAACGTTGCGGTACAGTATATGAGTGGTTCAAGTGCACTTGAGTGAAGAAACTGTGTGACTGGACCAATGTTACAAGAAAAAGCTCTAGAAATAGCAAATAATCTGAAAGTTGAGAATTTTGTAGCTAGCAATGGTTGATTAGATTTTTTAAAGTGGATGTTCTTTGCCGTTAAAATGTTCAATTATTTTTACAAACTTGTTTCAGCGGACACCTCTCATAACGGACATTTTTCCTCGGAACCGACGGTGTCCGCAGAAGGGAGGTTCGACTGTAATATTGACATTGTTCAGGTCAGTATTATATTTTATAATAAATTCCTCCCAAGATTTGTTCATCTTTTTCACTCTCATCCTCAGAAGAGATCATCTACTTCATCTACTTGTGTATGTTGATCCCTGTTGTATGATAAAGGAGGAATCTATATTATGTGGATGATTGTTTCTTCATACTTATCTTGGGAAAGTACAGAATGTTGCTGTCTTTCTCGCATTTCATGATCGATCGCTAATTTAATATCTTTGCTTTTTGATATGACAGCATCTATAAAATCAGGCTACGAACATTCAAACTTTAATTCAAGGAAATTGTGTGATCACATTTGGGCTTATAGCTCCAGAACTAAAGATCCAATCCAAATACCTAGTTGAGGTACTGATCTGTTGGAAATGTGAAGTATGAAAGAAAATATGACACTTGGTGGGCCTAAGTTATATACACATGATGATTTTTGACATACATGGTTTGGTGATGCTTCGCATTTGTATAACAAAGTGGGCTGAATCCCACAAGAATAACATGGCAAGGGAAACCCCCAATGTTTTTTTGTTTGTTGAAAAATCAGTACCTCATGGTGATTGGTGGTGATTATTGTTTTAAGAAGAAGTATAACTGGGCAACCATCCTCCTTGGGCCTGGATGTATGCAGTGATTTGATTAAGAACGGTGTTGTACAGGTGTTTTATCCTCTTCTAAAGCAAAGCGGCCACTATTGTTGTAAATGACCCTCAATGCCCTGGATATTGTTACTGGGATGGAGTTGACAGCAGAGCTGCTCCTACACGTGTTGTATCTGCGACACATTGGGGGATGTTGATGACCATGGGAATAACCCAACATCATGCAGGCTGCTCATAGAGACACATGTCATGTGTGGATGAGCGTTGTCCTGTTGTAAGATGGTCTCATGAGAGGTACCACATGAGGATGCAGAAGGTCTGTGATGTACGATTGTGCCATCAGAATTCCCTGAATCACTACCAAAGGTGACCTAAAGTCATACCCAGTGGGACTCCACATGCAGACCCACATTAAGGCCCCTTTCATAATTTGTCATTGATTCAACCAGCTAGCCACATGCAGACCCACATTAAGACCCCTTTCATAATTTGTCAAGTGCTAGTAATGTTGTCTCACACAAGCATGTGGCATTCTCCATCGTCCTTCACAGTGCGCACACCCCTTATATACCCTACAACGCTAATGGGTCTGGTGGCTGTTCTACCCATCACAGATCATTGCAATTCTAATTATTTACATACCCGCAGGTGGTATGCACATGTACAAAATTATGTTAACATCAGATCATTCCTTCCAGGTTCTTAACTTTTTTTGTCAGTCTATTTGATACGATAATCAGAACATGATTGTGGCAGGTGATCTCAGTTTACCAAATGCTAACTGTCAAGGTAATGAAAATGATGGAAAGCATGTTCAACAAGTGGTAAATAAGTTAATCTGGGAAGGACAGCTGAATCAGAAAGCGATGGAACTAACTAGAGAAAAGAATATTCTAGACATGGTGCTGATAAAACCAGATGAACTCTATAGAGAATCTGAAGTGATCACAAAGCTGTTTTAGTTGTAGTTAAAAATAAATATGACAGAAAGGAAGGTTGTAAAAAGTAGGAATATTAGGCACTAGCACGTGGTTGATATGGCAGTCATGACGAGTTTAAAAAAAATTATTGGTGGAAAATGATAAATAAAAAAAGTAAATAGCCTACGGGATGGGCTTAAAGCAATTGTTGAGGAGTGTAAAAACAGGTAAGCACCTTTATGGTAGTAAGGAATGGTAAAGAACTGTTATATTATAACAGAGGAATATAGATTAAGAAGAAGGAGCAGGTTGGAAAGAAATAAAGTTAGGAATGATTGTGAGAGTAAGAAAAAATTGAAGTAACTTTCCAGAAAATTGGATTTTGCAATAAAGTTGACTAAGAATAACATGATGGCAAGCATAATTGGCAGTCATATGAATTTTAGGGAAAAATGGAAGGGTGTGTATAGATACTTAAAGGCAGGAACAGGTTTCAGAAAGTACATTCCAGGAATCGTTAAGAACTAGAGTAGTGTATATGTGAGGATTTACAAAATGCAGAAGTATTTAGTCAGTTTGTAAACAGAGTTAGATAGATATTTATTTCAATAATTAATTCCAACGAGCCAAAGGCTCATACAGAGGAATTGTACATTAAATAATATATTCATTGGCGGATCTACAAACTCTGAATACTTACAATGATATAATCAGGTGACATAAACAGTAAAAGTAGAGACATCAATACAGAAAGTGTAAAAAATAAAAATAAAATACCATTCTGTAGTTCCTTAATTATACTAAGATACTTAAACTACTTAGTATTACAAGCGAGTGACAATCCAACAGGATTGACAAAGCGGGGCGAGTGTTTGTTTTAAACATTACATATTTATATTTCACCTATGAAGTATCTATTCCATAGATTTTCCTTTGCCTTTCATTTGAATGTTATTAAAGTAGGGGCAATTTTTACATCAGCAGGAAGTTTGTTGTATGCTTGAATTGCTGAGAATTTACAACTGTTCTTCCCATATTTTGAAGAGTGGATGTGATACAAGGCCAAGTCATCTGCATGTCTAGTTTGATACCTGTGGTTGTCTGAATTGGTTATTAAAATAGTGTTGTGAAATATTATGTTTCTTTTTATTTTATACATTAGTAAGACAGAATTAAGCTCTGTAATTATGCTGAGAGGTGGAATTTTAGTCTGAGTGTATAGGTCTTTTACTGGGGTGTATAATGGTAAGTTAAATATGTTCCTTATTCCCCTGTTCTGTATCACCATTAGTTCATTCAGGGAAGACTTTATACAATGTGACCAAATTACACATAAGTATGGTACTGCAAGTGGCTATGTACTAGTGCATAATAAATTTGTAGGAGGAGGTGTTTAGGGATTAAATATCTCTTTTTAGTAACCCAGCAACTGGGGCATATAAGAATAATGTCCAGGTAGAGGAAGTGACTAATACTAGCAAGGTAACAAAATTTATTTACAGTAACAAAGATATTTACAAAGAGATACAAATTTTAGAAACTAGAAAAGCAGCTTGGAGTATAGTATGTCCCATATCTGTAAGTACTTATTTGATTACTGTTTACATGATGGAGCTATACCAAATGAATGGAGAGTGGCTGTAGTAATCCCAGGAAGAAACGGTTGATAATCATAAAGCAGAGAATTACTGGCAAGTCATCTTGACCTGTATTGCATGTAAGCTCTGGGAAAGCATTCTTTCTGCTTATATTAGACATGTTTGCATAATTACTAACTGGTTTGATAAAAGCCAGTTTGGATTTACAAAAGGTTATTCCAATGGGCCTCAATTTATAGGATTCCAGCAACATATAGCAGATATTTTATATTCAGGAGGTCAAAAGGTCTATATCACTATTGACCTATCCAAGGCTAGTGACAAACGACTGACAAAAATGAGGGCTATTGGACTAGACAAAAGAGTGGCTGAATGAGTGACTAAACTTCTGGAAAACAGAACTCTGAATAGATGAAACATTATCTTATCCTGTAATGATTAAAATGGGGGTTCTGCAAGGACTTTATGTTTTGTTATATATTGATTTGAGTTTTAAAAAACTGGAATTGTAGGTAATTGTAGGTAAGGCCTTTTGTGAATTATGTTTTACTGTACAGAGTAATAAGAAAGTTACAGGATTATGAGTGACTGAAAAATACCTTGACAATGTTGTGAGGTGGACAGCAGAATGATATGATGATAAACAAGGTGAAAAGTTCCATTGTAAGGTTCACCAAGAGGAAATGTCCTCTCACTTTTAATTACTGTGTTGATGGAGTGAAAGTACTTCATGGGGATCACTGTAAGTATTATAATAAGGAAACATCTTCATTGGCATAATCACATTAATGAGGTTGTAAATAAAGATTACAGAGACAGACATCTTCACATGGTTATGAGGGTATTTAGGGGTTATAGTAAGGATGTAAAGGAGAGGGTGTATAAGTCTCTGGTAAGGCCCCAATTAGACTATGATTCCCCTTCACCAGGATTACTTGATTCAAGAATTGGAAAAGATCCAGAGGGAAGCAACACAATTTGTTCTGGGTGATTTCCATGCAAAATAACAATGTTATGAAAATGTTACATATCAGGGCTGGAAAGACTTGGGAGTAAGGAAACGAGCTGCAAGTGGTATGTTCCGAGCTGTCAGTGTAGAGATGGCGTGGAATGACACTAGTAGATGAATAAGCTTGAATGAAGTTTTTAAAAAGTAGGAATGTCATAATATAAAGATACATTACATAAAATCAGCTTCATGGTCCGTATCGCACTTCAATAGATTCACAATTAAGTATTTATTTATTTTCCACCTAGTCGATACAATGATTGCTTAAGGCAATTTTTAATGGTCAAAAGTGGTACATGTTTCGTATATTATCAACATCTTCAGCCACATAACACTGTTTAGATGAAAAATATATAAAATTGACAAAGTAATGCTTTAGAGGAAGTGTCCTTAAAATTAACATAAGATTGACAAGATTAAAACAAACAAATAACTCAAGAGAAAATATATAAATTATTTCTACAATAGAAAGCAGTCGTCAAGGAAACACTTGTACAATATTCCATAGAGAACTTGTCCTAATAAATATTCTTTTCTTAATAATTCATGAAAAAAGATCAATTTATAAATTAAAAATTATACAATTTATAAGTAATTATCGAAATGAAGAAATCCTGATATCACAGTGCGGCTCTTATTATTAACGTAGATGAAAATATAACTAATTCCTAGTTGTCAAATCTTATTAAGCCTGCTTTCCTTTGGAACAGTAACTCCTGTCATTCTTTCACAGTTTTGCGCCGGGTGTAATATATCCCCCGCTCCTCCACCTCCTCAGGTGCAAGAGCAAGGAAGAACGCATCATCAATATTACACCCGGTGCAAAACTGTGAAAGAATGACAGGAGTTACTGTTCCAAAGGAAAGCAGGCTTAATAAGATTTGACAACTAGGAATTAGTTATATTTTCATCTACGTTAATAATAAGAGCCGCACTGTGATATCAGGATTTCATCATTTCGATAATTACTTATAAATTGTATAATTTTTAATTTTTAAATTGATCTTTTTTCATGAATTATTAAGAAAAGAATATTTATTAGGACAATTTCTCTATGGAATATTGTACAAGTGTTTCCTTGACGACTGCTTTCTATTGTAGAAATAATTTATATATTTTCTCTTGAGTTATTTGTTTGTTTTAATCTTGTCAATCTTATGTTAATTTTAAGGACACTTCCTCTAAAGCATTACTTTGTCAATTTTATATATTTTTCATCTAAACAGTGTTATGTGGCTGAAGATGTTGATAATATACGAAACATGTACCACTTTTGACCATTAAAAATTGCCTTAAGCAATCATTGTATCGACTAGGTGGAAAATAAATAAATACTTAATTGTGAATCTATAAAGATACATGTTGAATTCAAGGGGACATATTGGGATGTGAAAAATTTATCAAGTGAGATCTTCAATATTTTTCCAACTTCTCTGAAATAATTTAAGGAAATATTAGGTGAACAACTGATAGGGAATTTTTTTTTTTGCTAGTTGCTTTACGTCGCACGGACACAGATAGGTCTTATGGCGACGATGGGACAGGGAAGGGCTAGGAGTGGGAAGGAAGCGGCCATGGCCTTAATTAAGGTACAACCCCAGCATTTGCCTTGTGTGAAAATGAGAAACCACGGAAAACCATTTTCAGGGCTGC
The DNA here is from genome assembly GCF_040414725.1 of Anabrus simplex. Classification (NCBI taxonomy): domain Eukaryota; kingdom Metazoa; phylum Arthropoda; class Insecta; order Orthoptera; family Tettigoniidae; genus Anabrus; species Anabrus simplex. Next base: position 321,475,193 of record NC_090265.1, read on the forward strand.
CGACAGTGGGGTTCGAACCTACTATCTCCCGAATACTGGATACCAATTACATACAATTTACAAAATATTCATTTAATGTTAACCTAGTCAATACTTACAATACCACATTTTGTGGTTAAATAATTACGAATATTTTGTAAATTGTATGTAATCACTGTCGTCAATACGGACCAAAAATGAGGTTAATGACTTGTAATACTGGATACTGGCCGCACTTAAGTGACTGCAGCTATAAAGCTCGGTGATAGGGAATCTGCCATCTGGGGAACAGCCCTAAATGTAGAGAGATCAGTGGTGATTGATTGATTGATTGATTGATTGATTGATTGATTGATTGATTGATTGATTGATTGATTGATTGATTGATTGATTGATTGATTGATTGATTGATTGATTGATTGATTGATTGATTGATTGATTGATTGATTGATTGATTGATTGATTGATTGATTGATTGATTGATTGATTGATTGATTGATTGATTGATTGATTGATTGATTGATTGATTGATTGATTGATTGATTGATTGATTGATTGATTGATTGATTGATTGATTGATTGATTGATTGATTGATTGATTGATTGATTGATTGATTGATTGATTGATTGATTGATTGATTGATTGATTGATTGATTGATTGATTGATTGATTGATTGATTGATTGATTGATTGATTGATTGATTGATTGATTGATTGATTGATTGATTGATTGATTGATTGATTGATTGATTGATTGATTGATTGATTGATTGATTGATTGATTGATTGATTGATTGATTGATTGATTGATTGATTGATTGATTGATTGATTGATTGATTGATTGATTGATTGATTGATTGATTGATTGATTGATTGATTGATTGATTGATTGATTGATTGATTGATTGATTGATTGATTGATTGATTGATTGATTGATTGATTGATTGATTGATTGATTGATTGATTGATTGATTGATTGATTGATTGATTGATTGATTGATTGATTGATTGATTGATTGATTGATTGATTGATTGATTGATTGATTGATTGATTGATTGATTGATTGATTGATTGATTGATTGATTGATTGATTGATTGATTGATTGATTGATTGATTGATTGATTGATTGATTGATTGATTGATTGATTGATTGATTGATTGATTGATTGATTGATTGATTGATTGATTGATTGATTGATTGATTGATTGATTGATTGATTGATTGATTGATTGATTGATTGATTGATTGATTGATTGATTGATTGATTGATTGATTGATTTATTTTTAGCACTTGTATATTTTTCTCTTCTTATCCTACACTTTGTACATTAGGACTGAAGATCTATCAAGGGTGTTGAAGGACACCCTCCTGACGAAGCTGGGAAGCAGGAATGAGCTTCTTGGGGGCTGAAAGTAAAGAATGTATAGTAGCGAGCAAATCAATCCGGGTAAGATACAGAAAAGTGTTCTCATAACAAAAGTCATAAAAACTAGTGAAGATCAATTCTGCAGGGTGGTATCCATTATCAGTTTGTGATACAATAACACAACACAATACTAAAAACGTATTCGACCTTACCCTGAGATATTCAGCTAATTACTGCATTATAAAGAGTGTCCAATAATGTCCAATGTTAACAATAATGTCACCATACACCTACAATGCAATTAACTTGAAAGTGAGTACAGTATTTAGCAGGAATGAACAATTCTGCCAACATTAGTTACAAATAGTCTTAGAAATGATTGTGTTTGGATTAATTTGCATGCTGCTGTAGAAGAACTGTGACTGATGATGAGGTGGGGTTAGGCAATCTGTTTGACTATGGCGGTGTATGAATATGGGGAGATTGTCCTTGTGCTTTTGTGTTTTTTCTTCTATTCTCACTTTTTCATCACTTACTTGTCATTTTGTTTATCCTGTTATATGTTCCTTTCGATATTCCTATTTTTCTATATAATGACTTGATTATTTGTACTTGCTTTTTTCTTATACTCGCAGAAGATTCCTCAGTAACATTAGTCATAACAAAGGGTTATAAATTAGTCATAACAAAGGGTTATAAAAAGGCACTCTCTTTCAGGTGAATGAAAAGGAAATTTCTCCATTACCTACAGATGTGCAGCTATTAAACAATGTTCATGACTCAGTTGGTGAAGTTGAGGAAGATCAAATATCTCGGTAAGTGACTTTTGGTTTTCTTCTTTTGCTAGCTATTTAATGTTGTTCAAACATAGATACATCTTAATTTTAAAATAGTTGTAAAAGCTGATGGTAATCAACATCGAATATAAAGTTCCTTACGTACAAGAAATGAAGAAAAATCAGATTATAAAGTTTCAGAATGTAGAAAACTGTAACATGACAATATATTCTTTGGCCTGTTCCTCCATAATAATTTATCAATATCTTGGCTTTACAAGTGATCCATGGACCAGGTACCAATTCATTGGATGACCTAGTTTAAACTTCGGTTATGGACTAGTTCTGTGAGAATATTTAAGAAAAGTTTAGGTAAACAATTGATAGGGAATTTTCCACCTGGGCAACAGCCCTAAATACAGATCATTGATGATTGATTGAAGTACTAACTCACTCAATGCACAGGAATAAACATTTGGTATTAGGCTAGGTGTGTTTTGAGATTTGGACTGCGATGAGAAAATCAGCATTTACATTAATAGCAGAAAACTTTCCAACCTGGATTTGCAGATGATGTCATGTTTTCAGAGTATCACTCAGAACTTCAATTTATGTCAGTCCTTCACAAACTGTTTATATCTCATCCTCCTTCTGGAGCATAAAATTTCTCAAACTCCCTTTGCTCTTCCTTCCTTCCTTCCTTCCTTCCTTCCTTCCTTCCTTCCTTCCTTCCTTCCTTCCTTCCTTCCTTCCTTCCTTCCCTCTCTCTACTCATTGCTATATTGATGATGATGATGATGATGATACCATGTGAGTTGGCCACATGGTTAGGGTCACACAGCTGTGAGCTTGCATTCAGGAGATTGTAGGTTCGAACTGCACTGTCAGCAATCCTGAAGATGGTTTTCCGTGGTTTCCCATTTTTACACCAGGCAAATGATGTTAGTTTCACATTTTTAAAAATGGTATGGTAATATTAAACTGATAACTTTTTTTATATACATCGAGTTGAGCCTCTATGGACTGCATGGTAACAACCAACTTCATTTTAGTATCTAGGTCTTGTTCTTGTTGCGGCTTTGACTTCCTGCCAGTATCTTCTGAACCCAGCAATAAGTGCCTGTTTATGCTCTTCAGACAAAGGTCCTCTCCGTCTTTTGGAAGTTGATGCCATTTTGAAAACTTGATAGTTGTTCACCAACCTTCTGAATGTGTTCCTGTCAGGAATTTTTTGGTTTGAAATACCAGTCTGCCTCAGATCTTTTTCACATTCCTGCACATTCATATGTGATCATAAAATTAAATAAAGCACTTACTGAAGAAAAGAGCGCACTAACCCTACAAGAACTAAGGTTTGTTGTTAAACAAAGGACTAATGGAAGGGGGGGGGGGGCTTCTGAGGCCCATTCTAAAAAATATGTAATGAAGCTGGATTCTACAACATTAATTATGAAACACCATTTATGAATAATTTTAAAGCAAACTTCACTATAAACAACCTATTAAATTGATATTCAGTTTGACCAGATATTGGTCACAAACACAAACCATCCATGAATATTTTTCTTGTTAATTTATGTTGTTTAATTTATGTAAATTTTAAGCAGATTGCAGTTTTATTGCTTCTGTCACAGAGTTATCTGTCAAGGAACAACCAGAACGACCTATTTTTGGAGCATTATGAAGCAACCAGGATAAAGCTTGATTGTCGGTATTTACTACAAATTCCCGATGGTCCAAGTACTCGGCAAAATGTTCAATAGCCAGAAGAAGCCCCAGAGCTTGTCTTTTGTATACAGAATATTTTCATTCAACAGGAGATAGAAGACGGCTGAAATAGATGATGGGTAAGGTTTGGCCATTACAAGTTTGTTGTAATACAGCACCAAGAGCAACGTCAGAGGCATCAGTAGAAAGTTCAAAGGGCAGGGAAAAATCTGGAATTTGCAGGAGAGGGGCGTGAGAGTGTTTAGATTTTAAGGTATCAAAAGCAGTTTGTTGAGAAGCAGCCTAGTGATATTTAATGCCTTTCCTTTTAAGGAGATTTAAAGTTTCTGAAATTTGAGAGATATTTGGAATGTATTTGGCATAAAAGCCAACCATACCTAAAACGGAGTGCAACTGTTTCAAATTCTGAGGAGGGGAATTTTGTGAATAGTGGAAACACAGTCAGGATCAACAGCGACACCCTGTGAACTTAGGATATGGCCAAGAAATTTGATAGATGTTTGAGCTACAAGAACCTTGGAAGGGTTAACAGTCAAACCAACTGAACGAAGATGTGTAAGGACTTCACGGACATGCATTAAATGAGATTCAAAATCAGGAGAATAAACAAGGATATCGTCAATAAAAGGAAATAAATATTTGTACTTAATATCGGAAAACAAAGAATCAACAAAACGTTGCATGATCTGGTAGCCAAGATTTAAACCAAAAGGAACTTTTTTGAACTGATATAAACCATTAGGCGTAATAAACACAGTGTAGTGAGAGCTAATGTCATCAAGAGGAATCTGACTGTAAGCTGAATTAAAATCAAAAACAGTAAAAAAAAATGAGAATTAGAAACATGTTGAAAAGCAGATTGTACTTTGGGCATTGGATAGGCATCATACAATATACGAGAGTTCAATTTTCTATAATCAATGATGAATCTAAAAGATCCATCAGGTTTATTCACAATGAAGGCAGGAGAAGCATAATTGGAGGATGAAGGAATGACAGTGCCATCACGAAGCATCTTATCAATTAACTGGTTAAGAATTTTCATCCTAAGAGGGCTGAGAAAATATGGAGAAGAACGAACCAGAGTAGTGTCGGTCAGATCGATATGAGCAGTGAAGTTCTTAACAGTACCTAAGTTGGGGATGATCACATCAGAAAATTAATTGAGCCGAGACTGTACATGATCAGAAAAAAGGGAATTAATTGTGAGAAAAGTAGACTGATGGGAAAAAGGAAAATCAAACAGGTTTATCAATGGAACAGATTTAGATGAAAAGTAAAAAGAAACCTGGGAGTTAACTGAATCAAGAATGAGACCAGTGTGAGAAAAAAATCAAAACCTAAAATGAGAGGAGACGATAAATGTTCAACCACAAGAAAGGTAAAAGGCCAGGAAAAATACTGCATTTTAATGTTTAAAGAAATAGTTCTGAGGACATGAAGGGGTTGATTAGATGCAGAAATACATTGCTGGGAAGGTGGAACATACTGCAAATGAGGAAAATTGTCTTTTAATGATTCAGAAAATGATAAACTAATAAGGGATACAGCCACACCCGAATCTAAAAGAGCAATCGATGGCAAATTATTCGCAGTTATCAAAACATGAGAAGTACGTGGAAGAAAGGAAGCATTATTTATACTGGAAGAAAATTGAGGAACATTTTGAGCAGCAGAAAAGGTAAATGAAGGCAGGTTTTCCCAAAAAATACGACGACTGCCTAACGACGCGGGTGGAAGGCGTTTCCCGAAAGTGAGGCAGTGCAATACTTAGAAATGTGTCCCTGACCTTTACAGCGGAAACATGTTATAGTTGAACGATTTGTTGATGAAGAAGGGGAGACAGAAAGCGAAGATAGCGATGTAGATGGGGGAGGGGGTACGATACCAGGTGGGGGAATAGATGAATAATATGAGAGGTCTCCTAAAGAATTGATGACATGAGACTGAGCCAGGTTATATAATTGAAGCATGGTAGTAGGGAGGTTAAGTGCATCAAGGAGCTGACAAAAGGAAGGAGCAGCATAGAATCGGACAATTGAAATTAATTCAGAAGTATTATAAGCAATGTTTAATACATCACTATAGGTGGTAATAGAATCAAGGTAGTCATGTGTAGGTTCGGTGGGTAGTTGGTGGCGACGGACAAACTCAGTACTTAGTTTATAACGAATCTCATATGGCAAAAGATAATTGTGTATTATAGTCCATAAGTGAAACTATGAAGAGAAATTAGACATATTATCGAGCCAAAATTTTGAAAAGAAACCAGTAGTTTTAGCCGACAAGAGACCGATTAATTGAGGAAAGGAAGCTAGTGTAATATTTAAAAAATTTCTAACAGAGAAAAGCCAAATTGTCAAGCTTTGAGGATCAGTAGCCTGTAGTTGAGGTACAAGAAGCAGTGACTGCTTAACTATCTGAACATTAAGTGCACTGTCAACAGAAGTAAGGTGAGGGGAAGAAGAAAAATGGGGTAATGGAGACGGAGACATTGCGTGTTGAGAAAAGACTGGAGAAGGTTTTGTGTCATCATTGAATAGATCAGTTAAAGGAGAATGCACTGATGAACTAGAAGAAGGAGAGAAAGAAATCAAGTCCCCGACAGGAGGGTTGGGCAAGGACAAATTATGATGTGAAAGAAGTGGTGAAGAATTGGAACTTTCACCCAGAGGAAAATTATCAGAAAAACATGCCATATCTACAAGTGAAAAATTAACAGGGCATATAATTAGTACAAAAGATTGCCTGCTACCATTTGTGGCGAGAATAAATAGTATGTGGTATCAATAAATGATATATTCATAGGAATGATGAAAACGATGTAAAACACAGCACAGGTAATGAAAAATGATCGACCCACGACACAAAGGATCATCAAACAGTATACATTTTGAACTGTTCAGCACCTAAGACAGGCAGGTATCATTTCACTGGTGGGAACTTGTCAGACCGCGGAAGGGCATATGTTTGATACCCCAAACCATAAATCTCGTTAGGTTATGGCAACACAAAAACTGATGTGTTAAACATGACATTTATCAATCAGCAGAGTCAGTGGAACGACGGCGGGCCAACCAAGAGAGCCGTCCATGGTAAGTGCAAAGTCAAAAAAAAAGGAGAGAACAGAGGGGAGGGAGCATACAACAAACAAAATTAAAGAAAAGGGAATCAATTTAAACAAGTTATATTTCAACCATAAATGACTAGAACAGGCAAAGTACAACAATCCAAGAATAGGAAGCACAAATATTTTAGTAAGGGCTCGGCCCTTTTAACAACAAAATGAAATTGAGACAGACATTGATTAAAAAGATTCTTGCGAATAACACCAATAAGTTTCTGCAAAAGCCCAAGACCCGTATTCGGTGGAAAACCACAATTAGTATATATTTTATTTAAATATTTTTTCTTTTAAAAATGACACTGAATAAGAAAGAAGGGGGAGGTATTAATACAATTTGACAATAGTGCTTAAAGGCCACACTTACAATCAAATATCAAACCCAAAAGGGGGTAAGAGAGTTAGAGCACATTACAAGACAGAAATATACGACTTAATATCATGAAAAAAAAAAAAAGGAAAAAAGGAGACAGACTGAGAAGGGAAGGAAAGGGAGGGAGATTTTTCCAGGCTGCTTAAACCCTATAAGTTCGCAGTGTGAGCGACTGCTTTGCCCTCAAGAAAAGTTCAGGAAGTGGCAACACTTCTAACATTTGTCCAGATACAGTTTATCATGTAAAGTAGAAGATTAAGATATCAGTCTGAAGGACTCTGTTAGAATGAAAGCCATAAGGGCACAGAATAATCAATCATTCAGTGTTCAAGTCTAGATGGAAAATATGAAAGATGAATAAGTTATAACATTTGCTCACCCAGTCTGAAGATTTTCAATGCAGCTTTTCACAGAATAAAAATGTAAAACATCGCAACGGGCCAGCCGCCTGCGAAATGTTCCACTCTCGATGTTTTCACTCGATGTCTGACCCAGAAAAACAAAGTAATAGCACGCTTATATAGGTGGTGAAGTGAGTCCATAAATTACTTGAAGAAAAATACGTAGCGTGACATCACAGCGGAGCAGCAACAGTGGAGTGGAACAGGCCAGTTTGTGAACAGCTGGGTGAGCAAGCAGATGGAGAGAAAATGGCAGCAGTAGAATGCGAGGATGGCAGACGGTAAGAAGAAAAAATCTTGATGTAGTAGAGAGGCTGTAACAATATCAACTGCCGTGGAATGACATTCTACTGACTAATGACATTGATGATAAGGTTGACAGACTGAACTCTTTAATATTAGAACTGTATGACAAACACGCTCCGAAGAAGCAAATTTGAGTTTCTCACCCTTCGTCTCCTTGGCTAACAAATAAAATTAAGTCGGTCATGGTAAATCGTGATGCATGGTATAGGCGATTTAGGCGAACTGAAAGCACTAGTGATTTCGTAAATTACCATATTCTTCAAAATCAAGTTAAGCAATTAATTCGTAACAGCAAGTATAAATGTATTCAAGAGATAACAAACAGACAAAGTTCAGCACTAATATGGAAACATTTGCATCAGATGGCTATAGGTCACAGCCTGACCAAGCAGGCACCCAGTATACCACTTGATGATCTAAATTCTCATTTTACGAAAGCAGCATACACTAATAATGATATTACTAACAATAATGACTATGATAATAACTATCCTAATAATAATAATGATAACCATCTACCAGTTGATGACCTAACTGATGATGATGATGATATTAATGCCATAAATGCTCATTCCCCAGTAAATCAAGTAAAATTCACATTCAAAAAAGTTGGTGCGAATGATGTAAAGCATGTAATTTACTCCCTCAAGTCAGATGCTCTGGGTAATGACGACATACCATTATCTTTCATAAAAATTATTATTGGTGCAATATTACCTATTCTGATGCATATATTTAATCATTGCCTCGTACAGGGAGTATTCCCAACTGTGTGGAAGTACGGTATCGTCATTCCCATTCCTAAGAAGAATTCTCCTAGTTTACCATCAGATTATCACCCTATATCCATTCTCCCACCCCTTTCCAAAGTACTAGAATGCTTGGTACACAAACAAGCCCTCACTTACTTGACTAACTACTCACTGCTTGACCCTTACCAATCTGGTTTCAAGAAAGGACACAGCACAATGACTGCCCTACTGAAAGTAACTGATGATATCTGACATGCAATGGACACTCGACAAGTGACCGTACTGGTTCTACTTGATTTTTCTAATGCTTTTGTTCCTCAACTGCTACTTTCAGAATTGGATTCATTAAATTTCAGCAAGACGGCAATAAACTTTTTCAGTTCGTACCTCAAAAATCGCTGTCAGTGTGTCAAAGTAAATAATAGCAGATCTGAGTTGCTTAACAAACCCCTCAGTGTCCCCCAAGGATCTGTACTTGGACCATTGCTGTTTGCAATTTACTTACACAATGTTGCCAAATCGATTACACATTGCAAGTATCATCTTTATGTTGATGATATGCAGATCTACTACTACTCAAGAACTGATGAAATTCAGCGTGCTGTACAACAAGTTAACGCAGATTTAAGTCTCATAAGTAATTTTGCATTGAGTAACAATCTCAAAATTAATCCTCATAAAACACAACAATAATCATTGGTACTTCAAAGAACTTACACGTCTTAAAACAATACAAAATTCCTCCTGTAGCACTAAACAATACCATTATTCCATATTGTGAAACAGTTATGAATCTTGGTGTGACTATAAGCGAAACATTGAACTGGTCGCAACATGTGACGAAAGTGTGCCAAAAGATATATCAAAGCCTGCATCCCCTGAAGCGGTTTAAAAATATATTTCCTTGGTCCCTGAAAATAAAGCTCATTCAATCACTTTTGTTTCCAATTCTCGAATAGTGTGATACAGTTTTTATTGATATCAATAACAAGCAAGGCATGAGACTGCAACTTGCCCAAAATGCATGAAAAATGCATTCGACATACGACGATATGCCCACATATCCCCATACTATAGACAATTATCTTGGTTACGACTAAATGACAGATGTAGACTCCATGCAACTACTTTGGTGTATCAAGTGCTTTCTGAAAACACTCCTCCTTACCTATCCACCAGATTTTGCTACCTTAGTTCCCCACTCCTGTTCAATACCCGGTCAGGCTGTACGCTAGAAATTCCTGTGCATCGAACCGCAACCTACAACAGATCGCTCACGATCACCGCCACGAGCTGGTGGAATGAACTTCCCAATGACATCAGGGAAGCTAAATCTAAGACAAAATTTAAAATCCTTTGCCAGCATCATCTTATAAGCACTTCCAGTCTTTCTTGAGTGTGAATGGGATGCATGAATGAGTGAATATGGTTTTTTATTGTAATGTGTTCCTGTTTATTTTTTAGTTATACTTTACTCACTTTAGTTAGTTTAGTTAGTGATACTTTAGTTGGTTTAGTTATACTTTAGGTTGTAAAGATTTAATATGTTTAAATTTTATGTAAAAATTATATTGTATATACATGAAGTGGTTAAGTGTAAGAAAGGGCTGGGAGCCCTAACTTCACCACAATAAAGACACTTTAATAATAATAATAAGCAGTGTATAATTGAGACATAGATTGTAATCCCTACAGAATTCACTAGAGAGAAATGCTTGTATATTATCTCGTGCATTATTTGTTGTAATTACTTACCGAGCTCGATGGCTGCAGTCACTTATGTGCGGCCAGTATCCAGTATTCGGGAGATAGTAGGTTCGAACCTCACTGTCGGCAGCCCTGAAGATGGTTTTCTGTGGTTTGCCATTTTCACACCAGGAAAATGCTGTATCCTAATTAAGGCCACGGCCGCTTCCTTCCCATTCCTAGCCCTTTCCTGTTCCATCGTCGCCATAAGATCTATCTGTGTCGGTACGACGTAAAGCAACTTGCAAAAAAAAAAAAATTGTTGTAATTACTTTAGGTACTTTTATCTTAATGTGTTCATTCATTGCCACATAACAATATTTTAACATCTGTAACATACCCAGAACTTGGTCCAATTCCACAACTCATCATTCAGTTTATGTTGTTCATTAATAGAATACGTAATGTTTTAGGTTATTTAGACTAAAATTTGTATTTACTTGACTGTGGCTGATGATGACCCCGAGTAGGGTCGAAACTACTTCCAAGTGACTTAATGTAGTGTAAATATATGCTTTGCAAAAAGAATGTATTGAATAGGTGGACATTTTTTTATAAGAATAAATTATATGTAGTTTCATTGATCTGTCTCTGTCTTATCCTTGGCTTTGACAATATGAAAGTGACTCGAGGTATGAGCGATGCTAGTAATGCCATTCCTTATGCAGCCAGTCCCTGTTATGATTGGTGTGAAAATGTTGCTCATAGGGTCGGTTGTTGCATGCGTTTCAATGGGCTTGGGAGACTGATATGTAATAGCAACGTCTGGCTCACTGAGGAAAACAACGGGAAACTACCTCACTCCTCATTTCCCTAGTATGTCTCTTCAGTGATGCCTAGGCCATCTATGACAACTGATGGTAGAGCTGTTGAGGATCCAACCAGCCTTTGGGCTGAGGACTGAACATACATACAGCTATATTAGCTCTTCCTGTTTTAATATTGGCAAGTGAGATGTTAATGTTTGTATGAAATGAACTTTGGATCCAGTCATAGGTGAAGGTTCTGAAAATGTATCCTCAAATTTCCAGCATGTTTTCAAGATGTTCTATAAAAATGATATAATCTTACTTAAGGCTAGCTCTTATTCACTAAGGGACAAAAACATATCACAATTACCTTTCTCTAACTGGTTTCTACACAGTTCCAATTTCCTTTTAAGCCAGTGCCACTTTGTTACTTAGCAATATTATATTACTATTCCGATCTTGCTGGGATGATAAGTTTGTTCATTTTCTGAGACACATCAGCTAAATAGCACAGTATAAGAATCCATTTCTCGTCCATGAACAAAACTTCAATATAGGACTGCTTTCCAACAGGAAAAGGCGAAGTTCATCCTTGAGCTCCACAATGTGAAGAAAGACTTACCATGCAATAACCTATGAACCTCCATGAGCATTAGAAGTGTATCATGTGTTAGATCTCACCTCATAGCAAAGAATGGAAATAAGCCTACTGTTTACAACTCTTGCTTTCACAAAATTCATGACACTTACTGCATCGTTTAGCACCTTATTGGCTTTGGGTTGTAATACATTTGAAGCAAGTGCCTCCCAATGTATAATGTATGGTCTTATAGTCTTATGGTGACAATGGGATAGGAGAGGGCTAGGAGGAGGAAGGAAGTGTGCGTGGCCTTAATTACTTACTTACGTGGTGTGAAAATGGAAACCACAGAAAAGTATCTTCAGGGCTGCCGACAGTGGGGTTTGAACCCCCTACCTCACGAATGCAAGCTCACAGCTGCATGCCTCTAACCGCATTGCCAACTCACTCGGTGTGTGTGTTAATGTTACAGATGAATTAACAGCATTCACTCTTGCTCTGAATCCCTTTCTAGACCCAGTAAATGCAGGCATCTGTACATATACCAACACAATTAGTCCATGGGAGATTTTTGTCTGTGAAAAAGTAATTCACAAGAGAGAAAATATCTCCATTTAGAGCTTCATAAAATAAAAATTCTAGAGGATATGATTTTGTGACAACAATGAACAAATACAAGAAACTGGGCATGATTTACAGTATCCGTGCTTTCATAAATTTGCAAGGTGAATTTTGGATTGTCATGAATGCATGTTAATAACTGTACTTTTATGCTAGAGCGCATTGCATCAACATGCAGAGCTACTGTCTCTCCTGAGAGCAGTATCGTCTTCAGACTCTCATAATATTTTTTTCCATGCATGATTGCGCACATCTTTATGGCTGCATGAAGAAGTAGTTTCTCACCAATAATATGTGGCAGCATAGATTTTGCAATTAAGTAAGATCCCTTTAAGGATGCTTTCAGTGCTTTCTTAGGAACTGTAGCATGGTTTTCTAGGAATTTGACATTGGCTTTCATTTTTGCTGATGGCATGTAAAAAAGTGTATAGGTTTACTCACAAACTCTAGATGTTTTGTCTGGAAGGGTCTTATAAATTTTACAGGTTTCAAACTATTGTAGGCTGAAATATCCAAGCAAAGAATACACTGTGGTCACTCCAGGTTATTCACAAGAATGTTAGTGAAACCTACTTTTAGATAATCATCTTGGTATTTGTGCTTTTCTGTTTTTGTCGAATAAATAACTGCACCAGCCTGTGCTGAAACACATGTGAAAAGCGAGCATACAACTGAATTAGCATCCTGTTCTTTATTCAGTATTTTCATGGCAGGACAGGCACTCAACAAAACACTTTTGTGGGATCATTTTTACCACTGTTAATCAACCACTTATTTTTGAATATGACGATGCATTTACCACTAAAAGAAGGTTAACTACCCCTACCCAGAACGTGCAGAAATCCACAGTGTACTGTTCACTCATAGTCTTTGCACTGACTGACAGTGTCAGGCTGAGAAAGAAGAATCTATTCTCATAGCTTACCAAGGTAGTGGTGATAACTAACATTATCAAGTGGCTTATTGTCATTAAGTTACAATGAGCGGAAGTCGGCACCACGGATGGATCTGAAAGGGCACAAGGGTAATTGCTGTAGTCAAAGATGTGTGACAACACCTAATCTTCAAGCACGTACTCGCAAGGTCTCATTTCCTGCCTTTCAGCATTTGTGAAATTCTAAGTAAGGTAGTGTGGAACTTCCGAACTTAGACACGCTGCCCTAGAATACTTTCCACCCCCTCCCCTCAAGGGAGTGTGCCCCCCCACTTTGTGAACCACTGGTTTATGTTGAGCGACCTGTATGAACACAGTGAGTAAGTAGGATTACTGATAAAATAAGCTAAGATCATATTAATGACCAACAGCTTTGAGGAACCAATAAAATAGAACAGTGATTGCCTAGAAGAAATACTGGTCATTTAGATTCATTCTCAAGAATGATTATCTACTTAACATCAAAAGGGAAGTAATGGACAATTGTGTTCTGCTTGTTCTCCCATACAGTGCCAAGATATGATCCCCCCCCCCCCCAAAAAAAAAAAAAAAAAAAAAAAAAAAAAAAAAAAAAAAAAAGTCATCCAACTTCTACTCTATCAGCAAAGGATGAAAAGAAGCTACTAGGCATTTCTGTGAGATTGTTTCTGCACACTGTCATAAGGCTTAAAACTGGAACAAAGGATATAAGAAAGGAAGTTTGGTCCAAAAAGAGGAGGTAGACATGTAGCAAGATCTAATCCCTGGAAGTGGACAAGGGCAATAATGGAGTGATATGCAAGAGATGGATTGTGAAAAAGAGAATGTCCATTGTCTAGGTGGTCCAGTATAGTGGGACCATTTTTATGAGAACTGTCTAAGAAGAACCTGGAAGACGATGAGGAAGGCTTTTGCTCCAAAAGGAGATCGATCAGGCCAAAGCCTAGGCTAGGTACTAACCAGTTACAGGAAGAGGCAAACCTAATGCACTGGAGAATTCATGGCCTGGAGTAGAACCCGTTCAACCAACAGCGCACACTGCCTCATCTAGGGGAGCTGTAATGTGATGCACTGAAATTTATGGTACTGAAGGTTTTATATTACCAGTAGAAGCTGCTGAAAATGTTCACCATCCTTATCCAAGTACAAGTCACAGAAGCACAGAAAGTTCTGGATAACTAACTGCAGTCATCTTAGTTTATACTGCACACTACATTTGTGACCTCTTGTTCGAGAGTCTGAGTGTGTTATGGTTGTTCCTGGACACTTTCTGTTTAAGGGCACCCCAAAGATAATAATCACAAGCAGTTAAGTTTGACAAATGTGGGAAGACAAAGTTTGCACTAATTAATTGCATCAAAAATCATAAGAACAGCTTTCAGTGAATGATCTGATGAGTGAGCTGTTGTGCTATCTTGCTTCTTCCATTAGCATTTCAGTGAATGCTCACATAATGTCATTCATGTAGCACTCTGAATTCAATGTGTCAAGAAAACAACATGAGGCCTATCATCCGTATTGCCGTAATTGCTCACCATACCCCAAATTTTGGTGGTATAATGGCACTTTGCTAATTGCGTGCAGATTTTTTGTGTCCTAATACCTTGTATTCTTAGCATGCACGTATCCACTAGAATGAAACCAAGCTCCATCACTCATTAAAAGAATGTGGGATCCATAATTTTGTCACAGATGGATTGTAAGATCCACCAACAAAATTTGGAGCACACAGATAGATCAGTAAGGGGTTAATTTATGAGTTGCTGATATCATGTATGGATGAAGTTGAGTGCTTTAAGCCTTCTCACAACAGAAATTTAAGAAATGCTACATTCTTGTGCAAGCTGCTGAGTCTGGTTTATTTTTGAACTCATTTCCATTATGACTTGAATAGTAGTGGTGGTAGTCATTATTGTTTTAAGGGGAAGTACAACTGGGGAACCATTCTCTGTTAGCACTAATCAGAGGGAAAAGTAGAAGAGGTCTGACCCTTAAAAGAATTGAGGTACTGACAAAAGAAGGGCTGGAAATCCAGTACTGTTAGAGTTGGGAAGTGTGGGATAGGAGGAAAGCCAGATAAATCTGTCAAGGTGGCCCCTCAGTAAGTGTTAAAACCCAGCCTCCTGATGAAGCTGAGAAGCAGAAATAAAGAAATGGATGTAAAGGAATCAGAATTGAAGAGGAAGAAGCCTATCTGTTTAAAGATGGTAAAGTTACTTTTGAAAATAACTGGGTGTATGGCTCTTTCAGTTATAAGAGGACAGTGAAACAGGCAAACATTAGTGTATATTCCTTCTCTGAAAGTTTTCTGCTTTGCTCTTGTGTCTGCATGTGCCTTCTTGTATTACAGGCTTATGGAATGTTTGATGTTGATTCTTAGCTTCTCTAATTTAAATATTTATAATTTGAATGAAAATTTACTTTCAAAGTAAAACTTTTAATAACAACTGGATGTATTCTTGTAGGTCTTCTCGGACTGAAAGTTCTGAACCACCAACCTCCAATGAAAGTGACCTTACACCAAGCCAATTAGAGGACCTTGCTATGTTGGATGCTCTGATAGATAACCCTTCTTCACTTGTGGAAACTCAGACTGTTAACAGTAATTTTGTTGAACTATTGCCACCACACTCACACATCGATGATGAAGACTACTTTTCAAATGATTTGGGCTATGAACTTGAGTTATTTGTGAACAATGTGTATGAAACACTTACATTTATAGACAATTGCCCATCACAAAATAATTTCAATATTTCTCCTTCTACATGTACTGTATCTCAGGGAAATAACCTGTCCGATCAATCAAACACATGTAAGTTCAGTTCTCAGCAAAGTACATTAAATGAAACTGTGGTTCCCTCACAAGGCGTTCCACATAGTGATACTAATCAGTACAAGACACGGACAGTAGGAGTGTTGATTCGTGTCAATGTGCCATCGCAAAGCAGAAAACTACGTCCTATTTTGCCAGGCCCTCCAGTACCAAAAACTGTAAATATTTCTGGTAAAGAGCGTTTACTTCAGAGGCTGAATCCTGTAAAAGCAATTGAAGCAAAGGCCAAAGTTGCAGTGCTCCCAGAGGGCGAGCTTGTCCGTGGTAATGCAGATGGGGACAAGTAAGTATAATTTTAATTTAGTGCTGACATCCATTGCATGATGAAAATAGCAATTATATAAAATTAAACTGAATTTACCAATGTCTTATAACAGTAAATGAGTAACCTTGTTGGAATGCTTTCAGTCACTTTCTGCATGGCCATCTTCACCACCTGACTTCCAGTACAGGAACACTTCATCTATCCTGCTGTTAATGGTGGTGGAGATTATTGTTTTAAGGAGAATAAATACTAGGCAATCATCCCCTCTTGACACTAATTGAATCGGTGATTGGAAAAAGGAAGAATGTCCAATTTAATCAGTTGTGAAAATGCACTCTATCTGGCTGTCATATTGTTCCTGTTGTGTGGCTTTACAGCTTGCAATGTGTCACAAACTTCCAGGAAGAATAATTTCAATAATAATAATAATAATGATAAATAATTTCAATGCTGTTCGGTGTTTTCTAATTTTCCCAAAACATGGTTGTTTGGACATTCTTCCTTTTTCCAATCACCGATTCAATTAGAAGAGAAAAGGAAGAGGTCTGACACTTCAAAGGATGAAGTTATCTGCAAAAGAAAGAGAAGGGCCATAAAGAATTCCAGCAAGACATAGCTGATAATTTAGATTCAGGAGGTAAAACAGACTGTATCACAATCGACCTATCCAAGGCTTGTGATAGGGTAGATTGTGGGAGACTACTGACAAAAATGAGGGTTATTGGGCTACACAAAAGAGTGATTAAATAGGTGGCAACATTTCTAGAAAATAGATCTCAGGGAATTAAAGTAGGTGAAGCATTATCTGATCATGTTATGACGAAGAAGGGGTTTCAGCAAAGCAATATTATTGGACCTTTATGTTTTCATATATATATATATACAAATAAATTATATGACATGCCTCTGTGGTAGGCTGTTGACTTCCAGATCCCAAGATCAAGGGTTCAAACATGACAGAGCCAGTCAGATTTTTGAAGGGTCGATAAAAGTCCATTCTACAGTCCATGTAGTATGAAGCTGACATGTAAAAGATCTTTGATGTGTACCCATCCAAATTCATTAAATCTCAGCCGTAGACATCCATGTGAGATTTGGTTTACTCTGCCATGTAGAAGGCCAATAGTAAAACGGAACGTCAGAATTAATGAGCAGGCAGCCAGTTGGTGTCAAATTAAAATGTCTGCACATGGTAGCTAAGGCCATAGGTTAATATTATTATAATTATTATTTTATTTTTTATTTTATTATTCACTAATTTGCCAACTAGGAACCATGATAATTTTCATTATACATTCTGACATTTATTCAATTTTTGATTGATCCAGTAGGTTTTCATTAGCTTGCTGTGTCAAGCACAGTGTTCATCTGATCACTTTGCACCAGTTGTCGATTTCTCATCCTGGAAAATCCCAAAAGTCACTATGCTTGTTTGTTTGTGCACATCATCTGGTCGTAGGCCTGTTTCCTCAAGGTCTTGCTTGATGTTAACGTACCAGAGAATTGTAGACTTTGGTCTTGCGTCAAAATTGTTAAAAATATGTTTTGTCCTTTGAGAGTCGTCCATCCGTCGTAAGTGACCGTAAAGCAAGCTCTGCATTAGAGTAGATTTCTTATCTTGATTTGCTTATGTAGATTCCGTTTTTGTAGTTTGGGCCAAGTATGTTGTAGAGAATTTTACTCTCCTTTTGCTCTAACTTTAGCGAACGCACATTTCTGTGAAAGAATAAGGTGGCGATGCATAGAGAGATATCAGCTTGATAACAGTGCTGTAATGATGAATTTAGGTATTTATAGAAAAGCATCTTTTGTTATATATGATCCGGGTAGTTTGGAAATCTACCTCCATTTTTTGCTGAGGCCGCTAAGGCCTCTGTATCTAGTTCGTTTCATTGGATCCACTCACCAAGGTATTGAAATTTATGCACACGGTTCATTTTTCCATACTTAGGGTTCAGTCTTATTGAATTATGTGAGAAACATAACTTCCAGATGATGTCTACCCATGTTTGACACCTTGCCAGAAAACAAACTACATGGTGATCCCCTAAATAGCAATGAGAGAATTCCAACTAGACCATGTCACAATACAGTATTTCAAAGGCACCGTCCCAAAATAATGAATGTCACAGTCGAAAAGAGGATGAACATAGATGATGATGATTATTATTGTTGTTGTTGTTGTTGTTGCTGCTGCTGTTGTCTTTTTTTTTTGCTTTACGTCGCACTGACACAGACAGGTCTTATGGCGACGATGGTATAGGAAAGGTCTAGGAGTTGGAAGGAAGCGGCCGTGGCCTTAATTATGGTACAGCCCCGGCATTTGCCTGGTGTGAAAATGGGAAACCACGGAAAACCATCTTCAAGGCTGCCGACAGTGGGACTCGAACCCACTATCTCCCGATTACTGGATACTGGCCGCACTTAAGCGACTGCAGCTATCGAGCTCGGTCAGAATGGATGTGGAAAGCGGCATGGAACCATGAGAAGTAACTTGCCCGTGAATTACCTCACATTTATTTAAATAGGAAACAAATCAAAAACTCAGAAAGAGCTTTATAAAGAGAAATAAAGCATGCCTCCAGACATTACATTAAAAGAAATTTAATCACTGAATTTGAATCCATTGAAAACTATCCAATGATACATGATAATTAAAATGAGGGCTAATCCCAGTCTTCACAAATATAGAAATAAAATGAAACACAGAGGTACAGTAAATTAGCATCACTATCTAAAACTCTTCAGGTAATGTGCATAGATTTTCCGTGCTTATGCAAGGTGACACAGAAATATGGAGAGGCAAACTCGAGCAATAATTACAAGTTACAAAGTTAAGAAAAAGGGTATTGCCTCTAAAACCAAAGGTATAAGATCATAGATGAAAAGCTCAAATTTAGCAGTGAACGTGAAACTTGAGGATAAACTCCTGCGTAAGAAGAAGAAATGATCACATTTGAATGAAGTTAAAAACCAAAATACAGTAAACATAGAAACAGTGCTTAACCAGAGACCGGATTTCCCATGAGGGGACCAAAGGAGGAGCACGTCTGTTCACTAAGATGGTCAGATGATCAAAGACACAGATCCTACCTCGCTCCCACAGAAGGAGAGGAGTAAGATCAAGAAACAGGAAATAGTGCAACCACAAAATAAAACCATTTAGAATACAGAATTCACCTTCAACTTCCACATTCACCAATTACATTAACTCTTATTTTCTCCAATCAAAAATCTCTTCGTTCTTGCTGACATAGCAATAATAAATGTTCAAGAAAAGTCTTTGTTTAATGCAACAGGAAATGCGCTTTCAGAACTGTGCATATAGGTACACACAGTTTCACAAATTTTGACAACAAAAACTGAAAATATTAAAATTCACAGGTAAATGAAATTTTGATACAACCCATAAATTAAGAGTTTCTAAAATAGAATGCAAAATGATCTAGATAGATCCAGGTTTACGAGACTGAGACACTTCTTCCAAGTCCAAAGGTCCAAACAGAACTAAATCTTATATAACAAAAAATAATATTTAAAACAATAAGAATTTTCAATCACTTCCCACTGCTGTCTTCATACTGCTACTGCTTCTTCTTCTTCTTCTTCTTCTTCTTCTTCTTCTTCTTCTTCTTTTCCCACATCTGTGGGGTTCCGGGTGAGGACTGTGGGTTTGGCCATGTTTTACAGCCGGATGCCCTTCCTGACACCAATCCTATATGGAGGGATGTAATTACTATTGAGTGTTTCTGTGGTGGTTTGTAGTGTAGGTAGTGTGTTGTCTGATAATGAAGAGGAAAGTGTTGGGACAAACACAAACACCCAGTACCCGGGCCAGAAGAATTAATCAGATGCGATTAAAATCTCTGGCCCGGCCGGGAATCAAACCCAGGACCCTCTGAGCCAAAGGCCTCAACACTGACCATTCAGCCAATGTGTGGCACTTGATACTGCCAATTATTATTATTATTATTATTATTATTATTATTATTATTATTATTATTATTATTATTATTATTATTATTATTATTATTATTATTATTATTATTATTATTATTATTATTATTATTATTATTATTATTATTATTATTATTATTATTATTATTATTATTATTATTATTATTATTATTATTATTATTATTATTATTATTATTATTATTATTATTATTATTATTATTATTATTATTATTATTATTATTATTATTATTATTATTATTATTATTATTATTATTATTATTATTATTATTATTATTATTATTATTATTATTATTATTATTATTATTACAGTAGAGTCTCGCTCATCCGACCCTCGCTTATCCGACATTCCATGTTATCCGACATTGGTAGACTTAATTTGAACTTTTGGTGGAGACTAAATTCAAGCACACCCGGTGTGGAGGGTGGGTCCATGGGACAAGCACTGGCCTGACCGCTGGCGGTAGGACAGTTTTTTCTCAAGAACAGGTGCAGTGAGTCTTCAGTAATTGTTCATTGTAGTATTGGTTGGGTGCAGATGTTATAATTTTCATATCCTCTGTGAGTATAGCGAGTAAATTGAAGAAAGTGATTGTTTCTAGGGAAGACAAGTTGAGTGCATTAAAAACACTGGACAAAGGGGAAATTCTTCAAAATGTGGCTTCAGATTATGGTGTTGGGTGTGTTACAGTGGGAGACTGGAAAAAGCAGAGGGAAGAAATTGAAAATTGGTGCTCTACCAGAGCAGAGAAAAACATTGAACAAATGTGAGTACGAAAAAGTAAGTGAAGCACTATTTCTTTGGTTATCTCAACACCTGGAAAAGGGCCTACCAATATCTGGTCCCATTCTGCAGGAAAAGGCTGTGTATTTCCAGAAGGAGTTTAATTAAGGGGACCCTAATTTTCCTGCCAGTGCTGGGTGGCTTGATCGGTGGAAAAAACTGTACGGCATTAGGCAGCTTAATATCTGTGGAGAAAATTTTCTTTTCGTAAGACATCTGGAATGTTTTCGTTCAATACTGCATGTACTGTACAATTTAATTTATAATTCAATAAATAGAGTACCGTAAAACATGTCATTGTTTTAGTACTAGAGTATAGCCTTCCTGTTTGTTTCAGTTCATTTTCAAAGTTATTCTGTATTATCCGACATTTTCGGTGATCCGACGTACTCCAGGTCCCGTTTAGGTCGGATAATCGAGACTCTACTGTATTATTATTATTATTATTCATCTGCGAACCATATGACCTTGCCGCGGTGGGGAGGCTTGCGTGTCCCAATGATGCAGATAGCCGAGCCGCAGGTGCAACCATATCGTATGGGTATCTGTTGAGAGACCAGACTAACAAATGGTTCATCAAAAGGGGGGTAGCAGCCTTTCGGTAGTTGCAAGGGCGGCAGTCTAGATGATTGACTGATATGGCCTTGTAATAATACTCAACATGGCTTAGCTGTGTTGATACTGCTACATGGCTGAAAGCAATAGGAAACTGCAGCTGTAACTAACTCCCGAGGACATGCAGCTCTCTCTGTATGAATGATGTACTGATGATGGCTTCCTCCCGGGTAAAATATTCCGGAGGTAAACTAGTCCCCCATTCGGATCTCCGGGTGGGGACTACACGAGAGGGGGCGATCATCAGGAAGATGGATACTGACATTCTGCGAGTCGGAGTGTGGAATGTTAGAAGTTTGAATCGTTGTGCTAGGTTAGAGAATCTGAAAAGGGAGATGGATAGGCTAAAGTTAGATGTAGTTGGTATAAGTGAAGTACGTTGGGAGGAAGAACAAGATTTTTGGTTAGGCAACTACCGAATTATCAACACAAAATCAAACAGGGGAAATGCAGGAGTTGGTTTAATAATGAATAAGAAAATAGGGCAGCGGGTAAGCTACTACAACCAGCATAGTGAAAGAATTATTGTCGTCAAAATAGACACCAAACCAATGCCCACCACAATAGTGCAGGTCTATATGCCTACTAGTTCAGCGGATGATGAAGAAATCGAAAGAATATATGAGGAGATAGAAGATGTAATACAATATGTAAAAGGTGACGCGAATCTAATTGTGATAAGAGACTGGAATGCAGTGGTAGGCCAAGGAAGAGAAGGTAGTACAGTAGGAGAATTTGGATTGGGACAAAGGAATGAAAGAGGAAGTCAGCTGGTTGAATTCTGCACTGATCATAATTTAGTCCTTGCCAATACTTGGTTCAAACACCACAAACGACGGCTGTATACGTGGATGAGACCTGGAGACACTGGAAGGTATCAAATAGACTTCATTATGATTAGGCAGAGATTCAAAAACCAGGTGTTGGATTGCAAAACTTTCCCAGGAGCAGACGTGGACTCTGACCACAACTTGTTGGTCATGAAATGCCATCTGAAGTTGAAAAAATTGAAGAAAGGAAAGAATGTAAAAAGATGGGATCTAGACAAGATGAAAAAAAAAAAGAGTGTGAGGGATTGTTTCAAGGAACATATTGCACAAGGACTAAATGAAAAGGCTGTAGGAAACACTATAGAGGAAGAGTGGAGAGTCATGAAAAATGAAGTCAGTAAGGCTGCTGAAGAAATGTTAGGAAGGAAGAAAAGATCAACTAAGAATCAGTGGATAACTCAGGAGATACTAGACCTGACTGATGAACGACGAAAATACAAGAATGCTAGAAATTATTTATTTATTTATTTATTTATTTATTTATTTATTTATTTATTTATTTATTTTTTGATAGGGGCTTTACGTCGCACCGACACAGATAGGTCTTATGGCGAAATGCTAGAAATGAAGAGGGCAGAAAAGAATACAGGCGATTGAAGAATGAAGTGGATAGAAAGTGCAAGGTAGCTAAGGAAGAATGGCTGAAGGATAAGTGCAAGGATGTCGAAGGCTGTATGGTCCTGGGAAAGGTAGATGCTGCATACAGGAAAATCAAGGTAACCTTTGGAGAAAGGAAATCTAGGTGTATGAATATTAAGAGCTCAGATGGAAAGCCACTTCTAGGGAAAGAAGACAAAGCAGAAAGATGGCAGGAGCATATCCAACAGTTGTATCAAGGTAAAGGTGTAGATAATTTGGTTCTGGAACATGAAGAGGCTGTTGATGCTGATGAAATGGGAGACCCAATTTTGAGGTCAGAGTTTGACAGAGCTGTGAGTGACCTCAATAGGAACAAGGCACCTGAAATTGATGACATTCCCTCTGAATTACTGACTGCCTTAGGAGAAACCAGCATGGCAAGGTTATTTCATTTAGTGTGCAAGATGTATGAGACAGGAGAAGTCCCATCCGATTTTCGGAAGAATGTTGTTATACCTATTCCCAAGAAAGCCAGTGCTGACAGGTGTGAAAACTACTGCACCATTATTCTTAGAAGTGAAGCTTCCACGGTGTGAAGAATTATTTAATTTATTTTCCGGGTTGAACCGTGTTGTACTTGTACGCATATCACGTACAGTTTGCCGACGTTTCGAATACATTGCAGTATTCTTTGTCAAGGCGACTGAAATACCCCTACTCGATTCGAGGTAATCAGTCTCGCAGGCAGGCCACTCTAGTAGTGTAATTTCTGCCTGCGAGACTGATTACCTTGGATCGAGTAGGGGTATTTCAGTCGCCTTGACAAAGAATACTGCAATGTATTTGAAACGTCGGCAAACTGTACGTGATATGCGTACAAGTACAACACGGTTCAACCCGGAAAATAAATTAAATAATACTGCACCATTAGTTTAGTATCTCATGCCTGCAAAATTTTAACGCGTATTATTTACAGAAGAATGGAAAAACAAGTTGAAGCTGAGTTGGGAGAAGATCAATTTGGCTTCAGAAGAAATGTAGGAACACGTGAAGCAATCCTGACTTTACGTCTGATCTTAGAGGATCAAATCAAGAAGGACAAGCCCACGTACATGGCATTTGTAGATCTAGAAAAGGCATTCAATAATGTTGATTGGACCAAGCTATTTATGATTCTGAAGATGATAGGGATCAGATACCGAGAACGAAGAATTATCTACAATCTGTATAAAAATCAGTCTGCAGTGATAAGAATCGAGGGCTTTCAAAAAGAAGCAGCAATCCAGAAAGGAGTGAGGCAAGGCTGCAGTTTGTCCCCCCTCCTTTTTAACGTTTACATAGAACAGGCAGTAAAGGAAATCAAATAGAAATTTGGAAAGGGAATCACAATCCAAGGAGTGGAAATCAAAACCTTGAGATTTGCCGATGATATTATTATTTTATCTGAGGCTGCAGAAGATCTCAAGAAGTTGCTGAATGGTATAGATGAAGTCTTGGGTAAGGAGTACAAGATGAAAATAAATAAGTCCAAAACAAAAGTAATGGAGTGGAGTCGAACGAAGGCAGGTGATGTAGGAAATATTAGATTAGGAAATGAAGTCTTAAAGGAAGTAGATGAATATTGTTACTTGTGTAGTAAAATAACTAACGATGGCAGAAGTAAGGAGGACATAAAATGCAGACTAGCACAAGCAAGGAAGAGCTTTCTTAAGAAAAGAAATTTGCTCACTTCAAACATTGATATCGGAATTAGAAAGATGTTTTTGAAGACTTTTGTGTGGAGCGTGGCATTGTTTGGAAGTGAACCATGGACGATAACTAGCTCAGAAAGAAAGAGAATAGAAGCTTTTGAAATGTGGTGTTACAGAAGAATGCTGAAGGTGAGATGGATAGATCGAATCACGAATGAAGAAATACTGAATCGAATTGGTGAGAGGAGATTGACTTGGCTAAATTTGATGAGAAGAAGAGATAGAATGATAGGACACATCTTAAGATACCCAGGACTTGTTCAGTTGGTTTTTGAAGGAAGTGTAGGTGGTAAGAACGGTAGGGGTAGACCAAGGTATGAATATGACAAGCAGATTAGAGCAGATGTAGGATGCAATAGTTACATAGAAATGAAAAGGTTAGCACAGGATAAGGTGGCATGGAGAGCTGCATCAAACCAGTGTATGCACTGATGACTCAAACAACAACAACAACAACAACAACAACAACAACACATTATTATTATTATTATTATTATTATTATTATTATTATTATTATTATTATTATTATTATTATTATTATTATTATTATTATTATTGAAATGAAAATCCACTGCCTGTTTCCATCATTTGACCGGGTCTGGAATGGAATGGAATGAATTAAGCCCCCTTCTAGCGGTGAGGAATGGAATTGTGCCAGCTGCCAAAGCCTGTTGCACTATTATTATTATTATTATTATTATTATTATTATTATTATTATTATTATTATTATTATTATTATTATTATTAAGCGATTGATGGCTGGTGCAGCGCAGGGATCGATCCTTGGCCCAGATCTTTGGAACATCATGTGTAATGGCTTATTACGTTTGGAGATGCCAGAGGATACAAAGCTTGTGGGCTATGCTGATGATGTGGCCGCCTTGATAGTGGCTCGTAATGTTGAGATGGCTCAAATCAAACTGAAACAGGTGATAGGGCGCATAAAAGAATGGATGACGAGTCACAGGCTAACACTAGCAGAACACAAAATGGAGATAGTTCTTCTGACGAGAAAAAGGATCAAAACTCTTGTGCCAGTGACTGTTGGAAAGTTTGTGATTAAAACGTCTACAAGCATAAAATATCTAGGAGTGACACTTGACTCCAAGCTCACATTCTGGAATCATACTCGGAGAGTGACAGTTAAGGCAGTAAAATACATGACTGCATTTAGTAGACTGATGAGAAATATTAAAGGTCCTAAATCCAGTAAATGACAACTTCTCATGTTGACGGTTCACTCAGTGCTCCTGTATGGCTCTGGGCTGAATACTTGAGATTTGCTTGGTATCGGAGAAGGATAGCTGCCGTACAACGGAGAGTAGCTTTATGTATTGCATGTGCATACCGCATGGCTTCTGAACCTACAATCCTCATGGTGGCAGCAATAGCCCCAATATATCTACTTGCATTGGAGCAACAAGAAATCTGGCGTACCCAAGGAGAGCTGGGAAAGAAATGTGCAAAGAAGCATGCCTTCAGTCAATGGACGAGGCGATGGCAACTCAGATGGGAAAGTGACCCTTGGGATAAATGGACCAAGCAACTGATGCCACGCTAGTTATTTATCAATAAGAAGGATTGGCTATGGGATCGCCGGCCTCGGGTATCTTAGCCGAGATTTACTTGGATTTTTTGGAACACACCAAAATTGATAATAATAATAATAACAACTTTTACAACATCCTTTTCTGTGAAAGTTTAGATTTTATAATTCCACCTTTACAATACTGTAATTGTCTTTATTACAAAGACTACATTAAATTACACTCGTGAAATATGTTTTGCTGTGAGCTTGCATCCGGGAGATAGTAGGTTAGAATCCCACAATCGGCAGCCCTGACGATGGTTTTCCGTGGTTTCCCATTTTCACTCCAGGCAAATGCTGGGGCTGTACCTTAATTAAGGCCATGGCCGCTTCCTTCCAACTCCTAGGCCTTTCCTATCCCATCGTCGCCATAAGACCTATCTGTGTCGGTGCGACGTAAAGCCCCTAGCAAAAAAAAAAAAAAAAAAAAGAAATATGTTTTGTCCTCTTATAGGACATCTTCAGTCACAAATACAATACATAACATTAACAATAAGGCAAGGACACATTAAAATAAGTAAATGCAAAGTCTTTATATACTGTGACGCGGCATGATAGCGTCTTGTCAATCTTCAATGTTAAAATGGTGCAGTGTGAACATGATATGAAGCATGAAGTCCAATTAAAATCATATGTAAAAACTGTTGTTCAAAACAACTTGTCAATTATAAAACTCCGTAAGTGGCTATGCAAATAAAATTATGTGCATATTGTACATAAAACAGTTTTTACATATGATTTACTTCATGCTTCATATCATATCATGTTCACACCGCACCATTTTAACATTGAAGATTGACAAGACGCTATCACGCCGCGTCACAGTATATAAAGACTTTGCATTTACTTATTTTAATGTGTCCTTGCCTTATTTTTAATGTTATGTATTGTATTTGTGACTGAAGATGTCCTATAAGAGGACGAAACATGTTTCACGAGTGTAATTTAATGTAGTCTTTGTAATAAAGACAATTACAGTATTGTAAAGGTGGAATTATAAAATCTAAACTTTCACAAGTTGATACTTTGACAATACGGGCTCTAATATGAAATTTATAACGTTGGACCCGCTCATGTAGCGGTCAGTGCCAAGTTATCCCGGTAGCTCTTGATTTCTTCTCAGGGTATCCATTTTCCGCTCATAAAATCTGTGATTTTATATATAGTTATTTTACGTGGTTTCGGATGAAAATCAGTCCGCTGGGATACGCATCACGGGAGTACCTACACGCACAAGTACGAACCTGTGGCCGATAACTTCAAAAGAATCTCTTTCCGCTTGTAGAACTAATCAATTGCTTATATCTACAAAACTTATTAACTAACTTACAAACTAGCCGTTACCCAAACAGAAATTAAGACACAGTCACTTACTAAAAGAAAAATATAAGATTATTTATTGAATAAATAATGTTCGATGTAAGATAAAGTGAAATCTGGGTAGTATTATTTGAGTAATATTTAAACATGAAGGATTAGAGTCAGCGCTGGCTCAAATAAAATAAAATAATTAAGGCTTAAAATATTTACATTCTTTCTTAATTAATGTTCAAATTCATATTAATATATATATCTCAATATTCGTAGCCATGTTCCGAAAAGTATTTCATTTCTCCAATTATATTCAAGAGATCACTGAGCAATCACGGAATCAATAAAAAATACACATTGTGAATACTGTCACGTTAATTATTTAAATTATTCTCACAACATTTAAGTCATCTCGCTGAGATAAAATGAACGGTTTGCTAACCTGAAACGTAGTAAAATTAAATGGGAAAAAGTCAGATTGTAAATGTGAATCTGCTCATATTTTCACGTAATTATTTCCCAAACAAACTCTTGTGTGAGTATTAAATTGTAAAAGTGTTCTCCAACTTTCCATTCATAAATTATAATCATTCATAGATCTGAACTCTGATTATTTGGTCACATATTTCGGGTACGCACAAGTAACAACTTACGGGCTAAGACAATACCTCCCTAAAGCCTACGACATATGGCTCCTAACTAACCATTATCATATTCTTCATATTTAAAATACTTCAATTGAAATCATTATTGCATGAAAAGAAATAAACATCTATCTAACTATTCAAGTAGTTTCCAATCCACACACTCCTCTATCAATGGCTCAATGTGCTCTAGCAATCTGCTCTTTCTCAATATTTCATATGTATACGAGCTACTCAACTCGTATGGATAGTATAGAATGAAATTATTACGTATTATACTGTAACGTCACCGCACTAAAGAATATCCGATGTATACTAAGTCATGAGTCTATTGGACCGTATATTAAAGTACTCTCTTATACTCATTACCCGTTATTCACCAAAGTCAGACATAAATATAACTGTCACGATACACAATTCTACCATAATACATGTCTATCTTACATTAAAATGGTCATCTGCGCGATGTTCACACTTTGACATATTCTCTCCAATATGGCACAGAAACTCACCTTGTAATTCTAACACACGTTTCCTCATCGAATGGCAATTCTTACTCTTTCCGTAGAATATATACAAACCTCTATGCTTCACTATTCTTCAATATACTCCAATAAATAATCACATTTCAACGCGATTCCAACATACATTAACATAACACCGGCATACATATTGCCGTATGCATATAGCCATTACACCCAAAACTATATGCTAAACATTCTAGAATTGCCTTGTAAAATACGCATTTAATAACCTTTATCTTAAAACAGTAGTACGAGTTCAATGCCCTCTTTCTATGAAGAAAGGAATACTTAACTTGACAATATTCATCGTATCGCGCAGGTAATTCGTGACGTAATCTATGTACAGGTAAGCGAGATTAATCGAAATTTCACTAGTTAAATAGACTCATTGCTAATATACTAGGTCTTCACAAGTAACACTTCTCTCTTTTATCCAAACTAGTTTCCACTGTATGTATGCAAGTGCGGTAGCCTGTATATGTCATAATAGCATTCTAATTCTACACTTCCATCTTATCTTATAGCCTTAAATATCTCACACTTCACTTTATATTACACACGCGTTCTTAATTAATTCATAAATATCACCAAATATTCAGCACATGCCGAGTTAGATTGAGGGTGCAGATTACAAGAAACTACTCTACTAAAGAAATATATGGACTTAGCTCGTCAGTTGCTACGTTTGGTCTGGTTGTTGCTCCATCCCTCGGTTGCAGTTAGACCCTCCGATCGGATCTGGATCTCTGGTTGGATTGCATGTTCATGGTCATCAGCTGGTCACATGGCTCGCCGGTCCACTCCTTATCGTCCGGTCTTTTGGCTGGCCGGTGCTCATCCACGTCATCATGTCCACTGGTTGGCCGGTCCAATCATCATCAGCTAGTCCTCTGGCTCGACGGTGCATATCCCCAGTTCAGTCCATCATGTTGATTTAGCAGACAGTCATCATTTCGAATCTGTAGACAACGAAGAAAATTCCTTTTGCGGAGCAATTAGTCATGATATATTCCATATTTCTATTATTTATAGTAATCGTCGAAGTTTTCTTTGATTGGAAAAATTTCTCCGTAAATAGTTATTAACTCTACTGCCACAGTAGTAACTATCTTCTCGTATAAAATAATCAATATTGTAAAATGGTGAGTTCCTTTTCCTTCAATCGTAGAGTGGCTGCTCACGAATCCAAGTCCGACGTATCTCACCACAAATTATTTATTTATATAATTTTTCGCCTCTTTTCTTAGCATACACCGGTGAATAATTTAATCGTATGCTATCGCCGATTGTAAATAGTTAATATTCTCCTCAGTAGTTAAGAATATTCTTCAAATGTGTAGCTTCGCTCGTATCTGCGTCTTGCTTCTGCCAATGTAATTTTTTGAGTATATTCTTAAACAATCCTTCCGCTGCTATATTTTTTTAAAACAATTCAAAATGAGCCTCTACTGTTCTGCAGCATCTTCCAAATTAATCCGTTCCGTGACGTACATAGCCTCCTATACGCTGTATTGATAAGAAGTTCATTGCCTTAGTAGATCGCATGGGCCATACCTTCCTATGCCGCCATTTTGTAACTGGTCTACGAGATGCGAACGGGCACAACGTGCAATCCTTTTCTGGGCAAAATATGTAGATGACACCATAGTAATTATGGATGAGAGCATCACAGACACTGCTACCACCCTCATTAATCCAAATAACATTGACCAGCATATAAAATTCACACTTGAATCCAAAATTGAATGGAAAATTAATTTTTTAGACAACTATTATCAGGCACCCAAGCTACTCAAGATATAATATTTACAGAAATCCCACCTAAACACTCACTACAATCCATCAAGATTCTTCACACCCCCAAATTCATAAACAAGCAGCGTACAACAGCATGGTGTACCAAGCCTTCGGTGTTCCAATGTCTAAAAGAGACCTAAAAAATGAGTTGAACACCATTCATAATATAGTGAAATCTAATGGATACAACAGTTTCTTCAGTGAAAAAATAATCAATAAATGTAAATATCACTCCTCTACCATTTTGAAAAAGATAAACAAAACAACTCCTCCCTTTCTATTTTTACGTTCAACAAACAAATTTACAATGTCACCAACATCTTTAAAAAGCACGATGTAAAAGTAGTTTTCAAAACCAACAATAGGAACGCACAAGTCTTACATAATGCCAGATCCATAAACAAGTTCAATAGTTTTTCAAAATCATGAGTATACAGGATTATTTGCAACAGTTGCAATTCTTCTTACATCAGACAGACCGGGTGAAATTTTAATATAAGATACTCAGAACACGTCATTGCCCTGAAGTACAATAAATTTTCAGCTGTAGGACAGCATATGCATGACTATAATCACAAATTCACAGACATAAAACAAGATATAGAAATTCTCAAAATTATCAACAAAGGACCCCTCCTTAACATTATTGAAAGCTGCTTCATACATATAGATCAATATTGTAACCCAAATCATAATCTTAATGACATTTCAGAAAAGCCAAATATCTTATTTGACCTTCTAATTCCCATTTTTAGAATCATCAAACCAACAAGTCATAATTCAGTTTTTCATAATATTCAGAGCACCTTTCCTTAGCAGCCATAGCTTTTCCCACATCCTTCGGCTCCACCTTAATTCCCCCCCCCCCCTCCTCTCCTTTCCCCAGCCTCTCCCCTTGCCCCTCCTCTCTCTCCTTGCCCTGCCCCTTCCTTTTCCTTTGAATCTCACAACTGTTAGTATGATGCACACAATAATACACCACGCACCACATACTGCAACAGGAGATAAATCTCATATAACCTATGCCATTTGACTGACACACACACTCACACTCACACACACACTCTCTCTCTCTCTCTCTCTCTCCATTAATTTTATAGAATTATATCTTTCATTTATTCAGGTTATCTTCAAGGACACCACAGTAAATTGTGAATTTATACCAGCCACAAATTAAGAATGTATCAGTTTTAACCATATCTTCATATGCTGTCCTGACAATGTCCAACAGCATTTCAGCATGATTTTACCAAACACTATGGGAACATTTCATCTTATTTCGATGTGGAAACACCATCTAGCAGTTCTGCGTCAGCTGGTGGTTATTTACAGTGGGATCCAGTGGCTTGCATACTGTTTACACCACTCAAGTAGATTTGGTAATTGATGATCTGACTACAGAATTAACATTTACCAGTTATCGTTTTGCAATTGAAATTGTAATGATTAGCAGTGATGGAACTAACACTTCTATGAGTATCAATACAAGAAAGAGTCTGGATGATGGGCATACTCCAGATGCTAAGAATTCAGAGCCTAATTTATTTTTCAGATTTTACACTTAGTTTATCCCAGATTTTAATGTTAATTGTGTGTTTGTACATTAGTTTCATGTCAATTGTGTGTTTTTACATTTGTTTAGTTATTATATGTATTATATTAAGGCTGAAGATGGCCAGCCAAGGCCGAAACTAGTCCCTAGTTTAGAATTGTAATATAGTATTGAAAAAAGGTGGACCATTAATTATTATTGTGATCACAGTTCAATACGGAATCTAAACCATGAAGTTTATATCCTATAATCATCTTTAGGTATTCAATTTTTGTAACAATTTCTTGTTTTGTCTTACCCATCCACCACTGTTCATTTTTTGAGGGATTGTCACCCGTTTGACATACCATAACTTTTGTTTTCTTTGGATTAATTGTTAGATTCCACTCATTAAAATAATTTTCTATCTCATTAATACCATTTTGCATCTTGAAGGGTTTTAAAGTGAGTAGAAGGATATTGTCTTCGAAGATCAGCCCCAGAATATCTTGGTTCTCGAAACATGGGAAGGCTCCACCACTTTAATTGTCTTTAATTGTCTTCCATGTGGTCGTATTCAACCCATGTCTAATTGTAGAGCTGTTTTTACAACTGAGTAGTATTGTGCCATGATTTTGGTACTCTCGCTCCATCAAATATCTTATTGGATATTTTCACTATGCTTTTGAGGATAAAGTTATTCTTACCTACTTCCTTCCAAAATCCATTATTGATTCCTGAAATTACTCCTGTTTTACCTTCTTGTTCTTTCTCTATAAAACTGAAATTTCCTCATCTAAAGTATGCAGCGTGCACTAAAGATAGAAGATATAATATGAACTTAGAACTAGTTCAGTTCATTTGCATTTTGTATATTTAATAGAATTAAAGGTATAGCATACTCATTTCAAATGCAGTTACAATCAAGCTAGCGAAGTGAGAGGTTGTACTGAGTGGGAGTGCTGAGCAAGCAATATGGGAATTGCTGTTCTACATTATCAGGCTATCATAGGTTGATGACACGGACGTGTGAAGTGTGAGCGTATGGCAGGTGCGAAGAGTAACTGGCAATAATCCGTGTTGCAGGTATCTCTGATGGCAGCAGCTGTCATGGCAGTCCGATGAGTTGGGAGCAGATTTTTATGTAATTACAATGTTTATTATTTCTATTGTGTATCCCCAAGTGTTAAACCTAATCTTATTTCACATAAAAACACATATAGTATTTTCAAAATTTAAAAAATGTAAATGCGTATTTTAAGGAAATCCATAATAAGCACATAAATCAGCAATATTTGTTACTCAATAAAATTTAAAATGTTACTGTGCTCATATTCTCATTTTATGATTATGATTAAGGTCTTGATTTTGTAACATTGTATCTTACGTCGTATTTCTGAATGTTGTGGCTATTTATGGACTTCCCTCTGGAAGTTCAAAGACTTGCTGGTCACTGACTAAATAGCATTCTAACTTGCTAATATTAGTCAGCCAGCTCTGGTTTTGTTTATAGAATGTCAGCGAAAGGCAATCACAGAGAGATAAGGTAACAGGGAATACCGTAAATTAAACTGCGCACTGGGAACTAGGAAGCTATTCTCATTGGGATTGTGTCACTCCTAAGAGTAAGGTTAGTTGTTTGGGTCCATATATCATTCCTGTGGTCATGTGACTTTTTATGAATTTCTAGGAGAGAAGAAAATAATATTCTTTCAGTGTCTGCTGCTACGTCTTCAACAATATATAGAGGAATTTAAAAAAACATTGTCACTACCAATGGAAAAGTATTGTTTTTCCAACCATGAGGTAAAACAGTAAGTGCAGATCAATGTTCTCAAGTAACCCAGCATTTGTCTGGAAATAAGCACATTGCGGCTGCTTTGCGTGTGTGTTTGCGGCAATTACTAATAGATTAACCAGCTACTTCAAATATAGGCCCATCCAAATACTCCCAGTATTATCTAGATTTATGCAGAACATTTGTTTGCACCAACGTTCCTCTTCGCAAAATATATAATCTGGGACTGAGAAATTTTCCTAACAAAATAATTTTGAGCCTCCAGATGAATCCACATTAAGGAAAAACTTTCTTCCAAAATGTTACGAAGAAACTTTACAAAAAATTTGGGCAGTACGTGATAGCGAAAAACTTGAGGTAAGCATTGACGAAACCACTGATTCAAGTAGCAGAAAAGTAGGAAATGTTGTAGTTGGTGTGTTGAAGAATGATAAAACTGCTTGTGAACATTCTTATTTGCTAGCGTGTAAAGAAATAGCTGCTCAAACCATGTCACTGTAGATAGGTTTTTTAATGAAGCCATGCACTTACTTTGGCCAAACGGTGTAAAATACAATGACAGTGTATTGCTTCTACTTACCGATAGTGCAACTTACATGAAAAACGCAGCTGAAGGCCTTTCAGTAAGCTTTCTGAAAATGTTACACGTAACTTGCGTAGTTTATGTTCTACACGGGTTATGTGAAACTGTAAGGGCTCAGTATCCTGAAGTGGATAAATTAGTGTCTAATGGCAAAAAAGTCTTTGTAAAAGCACCCTCAAGAACTGATCTGTTTAAATACAAAAACCCAGGTCTTGCACTTCCTCCTCTGCCTATTGTCACGCAGTGATGTGTCTGGCTTAGCGCAGTGGTATACTATGCAGGCAATTTCGAAAGTTTTGCATCCATTGTGAATGCACTAGATAAAAATGATGCGTCTTCAATTGAAATTCTTCATGAGTTACTGAAAGACAGCTCTTTGAAGAGTGATTTGACATTTACATTTGCCCATCTAAGCTTTATATGTAAAATCATAGACAAACTTCAAAAATGCACTAACTTGTTGTCCAAAACAGTGAAGGAAGTGCGTGCTGTTGAAAATATATTAGATTCACTCTCAACTTTGCAGATACAGGGACTCTCAAAAACCAAATATCAGAATTTATTCTGTAAAAACAGAGGTTTTAAAAAAATGTGCAAAGTTGCTCAAGTATTGGAGGGTGCTCATGTTGGTGAAATTGAAGGCATTAGTATTGGTGCCATTCCTCTCTTTAACTATGCACGTCCGACATCCTGTGGTGTGGAGCGATTGTTTTTGCAGTATAAGGCATTCTTCAGAGATAATCGGCATGCATTTGTGATGGACAATTTGGACATGACTTTATGTTGTTCACTGCAATTCTGAGACTACTTCTAGCAACTAATATTCCAGCCTGTGATTGATGAGTAAGAACTGGTACAGTTTTTTCAAAGATGATAGGTTGTTTTTGCTATAGTTAAACAAAACATTACCTTTTTTAAAACATCCTATAATATCTAGTCAGGCACATCAGAAATTAATATACTGTACTTTTTCATATGCAGACATCCATGATATGCCTTAAGGAGCACGTTTGGTAGCACCATATTTTAATACAAAACTTTATATTTATTTACCTCTTGTACACAAGCGGTTATGATATTTAAAGCAGAATATTTTAACATTTTTATCAAATATGTTTAAGTTTTTTAGCACATAAAAAGTAAACATTTTTAGCACATAAAAATCCGCTACCTACTGATGAGAATACTGTAGATCACGAGGTGATGCATGGTCAGCAAGACAAATCCTCTCTGTCGTTCAAGATTTCTAGGCTGGGCTTGCTATCTTACTGTCAGATAGCTCTTCAGTTGTTCTAATCTAAGCTGAGTGGACCTTGAGCCAGCCCTTTGATCCAGGTAAAAATCCTTGGCCTGGCCAGGAGTTGAACCCAGGGCCTTTGGTAAGAAGCAGGTTTGCTACCCTGCGTACAGCTGTTTATATGTATTAAGTGGGCATTCTTGAGAGATTCTTATTCTTAATGTGAGAAATATTGGATAAGAAGATACCCAGATAAACACTAGAAAAGGCAGAGACAAGGAGGAAGCAAGTTTATATAGGTGATAGAAGATAAGGAATATGACATCACAGAAGGAGAAAAGGAACCATTTTTATATTAATGGGGCATTCTTGTGAAATAATTTTAATGTAAGAAATGTAGGATAAGATGCCCATATAAACACTATAGAAAGGAGAGACAATGAGGGAAACAGTTTATATAGGTGGTAGAAAAGGAATATGACAACACAGAAGGATAAAAGGATCCTAGTATGTTGAATGTACATAAAACATAATGATGGGATCAAATAAGTGTAAAAATATACATAGAAGAAATGAAATAGGCTAGGAACCTAAACAAACAAGAAATAAATCAGCAGCAACTGAGATTGATGAGGAGTAAACGTACAGCAGTGTGTGAGTTTATCCTCGTCCTTTTCTGTTTTCATATTTGTTCTTATCTCTACTTCCTGTTGCCCGTCAACCCTTACTAGACAATCCTTTCTTTCAATGGTCATTTGCATGTACCTATTTTGAGTAAGTTCATTGTACACATATCTTGATTCAGTGTTCAAGTCTTTTCTTCTTTTGCAGCCATTTGATGATCCTAGTCAGCAAGCCACACAAGAACTTGCTTGAATTGGTTTATGCTTTAGTGGAGAGAATGAGGCTTGTGCCTGGAGCATTAGAAGCATCCAACAATTGTGGAGAGTCAGCCCTGTATATAGCTAGTGTCTCACTACCTGAGGAGCCTGTGGTTGCTCGCTATCTTGCTGAAACTTTGTTAGACATGGATATAAATATTGCTGAGGTATTATTATTACCTATAATTCTCCAAGAAGATTAGGATATTTTTCTTCTCACTCATCATGCTACTTCTGATATATATTGTCAAATTCATTGATTTGAAAATGCTACACTCTAAATTTTGAGAACCTGTCTTACTTGCCATTTCATTCTTGGCCACCCTCAGTGGCTTTTTAAGGTACAGTCTAAGGTTCCATCTTTACATACTAAAATTTTTTTGTTTAATAAGCAATTAACAAGTGTCGGGGAATGTTCTTTCCTTCTTTTTGGGCATCATCAGCCGAAAACACCTTAAGATGAGTAAAATAGACAAGGTTACAAATACACATTAAAATACAATCTCATACTCATCTTACAAGTATTTTCAGCTGATGATATCCAAAAAAAACATGTCCTGATATTTGTTAATTGCTTATTAAACAAATTTTTTTGTAAAGGTGGAACCTTTGATTGTACCTTAAAAAGTATACTATTGACAATACAGGCTTTACAATGAAATTCATTTTATGCAATACACTCTCAGTGGTGCAATTATCTAACAACCAGGTAGTTACTAGTTTCAGGCCTGGTAAATCAAACATTTTCAAACTAATGAGTTGGTAAGAACTATAGCTAATAAGAACTTGACTCAACTTTATTTATTACATGGCTTCTTTTTGTATTACATTTGAATATCCAATTTTATTTGTGATGATGCTTGCTTGTTGTTTAAAGGGGCCTAACATCGAAGGTCATCGGCCCCCAATTTTATTTATTAACCCTGGAATAGTAATGTGGATCATTCAGTGCCCCAAGAAAATGTATTTCCTCCCTAATTTTGCATTGGCAGCCCTGACATCACTCAGCCACGATGACTTTATCTCAACTGCAAAACAGTCTCCATCTGCGCAGTGACCTTGATGCACCTTGGCAGAGTCACTGTTATATTGAAGTTTTGGGGCATGCTATATCTCCATGTTAGTATTTGTGCTACTTTCAGCAGTACGGTATAGTCTGCTTTTGTTTGTTATGCTATTACTTTGCATGTTAGGATA
Organism: Anabrus simplex; assembly: GCF_040414725.1. Classification (NCBI taxonomy): domain Eukaryota; kingdom Metazoa; phylum Arthropoda; class Insecta; order Orthoptera; family Tettigoniidae; genus Anabrus; species Anabrus simplex. The sequence continues at coordinate 321,513,342 of NC_090265.1, forward strand.
CATACTGTAGGTGTGTTATTGTTTGGAACATGGTACTGAATACTGTATATCAGAACCATTTTAGTGAAAAAAGAAATGAGTGATCCAGCCTTAGGTGTGAGTGATTTAGATGAATGACATGGATATAAATATTGTCGAGGTATTATTATTATTATTATTATTATTATTATTATTATTATTATTATTATTATTATTATTATTATTATTATTATTATTATTATTATTATTATTATCTATAATTCCTCAAAGAGATTAGGATATTTTTTCTCACTCATCATGCTACTTCTGATATATATATTGTCAAATTCATTGATTTGAAAATGCTGGACTCTAAATTTTCAGAACCTGTCTTACTTGCCACTGCATTCTAAGCCACCCTCAGAGGCTTTTTAAGGTACAGTCGAAGGTTCCACCTTTACAATACATAAAATTTTTTTGTTTAATAAGTAGTTAACAAGTGTCGGGGCATGTTTCATCCTTCTTTTTGGATATTATCAGCTGAAAATACCTGTAAGATGAGTAAAATAGACAAGGTTACAAATACACATTAAAATACGATCTCATACTGAACTGATGAGATCAGAAGCTGATGGTGATGAGCCGTTGAAGATCAGTCTGATGGTGAAATGAAAGAAGATTGTTTACTCATTCATAAAGTTGAAAACAATGTATTTTCTGCAGATGGAGATGAAGATGACTATGTCCCTGAGCTTAGTGACGAAGCCAGTTCTTTGGCAGATAAATGTGAGTAGCAATCAACAGAAAAGGTAAAACTTACAACTAGTTCTCACAAAGATCACTCCTCAAGCATACTACCTAATTCTCAAGAAATAATTCAGATCAATAGCCAATCAAAGAAAGGGAAAAATGGTTAGTGTTGATCCACCAAACCTCTAACTAAATCTGGGAGGACACCAAGAAGAAATATTACATTTTGAAAACCCTGCCCCAAGGGAGTTGCAAGGCTAGTCCAAACTGAAAGAGAGGCTTTTGAATTATTTATAGATGAAAACATGTTAAAAATACACTTAAGTTTACTAATGAGGAAACAGCATTAAAAAGAACACACTACAAATCCAAACAAAAAATTTGCCAGTGACACTATCACTGCTGAAATAAGAGCATTCATTGGTTTGATTTTCTACTTTGGTGCTTACAAAGACAGTCATACCAACATTGATTTCCTGTGGCACAATTCTAGGGGATTATGTATTACTAAAAGTGTCATGTAAAAGATGAAGTTTTCATTTCTTATGAAGACACTGCATTTCAATGACAAAAATACCTGTTTAGAGAGAAAAACTTAATTCTCTCACCACTATTCATGATTTGTGGGAATTGTCTGTGCAAAAGTGTAAATTACCGTATGTTCCAGGTGTATACTGCACAATTGTTGAACAGTTATTAGCATCAATAAATTTGACAATTCTAGGGGATTATGTATTACTGAAAGTGTAGGCTACTTGGAGCCACCGGCAGTGCCAATGCGCTATGAGCGTCATGTGAGATGGAAGTAACCCATGTTGAGCAGCCCGCATACATCAGAATAGCCATTCTCCGAGGGAGAAAAGTGAGAGAATATCACAGTAAATTGGTGGAAGCCCTTGGGAATAATGCCCCTGACCATACTGTACAGTAGCATGGTTGCTAGGAAAGTTTCAGTAAGGACGTGTAGAACCAGTGATCAGCAACACTTGGGACGAACTGGCAGTGTGCGGACTGATGTGGCAAGTGCCATCATCGAGCTGCTCCTGGGTAAAGACAGACGATGGACACTACTGGAGTTAGAGAGGGCAAGTAGCATTGAGAAATGCAATCTCGCATGGCACTTGCCACACAACAGATTTCACAGCACTCTCTGTGTTACTACCAGCAATCACAGAGCCATCTGTTGTTGTGAATACACAATATGCCTGCATAGCTCCCATGAGACAAGTACTGTTTTGTGATCCACTCATATTTCTGCAAGAAAACAGTAGTTGCAATGACTTTTGCCCCAACCCTCCTATTTTCTCCCAAACAGCAGAAGCAGAATCATGGAGTACAGCTAATTATGATACTAGCTCATTATATCTCTTAGGTTGGGGTGGTATTTCTCCCATCATTCACTGCTCTTTCCTAGAGGGTGGGGCTTCGACCATTTGTTTTCTCTCCCTCCCCTGCTCCTCAAGGTCAAATAATTAGTGCTGTTAACAGAGGAGTGTAACTCTTGTCACCACTAATCTTCTTCTTCTTCCACCGCTTTTCCCACATCTGTGGAATCGTGGGTGCGAAATGTGTCACACATACGGATTTGTCCCAGTTTTACGGCCCTATATGGAGGGATGTAATTCCTATTGCGTGTTTCTGTGGTGGTTGGTAGTATAGTGTGTTGTCTGGATATGAAGAGGAAAGTGTTGGGACAAACATAAACACCCAGTCCCCAGGCCAGAAGAATTAATCAGACGTGATTAAAATCCCCAACCCGGCTGGGAATCAAACCTGGGACCCTCTAAATCGAAGGCTTAATGATGACCATTCAGCCAATAAGTCGTACAGCCCTTGTCATTACTAATAAAATTTGTTATTGATGATAAAATATAATAAAAATATGATTGCAGTGACTGGAAATAGGTCATCCTATTATCATTTCATTTTGTAATGTCACAATGCGCATTCTGTTGCAATGTAAATTGTTCATTCATTACAATCCACAGAGATTACTTGTATATCATTATATTACCATAAACACTCATGCTCTCTCTTTTATTTTTTTTTATTTCTGTAATTTTTCTTTTTTTAATTTAACCATTTGGGTGCAGGGAAATTCCCCCCAGTTTGGTCCCTATGTATCTGCCCCTGGTAGAAGGGGAATGGTGGGTTCGTATATCTTCTTCTTTTCTTTGTTGACATCATTTAGTTTGTTGGGTCTGGATTAAAATCTGACAGTTGGATCAATTATCTAAGCATTTGAAGTATTTTTTGAAGGTGATCATATTACTCTGCCAAGAGCTTCCGCTGACCAACAGACCATGTACTTCCTTGTGCAAAGTGTATCCAAAATCTTTGAGAAATGGTGAGAAATGGAATGTATTTGGTCATGTCTGGTACTGCACAATAAATAAATAAATAAATAAATGAACAAACAACAAACAGACCTGGGGCCCACTGAACCATAGGTCACAATGGTAATCATCCAGCCGAGGAACTGAGCAATAATGAAAATGAAAATCCACAGCCTGTTTCCAATCATTTGACAGGGTCAGGAATGGAATGAATTAAGCCCCCATCTAGCGGCAAGAATAAGAATTGTGCCAGCTGCCAAAGCCTGTGGCACTCCTTTGGAGAAGTGGTTAATGCCTGACAGATGAAATGAAATGATATTGAAGAGTGGACAATAATAATAAATAATTCATGTAATGGGTAATATCTCCTAATAGCTGAAAATTGAAAATTTTGGATTTGAGCCATGAGTATGTAAGAGCATTTTCAGCTAAATCTGTTCGTGTACATATATCCTGGGAAAACTTTTATTTTCTTACTATTGTCATTACTAATAAGATTTGTTTTTGATGATAAAATATTATTATAAAATATTATTGCAGTTGACATACGAGAATGGTCAGTCTTTAGCCCACTGTGTGAGTGAACGAGGAGATTCACATCGTCACGTACTGGCTGAGCTACTGAGTCTCAAGGATCCTGATTCAAACCGTCCAGTCTTCAATTTAAACAAGCCTAATAATCAAAGTGGTATGTATTAGTTTGGAAGAACATAATTAGATTGCATGAATTATTGCTAATCCTTTTGACAGTGCTGAATAATCTGTTTTATGCCATTGTAAAGATATTTCTAGTTTTAAATCTACTTTTGGTGGTCAGCACTTTCATTTCTGTTTCAAGCTATTCTGAAGTGGTCATGGTCAATTGAAGTAAATATTAATTATTTTTTAATTATAGCTTGAAACAAAAATATTACTGAAAACATTTATTAATACTATGGATCAGTGATAAAGAGTCAGTCTCCAGATTTTAGTATTTCAGGTTTAAACTTGACAGAAAAGGTAAGAGAATTTTAAGTGTGGAAAAAATTCCATTTGGCACTCCACATCATACAATGTCCACATACTGTATATGGTAAAAGATTTCTGAAGACACTTTCAGTGTTTACTCAATAACATTAATTAAAAATTCAGCAACAGGTCATCTGGGAGTGTTCTGATTTCTCTATCATCTGGTAGAGTGAAGAAGAGCATCAACATTGGTATGCAAACAAAGAAAATGGCATCAAACTAAAATGCTTGCACATGGTATCTGGGGCCATACAGTTGTTCTTATTGGTGGTTATTGTTTTAAGAGGAAAGACAAATTGGGAACCAAGACCCTTTGAAGATGAAGGTATTAGTGGGAGGGCCACAGAGGAGGATGATAAAGAAAGACTCGCTGGGCGACACAAGCCTAATACCATCGGAGTCGGAAGAGAACAAGAGTTTACCACGGTAGGTTGCATTTTTATTGATTACATAGCAAGACAGTAAATAACATTCACTGTGCATGATTGTGCATTGAGGGATAAAGGTTTTATGAGACCAAAGAATTGGAGAACTCTGTTGACAAGGTGCTGGTAGCTTGATATTGATACTCATCTCCTTGAGGATGGAATCACTGATACAAAATGCTGTCAAAGAATGCAAGGAATAATTGGAGGAAGTTAATTCGCACTAGTGACCCTACTTAGCTGGAATAATAAAGCTGAAGCAGAGAAAGAAGAAAAAAAAGAAGGGACACATATTTGTTTATAAGAAGAATTTTCTTTTACATTTTGTTTTCTTACGTTGCATTGACACAGATAGGTCTTATGGCGACGATGGGATAGGAAAGACCTAGGAGTGCGAAGGAAATGGCTGTGGCCTTAATTAAGGTATAACCCCAGCATTTGCCTGGTGTGAAAATGGGAGACCACGGAAAACCATCTTCAGGGCTGCCGACAGTGGGGTTCGAACCCACGATCTCCCAGATGCAAGCTCACAGCTGCGCGCCCTTAACTGCACGGCCAGATTAAAAATTAGTGTTTGGCATAATTTACTAAGGGACATGTTCGATAAATTTCCAAGTTCTTTGAAATTGTTTAAGTGAAATCTCTGTTTGTTTGTCGGTCAGTCACTTGGTCGGTCGGTCCTAGGTAGTCTTTCATTTTCATCCCCCTTTGTGGCCTTCCCACTAATACCGTCATTCTTGAATATTTTCCCTTTCAATTCGGCTGAAATCCTCTTGTCTCACAACCCTCTGGAAATCCATCTACAAGCATTCCACCCAGACTGGAATCTGCTTGAGATTTCACTTCCAAGATTGCTTTTGTCTTTACGGTAGAACCAAGGTATTTACAATTTTTCACCACTGGATTGTTCACTCCATGTAAGGTTACAAATCGTTCATGGCTCCCACTGCTCATAAACTTGATTTTACTTTTGCTCACTCTCATGCCTCTATCTTCCAGAGCTTTTCTCCAGTCCTCCAGCAACACTTCCATTTTATTCTGCCAGTCAGTGCATCATTGTCCTTGGTGCTTCCTTCCTTACTGTTTCTGTTAGCACATCCATATTAAATAACAAAGGGCTTCGCTGGTGAACTCCTACCTTTACTGAAAAAGCCTCTGTGACTCCTGACACACATTTAACATTTGTTGTGCTGTACCTGTACATATCTTGGATTACTTCAACATACTGCTCAGGTACATCTTTTCTCTTCAAGGACCACCATAATTTGTCTCTCAAGACCCTATCAAATGCTTTCTCCAAGTCAACAAATACCAATGAAAGCTTTGTATTCCCTCTCTGTACTTATTGGTTAGCTGGTGCAGAGCAAATACTGTATTTACATGAATAATCCCCGCACTCTACTTTTAGGAAGCCTCATTTTGAAAAATGAAATTAACTAAAATTCCTTCCATTGAAAGAGTAATGTAGGCATAAACACAAACATTTCATATCACTCAGCGAGGTCCACGTGGTCTTTACGCAAATATGAACGTATAAATTTATGGATATAGCTGCTTTGCTTGAACATATTTGAGGTTCTGCTTCTCCGCACACTGCCCGTTACATGATATTGTGGCATTCCCTAAAACGCTGAATACGAAGGAATTACGATTTCACTCGAACTAAGCAACTATGAAACACACTGTCGACACACCAAAGTGAAAGTGCGGAAAGTTACCACTGCACATTCCGGAAGACGCATTCTATCGTGACAAGGAGGAATTTTGAATTTAAATTACTCTGTAAAATACCATTTTTAAAAAATGTAAAGGCAGTTTTAAATTAAAAGTCTGAATTGTTTTCCATCTAAATATGTCAAATCGGCACAGTTTCTTCTATCTGCGGTTACACAAAGCATAACTGTACACCCAACGTCGAAAACTGGGTGAGCAGGAGCATGTTGCCAACCTTGATGCAAATAAAACACTCATCCCAATTTCATGCCTCAAATTTTATAAAAAATATGTGGGGATTGTTTGCATAAATATGGTAGTTCTCCTGCCAGACATGAATCTGAAATGATCCTTTCCAATCTCTACCTTGGTTTATAGTCTCTTATCAGTCACTCTTTCCCAGATCTTCACTGAATGGTTCATCAATTTAATGCCTCTGTAATTACTGCATAATTGGTTATCTTGTTGTTATATATTGGAACCAGTAGGCTCTTTCACCATTCTTCTGGCAATACTCCACTGATCATGTTGTCATTGGATAGGTTGGTTAGAAAAATAACAGCTTTTTTCCCTAAAATTTTCCACACTTCGATCGGGATATTAACAGGCTGAGGTCCCACTCCCTTTCCGGCCTTCATTTGGCTTAGTACTACTTTGACTTCAAGCCTGGCGATTCATTGCACCTTTCCCATATTTGTTTCTCCTGTTCCTCTATCTAGTCTTATATTTTCCACATTCAAAAGTTTCTCAAAGTATTCCATCCATCAGTTCAAAATCTCTTTTCCTTTGTGGAGCACCTTGCCATACAAGCTCTTTATTGTTTTTGGTTGATACACATCTCTTCTATTCTTTTTCCATTGTTTTGCTATCCTGAATGTCTTAATTATCCCTCTTTTGACTCCAGACGTATGTACCAAACAGACTGTGCAGACCTTAGCTACCATTTTCTTGGCTTGTTTCTTAGCCTCTTTGTAGAGTCTCTTGCTATTTTTATCCCTATCTTTGTCCCACCCCATTTTAGTCAGCTTCTCCTTAATGTACTTCTGAACAACCTCACCCTTCTACCATGTCTCTTTGTTTTCTTGTCTTTTCCCTGATGTATGATCGAGAACTTCCCCTCCAACCTTCCAAATTTTAGCGGCTACATTTTCCCATCCGCTGTCCACATCGTCACTTATCACCTCTTCATTAACTCTTTGCACTAATCTATCCCTTGAAGTTCTATCACTTAGCACCTACTTATCAGCCCCCTCCTGGACAACCCATGCACATCACAAGATGTTTTTAGAGGCAACAACAAAAGGCCATCGCAGCTGCTGTTTTTTTTTTTTTTGTGTGGAAATGCTGACTGGACACGGAAATGAATGATGACCTGCTGCAATAATGTTCCTTTCTGAGTCGTTCCCCACATACCTCATTATCTTATCAAATAATTCCAAGCAGCATCTTCATCACACCTTTCAGGTCTGTACACACCAAAAACATCAAGTTACTTAATATCTTTAGAGATGGACCTTACACCTAGAATTTTACGTTTCTCATCAGTTAGTTTTTCATAGCTTACAATTCTACTTTCACCAATATGAATACTCCCCTTCCTATCGAATCTATCCTGTCTCTATGATGAAAATTCCAATTCCAGGAAAAAATTCTGCATTCACAATGTCACTTCTTAGGCATGATTCTACTCCTATTACAATATACGTTTAGGTATACTGTATCTATTAAGTTACTTAATTCTGTTCCTTTCCTTATAATACTTCTACACTAACAACTCCATGTCATCCTTGACTTCCAGGTCTTCACTGCATGGCTAGCGGAATGACACTCGGTTGCTAACCGGTATATCGCGCGCCTATCCTCCCCACTACATCATGACAACTCACATTTATAGAAAGCTATTTCTAGTGAAGCTATTAGTCTAAAACCTACCTGGCATTACATTTGATATTCAGAATATTGTCCCTCAGCTGTGAAACACATGCCTGACATCTCGTAAACAGGTTTACAGACACTCATTGAATCTCAGCCCGTGATGTTTGAAATAAACCTGTGCAGTGTTCTTTTGTAGTTCTTCTCTTGCGTGAGGGTTGTTAACATACAATTTTTCCTTCAGCATCCCCTACAGGTAATAATCACAGAGATTTAAGTCGGGAGATCTTCTGGGATAATTAACCACATGATTTTCGAAAACTTCCAATATTAACTCCATAGACCAATCAGAAATGTGTGCCGTCACAGTATTTTTAATGAAGTAACCATTACTCCTTTCTTCTTCCATCAGCTCTTTAGAGAATGGCCTGAGAATGAGGTCTATATATCAGTTAGCATTTATTGTTTTGTGGAAAAATATAGGCCCTATAATTTTTGCGAGTGGTTATTGCGCACCAAACTCCTCTCTTTACACCGTGAAGTGGATGGACATCCAGCTGGTGGGGATTTTCTGCGCTCCAGTAGCAATCATTTTGACTGTTTATGTAGCCACTTATGTGCAGCCATGCCTCATCACTAAAAAAAAGGTTCTGGGTCAACACATGCATCGTGAACTGATTGAAGCAACCAGTTACAATATCGAAGGTGAAACTATCAGATCCTTGTAAATATTGGGCAGCAGTGGGTTTGTACGGTTTGGCTTTTAAGAGTTTTGTTGCTTTGTGGGCAGAATATAATGACACATGAGCTTGTACGGTGAGACACGACAGGGATTTTGTTGGAGTTTCTTTCGAAGAGAGCTCCTATTTCATCAAGCTTTTCCTCAGTTAAAACACAGTTCATCTCCTGTGTGTTTTCTTGTTAAGAATGGATCAAGTGGTTCAGAACTTCTTCACTAAATTATGTACCATATTCCTATGGGGAGGGAGGATGCCAGGAAATTTCTGAATGAATTGAAAGCGGCACTTTTTAATAGAGGAATGTTTCACATACTATAACACAATGAAACATAATTTATAACTTTCATTTCCATGTTGACGTTCGACTTATATAATAGGAACCAATTAAGGGATGTTCCACCATTCAACACTTTATATAATATGTAACATTTATTAAATGAAGACCGGTTTTGATTCACTTGGAATCATCACCAGTTCAAAGCAAATAAATAAATCAAAAGGATATCTGGATTAACACTCATTTAACATATAATTTGCCTTAAAATACACTTAAAATGGTTGACATGATATATATGTCATAAAAATATGTTAAAATTTAAAGAACTTCCTTAGGGTCTAAGCCACAAATTATTGGAGCGTGTATGCACAATGGTAAGCAGAGTGTTTTAAAATATTATGTAAAAACTTGAAGTTGAGGATGTTACAAAGTTCTTTTGATGTTGCTGTGGATATAAAAACATATGTTAAAAAATGTTCATTTATTCATAGTCGAATTGTCAAATGAAAAATTAAAAAAAAAACTTGTGTCAGAATTGACAATTTTGTGAAAGTGCCGATGTTAAGGCAATTTGCAGTTAAGGCAGTTTACTGAGGAGTTGGGGAAACATCCTTTGTTGGTTTGTAACAGCTGCTGTAATTTTAAAATGACACTGTTGATGGTAAAAGTTAAATGAGCAGTGCACCTCCAGCTTTCTTAGCGGCAGGGTTATGAGAGCGAGGAGTAAGGGAGGAAGTACAATCAAACCACTCTCCAATAATTAAAGTCCAAACACACACATTATCTCCCACTTCTTTTTCTTCTTTTTCCACAGACATCCACATTTTGTGACTACTGTGCCATACAACCAAGGCCATACCATAATTTAACTTTTATCATCATCATCATCATCATCAACATCAACAGTGTCATTTTCAAATTACAGCAGCTGCTACAAAGCAATGAAGTATGTTCCCCCAACTCTTAGGCAAACTGCCTTAACTGCAAAATGCCTTAACATTGGCACTTTGACAAGAATGTCAATTCCACGAACCTACTATGCTGGCGTAGCAGGGGGAGAGGTGATACTCCCACGTGGTGCGTCCCAGGTGGCGGATAGGGGGGTCCTAACCGGCTTGCCGGCAGACTTGAGGGAAATAAAATACCTCTCGCAGACCAAACACACAACCTCCTGTGGGTGGAGGATGCAGCCAAAGAATACGCCTGTTGTAAGAGGCGACTAAAAGGGGCAACCAAGGGATGATCAAATTAGAACCATGATACTCCTTGTAATTAATACCATCATGCAGGGAACACCATGGGTCGCTTTTACTTGCGCGTTGTACCACTATGTTAGGTTTTTTAAAATTTCGTGTGGCTATTTCTAGTCGGGTGCAGCCCTTGTAAGGCAGACCCTCCGATGAGGGTGGGCGGCATCTGCCATGTGTAGGTAACTGCGTGTTATTGTGGTGGAGGATAGTGTTATGTGTGGTGTGTGAATTGCAGGGATGTTGGGAACAGCACAAACACCCAGCCCCTGAGCTATTGGAATTAACCAATAAAGGTTAAAACCCCCGACCCGGCCGGGAATCGAACTCGGGACCCTCTGAACCGAAGGCCAGTATGCTGAGCATTCAGCCAATGAGTCGGACACTATGTTAGGTACACAACAGGTTTGTGATTAGTAGTGACAGTTGTGATCACGATGCATTTTACAGTACCTGTGATTCGTACCACTATAAGAGCAACACCATGGTTCTGTCTTGCCTATGATTAGTACCCACTATATGAGGAACACCACGGGATAGTGCAAGTCCCTGTGGTTAGTCCACTTATGTGAAGAACACCATAGGTTTGCGTTGCCTGTAAATAGCGACACAACTGGGCGAGTTGGCCGTGCACGTAGAGGCGCGCGGCTGTGAGCTTGCATCCGGGAGATAGTAGGTTCGAATCCCACTATCGGCAGCCCTGAAGATGGTTTTCCGTGGTTTCCCATTTTCACACCAGGCAAATGCTGGGGCTGTACCTTAATTAAGGCCACGGCCGCTTCCTTCCAAGTCCTAGGCCTTTCCTATCCCATCGTCGCCATAAGACCTATCTGTGTCGGTGCGACGTAAAGCCCCTAGCAAAAAAAAAAAATAGCGACACAATGTGCGAAATACCATAGGTATGTGTTACATGTGCACAGTACATTACCTGTGAGTGGTACCATAATGTGTGGAATAACGCAAGTGCACGCTACTTTTGATTAGTACCGCAACATGACAAATACCATGGTTCTACTTTCCTAGCGAAAAGTACCATTATGAGGGGCCAATGACCTGGATTTTGGACCTGTTTAGACTACAAGCATCATCGATTCAGTATTGTGCTTTAGAGGCAGTCCCTTGGTCAGTAATGCTATTATGTAACGCTAGTTTCTGGAAATGTGGGGCATTGCAGGTCGGATTCACTGATTGTCTTAACTTCATATACATCCATTCATTCTTCGTCCTCACGTTTTGAATTCTGGTCAGTGGAGGATTATGGATTTATAATTGTCCTTATATTTCATCTCATTTTGTGCTACTAGGGGCCAATGACCTAGATGTTAGGCCCCTTTAAACAAAAAGAAAAAATAAAAATAAAAAAGATTGTCAATTTTGACGCATGTTTTAAATTTTTATTCAACTACAAAATGAACATTTTTAACATATATTTTAATATCCATAGTAACATCATAAGAACTTTATAACATCTTCAACTTCAAGTTTTTACTTAATATTTTAAAACTCTACTCAACATTGTACATACGCGCTCCAATTATTTGTGACTTAGACTCTACGGAAGTTCTTTAAATTTCAACATTTTTATGACATATATATCATGTCAACCACTTTAAGTGTATTTTAAGGCAAATTTTATGTTAAATGAGTGTTAATCCAGATACCCTATTTATTTATTCATTCATTCATTCATTCATTCATTCATTCATTCATTCATTCATTCATTCATTCATTCATTCATTCATTCATTCATTCGTTCGTTCGTTTGTTTGTTTGTTTGTTTGTTTGTTTGTTTGTTTGTTTCTTTCTTTCTTTCTTTGTTTGTTTGTTTGTTTGTTTGTTTGTTTGTTTGTTTGTTTTGAACTGATGATGATTCCAAGTGAATCGAAACTGGTCTTCATTTAATAAATGTTACATATTAGTCTATATAAAGTGTAGAATGGTGGAACATCCCTTGACTGATTCTTATTATATAACACAATGAATACATGCTGTTCTACTGTATACATCACTCATTAAACACATGATAACTTTTGTATTCATACAGAACTACGCCTATTTCAAAGCTAACACTTGAACACAATATCAATATCACAGATATTAAACTAAACTATTGCAGTGAAGACGTAGGACTTATCGCTTAATCGCTGCTACATTAGATCACATCAGCCGGACATGAAGCAATATATCTCTCGGCAAATGAGTCATCCGGTCGTGCTATCACCTTTCCGTGTAGCTCCCCGGACACTCACACAGAGCGAAAAAAAGACTCTGTACGTACCCTTTCAGTTCAAATGAAGGCCATCTGAGCACAGATCCCTATCTCATACCCACCCATTAGGATCTATAAATCTCACTCCCAGTGTCATACATACCCACTTCATAATCTCATTTAACCTTTAGAGTGCCAAGGAGTGCTATCATGCTCGTCCTGACTCTCGCTAAAATTGCTACGAGCACGACTGCACTCTTCTTTATTCAACCTTGTACTTTTGTCGTAAAGCAGGTGGCATTCTTAGCACACCCACAGTAAATACAGTACTGGCCATAAGTATTTGGACAGACTATTTAATTGCTCTTGTCTCCTTGTTTATGAACATAATGCATGCAGTTGTACAACACAAATAATTCAACCCTTTCTACACCCAACCAAACCATCATGTTCATACGAACCTAAATGTATAACACAAATAATTACACTATAGTAATACATGGATATCATAAATATTTTGATGCATATAACTAAGCAGAAAAGCTATTCCAGCAGTTCATATGTACTTTGTATCATCTAGTTGTTAGTTTGGTAGCTATTTGCTTGTACAACTGGTGCACATTGAGTTAGCATTGAGTCCACCAATTTTTCAAAGCATGAGACAGGAATTATGGACCATTCTTCATTTAAAGCTTTAACACATCTTTTGAGTTCCTCCCATAGATGTTCAATTGGGTTTATGTCAGTGCTTTGGCTTGGCCAATCATTAAGGCAGACTCTTTTCTTGCTGAGAGATGTTTTGACAAACTTGGAGGTATGTTTAGGGTCATTGTCATGCTGATACAACCACCCATGAGGCATATTTTGTTTAGCGTATAGCACCATATGTTGTTTGATGATCCTACCATATACAAATGATTCATGACACCTTCAATTTTTGCCAGTGGACCAACTCCAGTTCTAGAAAAGCAGCCTCAAGCCATTGCAAGACCACCATGTTTTACTGTAGTTCTTTTTTTTTACTGTACATCATTGCATGTGCTTACTGGACATCTGGCAAAGGAATTTCCATCTGAGTTGAACATATTGAATTTATTCTCATTGCTCCATAGTACCTTACTCCATTCCTTGCTCGTCAAGGCACCATATTTCTTAGCAAAGGCAAGTCGGGCCTTCCTGTTCTTTGCTGAAATCAAGGGCTTCTTGTTTAGTCATCAGCTTATTAAACCTTGGTGTTTGAGGTACCATTTGATAGTAGTTAAGCCAAGTTTGAGCTTATAATTGTCTTCTAAATTATTCCATGCGGCTACTGCCATTGTACAAGGATCAGCAACACATTGCCTTCGAACGAATCTTCAGTAGCAGGAGTAACAATTCTAGGGCAGCCAGATGTAGACTTATTTCAAAATGTTCTGCGGTTGTTGTAGACTTTGTTCCAAACATTTACAATTTGTCTAGAAAGGCCAAAGTTTTTTGCAACTTGTGGTTGGCTATTGCCACTCTTCAAAGCTACAATCACTGCTTTCCTAAGATCAAATGAATATCCTTGCCTTTTCCCCATTGTAATATCTGTTTGAGTGGAAGAAAGAATTGGAAATCTGACGTAAATCATTATTATAAGTAAAATCTCATATATCAAAATACAGTCTCCATGTAAACAGTTGGTCCCACTTTACTGCTAGGTTCGAAACATAAACAGCACTGAACTCTTTACTCAAACACAAGTGGGTAAAGTTATGAACAGGTCTCCTCTTTGTCTTGCATCATGGGTATCATTTATACTATCTATGGTCAAAAATATGAATGTCAAAATACTTATGGCCAATAATGTGGGCATGGTACTAAGAGGGTTAACTCCCCAATCATGCTCTAGTCAGTATCCCTCCTACACTGTATCCCATTGATAACAATCTCTGCTCCCTTAATCCGAATGGGCCGATAAGCAACATCACGTATTGCATAATTTTGTAAGTGTTCTATCCTGCATAGTGACCAAATTGGTGATAGCATTATGGAAATACATTGTAATGTCAAATAATTCATTCATTACCATGTAAAATCACATGCCAACCTGGTCAGGCCAATAAGTGTTCTATGCTGTATAGCTGACCGATTTTAGTGGCAATTTTATTTGAATACATTGTAATATCAAATAATTGGTTTGAATTCTCAATTTTACCTTGGTCATTACCACGCAAAATCATATGCTGACCCAATTGGGCTGATAAGCAACAACACATATTGTGTAATTTTGTAAGTGTTCTTTGCTGCATAGCCAGCCAAATTGGGTGACAGTGTTACATCATTGAATTACCAAAGAGTCTCTTGAGATACCATAGTTCAATATTTCCATGCTAGAATGCATGCAAGTAGTATAGCAGTTCCATTTCACATTACCTAGCAACCAGCTGTTGTCAGCCCAATCAGACTGGCATAGGTATTCATAAGTACCTAGACTGTTGGTCCAAATGGACCCCCAGGGCAGCTAACATGTTAAACTTCTTCTAGACTGCATTAACCAGATTCCACGTCCCAAACTATGTTGGTACCTATTCCTGCTTGCCTTACGTCATTGGTACCAATGTGAAAAACTACCACCTTCTCCTTACCCTGCTCCTTCCCTTCTACTTTCCTCAACATCCGCCCTAACCTAATTCCTGGATAACACTCTACCCCGGGTCCCTTTCCTCCACACACTTTCCCCACCTGCCACATCCCCCATGACCAGAGACTTGACTCTACCCAACTCATCTGTTTCCCTCCTGTCTCTCTTGTTTCCCCTGATGCCTGAAGTGCCTACTTCCTACTCTCTTTTCCCTTCTCGTGACCCTGTTCCACCTCCTTCCTCTCTTGAGCCTTTCTTTCAAATCAGGCAATATGATCTTGAAAGTAAGTGAGATCAAAGATAAGGTCCTGTAATTATCACATTTCATTGTTAATTCCCTTTAGTGTAAAGGGATGATGAATGTAACCCAGTCATCTGGTCATTTCTTCATCTTTTACTGCAAATATCTGTGATCATTTGAGCACCAGTATCACTCATCTCTTTCAGTAATTCAGCTATTATGCTGTTGAATCCAGGTGTTTAATGGGGTTGAAGTAATGAGATTGCCCATTTTGTCTCTTGAAGTAAGATATCTGGTTCTCTTTCAAAGGCTCTCCATTTGATCATTGCTGTCTCTTCTTTGTACAGGTCCTTGTCATACTGCTTCTCTACTAAATACTTGTTCAAGTCATATGGTTATGTAGACACATATTCCCATCTTAAAATATACAGGCTCTCTTCTCATCCATCCCAACATTCGTTCACATCCATTTATTTTCAGTCCCAAAGAACTTGTTTCTGCTTCCCAGTTTCATTACGAAGGCAGGTTTCAGCACTCATTGAAAGGCTTGACATAGCTTCAGTCTTGACGCTGGAAGAAGAAAGCTGGAAAACACAGGAAAAGGGAGGGGAAAAAATGATAAATTGACAAACGGTGGTAAAAGACTGCGAAAACAGGAGAGAATTTATTCTGAGATATTTTTCATTTTAAGATTTCATAATGATTAAGATGTAAAAAATAGTCTTCACTCTTGTGGACTGAATGTACCTATATACATTTTGTTTAATACAATACTGATAGAAGATAAATGGTTCTACAGGTCACACTCCACTACATGTGGCAGCTTGCAGCCATGGTAAACATAATGTGTGCAGCATTGCCACTGTTCGCCTTCTAGTGAAACAGGGCGCCAACCTCCTTGAACAAGTAAGAACTAAATTAAAATCTTCACTATCATCACTATAAGATACAACACTAAATAATGTCTGACTTCTCAAAGTATTACTGTAAGTCTGGAAACTTATATTAAGATTTTCTCCAAATGATGGTACATGTAAACATTTCCAAGAAAATGCAATTGTACTGCAATAACATCTGTCTTATAGATTCCGTGATAAATTATAGCTTTTCCTGGCACATTTTCAAATAGTATTTCTTCTTATTTTTGAATGAAAGAAGTTAATGTCACAATTTACTTTCTCTTGTTTGATTATTGTGCAAAAATGTCTTATATCATGTTTTTCTTCCTAGCCCGTATGGATTTGGCCTAGTTTTATGGTTGGGTATTCTTTCTGATTCCAACCCTTGATGTGTTCACTATTATGTGTTTCGGCGATGGTTGGCAGTGTGGTGTGTTGCATGTAGATGAAAAGATATATATTAAGACCAAAAAAAAAAACCACTTCCCAAACAAAGGAATTATCCAGTTAAAATCCTTGACCCGGATGTTAATCAAAAATCAGGGCCCTCTAAACTGAGGGCCAATATACTGACCATTCTGCCAAGGAGCATGTTGAAGTCAGACTTGATTAGATTTGTGCACTATTGGTAACATAGTATAAACACCCCTCCCAACCCCCTGGCTGTATTTAGGGATGTGCGACATGTGCAGCTACACTGGGTGGCAAAATATAGCAGTAAAAGTACTAAACTACAGCAGGCCATAAAGAGTAAACTTCTTAACAGTAATTTTGTTGTTGTTATTATTTTTATAAAACCATGTTGATTACATTACAAAACGTCATTTAACCTTGAGATGGCAGCACCTTTGACTTAGTAACATTGTATGTGGTGAAATACTGGAAACATATAGTATAGAAATCTCATATAAAGGTCAACAATGAAGAAGTGGCCAACTCGGATTTGTTTTTTCTATATTCTATGGCCATGCTCATTATTCATTAATTAATATTCAAAGTTCATCTTACTCACTTTATGTAGGCGTTATGTGTTGCTAAAACTTAGAGTCTCTACTGTTTTTCAAGGTCCTACAATATTTTCTTTAAAGGATTAATTGTTTTATTCATGTTTTACTATAGTTCACGGAATGGATGGACGATCAAGGTTGAGTAGTGCTGGATATAATAAGAAAGCTTTAAGTAAGAGAAGGGAGAAAACTAGACTTGAAGGATTATATAGAGCCTGTACAGGAGAGGAGGCATGGGGAGAAATACGTGAGCGGCTTCAGTTGGAAAATAATTATATCAACAGGGCTGATCACAAGTATAAAATTAGACAAGATTTTAGCAGAAATGATTGGGGTGAATTTTCATTCATTGGGAAGGGCATGAAGGAGTGGAACAGTTTACCTGGGGAAGTGTTTGATCCTTTTCCATAATCTGTACAGATATTCAAGAAAAGAAGAAACAGCGACAGAGAAAAGAAATGTTAGAGGGATTTCGACCTATGCAGGTTATTGTAATAAAGAATGTTTGTGATTAAATTAATTCCATCCCCTTGTCTATGGAGACTGGACAGTTGAAGTAGGGGTCTGCCTGTAAGGGTAAAGTACAGTGGGGACTTCGAGGGCCCTGGGACCGCTATGGTAGCTGTGAAGGCCCTTCAGGAACTCTGAAAAGCAGTGGCAAAAGGGGCTCTGGTTAAGACGCAGCAGGTCGTTATGCACGTTAGGTACCAAAATGGGGAAGAAAGAAAAGCTATGTACATTTAAATCTTATAGCAATATTGCATAGTATCTTTTGAAGTGATTCCGCATACTGTATATGATGTTACATACTATCCACTTCATATCCGTATCGACTATAAGATCCAATTAATTGAAGGAACAAGAATCCACCTGATCGATACTTTCACTTTTATTTAGCCTTAGGCTATTTCAATAGACATTAAATTAAAAGTTCAGAACATGTTTTGAATGCGTTGCATTCATCATCAGCTGCTTACATTTGGCAAAAGTAAAAATTAGCTAAAACAGTCTCACAATTTTCTTAAAACCTTAAAAATAAGTGTTAGTAGTGCGTGTGTGAATGGATGTGGGGGGGTAAGGGGGGGGGGGGAATGCATTGAAGGCGATTGTTAAAAACTATGACTTATTATAAAAAATCTTAATGTTAAAAACACTGATGGACTGAAATATAGTTCACTATAAGTCTTGTGAATTTTCCATAAGTTCGTTGATTGCTGAAGAACTTGTATGCACTATGTGAAGTATTTCTGTTGAGCTATTGGTAAAAAGTTCCCTTAAGAAGGCATCCGGTGTTTTCACGTCTCTTATCTCCTGTTGAATGGAGAGGTGTGGCTTGTTTCGAATATGAAGTTTGCTAATTTGTAGTTTGTATGAAAACTGTAGTACGGGAAGTTAAACTAACACGCAAGACAAGGTTACAGATTGTGACACAGACGATCCAACTGTTTTCATACAAACTACAAATTAGCAAACTTCATATTCGAAACAAGCCACACCTCTCCATTCAACAGGAGATAAGAGACGTGAAAACACCGGATGCCTTCTTAAGGGAACTTTTTACCAATAGCTCAACAGAAATACTTCACATAGTGCATACAAGTTCTTCAGCAATCAACGAACTTATGGAAAATTCACAAGACTTATAGTGAACTATATTTCAGTCCATCAGTGTTTTTAACATTAAGATTTTTTATAATAAGTCATAGTTTTTAACAATCGCCTTCAATGCATTCCCCCCCCCCCCCCCCCCCCTACATCCATTCACACACGCACTACTAACACTTATTTTTAAGGTTTTAAGAAAATTGTGAGACTGTTTTTAGCTAATTTTTACTTTTGCCAAATGTAAGCAGCTGATGATGAATGCAACGCATTCGAAACATGTTCTGAACTTTTAATTTAATGTCTATTGAAATAGCCTAAGGCTAAATAAAAGTGAAAGTATCGATCAGGTGGATTCTTGTTCCTTCAATTAATTGTACTGTATATGAGTTGATTATGTGTGTAAGTACAGAAGATATTATGAGTAGAATTTTGTAAATAATATAAATTTATTAAGGATGAACTGTGTGTTTAAGAGAATAAATGTTTATGTAAATTGTATAATACTGTATTTTAGGAAAAATTCCTTCTTTTCTTTTTAACTTAATATGTAGTTGTTGAGAATAATCTATTTTTGTGTATTATTTGCCACCAAAGTAGAGACCTCATTTGTCAATAAAATATTTTGATTTGATTTGAAAGCCAAAGAAGAAAGTCAGAGGGGGAGTAAAATTTAACCCCCCCCCCACACAAAAAAAATCCTAACAGTGAAGGCCTGTGTGTGCTCTAAAATTAGATAAAATGATTATGCAATTCAAATGAAACTGGTGCATACTTCGAAATGCCTTGTGAGAGTTTGGCAGCAACAATACCAAAACATGTGGAATTACATTTCAAAACAGTAAAGATATGATAATGCAGAAGCTAAAAATCCAAGAGTACTGGCAGGAAATAATAGGATTATGCTCTCAGTTCCTAGTAATGATCCATTTGATTGGGAAAACACTGACTACTGACTATGCTTGGGACTACTTGGTAAAATATGGTGCACATCGAAACAAAGATGCTGACTTCTCTCAGCCCTCAAAGCGATATTCTGATGGAACACAACAACTTTGCACTAAGAAACTATTTCAGGGGATTTTAGTGAATGGGAAAATGATCAATCATGAATATTTTTTTTATTCTCCCAGCTAAGGATCATTATCCTGTGCCCCTTGCAAATTATTTGGTTGTGCATCCCAATTTACATTATCTGGTTTCAACGATTGAAGTCTTACTGGCCAACGAATTTCTGAACACGAAAATTCTGCTTCTCACTGAGACTGTCTGTTAACTGAAAGAGAGAATAGGATGAACAGACCTGACAAACCATTCTTCAAGCAGCATGAATGTGAAGATGCTTATTGGAAAGGTGTATTAAAAGAGGAGTTGCTTCTGCAGATAAGGAACTAGCTTCTAGATATCTGGCATTTTGTAGAGATGAAGAGGTGTTTAGCTTTGTAAAGAATGAAATTTACATGATATATTTGAAAATAATTGCAAATTATTATAATTCTTTTGTTGCTGATAATATTGCAAAGTTTGATAGTACCAGTAAAGGATCTACAGTATGCGCCAAAATATACAGTACTGGAAATTATGTTAATCTTATTGTCATTACCTTACTTACCGAGATGATAGTGTAAATGTTTAAAATGTGCTCCATCGCGCTGTAGGCAGTGTTCATAATGATCACGCAGATTTTCCAACATATTCTGGAACATAGGTTGCTGCAGAGTCCCGAAGAACGAGACGATCTTCTGACGTAATGCAGGCACAGTTTTGGGTGGATGTGGACAATTAAAAATTTGCTCCTTTAACATTCCCCACACATAAGCATCATGTGGTGTGAGATCGGGGGAATGTGATGGGTAGGGGAACTCAGCCCCACAGGAAATTACTCGTCCTGGAAAGGTTTCCTGAAGCATAGCCATAGTCTGTCGAGCGGTGTGGCAGATCGCTCCATCTGGTTGGAACTACTGTCGATTCATCTGCATGTTCCTGGCACGACAAAACCTTCTTAGATCCCGAATAAATGGCCTGATCACCATATTCCTATAGCATTCCTGGTTAACAGTAAGAGGTGCAGCATCATCATTCTCTATGAAATACAGACCTAGCACACCGTTTCCTGACACTGCACACCAAATCGTGTGTCTCTCTCTCTCTCTCTCTTATCTGGCCTCTCAAAACCAAGAAAGCAAGTTGTTGGGCAATTGATGAAACCATCCAAGTGAATGTGACTTTCGTCCAAGTGAATGGATCCTCGTATACCATGGCCAAAATTTGTGCACAATATTCCACCCTGACATGCCTATCGTGCTCTGTCAATCGTTGCCCAACCTGTATTCGGTACGGAAATCCACCTGTGTCTTTAAACAATTGTTGAAGTGACGTAGGGCTGATGTTTAATTTCAGGGCTGTTCGCCGAAACTTTGCTTTGGAGACTGCAACACCTGATTGAGGACACGTCCATGATTTTTATTTTGTGGACACATTTACTGGCCTACCAGACCTTCCCTTGCGTTGTCACAATTCACTACCTGTACGACAACATATTTTAACAATAGATAGCATAACTTTGTTGCTAGGTGCTGGCTTCTTGAAGAGTTTACGATATTGTTCCGCCACTAACTTTAACCTCGGCCCACCTTGATAACCATTTCCGTACGAGCTAAAATAATTCTCCACTATAAACACTTTTTCCTCCATCGCGAGACCCATTGTCACTTCCAATCACAGAGTATAACATTCTTTACACAACTAACAATTCATCATGGTGATGTAACAACACGCAGACGCTCAGGCATGCGCACTGTGTGAAAATGAGTGCTGTATATTTTGGTGCATACTGTACTTCATACTTGTCACCAGCAACATACGAGGATTTAATATGGATAATGGGGAAGTCAGTCAGTGTAAAAATGTATACTGAAGTGATTTCTTCTTGATAATTTTTTTGCCATGGTAGATTCTACACCTGATATATCCCAAAATGACTAATTAAGTATAGTTATTAGATACATATGTGATTGAAGATAGGTTATCAGTGAACGATTTCTGTGTTCCACAAAAATACAGATCATAATGGAGAAACATTTTCTGAAAAAGTTTTGAATTGTTTAGAATTTCATGGTCAGAAAATTGATCAGTTTAAAAGTCAGTCATAGGACAGTGCAGCCAATATGTCTGGAATATATTCAGACTTGCAGGCAGGACCACCATATATTTTTCATTCTCTGAATTTGGTTGGCTCAGGAACAGTGCAATGCTGTACAACTATAGATCAGTTTTCTAAGTTAATACAAACTTTTGTACTTTAAACGTTTTACAGATTCTAGAGGGAGATGGTACCCTTCAGAAATTCAGCAAATGTGACACTGAAATTGCTATCAACAAAACCAAAACCAATATCAGCAAAGGAAAATGAAAAGTGTAATGCTAGATGTGAAACTGAGGATGTATGTGTGTATCTACTCCTTAGTCCCATTTCTTGATACTGGGCGAGGGATGAGGCGAGATGAAATTATATAGCATATTTTTATAACCGGATGCCCTTCCTGATAGACTAAACCTACAATAAAAATAAAAATCTCAACGATGTCAATGAAATTAAAAATCCTTTGTACGAATTAACACCTAGATTAATTAATATCGTGAATTCAGATCAAAACAAAATCCCTCAATTATTTAAATCTCCACACTCAAATGCTTCTTCCATCATACCAAAAGTTAAACCCGCCCATATTGCTTCTAGAAACTCCCCTCCAGCAACAGCACACACACCCATAGACCAGCCTACCCCCACTCTCCCTCCATGCCCCGCCCCTCCATTACCGCACCAGTACAACACCAGGAGTAGAAATGGTGACAAGACAGGCGCTGCCGGAACAGACAGATCCATCTAGTATTAACTGAACAAGTAAGGCATTTTACAGTTAAGAGGTGTTAATTTAATACATTTTATCACAACGCGTGCTCAAAAATTTTTAATTCAAAATTATTTTTCTACTTCATTACAGATATTCTTAAGATCCCTCCCAAAGACCAAGCAACACATCAACGGGAACAATTTTCACACAAGACTGTATCAAGTGTCTAAGATGTCTCTTCCCAATTAAGCAGCAGCCTAAAACTATGAAACAGCTAAATATTGTACTCTTGTCAATTCCTTGACGTTACATGAGACCCAAAGTCAAGACGCTAACAGTTTCATTCACAACGTTTTTGACCAGTCTACCTAGAACAATCGGCTTTTGAATCTCCACTTGTGCACGACAACACATTTAAATATTAGTTACGTCAAGAACATGAAAATGAAAATCGTGGGTCAAACAAGCTCCAGTTTTAATATCACCCCTTCTCAAGAAAAAAGAAGATCCGTTTCATTTTATTTTTAGTTTTGAACATTTTAAGTTAACCAGAACTGGCAAGTTAAAACACATTCAATTTAAATTTATATTTTCAATCTTGACCAACCTACAATCAGTTCAAATCTCCACTTATTGTTGACGACACATCCTGTCACCAGACACGATACGTCAAGTACTTAATATGATATAGGGGTCACATAAACCCCAATATGCAATCCTCTTCACCGAAAAGAAGATCCATTTTAGTTTTGGACATTTCCCATATTAGATAGATCAGGACCAAAAAACTTTACTGTATTGACTTATGTTTGTATATATTGTATATAATGTATATGTCGTATATAGTGTATATATTAGTATATTAGTATGTTTATATTGGTTAAAAAGGTCCCAAACCTTGACCTAAAGGTTGTTTACAGGCTGAAGATGCCCAAAATAATGGGTGAAACATGTACCTGACCAAATAAGTCTACATAAAACCATGTAGATTATAACCACATTAAACGTGGAAAGTATTGAATAGGTGGTTTTTTATTTAATTATCCTTGATATCTATGCCCTTCCTGATGTCAACCTCAGTTGAGGTGCTAATGAAGATGAAATGAATGATGGTGAGTGAAATTAGGTAAGGACTCTGTGGACTCTGAATAGGAACTGTTCCAGCATTTCCCTGGAAGTGAGAATGGGAAACCACAGAAAACCATTCTCAGGACAGCCAATGGTGGGGTTCAAACCCATGCATTTCCTCACTGCAGAGCTTGGCTCCATATCTGTAGCATGTTAACACATGCGGCCACTTCACTCGGTATGTGAAGCTGAGGATCTACTTAGAAAATTACACAGTGCTGAGGTAGCTTTTATGACATCAGTGTGTGGTTCAATTCTACAATATTATTTTACAAAACAATGAAGAAACGGCAAGCTGAGGATGTGTACATTTCCACTACAATTGAAACATATGACTCTCCACTATGTTTTTTATGTGAGCTTCATACCTTTTTTCCATTTACAGGGACTATCCAGACAAGGAAGTTCTTCACATTAGGAATCTGGAATTTGCTTCATCTTCAAAATTTGTTGAAATTTCATCAAAACCAAATTGTGAGACGAAATGTAAGAGATATGTTTGATAAATCATCTGAGTCAGAAGTGGAACTAAAAAGCCCTGAAAAGAAACAGGCTTAGAATGTTTCAAATATGAGAACAAGGTTGGAGAAAAATGAAACTCTTCAGAATAAGATGCAGAAAGTCAATGTGCACAAAGAATATAATTAAAGTTTTTCATTTTTCTCAAATATCATTGACCTATATACTGCTCAGATTTGTGATGCTGTGGAGAATCTTCAAGCCATTTATAATTGTGGCATAGCAAGAGACTTTCATGAAGACTGCATCCATATTAAAAGCTATTTATTATTTGTGAAGAAAGAAGATGGAGACAAGTAATGCTCTCTTCCATTTCTCTGCAGAATGTTGGCTTCAATGAAAATTCGAGATGTCTACACACTGCACTCAAGATTACAATTGTACTCCAGCAGGTTGAAAGATCTTTCTGACTTTTAAAAAGGGTGAAGAATTATCCAAAAGCAGCTCAAAATCAATAAGGACTGGTCAGTTTTGGAGTGCTCACCATCGATTCAGACATTGTAGTTGGTTTCAATTTCAATTGGAGAGCCATTTCTATAAGTTCTGTAGATTACATAAAATAATTATTAAATAATAGTGATTTTTTGCATGTGCCTCTGCCCGTCTGACTAAACTAGAGGACTCTGCAATATCATATATATATACTGTATATACAATTTTTTTTAAATTTTAAAAAAATTTTTTTTTTAAATACATGTTTGACTATAGAATACAGTAATTTGTTTTATGTGCTGTGTATTCAGTTGAGTATAAATATTTCAGGAGATTTTAAAGTTGGCTAAATAATTCTATAACTTATTGCTAGTAGTCTATACAGTGACGAAATGAATAATAATGCCCGAGTTTAACTAACGAGAGAGAGAGAGTGTTGGTGGGGGGAGTAAAAGAAATGACTGCACAGGGGTGTCGTATATTCTAAGTATGGGCTTCTCTGTCACATCTCATCTCCCCTTTGGACTCTACATCAGTCAGCATGTCCAAGGCTGCAGCCAGAAAACTATACTTGTTCTTGTTCTTGAACTCATACTTCTAACAGAATAGGCAGTGTCTTCACTTTTAAGGGTTCCATACATTCATTACCTTTGGCTTGCTCCACATTTTCTATTATTGCTCCGAACTTCCTCCTGAAACTTTCTCTCAGAGAGTGAAAAAATATATTGACTCTTCAACTTGTACTATTAATGGCTACAAATAACTATTTTCACCCTTAACAATCCAGCTTTACAGTGCTCGACATGTGAGTGTCCAGGTTCACATGCTCAAAATACTCTTTTATCACAGTTAAAGTGCAGTTTTCTGGCAAACTGTTAGTTATAAGGAAAATACATATGATTATTTTTATAGGAAATTCAATTTTAAATTCAGTCATATATACAAAGGTAAGAATATGAATAGAGAGATGGAGCAACATGAAAGGAAGCTGGGAAACAAACTTGTTGGGGGGCTGAGAAGAAACAGATGTAGAAGAATTGGGATTGACAATAAAAAGGGAGCCAATATATTTGAAGACAGCAATGAGTGAAGATATGGAGATTGTCTTTGTTCTTTTGCGTTTTTCATATTTGACCTTGCCTTCTTTTCTATAGCTTTCTCTTCAGGTACTGATCCTGTCATTGTGTTTATCCTATCATGTGTTCCTATTCATGTTTCTTTCTATATATGACTTGATTTGTCACTTGTTTGTTTCTATTGATTAATTCATTCTAAATTCTGTATATATGCTCCTTTTTTACCTGTTAGTTTGGTTTCTATTGGATAAAGCATTCATCAAAACATTGAAAAGTATTTTCCTATGGAAAATAACTAGAGTTAGGAAGAAAATGCACATGAACTTATTTTTCATTTAAAAAAATTAATATTAAGTTCACCCGACGAGGTCCATTTTTTTAGTAGGACTAACAGTTCAGGTGTTTAAGGGTCCCTGACATACAACTTTTCTTAATTGCTCTACTTTTTCAAAATCTGCCTTTTTCTCGGATAAGATAGCATGATTATATACCAGGTGTCTCACTTAGGAGTTATCAGGCACCTTTTCTCTGGTGCTTTGGAAGATATTTTCAATTTCAATTTTGTTATGTTTTGGTAGAGTCACCCCAAACAAAGACTGCAGATCAGGTATGCCATGCGACATCCAGTGTCAATGGTAAACGTTGTTTGGGTTGTGAATGCAAACTAAATGTTGCCTAAAGTGTAATTTTGTGTGCCCAGTCAATAGAGCAGCTTCAAATTAGTCTGTTGCGATATTCTGTTTAAGAATATTTATTGATTGTGATAGTAGAATAAGAGGAATAGCTAGTATCTCCAGTAGCGACTGCTGTATAACAGTGGTGTGGAGATAGCATGG
The DNA here is from genome assembly GCF_040414725.1 of Anabrus simplex. NCBI lineage: Eukaryota > Metazoa > Arthropoda > Insecta > Orthoptera > Tettigoniidae > Anabrus > Anabrus simplex. The sequence goes on from NC_090265.1 coordinate 321,540,076, forward strand.
CACGCTACAAGGCAGCGTGACCAGAGAAGCTGTACTATCACCGTCAGTAAATATTCTTGAACAGAATGTCATTCTAGACTAATGGGCACATAAAATTACACTTTGAACAACATTTAGCTTACCGTGTGAACTTAAATGATGTTTTCTGTTTACACTGGATGTCTGGATGTCTCATAACTTACAGGATGGACAGTTTTTGTTTGGATTGACTCTACCTACACATCACAAAGACAACACTGAAAATTCCTTCCAAAACACAAAACACCAGAGAAAAGACACTTGATGAATCTTGTATAGCCTGCATGAAATAAGCTTTCTAATATGGAAGAATTACTGAAATTGGTTAAGTGGTTCTGGAGATTAGCCTCCATATACAAACAAACTCAAAAACTTTCTCTTTATAATATTGGTAGACAGATAGATGGTGGTTTAGAATAGAGGGTGGTGCTTGAGTGACATCACCACTGCCTTCTCACACATCGAATTTTGGCTATAGTTTATGGTTTGATAAACAAAATTGAAAAGCCGTATATCTGTGGTTTGAATTCCATGTAAAACTGCAATTCAGCTTGCACAGACATTTGTTTATAAGCTGTTATGCCTGTTTATGACCTAAGCACCTATATGAGTTTTTATTCATTGCAAACTTATATAACACCAAGTCTAAAAATTGTATGTAAATTTTTGAGACTGTCAGTAATTACATCTATCTTATCATTTTAAGTGAAAATGCTTGCCTATTTCCTTCCTAATCAAATATTACCATATCAATTTATGCTTTCAATGATAAAATTAAAAATATGTTTACAAGTTAAACTCCTATTTCTTCAGATCAAATCTTCAAGGAGTTAGAAAGAGGACTACATCGAGCAGCTCCCAACTTCTGAAATGATGCAGCTATTCAAGGACCTCACAAGGCAGCTTTCAGGTGGTAAGATTTGAGTGGATATGGGTTATCATAGGTTATGAATTTCATTATGGTCCGTATTGACAACTGATCACTATCAAAGGGTAGAGAAGGGTCCATCTATTCAATACCATGGATATGGGTTGTAATTTTAAACTATCTAGGAATGAAGAAAACTGGAAAAAATCCAAAGAAAAGCAGCTCGATTTGTTCTGGGTGATTTTCGACAAAAGAGTAGCGTTACAGAAATGTTGCAGAGTTTGGGCTGGGAAGACTTGGGAGAAAGGAGACGAGTTGCATGACTAAGTGGTATGTTCTGAGCTGTCAGTGGAGAGATGGCGTGGAACGACATTAGTAGAGGAATAAGTTTGAGTGGTGTCATTAAAAGTGGGAAAGATCACAATATGAAGATAAAGTTGGAATTCAAGAGGACAATTGGAGCAAACATTCGTTTATAGGAAGGGGAGTTAGGGATTGGAATAACTTACCAAGGGAGATGTTCAATAAATTTCCAATTTCTTTGAAAGCATTTAAAAAAAGGCTAGGAAAACAACAGATAGGGAATCTGTCACCTGGGCGACTGCCCTAAATGCAGATCAGTAGTAACTGATTGATTGAAGAATTCTGGTAAAACTCCTATGACTTTTTAATGCCAGTTTATAATATTTGGATGAACAAGGAACTGATGGATTTTAAATGATAAAAGAGATTTCACTTGAATATTCATTTAAAATATACCCATAGTATTCAGTGTGGATCTAGGCCAGTCCACTAGCCATGCATGTACTTTTTGGCCCAGACTTTATAGTTATATATAATCTTTTCCTAGTTCACTGATGTTTATCGGAGTTCCTCTACTAAGGATGATAATTGGGTATTGATGAAAGAAAATTTGTCCTTAGTTATAACCACGCCTTTACCCAAGCCTCCTGAAAAAAAAATTGTATAGCCTATAATAATCTGCATGAAATAAGGTTTCTGATATGGAAGAATTACTGAAAATGGTTAAGTGGTTCTGGAGATTACCTCCATAATGGAAAAGTGTAAATCTGAACTTATGACCTGTATCCATTCAAACCTTATTCCCACCTTCATAATTGAATCAGTTCATAATCATATGATCAATGGTAGTCCAATTCCTTTCAAATGAAATATCACTTTAACCATGTTGCTGGCAAACAAAGTGGGCGTATTTAAACACAACATTCGTCCGTTGAAAAATGCAAGAAATATGCACATAGTGGTCATTAGACGCTATGGAAGTTATTGCACAATATCGAAGTACAAAGCCGTCATCAAGGTCACAGCACCGATGAATGGTTCACGGTAAAGGATGCAACTTTTAGCGGCTACATGAATATTAGGTAGCGTTGTGTTTGAGTGACTGGGTCGATTGACAGTTATTCAACATATCTACCACGTTCACTGTCATTTCTGTTCACAACATTGTCCGACGACCAATTAAAAAAAAAAGAAACCACTTTTGATGTTATGCTTAATTCTGTCATGACATTCAAACCATTTGTTCGAAAATGCGCAGTGGTCTACACCAAGGTTCTACAACTAAGGTAACTATGTTAAAAATATATTGTGTAGCCGGCATATTCTGAAACCTGTGTCGTTGAATCCATAGATAACCGGTCTAGCCAGGGTGAATGGAATAAAATGTTGTGTTTAACAATGCTTGTCTGTCTGTAGTCCTATTGTTTCAATGGCTGGTCATTAGTTTGTATGCAACAACTGAGAAGCGCAAGTGGCAATACTGCAGTAATGAGACCCCTTGGCTCGGCATTTTATGGATAATGTTGATCTATGCACAGTGCACACATCACCAGTATGCTAGATGTGATTATGCAGGAGGTGTGTACTTGTTCTATGACATATACCATTCTCTGTGCTAATTATTTTTACTTACGTAGTAATGCAAATTCATGTCCTCCCCCTAATGGAGATGAGCTACATGTACCTTTTTTTGACCACATACCAGCCCTCCTGCTGATCTTAAATTTCTGGAAGTACTGGGAACTGAGGGAACTGAACTCAGTCCTCCAAGAATGGCAGTTAACAGTGCCAATCATTACGGTACGGAGGTGGACACATATATAAATGAAAAGTGGTTACTGATGAGTAAGGAAAACAAGAATTACCGTGCACAGTTTGGATTAACAGTTCACAGAAAATAATGGCAATCATTCTGTAGTTTTGTATAAAGCTATCACATATACACCACTGATGTAAAATAAAATGGACAGTTGCAATGTACCAAGAAGATAGCCTTACCATTTCGGGGACCAAAATCAGGTTAATGTGCAGAAATTGAAAAAGAACTGTTAAAATTTGTAACTGGATTAAGAAATGACAGCTTTTCGGTTTCACTTGAAATGCTACAATTAAAGGTGGTGGAGAAGCAGAGAAAAGCAATATAGGAATCTCACAGTTTAATGTAAGCAGAGAACTGCTGTTTAGACTCAGAAAGAGGAACAACGTTTTTCTTTGAAGGAGGACATCTGTATGACAGTGATTGCTGAAGGACTATGCCATAAAAGTAGTGGAATTCTATTGGCATTTTAGATTTAAAATTAAATCTGCACATTTTTTCCTTCTCCCTAAAAGAGCAGGAAAATTACATGACTAAATACATCAGAAGAGAAATATTGCTCAATGTAATTATAATACCGGATCACCAGGTGGTGGTGGTATTGGTAGTGGTGGTGGTGGTGGTGGTGATGATGATGATGATGATGATGATGATGTCGTGGGGGCTATGGAGAAACTTAGTACAGGTCTTTCTAGTTGACGGCCATATATGAGGTATGAAGCAACAGCAAACCCCATGGCACTACAGCCTTGATGGGCCTTGGCCTACCACGCATCTGCTGCTCAGCCTAAAGGCTTGCAGATTACAAGAGGATGTGTGGTCAGCACGATGGATCCTCTCAGCCACTATTCTTGGCTTTCTAGATTGAGACCACTATCTCACATTTGCATATAGCTCCTTGATTGTTCTCATGTCAGCTAACTGGACCTCAAACCAACCCTCAGATCCAGGTATAAATCCCTGACCTGGATGAGAATCAAACCTGGGGCCTCCAGGTAAGAGGCAGGATTGCTACCCCTAGCATGTGAGTTTTGTGTGAAGCCATCACATACACGCTACTGATGTAAAATAAAATGGACAGTTGCAATGAGTCTAGAAGATAGCCTTACCATTTCAGGAACAATATCAGGTCAATGTGCAGAAATTGAAAAGGAACCATTAAAATTTGTAACTGGATTAAGAAGTGACAGCTTTTTGGTGGCAGTGGGGCTGGCAGTGTAAAACAAACAACATTTTATAAGAACAATTATAGTAACATTTTTCTTTGGGAACTGGCTGCTTTCTAAACAATAATCCAATTTACTGGTCATTGGTGAACTTAAAATACAGGTTTGTTTTTAAATTATCATCATATATTTACAGTTCCAGTTTCCTGGGTACTGTTGACAGGCCTCTTCTACTCTCCTCTATTCATGTATGTTTTGTTCTTCATGACATCATTTAGTGACCTTTCCTTGATTGCAATATCGGCTTTGATCAACATCTATCCAACGGGTTCTAGGTCTTCCAACCCTCTGGTTTTCATCTAGCTCTCTTTCCAGCTGTATTCAGGCTCTCCTCGTAGGTTCCATTCTCTTCACGTGTCCGAACCACTGCAGTTGTGACGTTCTGACTTCGTTTTTAATCTTTTTTCTTAAATGCAAGCATAATCCAATCAATGAATGTTCATAATGAGCAAATACAGGATAAGGCTGCTTGTCCACTGGAAGCAATTACGAGATCAGGCGACTACGTGCGCACTAGCGCGACTGATCCCAAAGCGGACTGGAATGGTGTCCACCGCAAGCGACCTTGAGCAGTCGACTTCATACGAGTGTAGCCGACAACAGGCGACAAGCGACAGATCCCCCTCAAATGGGATTTGCTGCTTGTAGTCGCCTGTACTCCACGGTTCCTGCAAGCATTTGGTTGTCTGTCATCATATGCAACATTATTTTTAATATTACTACAGTATCAATCAACATTTGTCATGGATGTAGATATTGGAAAATCAATAAGTGCGGTTTGTGAAAGAACACCCCTGTGAAATATGACAGATAAACGCTATCATTCTCAAGATATACAATGCAAACTATGATTGAAATTTGCTGAGGAAGTGGGTGTTGATAATGATAAGTACTCTTATTAAATTATTATTTATTCTTTTATTTATTTAAATAATATGCCAGGCTCAGTATCTCAAATGGTAGAGCGCTGACCTTCTGAGCCCAACATGACAGGTTTGGTCCTAGCTCAGTTTTATGGTATATGAAGGTGCTCTAATATGTCAGCTTCATGTCGGTAGATTTACTGCTACGTAAAACAACTCATACAGGACAAAATTTCCGTACCTCAACGTCTCCAAAAACCATAAAAAGGTACTTAGTGGGACATAATACAAATAACTTCATTATTATTATTATTATTATTATTATTATTATTATTATTATTATTATTATTATTATTATTATTATTATTATTCCAGGAAGAGGTGTAAGAAGGTGTCAGGGTGAATGGGTGGACAAGAAAATGACCAGAGCATAGGATAAGGCATTAAATTTTGAAATTTTATTTCTTTCCTCTTTTTTTGAGTTTAAAATTTGATAGATAAAAAATCTGAATAAACAACAATATACTAATGAGCTCGTCAGCTCCCACAACAATAATGACTTCCCCGAACAGGTACACTATTTATAAGAGCACGTTTGCTTGACTAATTTACATAGCCTAGGAGTCTGAGATCCAAAAGTTAATATAGTCCAGCCGCTCAGAGGCATAAATTCCTTACAAGGTTATCCCTGAAAAACCTCAAATAATGCTTTTACAGTCACTTTTGCTCGACAGTTGGTTACACACTGGTCTATAAACAATTACTGTAAAATTTAAACAGGGCAATGAGTGCCCATTCTAAATGGCCTCAATGAAAAAAAGAAAGGGTTTCACATGATCGGCCATGAACAAAAGGCTAGGAGGTGGAACACTTGCACTCCTTCTAGAAAAAAATCTTAAAACCCTAAGTGGGCTTATGGCCCGAAGTTGCAGAGGCTAAGCCTATTCTACAGAGGGGTGACTTCTTCTTCCTGATACGTTTCTGCTTATGCAGTTCGTTCACAGAGCCTCTTCCAATTTTCTCTTTTTTCCCACATTCTATCATTCATCACTGTCTGTCACTGTAGTCCTCTCCGATTTACATCATCCTCCACCTGATCCCTCCATCTTGTTCATGGTCTTCCAGTTGATTTTCTTCCAGATTCAGTCTATTCCAGAGCTCTTCTTAGTAATCTTTCTTGTTCCATTCTTTTGATGTGACTGAACCATTTCAGCCTATTTCTCTCCATATTTCCTTTTAGAGGGTTGATATGTAGCATCTTTCGTATGGTTTAATTTCTTATCTTGTCCCTCCTTGTTTTACCCAAGATCCCTCACAGAAAGCGCAACTCTGTCACTTGTAATCTACTCAGATCTTTTTTTTGTCCAAGTCTAACATTCTGATCCCTAGATCAATATTGGCAAATACCATTTATATATAATATTTTTTGCTTTGGTAGGTACTTTCCAATTTCTAATTATTATGTCTGATACACAGTAATAAAAATTTGAGCAATTTCCTGTCCTCTCCGAAATTTCTTCCTTGATGTTTCCTTTCCCAGTTAACTTACTTCCTAGGTATTTAAAAGCATCTACTTCTTTAGGAATTTTTCCAGTACACCTAACATCCTTCATTTTTTGTTTTCTTTATTGATTTTTCATTACCTCACTTTTTGTTAAACTTATTTCCATGCCTGCTTCAGTTGTTCTTCAAATTTTTGTTCATTTTCTTCCCATATTATTACATCATACATCTTCTGATCCAGATGTATGAAGACAGAAGGAGATGGGAAACTGGAGTTGGCAAATGATGATGATGATGATGATGATGATGATGATTATTATTACATCATCTGCATATGCTATGACTTTCATATCATTTTCTGTTGACCCTTGGTGAACTTTGCTCATAATGGTTGTCCATCACTATATTAAAAAGCACTGGTGAAAGTACACTTCCTTGTCTAACTCTCTGCCTGTGGCGACATTTAGTAAATTCAGAGGCTTGCAGACTGAACGCTGAAAGGCATAACAGTCTATAATGATAATGTATTATCTGCACACTTTATCTTGGTGCATTTGTGTATGGGGGTGAGGAGTAAGGAGGGAGCTGTCCCGGTATTGATAGTGCTGCCTGGTGCTGCCAACTGAATGAAAATGAAATCTGAATTGAATCGAGAATATGATCGATCGATATGAATTTTCTAAACCGTTATCATCTTAAGCCAACAACTATGTCACATACACATTATATAACATTATAAAACATTTCTCGATGCGAATCTTGTTCCTAGCATGAATTCTATACTTTGGCTTTGTTGTGTAAACAACAACAGTACTAGTATGTAAAGGGTACGCCAGATGTCGCACAACGATGCTTAAGCGATTCATAGTTTGTGTTTCAAAGGTTGCCAGTACGAATCTTGAAGATCGCCGAGGTTGACCAATTCAGCACTAGGGTGTAAATGCACCAAGATAAAGTGTGCGGATAATATGTATGTATAATGTATGTATGTATATTATAACACAGTTCACACATTTGTTATACATGTTTCTAATTCTGACTTGCACTTCTCTTGACAATTCCATTATATTCAGCCCTTGCTATATCTCTTCTAACCATGTCATAAGCCTTTTGTATGTATATGAATGCAATTGTGATGTCTTTCCCAAATTCTCATTTCTTCCCTATTATTTGTCTAGCTGTAAATATGGCATCAATAGTTGATCTTCCATGTTTAAATCCTTGTTGTTCTTCTCTTAATTGTGAATCTATCTTGTTCTTGATTTTTGTAAGATTATCTTTTCATAAATCTTCATGCAATGACACAGTAATGCTAATCCTCTGTAGTTCTCACGAAGTGCCTTATTACCTTTTTTAAAAATAGGTAAATTAATTCCCCTAGTCCAGTCATCAGGAATCTCTCCATCAGTCCATACTGTCTTCAATATTCTATACAGCCACTGCATTCCAATAGGTCCTGCAGCTTTAATCCTTTCCACTGTGAATCTATTCCACGAGCTTTCCATTTTTCATTTCTAATACAGCTTTTTCTACATCTGACATTTGTAGATCTTCTCTTCCTATTTCAACTGATCATTTATTTTTCCCTTCCACTGTAATGGTGATATTTACTTTATCTTTCTATTTCCTTGGGTTCATTTGTTTCATTTTGTCCTTCATATAGATTTTGGAAGTATTCTTTCCATACTTTCAAAACTTCTTTCTCTTCCCATACAGGTTTTCCATCTTTGTTGATGACTTTTGATGTAACTTATATTCTTTTTGCTTCCTTCTGTTACCTAATTGGTACAATATTTTCTTGTCATTCTTATAATTCTCTTCTGTCTCTTTTGTAAATTTTTCCCAGGATATCTTTTTAGCCACTGCTATCATTTTCCTTGCTGCTCTGCTTAGTTGTTTCCATTTGTCCCTATTATGTTCCGTTCTGTTTCTGAACCATTCTTTCCACGCATTATTCTTCTTCTTGATTGCATCTGCAATTCTCTCATTCCACCATGGAGTTTCTTTTTGCCTGACTTTTGTCGATGGCCTTCCACAGGTTTCTTCTGCTGCTTTGACTAAAGCCTGTTTGAACCTTTTCCATTCTTCCTCTCATCTTTAAGACGTTGAGTTTTAATTTTCTCCCTATATATCTCTTGGATTTCTCTATCTTTTAGTTTCCAGCATTTTATTTTTGCCTGTCCTTTTCCCCCATATCCCTTCTGAATTTCATCAATGTCCCCACCAATAGTCTGTGGTCACCGTCAAGAATAATGCCACCGGGTGAGTTGGCCGTGCGCGTAGAGGCGCGCGGCTGTGAGCTTGCATCCGGGAGATAGTAGGTTCGAATCCCACTGTCGGCAGCCCTGAAAATGGTTTTCCGTGGTTTCCCATTTTCACACCAGGCAAATGCTGGGGCTGTACCTTAATTAAGGCCACGGCCGCTTCCTTCCAACTCCTAAGCCTTTCCTATCCCATCGTCGCCATAAGACCTATCTGTGTCGGTGCGACGTAAAGCCCCTAGCAAAAAAGAATAATGCTTGGTATCACTTTCACATCTGTCAATCATCTTCTGATTTCTTCCGTTATTATTCTTTCTTCTTTTCCTGCCGCTTTTTCCCACACCTGTGGGGTCGCGGGTGCGAACTGCGTCGCACATGTGGATTCGGCCCTGTTTTACGGCCGGATGCCCTTCCTGACGCCAACCCTCTATGGAGGGATGTAAGCACTATTGCGTGTTTCTGTGGTGGTTGGTAGTGTAGTATGTTGTCTGAATATGATGAGGAGAGTGTTGGGACGGACATATACGCCCAGTCCCCGAGCCAGAAGAATTAAGCAGAAGCGATTAAAATCCCCGACCCGGCCGGGAATCGAACCCGGGACCCTCTGAACCGAAGGCCAGTACGCTGACCATTCAGCCAACAAGTCGGACTTCTTCCGTTATTATTATATAATCAATTTATCGATTTCTGTTGCAAGTTCCAACTGTATCTGGTAAACTTGTGATTAATCTCTTTTCTTATAGCATCCATTACCGATGATCCATTTATTTCTCAGACACATGTCTAATAACATTTCCCCTTCATCATTTCTATGATCTTCTCTGTGGCTTCCTATAACTGTTTCATATCCTCCTCTACCATTACCAACTCTAGCATTGAAGTCTCCTATAATCACAGTCTTGTTAGATGTTACAGCATCCTCCACTTTAGTGATGAACTCTTCCTTTTCATCTATTTCACAACCTATTTGAGGAGCATAAACCCGGATTATATCAAGGATATTTCCTTCCATCATTAACAGAACTTTAATTATTCTGTCGCAAACATAATCCACATTGAGTACTTTGTTGGCCAGTTCTTTAGCCACTATTATTGCAACACCATTTCTTCTTTTGTCTCTTCCTGACCACCACATTTTATATCCCCTCTCCAGCACCTTACTACCACTCCCTTTTTTTTCTTATTTCATTCAGTCCCATTATCAGTATGTTTCTCTCTGTCATTATCCATGTGATTTCTTGAATTCTTGGATCCTTTTCTAAGGATACTACATTAATAGTCCCAATTTTTATATTTTTCTTTGAACAGACTTGTCTATCATCGGAGCCATTTTGGCCGTCATACCTGACAGATCTGCACAAAGGCTTTGTCACTTTTGGTATTGGTTTTACATTCGATCCGAGGCTCGTTTGATTGTTGAAAATTATATAATACACTACCACTGGCTTGCTAGGCCTATTATGGATCTTTGCATTAACCCTTACCACTTGTCTGTCGGGTGAGGCCCGACATTACGATATTCCCGTTCTGGTCGCATGTCGGGCGAGGTTTTAACCTACAAACTACCATGAGGTATAAAACTAGAGACTGAATAGAGTTTTTCAATTGTTTTTTACCGATAATTTGTTCAGTGAAATTATTAACGAAACCAATCGGTATGTGATAACGATAGTAACAATCATAATAAAAATGCAAAATAATTTGTCTTAAATTGCACATATTGCTTTTATTTGCTCCAGTATAGCTTGCTGAAAACGTGTATAGCCTAAATACATCATTTAAAAGCAAATGCCATTTCCAAAATCGTGAAAGATGAATACAGGTCATATAAGATAAAAATTCACATTTAAAATGTGAGTAGTAGAGACAACACAGAGAACTTTAATTAGAGGGGTAAGGGTTAATATTTTGTTATGCACTAGCTGGTCGGTGCCTGACATGCATTTCCTCATGTCACTAAGGTTTATGGTTTACCCGCCAATAGTCGGGAGGCTAATTGCAGTGGTTACCCACTGGGCGATGGGGTCGCCACATCCCTACGCCAGGTTCAATATTAGGCCACACCTAACATGGAGACAGACGCCTTTCATAGCCACTCCTCTGGAGTACAGACGCTACGGGTTTCCCCCTTCCACCATCTCCACCATACCAAAGTTCATCTTCTCTGCCGTAGATGTCGTTGAGGACTTCACCCGTAACCCAGGGCAAGGGCCCTCCATATTTATGACCCCTGGAGAGAGAGTGTCCCAGTATTTTAAAGCCCCCAGGAAATGGGCTACCTGTTGGTCCGCAAGTTGTATTGGGTATTTCAACCAGCCTTACATACTGTAGGGGCCCCCTATCCACCACCTGGGGACACACTCTATGGGGGTCAGGTTCCCCTGGTTACTTTCGGAAGTTAACCTCACCCACAAAGGTTGAGGTTATTTGCAGAGAGCGGGGTGATTAAACAAGAAATATTAAATGCCAAAAATGTGTTAGGAATTTAGAGGTCTAAAAAATTTTAGTCACCCCATACCAAGTTGAATGGGAATCAACAGAGGATGATCACTCTTTGTTTCCTTATTTTAGATGTTTCCCAGGAGGGATTTGAACAGAGTCCTTAGACTTGCCAAAAATCTACATTTAAACAAAGAAATTAGAATTTGACATAAATTAAAATAGGTTTTGAAACCTTCCCCTCAAGCTATCTGCCTGGAGCTATCATATATTATGAATTTCTGCCATTACCTTGTGTAGTTGGGCCTTCTGAATGCCGACCTGTGTCCTCTGCCTCCAAATAACATACCACACTCACTAAACCAGAGCGATGAAGGTGACAATACAGCCTAAAAGTGCCCAGCTTTTATAGCATTTCGGGGCCAATGACCTTCGATATTAGGCCCCTTAAAACAACAAGCATCATCAGCAAGCTATAGCATTTCGAAGGGAAGTTTCCAGAACTCTTTACAGATAGGCTGGATGCCTGTACACACTACCAATTTTAATTGGCTAGAGAAAATATTCCAAAAATTCCTGGTTGGTTAGTAACTAAGGAAGAAGGAAGCAGTAGGAGTGTCGACAACTTTGATACATGAACAAAACAATCCTCGAAAACTAAGGTTAACCAACACTGAAAATTGAAATTCCCTTAAGAATTATTTGTCCTTTTTCTTGCCAGAGGGAGCACTTATGCCGATGTTAAAGACATCTAACAGTTGCAACCCCAAGTATCTTGCATCACATTAGTTCAAGTTCAAGTATAGAAGGTGTGCAGTTTAACTTGATGGAGAAGGTGCATCCCCGGTACAATTATTATTATTATTATTATTATTATTATTATTATTATTATTATTATTATTATTATTATTATTATTATTATTATTATTATTATTATTATTATTATTATTATTATTATTATTATTATTATTATTATTATTATTATTATTATTATTATTATTATTATTATTATTATTATTATTATTATTATTATTATTATTATTATTATTATTATTATTATTATTATTATTATTATTATTATTATTATTATTATTATTATTATTATTATTATTATTATTATTATTATTATTATTATTATTATTATTATTATTATTATTATTATTATTATTATTATTATTATTATTATTTCAATATCATAACATGTGCAGTTCCTGTTATAATATAAAATGAAAAGGATATGAAAAGCAGCACATTTAAGTGGAAACAGTACCTAAAAATTTTCAATTATTCGGTTCGTGTTCATAGAAGTATGTTACAAATTTGTCTCTAATGCCATAAGCAGTAGTAACAATTCTGTTTTCGCCTAGTGAAGCAAATCTGGTGGGTGTACCACTGGTTTCTGATTGAGACTGTCTATGTAATAATGCCACAGCTTGTTGTTCACCTTCTTTAACAATTTTAATAACTTGACAACGCCTACTACAGAAACTCATACAGACCTGTATGGAGTACAGACTCCAACTGACAGTCACGCAAAGTCGCCTGCAGTGGACGACCCCAGTCACGTATTGTCACATGAATCAAAGTCGTCTGTAGTCGCCTGATCACATAGTCGCACCTAGTCGCTTCCGGTGGACGAGCAGCCTAAGGAATAAATATGAGCGATTTGAAACTTGGCACGTTTGTTCCTAGCTGTTTAGTGAAGATTTTATCAAAAGTCTTAAAAAATCTGAGGTGAGCTCGAGCCACCATTTTGACAAGCTGGTACCGTTTTTCATTTTTTATGCATATCTCAAAGGCAGTTGATCATAGTCTAAGAATAGTTGTGTACAAAACTGCAGCTAACAAACTTACTTACAGAAAAACTTTCTGTAATAATAAGGTGTCACCATTGTAATTTTACTTTAGTTGCTAGATTATTGCTATATTTTTCATACAAATAAGTTCTATAATTTGAACCATCAGTTGTTTTGAGAAAGAGCTCAAAACAATATAGCAGAGCATCAAATTGTCTTCAAAATGTCTATCTCACTTCGTCATATGTTTGGTGAGTGTGTCATTTCCAATTGTCTAGTTAGACTAGGGGGATTTCACCTTTAAATGTCTCTTTTCAGGTTCACTGGATACCTCACAGCTGGAAGTGGTCTCAGGGAATTGATTAGCATCATCTGTGCTCCAGCATCAGTCGATACGATGTTACGAGATCAGGCTTTTGATAGAACAGTGCGAGCTCACTTACTAATACAAACAACTTTGTCCAACGTAATAATTGTGCAACTTGATGTCATTGCTGAGGAAATCATAGGATATAAACTTCATGGTTTTGATCTGTATTTAATTGTGATCACAATAATAATTATTAAATTAATGTCATAATGGTCCACCTTTTTCAGTACTATAATGTGCAATATTATTGTATTACATTACTAAACTAGGGACTAGTTTCAGCCTTAATGGAATACATCTAATAACTAAACAAATGTACAAACACACAAATGACATGAAAACTAATGTACAAACACACAATTAACATTAAAATCTGGGATGAACTGTGTGTAAAACTCTCTCTGAGCATACTCCAGATGCTAAGAATTTAGAGCCTAAGTTATTTTTCAGATTTTACACATAGTTCATCCCAGATTTTAATGCTAACTGTGTGTTTGTACATTAGTTTTTATGCCAATTGTGTGTTTGTACATTTGTTTAGTTATTAGATGTATTACATTAAGGCTGAAGATGGCCAGCCAAAGGCTGAAACTAGTCCCTAGTTTAGTAATGTAATTTAATAATATTGCATATTGTAGTATCGAAAAAGGTGGACCATTACGACATTAATTTAATAATTATTATTGCTGAGGAAAGGAATGTTATCATTGAGCTGATTTTTGACACGGGTCTCCTTCATTGGACTCACTGAATCAAAACCCCCACCTAATAGTGCTAGTAAAGAAAGTGAGGCACAAGATAATTCAGCTTAAGGAAAATGGACAGACTGCAACACTTTGGATTTAGTATTTCAATATGATCAATTTGGCAAATCAGGTGATTGGGATGCCCATCTCAAATGTGTACAGCAAATAATACAGTTTTTTCATGCCTGTGGTCATTTTGAAGATGGCAAATCCTGTCACATCTACGGACAGGATATATTGAAGCTACCATCCACAATGACACAAGAAAAATTTGACAAATTCGTGAATAAAGGATACTTCATGATGCGAGGGACAGATCACTTTTGGATGGGAGTTTGATCAGACATGACCATTGAACAAACTTTAATGCATAGGATGAAAAACATGGACGGCCTACCACAAGGGCGAGGTTTCACAGACAGTGTCGTAATGTCGTAAGCAAGCGGATCCTGAGGATGACTGCAATTCATGATGTTTGCATGTACTTGGAAGAATTTTTGGAGTTCCTTTTTCCACAAGTGAGCACCATGAAAATTTCAATGGAACTCACACAGCTAGAGGTGCCGTAGATGTTGCTATGCTCTCACTTTGCTTTGACAATCATACCGCATTCCCTGTAATAGACAACATCATTCCAATAGCCACTGGAGTGATGGGTGAGGCCACAATCACGTGCTATAATGTTATAGCTGTTGGTAAACAAATAATAGCCAAAATGGTCGGAAAAGTTTTTCAGACATAAGGTTATCATAGAGAGATCAACACTCCCTCTGGTCAACATGTTCTATTAAAATTCATGATGATCAGGGTCAGATTTACAAGATAGATAGGCTATCTATGATCAACTATGATCAACTGCCTTTGAGATATTCATGAAAAATGAAAAACGGTACCAATTTGTCAAAATGTTGGCTCGAGCACACGTCAATTTTTTTTAGGACTTTTGATAAAATCTTCACTAAACAGCTAGGAACAAATGTGCCTACAATATCACAATTTTTCTTAATAATGACTTTAATAACTTTTAAATGTGGGATGAGTAGTATACAATGAAAAGGGTGCCACTATATCAACATGGATTAAAACTGATAAACACAAGATTTTCATCTTCTGCAATTTGTGGGATTTTCTTTAATCTACAATATTTAGGCTGATCGTGTGCAAACTGACTCCCATCTACTTCAACCATTAAATCATCACAGTTTTCTTATCACTTCTGTTGTACCTGAACCAATGTCAATATCATAATGATGCAAGACCATGACTGCATGTGTCACCCACCCCAACCCTCCTTCTTCCTTTGTCCAGTCACATTTGCACAAGTGTCGCTGAGATGGGTAGGACAGTAAGACAGTGAGTTGACGAGTACAAGGGCATCCACTGGACAGGCAAGAACTTGCAAGCCATCAGTACTGTTGCTGGTATAGTGTTCGGTTTGTTGTTGAGTTGAGTTGGAGGGTGATTTGTTGATGTCGCTGGTCGCACCTGCTGTATAGTTGTGTTTCGCATTGATTTGTGTACAAGTTGACATTGCTTTGGTTGTCAGTTTTCATCACTGGATGTGTTAACTATTATTCCTTTTTTTAAGACTAGAATCTATCAAACATGATAAGGAGCATGAAGAAGTTAAGCGGTACACAAAATAGAAAATGAACTATTGAACAAACAAAAGGAAGATGCTCTTCAAGGTAAAGGATTTGGCAAATATTTTTCAGAGTGTGAAAATGCAAATTTAAACTGCCTGATCGGTAGCAGTGATGTTAACAGTCAAGATGAAATTTTAACAACAACTGATGAAAGTGGCGGTGAAATGTGTGGCAATAGTGGTGATTGGGTTGGGAGTGTGACACTGTTGTTGATGTTGACGCAAAAGAGGCATTAAAGACAGGGGCTTGTGGTGGTAGCATAAAGCATCCAACATTTGGATGCGAGGAAAATGGAGGAGGGCGGTACTGGTGACGAGAAAAGTTGTGAAGAGAGTGAGGAGGAAAAAGAACAAATGACACATGTGGGTGCAAGTACAAGTGTGGAAGTTGAGATAAACTGTGCATTAAAGATGTGACCTGGTGGATTGGGTTATTAATGATGCTACCCAAGAGTTTATTGCTATTCATGGTACTTCGATAAACATCGATTATGATTTGGTAAAGTCAAAATGAGAATATTCATATTGCATTTGCCACTTATCAAAAACTATTCCACCTCAAACTAGGAAATGGAGAATAGAAGCTGAGACAATTGCTCATTTCTTTCTTGGAAGACAGAATTCATGTTTTTGCTGCATTTGCAGACTGTTCATAAGTTTAAAAATTAAAAGAATACTTCAATAAAACAAAGCCTTTTAATATTTTTACAATATGATTTATATTTCAGCCTAAATATGGTGTTTTCCTTCTTTCTACACCCACACTATATTATAAGCTTATTCTTTTCATTTTTAGTGAAAAAATGTTGACAATGTACTTAGTTCAAATTATTGACTTAATTAAGAGAATATATTGCTACATTGTCATGCAATGTAGAAAAAGGTTATGACATCTGAAAAAAATTCTGCAAAGCATTTTGCTGATCATGAAAATTTGGCACAACACAGAAATGCTGTGAAGGACATGATAAAAAGGTCCAAGATAGCAAGGCGGATTGACAATGATCTACAGGAAGAGCTTCAGAAGGGAAAACGATATTGCGGGATATCATGAAGCATGTTGTCCCTGTGTTCAAGTCACTGGGTTGTCTTGGTTTACCACTGCAACACTCTAATTAACATTTTGGTTCATCTTCTTGTGGAAACTTCATAAGCTCACTGGAACTCATAGCAGAATTCAATCCTTTCCTTTCTGAACACATATGGCGGTACAGGTCCAAAGGAGAAGTATGCATATTTATTAAGTGAGATATACGAGTAGCTTGTTTTTATCGTTGTAGATTATGTAAAGGGGACTGTAAAGGATGTAAAAACTGCAAAGTATTTTTCAATAATTTTTGTTTCTATGGAGGACTTGTCCCACTTGGACCAATTAGCTCTCATGATTCAGTATATTTCTCAGGAGAATGGAAAGGAAACTCTCTCCCGTAGAGCAATTTCTTCAGTTTGTACTATACACTGGCGACAAAGCTTCAGACTTAGCAGAGCATGTGTTAAAGTGCTTCAAAACCTTCAAACTGATATTGCCAATTGCACAGGACAGTCGTATGACAATGCATCTAATACGTCAGAAAAGTATATAGGACTGCAAGCTAGAATTAAGGGAATCAACCCTTTCGCTGAGTAGATACCATGTTCCAGACATTCCCTAAATCTTGTTGGCAAGAATTCTGCAGAATTTTGCAGCATTTTTGCAACAGGCAGTTTAGTTGTTCTCCAAGCGCATACAATTTTGTTTTCCTGCAAGTACTAAACGGTGGAGATATTTTAAATAAAGCTTGAACGAGGACAAGGACAAGGAAATACTGTCATAAAGAGTTTGTTAGCAATGAGATGGTCAGCTCATCATGAATCCTGTCATGCTCTTTGATATCCTTGAGCAATAAAAAAATCCAGCTCTTGTTGTGTTGGCCAAAGGTCAATGGTGAGACATGAATTTGTTTGTTTGCTGAGCAAGCTGGAGAATTTGGAAATTGGGATTATGACTGGAAATTCTTGAAATATTTCATTCTGTTTCAAAACTCATCCAACCAGGCAACATTTCCCTTGGGACTGTGGTGGTGGTGGTGGTGGTGGTGGTGGTGGTGGTGGTGGTGGTGGTGGTGGTGGTGGTGATGATTATTGTTTTAAGAGTAAATACAACAAGGCAACCATCATCTATAAACACTAATCAGTGGGAAGAAATTAAAGGGGTCTGACACTTCAAAAATTAAAGGTATTGGCCAAAGAAAGAAAGGGCCAGGAAGGTCATGAAAAATGAGACTCCGTAGGCCTCAAATAGTCTAATACTGTTGGGGTCGGGAAAGAAGAAGGATAGATAAAATGATAAATATTATTTGTGAAGCCAAGCCATAGCAAGGTTGAGACAAGGACCTGTTCATCCAAGGATTTACAAGGGATGAAACTGATGAACAGCATACTTTTCATACAAGCATTTAATGGGTGATACAATATCAGCAAAACTCCAAAAAAGGAAAACTTAGCTGTTTCAAACAGTTTAAGAAGCACACTGATCTACAGAATATTGCTGTCATATTCAACAGTCCCAGCTCTTCCCATGAGGTATTAACAGAAGCAGGGAACAGATGTTTCGTGAAACCATATGGAACACCTGCTAAATGAGACAGACCTCCCTTAACTTGAATTCTACTCTTCATTGATAAGTCTGTATCCAACGTCAAACCAGATATTTATGCACTGCCACTAATGGAAGGAGAAGCCAAACAGCAGTCCTTCCATATGTACCACCAAGTACAGCTATGGCTGGGGAATCAATTACCTCTTGAATTCCAGGGATGGAAGTTCAAGCAGAATCGACTCATGCCAGTGACAACTAAAGATCCTGTCGCATCTCGGGCAGTTTTAAACCTCATATTCTGCAAGTGCACAACTGGCTGTGGTGGATGCAAGTGTGGGTGCAAAAAAGTTGCAAGGAAAACTGCACCACAGTTTGCCATAACTGCCATGGTGACTGCCTAAATGGTACCAGTGTAACCCTGGAAGCCAACAACTTGGTACCACTTCCTGAGACCAGCTTCAAAGGTGATTCAAGACCATCTACATCAGCTGTTAATGAACCAGTATCTGAACAATCCCATCCCAGGAACAGAGAAAACCATTAAACCAAATGGAACCACATACAATATAAATCAATTTGCAATTCAATCAATGTTTAATAATTCAATCACATATTGAATAAATCAATAATATTATGAACAATCAGTACCATACTGTAATTTATTTATAAATCCATGAATAAGCTTTTGTTTAAATTTCACATTTTCATTATATTTATAACAATACCACCCCTCCGATAACATTCATAAAGATTCAGCTCTCTGTTAGGATGATCACATTTCACTGCGATAATTTGTAATATTAACGTACACCTATTTATAGATCAGCTAGAGTTTAAAAAAATTATGTAAGATACTCATTTTAAAGAAAATTTGATGCTCTGCAATATAGTTTATGAGCTCTTTCTCGAAACAATTGATGGTTCAAGAGACATGAGCTTATTTGTACGAAAAATGTCACAATAATGTTGCAAGCAAATAAAAATTACAATGGTGACACCCTATTATTTCAGAAAGTATTAGAAACACAAGAAAGTTAATTGACCTCTTTTGCAGGTAAATTTGTTAACTACAATTCTGTACATAACTAGTTTTGGACTGTGACTAACTGTCTTAGACAGATTCATGAAAAACCAAAAAACCTAGCAACTTTTCAAGATGGTAGCTCAAGCTCACCTCAGATTTTTCACGACTTTTAGCAAAATTTTTTCTAGAAAGATAGGAATAATTGTGCCAAGTTTCAAAACCATCATATTTATTCCTTCTGGATACCCTATTTTGATTAGACTAGCAATAGAACTGTTGTTATAAACAATGGAAAAGAAAGACTGTTGTAGATATTTCACAAAAGATGAACATATATTTTGTGGAAAGTGTCAGAAGTATTATATTTAATTTGCCATACTTCTATTTTGTATTTTAGGATTGGCAGGCTGGCTTCAGTGTTTTGCACATTGCTGTTCGGGAGGCGTGTGACCCTCCACTTGTGTTAGCTATCCTGGAGGAGGCACGCAACACCACTGGAGGGCCTGAAGTGGCAGCCAATCAAGTTACGTATAATGGTGACACACCTCTGCACTTGGTTGCTGTCAATGACCAAGTATGCATTAAAAAACAGTGTGAAACATTTCGCCTTCTAGTCTATCATGGTGCACAACGAGGAAAGCGCAATCGCAGAGGAAAAGTAGCGCTGGCATTAGTCGCCAAGGCCAGGAAAGAAGTAAGTACCGTATATCGAATGTGGAATAAGCAGTGTTTTTTTTTGTATACATAGAAGTAGTTCAACTTCAACCAAAGAGGCAAATATGAAGTAAACCACAACTGGTATGAAGGGTGAGACGAACATTATATAGGATAGAAATGAAAGCAACTACTACCGTAGAAAGATGAAATTCCAATACAATTACTTTTGGAACATTTCTTCTTCTTCTTCTTCTTCTTCTTCTTCTTCTTCTTCTTCTTCTTCTTCTTCTTCTTCTTTTATGACCACATAGGATCACTTTAGTCCGTTGTTCAGGTCTCTTTGAAGGGATTGTTCGGGCTTTGCGGTCCTCCCAGTACTTCTTCAGACGCTCTGATCTTCGTGCCCTTTCCTCAGTTGAAAATGTACGTGTTGTTGGTTTGTTTTGTGTAAGGGTAAAGCGGAGGTTTGTATTCTTGAGTTTTGTATTCAAATTTATCTTATTTGTGGTGTCTTCTGTTGTAAGGCCTATTTCCTTCAGATCCTCTCTTACTTCTCTGATCCATTTACATCCTGTTGTGGTATTTTTTGAGACGAGATTGTGTTGTACTAGTTGTTTCAGAAGTCTCGAATCCTGCATCCTCATGACTCATGATATGTCCAAAGAATCCCAGTCTCCTCTTACGCATAGTATCTGTAATGGGTTCTAGCTCTTTGTACATGACTTTGTTAGGTATTAACCGCCACTGTCCATCTTTCTGGTATTTTTTGTTGATGCAGGTTCTTCCAATCCTCCTTTCAATTTTCTGAAGTCTGTCAGTCTTTGATTGTTTATTCAGGTAAAAGAGTGTTTCTGCTGCATATGTAGCTTCTGGTTTTATAACTGTGTTGTAGTGTTTTATTTTTGTATTTATTGATAAACATTTCTTTTTGTAGATATCCCATGTTAATTTTTGTGCTTTAGCTAATCTATTTGTTCTTACTTGGATTGAGATTTTTTCATTTAAGTTATGTGTTATTACTTCTCCAAGATATTTAAACTGAGTTACTATTTTGATTTTATTACCATTTATGGTGACTTTTTTTAGCTGTGTTGGTTTTTGGGGCATAATTTCTGTTTTTTCAAATGATATTTTGAGGCCAATTTTATTTGCAATGTTTTGAAGTTCTGATATCTGGGTTTTTGCTTCTTTTATGTCCACTGCTAGTAATGCTAAATCATCAGCAAAACCCAGGCAATTTGTTTTGATTTTTCGGCCAATCTTTATTTTGGGGGGACATTTTCTAAACCATTCCCTCATTACCATTTCTAGAGCACAGTTAAATAATAGTGGTGAGAGCCCATCTCCCTGCCGTAGTCCAGTTTTAATTTCAAATGTCTCTGATGTTTCACCCCTAAACTTCACTTTTGATTTGGTATTGGTGAGAGTCAATTTTATCATGTTTATTAATTTGGGGTGTAGTCCAAGGTGTCTTAAAATTTTAAACAGAGATTCTCTATGGATGCAATCATAAGCTTTCTTGAAATCTACAAAAGTTATCACCATATCTCTGTTTCTTCTCCTGTTATAGTCCATTATCAACTGAAGACTCATGATCTGATCAGGACAGCTCCTCCAGGGTCTGAAACCTCCTTGATATTCTCCTAGTTCTTTCTCAAGTTGTAAACTTATCCTATTAAGGATGATTATTGAAAATATTTTGTATGTTATGTCTAGGAGCGAGATTCCCCTGTAGTTATTAGGGTAGGTTTTGTCCCCTTTTTTGTGCAGTGGATGAATGAGGGCTGTTGTCCAGTGTTCTGGTAGTTCTTCTTTAATCCAGATAGAGACAAGTTGTTGATGGAGGGCAACTTTTGCTGATGTTCCTGCATATTTCCAGATTTCCGCAAAGGTCTGATCTTCTCCTGGTGCTTTGTAGTTTTTTAATTTATTCAGAGCTTGGTAGACTTCCTTTATTGTGGGGGGATTGATGTTCTCTGGTGATGTTTTTATCGGGGTGTTGGTGTCCAAATGAAGGAGTTCTGTAGGTTCCTCACAATTTAAAAGCTTGTTGAAATGTTTAGCCAGAATTTCTGCATTGTCTTTATTGTTATGGGCCAGCTTACCATCTTCATCCTTCATCAGTAGGGTATTTATTTTATATTTTTATTCTCTTTGCTAGTGGCTTAATGTCATACTAATACATCAAAGATTTTTGGTGATGCAAGGATGGGTAAACAAGTAGATGTGTGGAATCAAGAGATAGAAAAATTTGGGATGAATGTAAGGACAGGCAAAAGTAAAACAATAGTGATGACAAGGGGAAGGAAGGAAGGAAGGAATAGGAAAGATAAAACTGAATGGGAAAATTCTGGAAGTGGTTAAAAGTTTCAAGTACTTGGGAAGTGTGTTCACAGAAGATGGAAAGATAACCGAGGAAATTGTTAAAAGAATAAAAAAAAGCAAACAGCTTCTACCAGAGTGTAAGGAGTATTTTGTGGAACCAAGATGTCCTGAAGCAATGTAAGAAAATATTATATTCAACCTATTATGAACTCATACTAACTTATGCAGCTGGATCGTGGACTACAACAAAATGAGGGAAGAGTAGAATACAGGCAGTGGAGATGAAATTCCTAAGAGGTATCGAAGGCAAGACCAGGAAGGATAGAATTAGAAATGATGAGGTAAGGAAAAGGACAGGAATCTTGAAACTTCAAGACAGGATAGAAACAGCAAAGTTAAAGTGGTATGGGCATATGATGAGAATGGGAGAAGTGAGAGTGCCAAAAAACGTTTTTTCAGAGAAGTTAACAGGAAAGAGACCGCGAGGAAGACCCCGAAAGAGATGGACATATTCAGTGTGGGAGTGCTTAGAGAAGAGGGGAGGAAAACCAGAAGATGTACTTAAAAAAGGAGAGACAGGCAGCGATGGAAGTCCTTGACTCACAACCCAACCCGGGAAGCTGGAAACGTGAAACGAAAATGATGATGAAGAATGGGAAAGGGTTAGGATTTGGAAGGCAGCAGCCTTGGCCTTATTATGGTACAGTCCCAGCATTTTCCTGGTATGAAAATGGGTAACCACAGAAAACCACCTTCAGGGTTGCTGACAGTGGGATTCAAACCCACCATCTCCCAAATGCAAGCTCACAGCTACATGACTCTAATTACACAGCCATCTTGCTCGGTTTATTTATTATAATTTTCTAAATTTTATTTTATGTTTACTAGAGATAAGCACTCAAGGGAAGGACTGGCCTTTACAAAAATGGTTTTACAGCACTTGGTGGTACAGTTATCCCTCGTTGTAACACCATTATTTGCTCAGAGTGTAATTGGCGCAATAAACAGGGTAGTGTTAAATCGAGGTCATTTTTAAAAATACAGGGATTTTATGGAATAGTAGTAACCTAATTCAATATTTAATGTATGTATTTAGTATTCGTACAATAACGTGACAGATGTTACCTGAAAATTTGATACAGTTATCATACACACAGATAAGTACATTTATTCAGGACTGAAAAAATTATTTCAATGGAGTATACTGGTACAGTACATTATCTGATATACACACAGCACTGTACCTGCACCTTAAATCCTTTTGAAAAATGAATTGATTTTTGACTGAACTTTACGGATCTCACTGAGAGCTGAAACAGTTGAATGAATCATACATTTCCACTGAGAAAGAATTTTGTTCAAAATAACCACAATAACAGTCAACAAACTCTTCAGCTTCTCTAGTAGTGATCGTATGATGATGATGATGATGATGATGATGCTTGTTGTTTAAATGGGCCTAACATCTAGGTCATTGGCCTGGTAGTGATCTTTTGATGCACCAGCTCAGGTATTTCACTTTCATTTTCACTGTCACTTGAAATTTATGATGGTTTCACTAAGTCAACAATATCATCAGTGGAAAGTTCTTGAAACACTTGGTCTGTTGCTATGAGTTCTTCTGCTGTGAGAGTTATTCTATTGGGAAGATGCTCAAGAGTTTCCTCTAATGCTTGGACTGATTGGTCTTCCTCGGATGAATCAGCTCCAGTAGTGATTCCAGTGTGGGTCCAGCAGTTCCTTATTGTTGTAGCTGAAACTTCTCCCCATGAAACTTTGATGTAGAATCCCCACCATTTATCTGTTGATTTTTTTTTCACTTGATACCGCCTTTAATGTGCTTTAAAACTTTTGATTTTTCCTGCGTCCAAAGGCTGAAGATATCCAGTGCACTGAGGAGGAAGAAAGTCCACCCTGATGTTGCTTATATTAGCTGGAATTTCATGACATGGCACATTGTCAAGAATGAGTAACACATTGCAATTCTTTATTCTCATGTCATTGTTGAAACTTTGGTCCATCTGTTGAATTTGACAGCATTCATCCATGCTTTTCTGTTGTTTCTATAGTAAACATAAATCAATGGGTTAAATTTTTTGAAAATACTGAGGTTTAGCGGACTTACCAAACACTGTCACCTTTCTTTTATCACGTCCATTGAGACAGTACAAAATACAATGGTTATTCTGGCCTTGGATTTCTTGCAATTCCTTACAGAAGCATTTGATATTGTTTTATCAGGTTGCATGCAATAAAATAAAGCAGTTTTGTCCATATTGTACACACATCACTTGCATCGTATTTTTTAATGATTGCTGAAAGGTTTTCATAGCCCTCTTGCACAACTGCCAGGTCAACTTCCGCCATCTCACCGTGCTTCACATGCTGCGTCAGACCATTGTGCTTTTTGAAACAAAATAGCCAACCATACAGCCTAATTTGTCACTAATACACTTTGCTTACTCCTTAATAACCTCATCAGATGCAGTTCCATTTTTTGCGTTGACTTAGGATATCCAAATAACCAAAGCTTCTTCCAGCTTCTCACACTTAGCACTTTTCAGTTTTTTGGCTGACAGAGATGTTTCTTCTGTTCATTTATGTTTTTCACCTAGAATATCTCCAACAGTTTGTCTGCTTATGGTTTTACCCCACAGCAGTGAAAAATGATTTGCAA
Organism: Anabrus simplex; assembly: GCF_040414725.1. Taxonomy (NCBI): domain Eukaryota; kingdom Metazoa; phylum Arthropoda; class Insecta; order Orthoptera; family Tettigoniidae; genus Anabrus; species Anabrus simplex. Next base: position 321,565,191 of record NC_090265.1, read on the forward strand.
TGTTCTGCTGACTTACTGTTGTTCGTTTATTCATTGTAGACACTTGCGCGCACAGTGTAGATAACACAGACTGGACTGAAGTTCATAACACATCAAATTGCTTTGTTCAGGGTTCTAAAGCTATTCTCAGAAAGAGTTCACAGTGATAAACCGTTAAGGAAATTCCCACTGAATGACATGATCAATCTTTCAGAGTAGGTACAGTAAATCCCTTGTGCTACACCACTCAAGATAATGAGCTACTAATGAGGGTCAGTAGCCTCCAGCCTGTTAACATTCCTAAAGGATTAGGTAAGAGCCATGTTTCCATTTGAAGATGAAGTTTCCAGGCTCTGCCAATAGTTTCAAATCAACAGTTTGCGATATATTGAGTACACCTTTATGCTGATGATTGGGCTCTGGCAGTATAAATTCATGGAAAACACTGAAGAAACACTGACAGCTTATCTTACCACCTTGGGACAGTACTTTTGCAAATGGAGATTACAACCAAATCCAAATAAAAGTGAAGTTACATGTTTTCACCTTAGCAACAAAATGGCCAATTGTAAACTGAAGGTTCAGTTTGAGAACACTTGTCTTACCCAAAACAGATATCCACAATATCTAGGGATTACTCTTGATAGAACTCTGTCCTTCAAGAAACATCTTAAGAATACGGCTGCTAAGTTACAATCAAAGAACAACATCTTACAGAAGCTGTGTGGAACCACCTGGGGATCATTAGCATCTACCCTACGGTCTTCAGCTATTGGTCTTGTGTACTCTGCTGCAGAATACCGCTCATACAAAATACAAAATTTAACAATCAAATCTTGATGGATTTTTACTCAAAATTCTTCTCTGCAAGTTGCCTAAGATATAACACCATTATTCTCCAACCCTTTCGAAGCTGAATTTTAACTGGAAAGCACAACAAATTGTTATTAGCCTACATCTGGCTTCAATAAAGAAATAAATTTATGCTGTGAGGATCACCTCTTAATAATGGTGAAATTATTTACAAGTTGTAAGAAAATTAAATGCCAATGAGCTTTCATGGCTCTTAAATGATCCTATGCCATCCTAGGCTATCCTAAACTATCATGTCCTTTCATGATAACATCTACACTAAAAAAAAACTTTACATTCTCTAAATAAATAAATTAATTATGGTGTCATTAACTTCACAAAAATCTGTCAGAAATATTACAACAAAGTCATCCTACTCATGGATAAGTTTAACTTACATTATTTCTTCTATTTAGTGTGAGTTCCACTGAACTGTGTTTCGAAAATATTTGTTATAAAACTTTTAATTAAAGCATGTCTATTTTAGATGTATCAATATTAAATTACATTATCATAATTATTATTTCCACAAAACTCCTTCAATATTTCACTAAATAACACGTGATATTAGTTAATTCTTATTATCTGATGCCTTAAAAAATGACCTTTACAATCTTTACAAATATGGGAAACTTTGCCCTCACAAATGAAATAACACACACTTATTCATTTGTGTCTGGTACCTTGATGTTGCCTCAACATAAATTTAACATAAAATTCACTAAAGGTTTAAATCCACATAAATTAAATCATCCTAAACAACACTGACAATAACCTGGGCCTAACATGGTGAACACGTGGCTAGGTCAGAACCACATTTCAATAAATCACAGAACAATGTAAATCACTAGGCCCTACAACACTCCCTCCACATTCACACAAGAGACACACAAATATTATTTACATATATTACAAGCGGATTCTAGAATTTGAATATTAAAATTTTATTATTATCATCTGCTCATGGAATCTTAAGATGACGGTATCGGTCAAATATCTACTCACGACCCTCACAGAAATGTGATAAAATAGGGGTGATCACTTATTCAAAGATAATAAAGTTCTCACAACGTTAGTCACTAGAAAATCAGCGGTTTAATATTTACAAGAATTATCGACTATAAACATGCACATAATACAGATCAAACATTAACACCTCGAACCTGTGGTTCATGAGTCACGGAAAAATTATTATTACTTTAAATATTACACAAATCATTTAACACGTGCTCCAACATTTGCAGAAGTTATCGTTCACCAAACACATACTTCCCAAATAAATTCAATAATTGATTCGTCAGGATTCTGTCGCATTCCAGGCTCATATTCTACTTAATTGAGCACATATCAATGTCTTACAATAAGAACAAGTAACATTTACACTCATGACCCTTAATCTTTAGTTTAACCTGAGCTATTATTATTATTATTATTATTATTATTATTATTATTATTATTATTATTATTATTATTATTATTATTATTATTATTATTATTATTATTATTATCATTATCATCATCATCATCATCATCATCATTATTATTATTATTATTATTATTATTATTATTATTATTATTATTATTATTATTATTATTATTATTATTATTATTATCTGCAAGGGATGAACACTACTAACCTAGTTGTTGCTGGTGATTTTAATGCTCAAGCAGTTGAATGGAACATGCCTCAAACAGATTCTAGAGGGAGACGTACAATGGAGATGGCCGCCAAATTGGGATAAATGGTTATCAATGTTGGTAATGTGACAACCTTTCGGCGACCAGGATGTCAGGGAACTATACCAGACGTAACCTTCGCTTCTGAAAACATTGCGTCTAGGATAACTGAATGGCGAGTAATTGAAGAATATACTGGAAGCGATCACCAGTATATCACTTTTCATGTACTTCAAGAGACTCCGCATCTAAGGATTACCACACGCAAGCCAGAAAGATGGAACATAACTACTATGGATAGAGAAAAATTTAATGAAGTAATACTAAATGGAATGGACTCTATGCCGGATACATGTCACGGAGGCAATAGAAGCATAATTGCTAATAAATGCGTGGAACACACCATGAGACATCTTCAGCAAGCATGTGACGCATCAATGACCAGAATCAAACAACGGAGAGGCAAGCGTCCAGCATATTGGTGGAATGAAGAAATTGCTGAGTTGAGGAAACAATGCCTGCGACTCAGACGAAGGACACAAAGAGCACGACATAACGATGAAGCTCTCTCAGTAGAGTATAAGACTATGAAGAAAAGACTGCGAAATACAATTAAAAAGAGTAAAGCCGACAAGTGGTGGGAAATGTCTAAGGAAGTGGATGAAAATCCATGGGGATTAGGGTATAAAATCGTTATGAAGAAATTTGGGATGCTGTCAAGCCCTATCATGGATCCACGCACAATGGAAGAAATAGTACACACACTATTCCCTGATCATGCAGAGAGGATTGATGATGAGGTCGAGAAAGAACTAGTTAATGTACCACCTTTTACAACTGAAGAACTGATAACAGCAATTAATTCCCTTAGAAATAAGAAAGCCCCTGGACCAGAGGGTATTCCAGCAGATGTACTAAAGGTGGCAGTCGAATTATGTCCTCAACTGCTGTTGAGAATGTATAACCATTGTTTGAAAGCGGGAATTTTTAGCTTTCGTTGGAAGATAGCTAGACTGGTTCTGATCAGTAAAGGGAAAACTGGGGGTTACAGACCTCTATGTATGCTGGACACTGCTGGGAAAGGTTTAAAGAAGCTATTACAACCGAGAATACTAGCAGCAGTCCGATTAGCTGGCGACCTATCTGACCAACAACATGGATTTCGCAGAGGTCACTCAACTCTAGATGCCGTGAAAGAAGTGGTGAAGACAGCAGAACGAGCTCAAATGGGTAATCATTACTCTAGAAAGCTGACGCTTCTTGTGACTCTAGATGTTAAAAATGCTTTCAACTCGGCAAGATGGAGTGATATTTTGGAAGCTCTAAAAGAAACTTTCAAGTTACCAGAATATCTCATGTATATACTGCGAGACTATTTGAAAGACCGCACATTGTTATACGACACAGAAGACGGTCAGAGAAGAAAACGGCTCACAGCTGGTGCAGCGCAAAGCTCAATTCTCGGACCACACCTTTGGAATATCATGTATGATGGTTTGTTACGGCTGGAGATGCCAGAAGATGTAAAACTTGTGGGTTATGCTGATGATGTGGCTGCTGTGATAGTAACTCGTAACCTAGAGCTGGCTCAATTTAAATTGAATCAGGTGATGCGACGTGTCAAAGAATGGATGATAAATCACAAGTTAGAACTCGCAAATCATAAAACGGAAATTATCCTCCTGACGAGGAAAAGGATTAATACTGTTGTACCGATGCAGATCAGGCAGATAGCCATCGAAACAACTAGGAGCACAAAATATCTTGGTGTAACGCTTGATACTAAGCTTACATATTGGGACCACATCCAACGGATAGCAGATAAGGCAGCAAAAACCATGACTGCACTTAGTAAACTCATGGGAAATATCAAGGGGCTGAAATCTAGTAAAAGGCGGCTTCTCATGTCGACTGTTCAATCGATACTGCTATACGGTTCGGAAATTTGGGCTGAATCGTTAAAAATTGCGAAATATCAGAAAAGAATTGTGGCTGTACAATGGAGAGCAGCTTTACGAATTGCTTGTGCATATCGTACAGTATCAGAACCTGCGATTCTAGTAGTAGCAGCAGTAGCTCCTATTGACTTGTTGGCCTTCGAAAGACAAGAAATTTGGCTTACACAAGAAGAGCCAGGAAGGAAAAGGGCAAAGGCTTTGGCTCTTAGTCACAGAATGCAACGATGGCAAACAAGATGGGAAGATGATTCTAGAGGGAAATGGACTAAAAGACTGATACCTTCTCTGGGCGTATGGGTTGGCCGAAATCATGGTGAGGTGAACTACTATCTCACACAGTTCTTGACAGGTCATGGATACTTCCGAAAATTTCTTCATAGACTAGGACTAGCAACTAGTCCGGCGTGCATATACTGCGGTGATATCGATGACGTATTACATACTTTCTTTGCGTGTGTTCATTGGCTGCCACAAAGAAGATACTTAGAAGTTATGCAGGGAGAAATGACGCCAGAAGGGATCGTGTCAGTAATGCTACGAAGTCAAGAATCTTGGGACCAGGTGGCAGTTTACGTAGAAAATATTCTGCGTCAGAAGAAGGACCTGGATGATTACGACAGACAGTAAAGCAGAAGAAGGAAGATGAAGCACAAGATGCATTAAGCACGACATCCGTCCTGAAGTAATGCGAGAGCGGTTTCCGGGGCGGAGATAAACGTCGTGAGAAAAGGGAGTGTGGTTTTTAGTGGGTAAGAATCTCCACACACTTGTTGAGTGCGGACCCTCACACGCATCTTATGAAAGATTTTCCACACTCCCTCGCAAAAATAAAAATAAAAAAATAATAATAATAATAATAATTATTATTATTATTATTATTATTATTATTATTATTATTATTATTATTATTATTATTATTATTATTATTATTATTGCAGGATGTCATTTCTACATAAATCTGAGTTCAACAATAGATCAGATGATACTAACATGCGTGAAATCCAACGAAATACGTGTGATGAAATTTACACTGAAATTCAACATATTAAATATGCTGTAAATCTGTCCCACAAGGCTTCAACATTTGAAAGTTCTTTCAAAATTTAATTATCATTTATTGGTGAGGACAAGGATTTTTAAATAGTTCACTAAGCTGTTAGTTGGGAGATTCCGAGTCATATTAGAAGACACCCACAGTCTAACTCTACACTCACAACGTAACAACTCTACCATTACCCATGTGAAAGAAGAATGGAAATATCATCCAAATATGCAAATCTAATAGAAATACTACCACTAATGAATAAGTAATTATTATTTCTACAAAGATGAACAGGAAAACATAAATTGGTACTTAAACATCTGATGGAAGTGGATCTCCGCCAATGTTCTGGAACTACTCGTTCACATGTTGAAGGTGAACTGCTCCAGTCGCTATCTCCCCATGTTAGATGTTGCCTACATCTTAATTCACCATAATAACAGCCAAGTCCAGACCAGAAATATTGTAGGTTTCTTCTTCAAATGTTAGTTGAAACATCCTGGCGAAGTTCAATGAACACATTGCGGTCCTCTTCTCTCTTGGTAAGGTGAAAGCTGAAACTAACACAAAATTTTAGTCTGTGTTCTACACATAACCACGTTGAATTTATTGAAGAACAGTTCGTAACTTAGGCCTCGAAAATCTGCTTTTCTCGTCGAATACCATAATGTCGGAGGGTATCAGAGTTAGAATATCGTATAATCAAAGTATCAGCATATTACAGCATCCAAATATCAGAGTATAAGAGAGCGTTTCTTTGTAAAACACAAGTATATAAGCGTTTCCCAGGTGGGTGTGTCACCATATCGTCTCATAATTGGACATCGTTCTTACATTTGATAGGTTACTACAATTCTAGATATTACATTCTCCAGAATATTCCACACGCGCTGCACATTTCCTTGGCCTTGAAAGTTTCCAAGTAGGTCACATGGTACAGCTAACTAGTCAATTGAAAAATCAATACTTCTCCCCCGGCTGGTAAAAACCGGTTCTATGCATGTGAACACGACTTTGTAAGACTGAACTTACCGAGCTCGATAGCTGCAGTCGCTTAAGTGCGGCCAGTATCCAGTATTCGGGAGATAGTAGGTTTGAACCCCACTGTCGGCAGCCCTGAAAATGGTTTTCTGTGGTTTCCCATTTTCACACCAGGAAAATGCTGGGGCTGTACCTTAATTAAGGCCACAGCTGCTTCCTCCCCACTCCTAGCCCTTTCCTGTTGCATCGTCGCCATAAGACCTACCTGTGTCGGTGCGACGTAAAGCAACTAGCAAAAAAAAAAAAAAAAAAAAAAAAAAGAGACTGAACTTGAAATATATCACCCTTAATAAAGGAATGATAGCCTCTTATTTTCACACACAATAAAACGTTCATTGTAGGCCAAATTTGAAGGGGACAGTATGTATGTCCAACCCTTGTTCCATTTCTCTATGGGGTTGGATATGAAGTGAGATGAATCTTTGTAGCAAGTTTTTACAGTACAACCGGATGCTCTTCCTGACATCAACATGAGGGAGAGGGTGAAACCTTGTGCAGGCACATAGCCTACTCCTGTCGAAGAGTACCAACGGGTCTGCTCATGGCTTTATGTCCCTATTTGACGGACAAATCACCATCAACAGCGTCACATGCTCTCACTCAATATGAGCACTGCAGAGAGGTTTGAAATTTAATCCAGGCTTTTGGCATGCAATCACCTCTTCTACCCTCCTGGCCAACAATCTCATGGTGAAATTGTTTCAACCAATGAGACTCGAACCGGCTAATATGGTGTCAGACCATATAGACTTAATGATCACGGCCACCAGGCGCACTTGATAACATTAACAACATTTAAAAAAAAGTTATTTTACAGATTAACCTATTTCCACAGTTTATTGTAAAACATAAGCATGTGTTAAGACTTTATTATTATAGCATTTTAAGTACTTTTCTAGTAAGTATTCATGTGCTTCCCTTTCAAAAAGGGTAAGTTTTTAAAAATTTCTTTAATTGTAAGTTTTGCAGGTGCAATAACTAACACTGTTAGTGTCATATCTAGTCATATAAATCCATATAAAACTGACTTTTACATTGTGTTGTATTGTGTTGTTTCTTCTGGAATATAATTCTGTATTGGTACATATTATTCTGACATCAACAAGGCTTGTTGGTACTCTATCTGGGTTCTAACAGGCAGGCTATTTGTTTTGCTAAAAATTACTATTAATTGCTCTTTTTTTTTTTAAGCACTTCCAGATCTTTGATGAGTTCTTTATTGCAATTACCCCACACAGTATTCATATGCACAAGGAAAGATTGAATAAGGGAAGTGGAAATGTTTCTTAATTGACGACTGTTAGTCCAATATCTTTTGAGAACACCTACCATGCGGACTACTTGTCTGCTGATATAACTTATAGATTTCAGTCTGTTAGAACACAAAATAACATTATAACACACCTATAAAAATGAACATTCGTGTTTCAACAGACTGAAAAACTACAGTATATTACATTAACTAAGTCGACACTGAAAAAGAATGCCTCTCTTTTTAACAAACTTTTCTGTTTACATTTGAAATATGTTTATTCCTATTTAAACTGGTCTCAAAAGATAGGCCCAGATTTTGTAACTCTCTCAACAGCTTCATTTCTGGTTTTAATTATATTTTTGCTGAAAATGTTGTATTCAATAATTGTTTCTGCTGATGAATTTCTGGTATTTCGTTTTCCAAGGCCTAAAAATATTTGGCTAATCCATGGTTTATGTTTGTCTTGTGCAGCTGATTGTTGTCTGCTTTTTGTACTAGCTAACTTTAATATTCTTTGTTTATGTCATCATTTGCAAGATCTGCCCTCTGGTTTTTAGGAAATAAATTGTATAGTTTAGAATAGTTTATAGTGCATGTTTGTTGTTTTGTCTGCTTCACGCCCAAATGGATCAGTAATTTTCAGGATTAAGATATTATGGCCACTTAAATTATATGAAACACAGCGTAGTTATTATCAGCTTTTAGAGATGTGGTCAATTAAACTTGAGGATGATGGTGTAATTCGTGTTGGCGAGGATTTATTACAGCAATCAATATTGAAACATTTCACTAATGATGCAAATGCCCAACATTTATTGCTATCAAGTAAGAAATTTACACTCCTCCTCCTCCTGAACACGTGTGTTCAGTCTTGCAACTAGTTTCTCCCTACAATAAGTATCCTCCAAGTGAATCTATCTTGGGCTTTTTTTTTTTTTTTTTAATTTTTTAGCATCTTCATAACTCTTAAGGCATGTGCCAGTGAAGAATATCTTACTCTATTTCCTAGATATTTTACCCTCTAGGATATCAATCATCAGTCTACCCCGTAACAGTCTGTGCCCCAGCCATGACGACTTCCTTTTCTGGATCTGGTTGATCAACTGTTGTTCCTCACTAACTCAATCTAGAACATTTGTATTGGTCATCTTCTGCACCAAATTTATTTTCTCCAAACGACACCAGCACCATATCTCAAAGGCTCCTAATTTCTTAACATCACCTTTGCTCAGAGTTCTTCTTCTTCTTCTTCTTCTTCTTCTTCTTCTTCTTCTTCTTCTTCTTCTTCTTCTTTTTACGTCGCACTGATACAGTTAGGTTTTATGGCAACAATGGGATAGGAAAGGCCTTGGAGTGGGAAGGAAGCGGCCGTAGCCTTAATTAAGGTATAGCCCTAGGATTTGCCTGGTGTGAAAATGCAAAACCATAGAAAACCATCTTCAGGGCTGCTGACAGTGGGGTTCAAACCCACTACCTCCCAGATGCAAGCTTACAGCTGCACACCCCTAACTGCACGGCCAACTCTGCTTGAAGTTCAGATCTTGCTACAGTATTACAACTTTTTTTTTCTTGAAATGCCTATTTAGCCTTAGTTTCTGAGGTACCTCGTTTGTTTTACTTATTGAATTTCTTCTTTATTTGTGGTAATATTTAAATACCTTTGGGTTTTACTTGTCAGAATTTGATGTTGCTTTTCATATCATATTCTGTGACTTTATCATTCAGGCATTGTAACATTTTTGCTAGAGTGTTTGATCTTCTGTCAGCAAAGCCTTATCATAAGCAAATGTAATATTTTGAATAATTCTACCTCCAACTTTCACATCCATATTGGATTTCTTTACGGATTGAATCAGGATCAACTTCGCAAACAGACCTGGCGAGAGCAAGTTGGCCTTGTTTCACTCCTTTACAGATCTTTGCACGTTGTGTTGCTTTGCTTCCAAGCCTGACATTATATTGGTATGGATCACAAATGATTACTCACTGTGGGTATCCTGTTTGCTCAAAGAGAGGAGAGAACTTTGCCAGTTCACCTTATGAAATGTTTTCTCATAATTAACAAAACACACATATAGGTTGCTCAAAGAGAGAAAAGAACGTCTGCCAGTTTACCATATCGAATGCTCTCTCATAATCAACAAAGCACTTCATACAGGTTTCTCCTTATGCCCAGCATTCTTTCTCCAAGTCAGCATAGAGACCTAATAGCATCAACATTGACATGTTACAAAAGCTGAACTGTAACTTATCATCTGGATTATACTCAATATAGGATTCCGTTTGTCTTATGTATCTGCAGAAGGATTTTTGATTCACTGGGGATAAGGCTAATGGTTCGGTAATCTCTTTGTTCAGATGGTGCTGTATTCTTCTAAGTTCTAACAGGTGGTGGTAGTGATTATTGTTTTAAGAGGAAGTACAACTAGGCAGCCATCCTCTATATAACACTAATCAGAGAGAGAAAATGGAAGGGATCTGACACTTCAAAAAATGAAGGTTTTGCCCAAAGAAAGACAAAGGCCATGAAGGGTGTGAAAATGAGACTCCGTAGGTCTCGAGTGCTCTAATACTGTCGGGGTCAGAAAAGAATAAGAGTTGACCAAGGGAGGTCGGATAGGATAGATGAAAGTGTGAATCCTGGCACAAGTACATGGAAGCAATGCCAGAACTCAGGTAAGGGCCCCGTGGTTACCAATCCACGCTCCCAAGTTGAGAGCCCCTGGGCCCCCTTTCAGTCGTTTTTTTTTTTTTGCTAGGGGCTTTACGTCGCACCGACACAGATAGGTCTTATGGCGACGATGGGATAGGAAAGGCCTAGGAGTTGGAAGGAAGCGGCCGTGGCCTTAATTAAGGTACAGCCCCAGCATTTGCCTGGTGTGAAAATGGGAAACCACGGAAAACCATCTTCAGGGCTGCCGATAGTGGGATTCGAACCTACTATCTCCCGGATGCAAGCTCACAGCCGCGCGCCTCTACGCGCACGGCCAACTCGCCCGGTCAGTCGTCTCTTACGACAAGCAGGGGATACCGTGGATGTTATTCTACTGCCCCCACCCACAGGGGTATAACCTCTAACAGCTTGAACACTGACAGTGTAGTGTATTGAAGTGAAGTGAAGCGAAGCTAAGTGAAGTAGTCCTAATAGCATTTGTTTATAGTACTAAGTTAAGTAGTATTGTAGAGCATAGTAGGAAAACAAATATAAAAATCTGCTGAATAATTTAAGTATGGAATTTTAACTATTTCTAATTTTTTTTTTTTTTTTTTTGCTTTACGTCGCACCGACACAGATAGGTCTTATGGCGACGATGGGACAGGAAAGGCCTAGGAATGGAAAGGAAGCGTCCGTGGCCTTAATTAAGGTACAGCCCCCAGCATTTGCCTGGTGTGAAAATGGGAAACCACGGAAAACTATCTTCAGGGCTGACGACAGTGGGGTTCGAACCTACTATCTCCCGAATACTGGATACTGGCCGCACTTAAGTGACTGCAGCTATCGAGCTCGGTTTTCTAATATTTTAGTTAACCTGCTATACTAAAGTGCAGTTTAGAAAGCTAGCATAGTTATTTTATTAGATGGTCTGTTACTTAATTGCTATGTAATTTCTTGTGTAATCCTTTTGATACTTCAGCATTTAATGGCAGTTTTAATTTCCATTAGTGCATAGGAGGATATAATAATCTGTGATGAAAAAGTACAAAATAAAAGTAATTGGGCTGAATTACAGTGAGCTGAGAAATATTTTACTCAATTACAACTATTAATTACTTTTTCAACAAGTAATAAGTAAACTTTCAATTACAATATTGCTTCTCAGGCTTTGATGTGAACTTTGAACACCTTTGTTGGGTGAAGCCACACATGTTAAAAATTAAATAATTTCAATACGGAACAATGAAATTTTTATCTTTAAATGAAGCCACACATGGCGAGTCATCATCCTTGGGATGGAGAACGTTTCTTCTTATATACAGTTTACTATGGCAGCCATCATTATTTACATATAATTTAAAGTATTTTTCATTTCTTGTTTTAATACTTATTCTTAGAACAATAATCACCAACTGAAGTATCAAAAGGATTGCACAAGAAATTACATAGCAATTAAGATACCATCTAATAAAATAATTATGCTACATTTCTTTAGTGTAACAGGTTAACTAAAACATTAGAAATAGTTAACATGACATACTTAAATTATTCTGCTCTAACAATTGAAGAGATTCCAACCTGTTTCAGAAAATATTATATAAGAGAATAAAACATGCCAGTAGCACACAAATAACTTATCTTTCCAATACTTGTTTACAGGAAATTCGGAAAGCCTTGCCACGCAGGTGATAGCTCACTGGCACCAAAGAAGTACTAGAAGTGAAGCTGCTGAAAGAAACTGCTATAGTTGAATGATATGACATGCTGTATGCAACTGTATAGCCTACTGCTGAAGTCTTAACAACGGCCTGTTGATTTTCAGTACAGGACATGTACAAACATTTATTTATGAAGGACTATTGAATTATCCTAAGCAATTCTATACTTAGGATTATAGTTGAAATAGTCAGGAGATTCAAACTAGAGACTGATCATAGGATTATAATTGAAATAGTTAGGACATTCAAACTCATCATTCCTGCACGTCTTTAGCTTTAAAACATATTTTTAATTGAGCTCAGATAATGAACAAATATATTATCTTTAAATGTTCACTGTGATGGTTGAATAAGTCCTAGAGATTGTTGTTGTTTTGTTTTATGAGTTTGAGATGTAATTGATCATCAGTCTCATACATTGTATTGTAAACACAGAATCTATGTTACAGTAGGATCTGCTGAAGTGTATGTTAGGTTCAAGGATTGGGTAAATGCTTCAAAACTTGGATTTGATAGTGTATTCCAGAAATTTCCCGCAGTAAGTATGGGAAAATCGAGAGAGAGAAGAAAAGAAACCACATTCAAGATAGATGCTATCAGCGGTGGAATTCAAACCTTGGATATCCAAATAGTCAGTTCTATCTTGGAGTAAACTTAACTGATCGGTTGTGAAGATTCTAGTATCAAAGTTAAATCTAAGGAAGGAGTACATTTCAACTTTTGAGACATCATATTATATCTGATTTTAGTACAAACTCATTTATGAAGTTGTTGAATACCTCACTTACACGAAAATTCTTCTCTGGTGTTCAATTGTGGTTGAAGAGGGAAATGTATCAATTGGGGATATATTATTACTCGCACACTTTTTAGTGATAGATTCGTGTACGGGGTGAAGGAGTAAGGAGGGAGCTCTCCTGGTTCCGGTAATACTGCCATCTGAATGGAAATGAAATGTGAATTGAATTGATAATATGATCAATCGATATGAATTTTCTAAACCTTTATTATCTTAAGCCAACACCTGTGTCACACACACTTTATATAACATTATATAACATTTCTCGATGCAAATCTTCCTAGCATGAATTCTATAGTTTGGCTTTGCTGTGTAAACAACAGTACTAGTACATAAAGTGTACGCCAGATGTCGCACAGTGATGCATGAGCGATTCATAGTTTGTGTTTCAAAGGTTGCCAATATGAATATCGAAGATTGCCGAGGTCGACCAATTCAGCACTAGGGTGTCTATCTATCCCAAAAAGGTGTGCGAGTAATACATCTCCAGAAACAAAACCAAATGAAACAGTCAACCTCACAATTAGAGAGCACAGAAAGTTTCAGCAAGTTTCTTTTTGACACGGCTTTGCATTTGTGAAAAGCCTCATTTTTTGTTCTTTTTACTGTTAAGGTAGTTTTGATTAATGTCAGGAAAGATTTTAAATGATATTTCATCTTATTCTAAAGATACATCTGTTACAAATATTTTTCAGATAAAGTTCTTGAAAAAAAAAAAAGAGAAGTAAATTAATTTTACTTTTCATATTTATGTCATTTTTACATTACTAGTATTTCTTTTCATTTCACAACATGCTTGCGAGGGTGGCATAGTTACATTATTTAATTTCATTATTTTTACTGTATTCACAAATTTGTTTGATTAAAATGAGTGATAGTATATAACTACTGAGAATTACAAAAACTGACACCAACCATACCACACGTACCTCAGGAGCTCTGAACTTCTACTTGGAAAGATACTCCTACAACCGTGTATAGGAAAGGAAGAAAAATAATACACAAGTGGTGAAAGTGATTCTGAAAAGAAGAACTGTCATTTGATGCTCCCGCTCAGCAAGTCTATATATTATGTACGTTCATTTTAAATTTTATTTGATAAAAACATAATGCATAATAAAATCATATTTTTAAATGATGCATAACTATACCGTAGTTCTACCTGTGGTTCTAGAAGTAGACAGAGGAAAATGTGACTGTTAGGTGAACTGAAGATCGAGTGTTCATCAACAAAAATAAATGAGCAAAGGTAAAGTTTCAAACAGTATTTCCACCATGACTTCAGAACATATTGGGAATATTGAATAATCTCATTGAAGGGTTAATTCCAAAAAACAGACAAGTACAAAACTGTAAATTTTAAGGAACTGTCAAAAATAGTGTAGCTGGATAATATTCATGCAGGTTTTTTATGAGCGCTCAGCTCCCTAGTCCTTACTTAGTAATATTTGCTTAATATCATATGCAGAGCTAGCAACAATGAAATGTGAAGTGCAGTTTTACCACCATGACATCTCATAGTTTTGCTACAAAGCTTTCAGACTTGTCATGCATCCTGTGTTAATACGTTGCATTCTGGTCTTAATAACTTGTTTTCTCTCATTCATTTGATTACGGCGACACTCCGGAGATAAAAATCAATATTTTGGTCATTTTTGTGAAATTTTTTTAATGACTGAAATTGAAAGGATTGAGTTTCTTTCTCCTTGTCATGAAGTTATTCTGTTGAATTCAAACAATTTATCATTGTAATAAAGTTTTGTTTGCCAATTGTAATTTTACATTTAAAGCCCATTTTCTCCCATAATATTCTGCCAAATGTAACAAAATTTGTGTGGTATATGTATCACAGCTATATTAAGAAACCTGCATATGGGATTTTTGATTGCAGAATTTTTTCAAGTAGTAGGGATTGTTAAGTCCAAAATTTTAGAACGTAAAAATTACGCAAACTTTAGTACGATAATATATCTCCTTATATAAATTATGTACAGAAAAATTGATATGTAGTGCTTTTAAAAGAAGTATTATCTACCTAATTACGAATTTACATTAACATGTTAATTAAATTTCATGAAAAAAAATGGAATTAAAAATTTCAAAAACAAACATTTATTTTGGAAATACTATTAATTGTATATAAAAGAAATGTTCGTGATATCTCTACTTTTATGTAGGTGACATTCGCACAAAGTTTCGTTAAAATCCATGCATTAGGTAAAAATATATTTTTATCTCCGGAGAGTCACCTTAAGTGAACTGGATATTCACTATGGCTGAAGCAACACCAACCGCATCACACGTACCTCATGAACTCGACTTCTTCTCGGAAAGATACTCATATGAACATGCATAGCAAAGGCAGAAAAATAATAGCTGAAGTAGCAGAATGCTATGACTTTGGAAAAGAGAACTACTTTGATGCTCACACTCAGTAAGTTGATAGAAGAAGCTGCTGCTTATACGGGAAACAGTATTAACACAGCAACAAACATTCAGAGCACCTCACTTCTTCATTCCTTTGGTTGGGGGCTGGGTGTTTGTGTTTGCTTTAATGCACTTCTCTTTATCTATATATACCAAATTTTTCTTCTACATACAACACATCACATTGCTAACCACCACAGAATCATGCATTGGTGAATATATCCCTTCACATACGATTGGTGTCAGGAAGGAGATCTAGCCATAAAGTGCTGACACCAGTAAAATGGGAGAAAGGCCACCAAGAAGTCGTGCATCCAGTTTTAAAAGCTCTCAAGGATTGATGAGCTTAATATGCACTCTTATAACATGAAAAGAGGAATTATGGAATCTGATGTTAAGCTTTTTATTCAAAAACGAATATAGAGCTATCTCAACCTTCTTTTATCCTCACCCCACAACAGAGATTTTTAAAAACCCACAGTCGAATTTGGTCACCTACCAAACCTGAAAACATTCTCACTCACTATGAATCACATCAACTTCCACCCACTTGTGGCTGTTTCTCCTGTAATCACAACTGCTACAAGACCTGCTGTCAACATATACGTAGCCTCACGTTCACCAGAAACACCACCAACAGGTCTTACCCTATAGAACATCATGACTGCATTTCATCTAACATCAATCATCTATAATGCTGCGACAAAGAAAAGAAGCTTTCTCTAGTTTGGTTCACACAACTCACTTTGTCTCTATTCATACTTTCCCATGAATTAATATTGGATCAAGAATAAGCGTGCACACGACAACCAGTCAGTTAACCAAGTGTTAACAGAATTTGCCGTAAATACATACTGTAGCTGCGTTCAGGCTCACTGATTGAGACCAACCTTGCATTAATGCTAGAATCGCCACACAATTAATTGAAGAAAAAAAAAAAAGTAATTTCAATGAAGGTTCCTTAAAGGATGTTCCACCTAATCAACACTATATCAGTTGTGTTAAATAGCCTGATTTCCAAAAAACATTAACACAGAACATGAAAATCATAAATTATGGTACAAAAATGTGACTTGACCAAAAAGTATAAAGCATAGAGTTGAATGGAGTTACTTAAGATTCCATGCTATAAACCTTATTTCAGAATTAATACACTCTTCTAATAAACTTACACATAAAGGGCACAATATAACAACCTTCAATAAGAAAAACTTCCACCAAGTCCAGGAAAAACCATAAAGCCATAGAATTTTCTACTGCTGACGCTGAACACTTAAACATATATATTCTCATCTGGCACCTTACTTTTGTCTTCCCGATTACTGCTGTCAACATTCTCTGACTGATTTACCTCCAAGGGGGCCATAAATTCTTGCTAATACAGTAACTCTATAACTCTGCAACATACTTTCAATTTCCCTTACTGAAATATTTGCTGTGTGATCAGATAAGCTGTCATCGCTCACTCAAATAATGAAACTATCAAGAGCATCACTCCACTTTGGTCATAATTCCTTCAAATTGGATGCTGTTGTGTGTAAGTCAATCAACAATGTCCTTTTTGAGTGATGGGAGAGTTGGTTTTTCTATTTGCGTGTATACTGTGATAACTAGCATTGTCTAAAACAGAGATACAATGAACTATGAACGAAGCGCATCTCATTGCTGTCTGTAAGTATTGTAAAACGGCACTGGTACAATCATACAATTTACATAAGTATTTCAAAATATTTTACTTACAATTTATGAAAGGAACTGAAACTGACCAACATCACTGTCTCAAAAAGAAAGTGGTCCCATAATTCTTTCGCCGCTCATGGCGCACTATACACCACTTTTTTTTTTTTGTAACGGAAGAGTATTTCATGGATGGTATCAGGTTTGGTAGCGCTCCAGTAATGATTATTTTATATACCCACATAACCATGAAGGTGGAACCAGGCTCCATCCGAGAATAAATAAAAAGTGATAGCCTCACAGATTTTTCTTTCCGGATTCCAAGGGACAGCTGCTAGTGTCTTGTTTCGTAGGAATGCTTGGCTACTGCTGAAATATCTGTGTTTTAGTTCTTGGTGTGATGGATATGTTCTTTTAGGGGAATGGAGATCAGACGTTTTGTTTCACCAACATAGCACGTTCCACAGCTACGTTCAATGTGGTATATTCCGGGAGCCTGTAGTAGGCTAATGAAATCAAGAAACATCCGAACAATATGAATTTAGAAGGAGGATATAAAATCAGCAATTCTTGGATGCCTGTCATACATAGATTAAGACATACAGACCACAACATAAACACGCAGGTCGAACCTCCAATTACATAATGGCGCGGGCAAGCCCCACTACCTGGCTGTGACACATAGTTTCCAGAATTCTCACGAGACAGCCAGTGGGCTTACGTCAGCCAGAAAGGCTAGGATATATAAGACCAAGGTCAGGAACAACTCTCATAGTGCGATTGCTGCCTGGGAGACCGATTACCTCGGATCCAGTAGGGGTATTTCAGTCGCCTTGACAAAGAATACTGCAATGTATTCGAAACGTCGGCAAACTGTACATAATATACAGAAAACAACAACACTGTTCAACCCAGAAAATAAACTAAATAATTCTACACACCGTGGAAGCTTCACCTCTATGATACTGGATAACCTGATTGAAGAGCATGTGTCACATTTATTGATATGGTTTTTGCTTTAACAATTTAGTAGCTCTTTCCACAGAGTCATAAGACATGCCTGTTTGTTGTGAAAGGCATTTACGTGATTTTTTTTGGTGTAAATTCTGCAAATGATAACTGATATCATAAACTATCTCCCAACCTGTGGCCTGAAATTTATTATAAAGATTATGAAATGTTGTACAGACTGGAACATTTACACTTGGAAATCTTCCTGCAAATTGCCTTTGAACTTGAGAAGCTGACTGAGTTAACACCTACTTTATTAAGAAGGAAGCCATTCTTTTTCAGTGTCAACTTGGTTAATATAACTTTAAGATCTTCAGTCTGTTGAAACATGAAATATAACATTTAGACCCAGTTTCATCAACAGTTGTTAATATACAACAAGCTGTTAAATTGTTTTAACATTCGAATTAATGAAACTCGTGCTTTGTTAACAATTTGTTGAACTGTGCCCCATGTAATTAAATGTCTAAAATTTGCGAACTGTTCCAAAGTTGCTGCTCTGAACCGCGATTTGGATACAAAATTTGCACAACATTCCCGGTAGAGGAAGTGTTTTTGAAAATATGATGGATGCAGTGTCTTACAAATATAGAGGTAATCAGAAACAGTTGTTAGTAAGATAGCTGACAAAATTCAGATGATGTTAGAATAACCCCCAAACTTGCCTCTTTTTCCAATGCTCCAGGTACCGGTAATTTTAAGATTTTATGCTACTGTCTCTTTTCATGTAATGTTTGAAGACAATGCTAGAATTTCAAAAGCTTCAGTTAGTAGAATTGTTAGCACAGTTTCTGCAGTGGTAGCATCAATAGGCAGCTAAATATATATATATATATATATATATATATATATATATATAATAAGAGTTTTACCTGTACATTGCTCAGAACTTGAAAAGAATGGTATTTCTGTATCGGTCATGTCCACAGTAACAAGGAAATGCACTTTTTACTTTCCCGTAATGTTTGTCTGTATTCATGTACGCGCATCACGAGAAAAGGACTGAAGAGAATTTAATTATAATCAGTATGTAAAGTCAGGGAATAAGTCGCTACAATCAAGGCCATAAAATATAATTCTCAAATATTTATGTTATTACTGGCCCTACCGATAAATACTACTTAACTCAAGTTACATAGTATTAAATTTCCAATCATTTATGTCTTATACATTTTTACCGTACTGGCTATGATAACAGAGATTCATGAATTTAGATTTTTGTTGCTAAGTCCATATCAGTGCCGAGCCACGAGAAAATGGGTAAACAGGATTTAATGAAAATCAGTATGGAATGTTGGGGAATAAGGAACTACAGTCTACGCTATAAATAATTTTATTCACAATGGTTGAAATGGTAGTTTAGGGGAAGGTGCCTTGCTGCCACTCATGTCCAATAGGTGGGATTACTGCTGCGTACCGAGTATAACAGCCCGCCTGAATATTGGCAGGAAGTAGCTGAGGGATTAGATCTCTACCTTCTTTAGCATGCCATTCCTCTGGTTCATACATTATCTTATACTACTGGTACATAACACACTGGTTCATCACAGCATTCCAGCTATTCAATCCCTATACTGAGGCACTGATTGGAATGAGCAGTGTGAAAACTTAACAGATTTATTTAGCATATGGCTTTTACAAATACAATACATACATATATACTTAATGGAATGATGGCAGAGGAGTGTTCACGGCTGTCTGCAGCCAGGTCATTCCAGCTCTGCAACTTTGGACTGTTAGATCAGCAGCGCAGTACTGCTCATTAAAAGTGAAAAAATGTCCGGTTTTTCTATTGATCAAGTATTTCGTATGATAACATTGCTGTTAATCACGACATTCCTACTCACATCATTGTAATAACCTATGTTGACTTCAATTGGGAAAACCATAGACAGAGTCTTTCTGAGAATTCCGTAGCGAAGCACGGTATCAGCTAGTACAGAATAAAACACACTATGCATATTAACAGAACTCTATCACTTTCAGATCCACACTAACAGTAGGCAGCAAAAGTGACCTTATCACTGTTACCAGCTGAACGCACATGCACTCAGTGGAAAAACACCACCAGCCAGTTCATAGTTCATTGGATCTTTCCACCCAGGTTGCAAAAAATTGTGAAGTTCCTGTAATTGTGGTAGTCCCCCTCTTTTTTTTTCTCTCTGAGTATTATTAAGGCATTGTTTACAAAGCCTTCCTTCCCCCTGACATACTTTGTAGTTTTCCCCAACTCTGTACCGGATTACTACCATGAGGAGACAGAGTGAGTAGAATATATAAATGTCTCCTTTAAATACACAATTTTTCTACCATTCTTTCTGCAATGACATATTTATCTGAGGTACCTACCCCTCCATGCCACAATATCCGGTTTTTCTATCAAGGCCATATCAACCCCATGTCCTTACCCTTCAGAGACAATCCCTGCTAAAGTAGAGTATATTTTCTGACTTGAAAACACCATTTCTTCTTTCTTCGTTATACCCATTCAAAGAGTGTGTTTGAACTTGTTTGTTGGCCTGATAGTTTTCACCTTCTTATCCTCCCAAAATCTCTTCACGAATGCACTGTGTTGCATCTCATGTTCTGTGGACCCCTTCCTAGCAGTTTTCTTTTAAGGTTTCTCCACGAATTTATGTTTGGCTGCTATTGAACTATAGACTCCATGATCTTCTATGATGTTGTCCATGATATTCATTTCTTGGAGGTCCGCCTTAGTTTCTTCTAGCCAGTTTATTTTGACCTCCTTTGAGATGATTACTTTAAATAATCTTTTGGTGAGTCCATTCTATAGATATGGCCATAGAATTTCAGGCGCCTCTTGCTTACAGCATCAATAAACCTGTCAGTTAATGAGTAGAGGTCCATTGTTCTCCTCTTAATCCACATTCCATTTTCTCTCGTGGGACCATACATTTTCCGGAGAATTTTCCTATCTTGCTTTTCAATTTCTACAATTTTAGAGTGACTGTTTAATTTATTCAATATAGGTAACTTTTTTTGCACCAAGTAAAATTTGCTAACTTTCTGGCGTGAAGTCATCTATTTCAAGCTTCCTTAAGGGCTGGTTTTTGCTGGCAGGAGTAGAAAACTGCAGATGAACATTGGCCATAGATGTTTTCCCTTCTGCTATTACATGCTTCACCAGTGACAGCAAGACACTTGTTGAAGCCACAATATTATAGTTCAGTTTATAAATGTTTCCCATTTTTCTGTTTTTGTAGGAGAGCAGCTAACTTGTAACCTTCCTAGCTGTCCAGAGTTGCTATTGGACTATGAAGTGGGAGCCATAATTAAACTCAAAGCAATACATACAAACAAATTTAATAACAATGGTTTTTTTTTTTGCTAGTGGCTTTACGTTGCACCTACACAGATAGGTCTTATGGCGGCGAAGGGATAGGAAAGGCCTGGAGTTGAAAGGAAGTGGCCGTGGCCTTAATTAATGTACAGCATTTGCCTGGTGTGAAAATGGGAAACTACGGAAAACCATCTTCAGGGCTGCCGACAGTGAGATTCGAACCCACTATCTCCTGGATACAAGCTCACAACCGCACGCCCCTAACTGCATGGCCAACTCCCCCGGTGTCAATGTATAAGCTATGCGGGAGAAGGGATAATATGTTACTTAAAAGAAGGTATATGTATATAAGCCAACAAAGCAATATGAATGCAAAAATAAATAATCACTACATAAATATCTTGGGAAAATACCACAGAATTGTGAGGTTTTACAAATATGGAAGTAATCTAAGTTTTTAAAGGAGAGAAAACATACAAAATTAACACCACATACAATGAAATACTAACCAGACAAGTTTCTGAGCAGTCTGGAAGGAAGAATGCGGGAATAGTGAAGGGTTAAACAGACCTGACACAGTCTATCTATGGAGTGTTCTTAAAGATTTGTGTTCATGATAAATGGAGACACAGGCAATGATGGGGGTCTTTGATTCATAACCCAACCCAGGAAAGAACTGGAAATGGGAACTGAAGAAGAAAATAAAAGCATGTGCAGTTTGTTATTATTGATGTTTGGTATAGTCAACAGCCACATGTACTCAGGGTATGCAAAGCAAAGCATCACCTGTGAGGTGATTGTGTCTATGATGGTGTATTAGTAATCATTAGAAGTTTGGATTGTGAAGGAAGAGGCGATTGTCTATATTAATATTTGGTACCAACTCAGCACTTACCTAGAGCTGCAAAAGGCAAACTATTGGTAAGTACTTCCAAGTTGGCCAAAAGTGTGAGGTTTTTATTTTCTTAGTGTATCTTGCTACAGACCCTCAAAATAGTCTTGAAAGAAAGTAATGGAACAAGAATGAACTATACCATACAAGACCCTATCTATAGCACAATGATGACAACAATTCGTAACAATAACCACAGTATTTTATTTATTCGTGTCAGAGGTACCAATATAGCCTATACAAGAAAGAGATACTGAATATGAAAAATGTACATGAACAAATTGTCGTATATAGTTATGAATGAAGCACTTGACAAATTTGCATAAGTATAACAAATCGAAGAACATACATAAAAATCAAAAAGGAGAAAGCAAGTATTATATGAAAATATCTACATTATATATACATTATTTACACTAGTTTTTATAATAAATAATTACACTAGTTGTGACCAGTATTTGGCTACATTGATGGCATTGTTTCCAGCCAGTGCTAATTCTAACCTTGTACATGAATCTGGACATACACGACAGTGCAACAGATGCCTAGAAGTCTGTTCCTCTCCACATTCACACAATGAGTCCCCATCATGCACGATGCCCCATTTCATAAGATTGTCCTTAAATTTTGCAATGCCGGCCCCAGTCTGTTTAACGGCTTCCATATACACCATCCCTCTTTGTGATCAGGTGGCAACTTTTCTTCAATTTCAACACGTTCCGGATGATCTGGGTACCTTTGTTTCCATAGCTTAACCCTGGCCTTTCTTGGGTCACAATGAAGTGGAAAGAAGACTGTAGAAAACACTTCCTGGACTTCAGTCGAGCTGGTGGTTGCTGATGTTCATGAAGGGGATGGGCTGAGATGTTGCAAACCTTTTGTCTCTCGATATTAGCAGACACCTCACGTCTGATATCAGGTGGAGCTATACCTGCAAGTAAATACAACTTCTGTGTGGATGTTGGTTTTAAACAGCCTGTGATTAGCCTGCAGGTTTCATTCAAGGCAATGTCGACTTTCTTTGCGTGAGCTGATTTGTACCACACGGGACTAGCATATTCAGCAGCAGAATAGCAGAGTGTTAGGGCAGTTGTCCTTACTGTCTGGGGATGGGCACCCTATCTAGTACCAGTTACCTTACACAATAGGCAGTTTCGTGATGAAACTTTTGTCTTGAGTTTGGTGCAGTGTGTGGTGAAGGTCAGCGAACGATCTAGGGTAACATCAAGGTAAACTGGAGTATTGTTGTGTTCCAGCTCTATTCCTTTCCAATTCACATGCAGCTTTCACAGGACTTCTTTGTTCTTTAAATGAAAGGTGCACACATTAGTTTTTGATGGGTTTGGCTTGAGGTGATTTTCCTCATAAAAATCTGAGAGCATCTTCAAAGCAGCAGTGAGGTTTTGTTCCACTTGCTCGAAGTTTTTACTCTGAGTTGCCAGGGCCAGGTCATCTGCGTACAGGAAGCTCCTTGTGTGAGGTGGAGGAGGTTGGTCGTTGGTATATATGTTAAATAGCATTGGTGCTAGGACAATGCCTTGTGGGAGACCGTTCTTCTGTACTCTCCATCTACTCCGCTGTCCTTGGAATTCAACCAAAAAATGTCGGTTCTGCAACAGCGTGGCAATAATCGTTGTGAGCCTGAAATCCATAGTAAGATGGTAAAACTTCCTGAGAACTATCTGGTGTTGTACAGTATCATATGCTGAAGAGAGATCAACAAAAGCCACTCCAGTAATATCACCACGCTGAAATCCGTCTTCTATGTGCTGTGTCAGATTAAGGATCTGTGTACAGCAGTTCCTTCCTGGTCTAAATCAAGCCTGCTCTGGGATTAGAAGAGGTTCGACCACTGGTGTTATACGGCTCGGAAGCATTCTTTCAAAAATTTTATATGGATGGCACAGGAGTGATATTGGTCTGAAATTCTGTGGATCCATAGGCTGCTTACCAGGTTTCAGGATTGCAACCACCTTAGTCTTCCTCCAGATTTTAGGAATTTGACATTGTTCCAAACAATTATTAAAAAGCTGTAGTATCCTTTTTTTGGTAGCATTCCCAAAGGGATTGGACAGACTGGATATTTCTTGTTCGATATTTTGGTGGTCTTCTTCGCTTATCTGTTTTGCCATTTATTAGGAGTTGATGAACTATCTGGTTAGAAGTAATGTTGCTATGTAGAGAACTTTTCGTGGGGTCATTGTTCAGACGTCTAAGTAGCTTCCAAGCGTCTCCACTGTTTCTTGCCATATCTAGTTCTTCCATCAACTTAAACCAATGTTCTCTCTTTATTTCACCCATGGACTGGATTAGTTGTTGACCAGCCTGAATAGTGTCCTCACTGAAAGGATTTTCTTCATAGAGCAGTACGTACTCATTTAATTTATCTACTGTACTGGCGTCTAGACCCTGTATGTACTGAGACCTACAGCCTCTTGGGATTGACGTGTGAGAGCATACTCTGGAACAGGTTTGATGTCCAGTAAGACCTCAATAAGATGCTCCCATTTATTGCCCTATCGCAGGTAATATATGCCTTGGCCTGGTTTTTGTGTTACCACAGTTGAAGGTTACACTGGCAATGTTTTTATGCCCCAAAAAATTGTGTTCGAAATTCTAGACCAGATTACACTATTTACACTCTTGTTTGGATTCTGTGTTTAGCCAAGACGGACATTTCTTCAACAATTCAGAGAAAAGGTACACTTTATACACTGAAAAGTAAGTTTTCAGGATCAATAGCATTTTGACAGTTCTCCACGCGACCACACTTCTACAAGTTGCACTTAAAACAGTGTCTGCCTTCATAGTGTAAAGGTTATCGCTACTAGCTGCCATTCTCAGAGGCTTAAGAATGGTAGGAGGGCTGATATGTCGTTAAAATGGTACATGCAACTCACCTCCATTTGGAGTGTGCCAGAATAAAGCTGTACCACCTCAGCAATAGGACACAAGTTTACTTAAAATAGTTTTTAGGAGTACTTACAACATAGATAACAGCATTTTTTCTCTCGTGGACCCCTTAATAAAGGAGTTATTCTGACCCACTGTCCTAGTCCATGACTACTTTTCATACTAGTCAATGATGTAATGTTACGAGCTACCCTAGTTAATGAGCAACAAGAACCAAATAGGAGTGTCCAACTCTGACAAGGAAAGGAAAAACAGTTTTAAAAATGCATACTATATCAATTTTATTATATAAAATATACATATAACTACAGTAACATGAGTGTGAAAACACTGTAGCTTCAAGTGTCACTGAATAACAATAACAGATAATACAGTATATAGACATACAACAGAAAAAACATAAATTGCTAATATTTTCAACAGATGACCCATTTATTTAAAACTCATAAATGCAGTTTTAAGAGTATTAAAGTTATTAAAAATGTAACTTTATTTTTACAACCTTTTTAAATGCCACACAGATAAAGTGATGGGTGGTATTGGACGATCATAACATAGAAGCACCGAGCAAGAGGCACTTAGAAACACAAGTTCAATAATGAGGTGGTGGGTTGCAACAACTACTGAGACAAAATACTAAATATGCCCAGAAATACAAGTAACAGTAGATTTAATGGGTTTTGGGAAAATCAGATTAGAAAGACCAGGGATAGTTCCAGCTTTTTCTTAAAGCTACAAACACTATGGCACCTCTACCACAGACTCTGTTTGGTCATAGCAACATAACGAGATATATAAGAAACAATAAGTTGTAATTTACACACATGGTCACTGGCTTCACAAATTTTAAAAATATTTTTTTCTTAGAGAAAGGTATAGATTCCAATGTTTCAAGTTCTCATATCACATACAGAAGACAAGTAATATGTTCAATTCATTTTCCGATTCAATAAATTCATCCTTTTCTTTTTTTGTGTTGAGTGGTGGATACTCACATGGTGAATCCTGTATCTGCTGAATTTCTAATATTTTGTGCAGAGAAGAAATATTGCATGGGCTCATTTAATAGTAGCACGAGGGATACTATTTTAAAAGTTACTTATATTCCTTTCCATGGTTAAAATTATTCCTAATTCCCTCTGCACCAATGAACCAGGAAGGGAGCATAGTGCACCCAGGGTAGCAATGGTTTGCTGAATGGCATGTGGCCGAGTACGGTCATGGTTCTCAGACTTGGTGCTACATCTCAACTTATGGCTGCTAACCATGTGTGAAGCAGGCACTCCTTATCCACAGAAAAACCACACAGTCTACCATTAGCTATGGATGACTGCTTTGATGTTGTCTAAGCATTGTCCAGGAATGCATCCAGGTACAGGCACGAATGTCACTGCTCTGTTTTATCTGTGTAGTAGCAAAGTCATCAGGTGGACAGAGGTGGTTCTATATTGTCGACCTTCCCACAAACACTGGGCATGTAATGAATATTGAATTTTCACTATCCCATTGTAATCGAAACCGACTTTCAACCTATTAGGTCGTGTAACGTACATTTAGTACGTGTTGAGGAGATATTAAGTACAGAACAAAAATGGCCAACCAGACACCAGTGGGATCCGAACCCGGGATCCCGACTGTTGTCTGGTTGGCCATTTTTGTTCTGTACTTAATATCTCTTCAACACGTACTAAACGTACGTAGCACGGCCTAATAGGTTGAAAGTCAGTTTCGATTACTGGGCATGTATTTTAAACTGCTACTTTTCTGGAGTTACGGAGAGTGTGTCAATAATTTTTGAACACCCTAAATAAAATACTGCTCAATCCACTCTCTAGAAATTTGTTTCAGAGAAACTTCCATCCTACCATCTCAAGTCATTCACAATAGCTACCACTATTGTAAAGTGTTGACATCTTTCTCATAAATGTCTTGATCAGTTAACGACAAAAGGAATGGTTTGATTATCTATAATGTACAATTGGTGTTTCTCTGTAAAATGGTGCCCATAAAGCAAAATATGTCCAATGCAGACATAGGTTTGAAAAAGCAATAATGACAATATTAAAATATCCTATTGAATATAGTTTTCCACATAATAAAACTGTACATAGTACAGTACTCATGCAACATTCAGTACTATCACCCCATTACTCCAATTCAACAGATTGCCATCATTACTTACCATTATTGATGCTAAGTTAGGTAATCTTTTCCAGTGATAAACATTACATTAGCAAATAACCATTCTCTACACGTACCAAAGATAAATTATACAAACTAATGTCTTATATATATAAAGCCTCAAGGCTAACTGACTTTTTTTTTTTTTTTTTTTTTTTTTTTTTTGCTATTGACTTTATGTCGCACCGACACAGATACGTCTTATGGCGATGATGGGACAGGAAAGGGCTAGGACTGGGAAGGAAGCGTCCATGGCCTTAATTAAGGTACAGCCCCAGCATTTGCCTGGTGTGAAAATGGGAAACCACGGAAAACCATCTTCAGGCCTGCCGATAGTGGGATTCGAACCCACTATCTCCCAAATACTGGATACTGGCCGCACTTAAGCGACTGCAGCTATCGAGCTTGGTGGCTGACTGACTCACTGACATTAATATTTACCCACTTCCAGGTGAGCTAGGAACTTGAAATTCGTCAGTGTGATAGCTATTAGGCTGCAATCCAAGGAAAAATTCCAAAAAGTTGAATTTTTCCATATTTAAACCCCCCTCCACCCAATCAAAATATCGGACTGAAATTTCGTGTCAGACCCTTCCAGCTGAACTAGGAACTTGAAGTTCAGCAATCTGAAAGCTATGAGGCTGCAACCCAACAAAAAATTCTAAAAGTTCAAATTTTTCATATTTAGCCCCTCCCCAAATCCCAATCAAAATATCGGTCTCAAATTTTGTGTTAGACCCTTCCAGATGAACTAGAAAATTGAAATTCGGCAATCTGATAGATATTGGGCCATAAGCCAAGGAGAAATTCCAAAACGTTCCAATTTGTCATATTTACCATCCCCCACCACCCTATCAAAATATCGGACTCTAATTTTGGGTTAGACCATTCCAGATGAGCTAGGAACTTGAAATTTGGCAATATTATAGCTATTAGCCTGCAACCTACGGAAAAATTCAAATTTTAATTTCTGCCCCCATCCCCCCAAACAAAATGGGAGACGCCATGATGCAGTGCCCTACAAAATTAAAATGTGGCAATGCTCTAACTCCAAGCCTGTAACCGATGTAGAAATTGCTAGAAGTTCAAATATTTAACATTTCACCCACTAAAAAATTTGAAATATTAAGCCAAATTTAATGATGGTGCATACCTTTGTTTCGAGGTATCTTGCGGCTGAACGGTAATCGCTATCAATAAATGGATTGCACTTTCTTCACCTAAAATGAAGAGATCTACAACTTTGATCCTATGATTTTTTGTCTATCTCGACTCCTTCTACCTTAGATTGAGCTTCCTTTCCCCGGTTTTGGTCAATTTTGTTAAATTTCCATGAATTATTTTACTGATTCACACACTCATAAGACAGACAGATGCACGAAATTCAGTACGCTCCTTGGCACGATCATTGGCCATATGCAGACCGACTTTCATTATTCTAGCTGCCTTGAATGTATAGGAAAACAGAAGGAATATATGGAAACACTAATCAAATTTCTGCCTAATTTATGTTTCCTAAGCAATTTATGGTGAATCCCATGGATATACAGTAAAACCTCAAATAACCAAAATTCTAGGTCGTTTCATCGTCGACCTGCCTGCCAAGTTTCAAGACTGTACCTGTCTGCTAAGTTGGCAAAATTATTTTTCAACTGGTGTTAAGCAGACGAAATTTGATATGGATCAAAACGTTCACCCCTTTCTATGGTATAAATAGACGAGATACGAAAAAAATGCCTCAGACAGTACTGTAGGCGACTAAAAGGGACGTCTCATGGTGCAATCCGCACCTCGATACGACTTACCGTTTGGCTTACAAGTTGTCCATTTCATGACCGTATCGATGTTTAATCAAGAAGTACAGTAGAGTCTCGCTCAACCGACCTTCGCTTATCCGACACTCCGTTTTATCCGACACTGGTAGGCTTAATTTGAACTTCAGGTGGATGCAACTCTGGGACACGGGGTGTGGAGGGTGCGACTGTGGGACAAGCACTAGCAGTCATGCGGTAGGATTTTGCAATGTAGTATTGGTTGGGTGCGGATGTTATAGTTTTCATATCCTCTGTGAGTATGGCGAGTAAACGTAAGAAAGTGATTGTTTCTGTGGAAGACAAGTAGAGTGGGTTAAAGAGACTGGACAAAGGGGACACTCTCCAAAAAATGGCTTCAGATTATGGTGTTGGACGTGTTACAGTGGGAGACTGGAAACATACGAGGGAATAAATTGAAAAGTGGTGCTCTACCAGAGCAACAAGTGATGCACTGAAAATTAGAAAAAAGCAATGAAAAATGTGAGTACGAAAAAGTAAGTGAAGCACTATTTCTTTGGTTCACTAAAAACCAGGAATAGGGCTTGTCAATATCTGGCCCCATTCTGCAAGAAATGGCGGTGTATATCCAGAAGGAGTTTAATAAAGGGACCCTGATTTTACTGTTATTGCTGGGTGGCTTGATCGATGGGAAAAACGGTACGGCATTGGGCAGCTTAATATCTGTGGAGAAAAACTGTCAGCTAAATCCGATGAGGTTGTGAAGTTTAAAAGACAATTTCAAGAAATAATTCTTGCTGAAGGATTAACCGGTGATCAGATTTTTAATTGTGATGAGACTGGGCTGAATTTCAAGATGCTGACGTCAAAACTCTTGCAGCCCAAGCCAAGACGTCTGCACCTGGCTACAGGCGTAGTAAGAAAAGAGTACTGCATCTACTGTACAATTGAATTAATAAGTCAATAAATAGAGTCCCGTAAAACATAGTACGTAATACAGTATAGTCTTCCTGTTTGTTTTCGTTCATTTTCAAAGTTATTCTGTATTAAGTAATAATAATAATAACTTAAATGTTTCCACCTTTTCAATACAATATATTCACAAGATTACAAAATTATACGGTACTAGTTTCGACCCATCTAGGGGTCATCATCAGCCGTATTGGAGCAAAGATCATTTGTGGCGAAATCCTAAGACATTTTCGGTGATCCGACGTACTCCAGGTCCCGTTTAGGTCGGATAATCGAGACTCTACTGTAAGTATAAATAACCACCTAATCGATACTTTATTAATGCCTCAGGCAAAATTGAATAAAATTAAAACTTACAATACCAAGGTAGCCTTCTCTACAAACAACACGAAACATAGATTCTTTAGTCATAATAAAGCTAATAAACTTAAAGATGACGAATTCCAGGAATCGGGTATTTATAAGCTGACTTGTGCTCATTGTAAAAAAACTTACGTGGGACAATCTGGAAGGAACTTCTCAATTAGATATCAAGAACACGTCAATGCTGAAAGATACAAAAGATTCTCTGCCATGGGATCCCATATGAAAGAGTCCAACCACAAATTCACCAATATAAAACAGGACCTTCAAATTATCTGTATGATTAATAAAGGTAATCTTATGAACAACCTGGAAAACATCCACATCGTTCTTGATAAATTGGAAAACGGTGAAGAGAATCTCAACAAAAACGAGCATAAAAACATCTTATATGAGAATATTAGCAAATACTTAGAATGGGTAGACATGAAACAGACTAGACGAACAAGAGATATAATCAAACACGACATCGCAGAAGCACAGCCCAATCTCCCTCCTCCCTCACATGTTATTTTAGATGACGATAAAACTCTACTTCCCTTCTCTCCAGAGCTTTCCATGAACTGTCAAACTGTATCACATCGTTACTTCACCAGGTCGCGCTCAAAGACAGACCCTCTAGACAGCGCAGAATAAACATCTTTTCCAAACAAGAATGAGAGGCAAGATGACCTATTCTGATGACCTCCATTTTTATCAAAGGAGTCTCCAAAGAACTTTTATTTGTGCTTATTGTCAATGTTTTTCTTTTCAGTTCTTTATTTATACAGCTGAAGAGGACCACTAAGTGGTCGAAACATGTCCTGTAAGTTTTAATTTTGCCTGAGGCATTAATAAAGTATCGATTAGGTGGTTATTTATACTTACTTCTTTACCGTTTGGCCGCAACAAATTTCCAAATGAAAGTCAGCACTATTTAGCGTGCACATTGCCTGGCACTATCTTATTATATATATAAAGCGACAAGGCTGACTGACTGACATTAATGTTTGCCCACTTCCAGGTGAGCTAGAGCTTGAAATTCGGCAATCTGATAGCTATTAGGCTGCAACCCAAGGAAAAATTCCAAAAAATTGAAATTTTTCATATTTAGCACCCCCTCCCTGCCCAATTAAAATATGACTCAAATTTCGGGTGAGACCCTTTCAGATGAACCAGAACTTGAAATTCGGCAGTCTGACAGCTATTAGGCTGTAACCCAAGGAAACATTCCAAAAAGTTGAAATTTTTTATTCTTGGCCCCTCCCCCCAAACAAAATGGCATATGCCATGATGCAGTGCCCTACAAAATTAAAATTTGGAAATGTTCTAGCCTTTATCTGACGTAAGAATTGCAAGAAGTTCAAATATTTAATATTTTACCCACTAAAAATTCAAAATATTGAGCCAAATTTAATGACGATGCAGACTTTCGTTTCGAGCTATCTTGTGGCTGAACGGTAATTCATGTTTCTAAGCAATTTATGGTGAAGCCCATGGAGATACGGCAAAACCTCAAATAAACAAAATTCTAGGTCGTTACATCATCGACCTGTCTGCCAAGTTTCAAGACTGTAGCTGTCTGCTATGTTGGCAAAAATAATTTTTTAACTTGTGAAAAGAGGACGAATTTTTATATGAATCGAAACGTTCACCTCTTTCTATGGTATAAATAGTCGAGGTACAAGAAGATGGCTAAGACACTAATGTAGGTAGCCAAATGGGTCTTCTGACGGCGCACCCGTACCTCGATACGACATACCGTTTGGTTGCAATAGATTTCCAAATGAAAGTCTCCACTATTTAGCGTGCACATTGCCTGAACTATATTTTTTTAAATATATAAAACCGTTCAGATCACTGTATCATTTAAATGTTTACCCACTTGATAGATGGCAATATGATAGCTATTAAGCTGTAACCTGTGGAAAAGTTCCAAATGTTGATTTTTTGTTATTTTTACTTCCCTTCCCCTAAACTAAATTGTGGATGATATGTTGCAGTGTGCCAGAAAATTAAAATTTGGCGCAGTTACAACTCTTGGCCTGCAACCGATGGAGAACATTTCAGATATGCTGCCTGCTGAAGATTGCCAAACAAGATTTCGTAATGAAGTACCGGTTCGTAACAGTAATTTTCCATGTGACCACTTGTAATGTAGAGGAATAAGGGGTTTGGGGGCGGAGCCCCCAACGAGCGAAAGCGAGTTCTCTTTATAAAATTTTGTGAATACTGACTCTTTGCCTTTTCTTTCTTCTCTGACCTTGCACATTACAATGCAATGATAGCATGCACAATGGAATAATTCAGTGCTTGCTCGTCACATTACCTTTTTTTTTTTTTTTCCGCTATTTGCTTTACGTCGCACCGACACAGATAGGTCTTATGGCGACGATGGGATAGGAAAGGCTTAGGAGTTGGAAGGAAGCGGCCGTGGCCTTAATTAAGGTACAGCCCCAGCATTTGCCTGGTGTGAAAATGGGAAACCACGGAAAACCATTTTCAGGGCTGCCGATAGTGGGATTCGAACCTACTATCTCCCGGATGCAAGCTCACAGCCGCGCGCCTCTACGCGCACGGCCAACTCGCCCGGTCACATTACCTTTAAAATAAGTCACGTTGTTACTTGCAATGAAAATGATTACAGTTAACCATTCAGATTAGCTAGTGCTCTGATAAAATGGATACGTTTCAGAGACTACTCACCTGATCTGCCAGAATATAGCTTCTGTGAGATATTGCAAGTCCTCAAATTACAGCATATTTTCATTTCTAATCATGCAGTGTTCACAAAACTTGGCTATGTTCATTTCGCACAGGGTATATTGGTACATGGGGATAACTGATATGAGGAAACTGGCCCAAGATTACTCAAAGAAAATTCAACCAATAATATTTTCGTGCAACTTATCCATCAAACTATGGAAAATCCAAGATTTCGTTAAGTTCCTCGTTTGCGTAAAATAGTCATTTATTCAAATAATACAATGATTAGGTCGTTGCAGATCATTGTATTCGCTGGTAGATAGCTCTATGAAAGTTGTCTCTGCTGATCTTTCTATGCCAGCCCAATAGAGAGCTCTGTGATAGTTGTCTATCCAGATCTTTCTATGTTAGTCTGATAGATGGCTCTGTGAAATCAAGTTATCACCAGAATGTTAGTTATTGCTCCATGTTGGTTCTAAAAAGCAAGAAACAGAAAGAAATCCACCTCAGGATATTCTGTTTCAAAAAGTCCTTCATTATGAAACTTACATTGAATTATTCTGTGTAGAGTTATTACAGTAAATGAAATCTGTATGTACTGCCAAGACGACATTTCGCTGTGTAAATGGTAAATGGGCATTTTAATTTGTGTTGTCACAATGGTTTATTTTCCACAACCTCAAGTAAACGATGTACTTAAAGGTATGACACTACATGACAATGAGTTCATGAACCATATAAGGCAGTATAACTGTACAATGTCCTTTGCATCCTTCTCTGCTAACCATAGCCACATGCTGGGATTAGGTCCTTACTGTTTTAAGATTCAGGGGGTGTGCATCCTTCTCTGCTAACCATAGCCACATGCTGGGATTAGGTCCTTACTGTTTTAAGATTCAGGGGATGATTCGAAAGAGTTGGAGTGTTTAACATTTTACCTCCAGAAATTATCGAAATGTGGAAGCAATTTTCATGATGGTGCTAACTATCATTTTGACAACAACCTGTAAAAGAATACACACTATTAAACAAAGAATGACATGGTTCATTCCACGAGAACATCCTCAAATTCTATCAAATCAATGTGATGTTAGGAACAAGTGAATGGAAACACAGTGAAACAAGTGAAATACAACTGCTGGAGATAATGGACGATTAACAACTTAGATAAGTACAGAAAACTTTCTCCAAGTTACTAAGGTGACTGTGGAGGACCACTGCTTTCATAATTTATCTCACTTGTTCACAATCCTTGACAAGTTTACGCAGCATAAACAATATTGTGCATACATGTGCATGATTTAAAGTGATTTGATAGAATCTGAGGAAGTTCTTGTAGAATGAAACGTCATTCTTTGTTTAACAGTGTATATTCTTTTGCAGGTTGGTATAGTATTATATGTGTTATAATTAATGTTTTCAACAAACCGAAAAGCTTTGAAGTTACATGTATGAGAGAATACACAGGCAGAAAACATTTTTTTTTTTTACAATTGGTTTCACGTCGCACTGACAAAGATACAATGATGGGATAGGAAAGGGCTAGGAGTGGGAAGTAAGCGGCCGTGGCCCCAGCATTTGATTGGTGTGAAAATGGGAAATCACAGAAATCCATCTTCAGGGCTGCCGACAATGGGGTTTGAACCTACTATATCCCGAATGCAAGCTCACAGGTGTGCACCCCTAAATGCACAGCCAACTTGTACAGTGACAGAAAACATGACTTAATTTATAAATACATTTGAATATTCAGCATTATCATCCATAGAGTAACAGTTAGTGCTATTAGCTGCCGTTCTGAGGCCCAGGTTCACTTCCTCGTATTGCCAGAAATTTACTATTTACTATTATTAGAATGGCTGGTATGTGGTTGAATAGGTACACGTGCCCTTATGTTGGGTGTGTACCTAAAAAAGGCTGCACAACCTCAGGACGAGGACATGAGTTTACATTATCATACAATAGAATCTAAACCATCTGACAAAAACTTTTCCTGAAAGGAGTTGGATGATGCAGAAAAAGCAATAAGAGGATAGGTACAGAAAAAATAAATACAAAAATATCAGAAAAAAATAATTGAATAAGTCCTTTACACATAATAAGAGAATGCGATATTGTCATTACACTCATTTAAGGACAATATAATTAGCTTTATCTTGCTAAGCATTCTCAATAATACATTTATTCAGCAAACATACAACAATTTTCTTACTTTCTATACAGTTCTCAGTCTCAACAGTGACTAGAGCATAAATTTTCCCTGTATCCTCCCTCCTTCCACACTAAGAAACAAAATAGTAATGCAGGGCATACAGTTACAAAAGTAACCATTTTGTTTACCACAATGATGAATGATGTCAGATAACCAAGATTCTACTGTATACTGCAATGAGTTCAAAATATGTTTATAAGAGCTGAATATTAGCAGGTACAAGACATATTTGTATTAATCAGTGTTTTTGGTAAGTGTAGAGACTGGTGTTTTAATGAAACAATGCTAATAATGAATGAACAATGCTATAAAGTCTGAACTAACTTATTTGCCATTACTGACTAAATAAAAGTTGTTTCCACAGCTTAAATATTCAGGAAGAGGTACAGCAGCTGCTTCTCAAATTGAAAAATGTTTATAGCCAAGTAAAGTGTTATGTAATGCTGGTACAAAAGATTATTTTTATAACATAGGATCCAATATTGCATTATGTACAACAAGTTTCCTTATAATTAATTTGTATGCACAATATTTACAATATCTACAGAAATGTACTTCTTTACATTTGTCTTAATTCCTTTTTTTTTTTTCAAGGATCACTCTTCTCCCTCCATCGACCTCATTTTCCCATAAAATCAGCACCCAACAGAACTTGCGCATACAGTACAGGGTTGTATAAACAAGAAAGTGAGCCATACGTTTTATTTATGGTAATTGCTGAATGTCACTGATGAAGCCCTCATCAAGGGTAAAGTATATCTGACAAAATATTATTAAAATCAAGTACCAATAACCTATTTGTTTGCTTCTGATTAATTTAATGTCAGTTCTGCTAAACACAAGTGTCACAGTAAGCTATTATGTGACTTTCTAGTATTCCATTTAAGCTGATGAAATACAGCCTAGAGCCTTATTTGCAACAAGATATGGCATTTTCTGAATACAATATTAGTTCTTCCATTTCATATATCTCCAATATTCCTATATTCCATTATTTGAAAAGAAAAACTGAAACAATTCTTTCTAAAATTATAACATAAGCTTTTTATATTCCTCACAAAATAAGTAAAAACCTGCATATTTCACTAATTCTTACACATCTGAACTGTGTGTACATGTTCTGTCATTAAAACTTTTGCAATACAAAATGTACTGAAGTGCTTATTTCTTAAGGGGGGGGAGACCCAACTTAACAAAGAAAAGAAAAAAAAAAGTTAATATTGATTCAATTGTTAAATATGCTTCGTGGTAACCAGAAGCAACTTCAGTAGTCAAAATTATTCTAATCTATATATATAAAATAATTTGTCCTGACTGACTGACTGACTGACTGATTCATCATCGCCGAGCCGAAACTACTGGACATAGAGAAATGAAATTTTGGGGATACATTCTTATTAACATTTAGGTGCTCGCTAAGGGAGGATTTTTGGATATTCCATCGCTAAGGGGGTGAAAAGGGGGGTTAATTATGATTTTTTGCTATTTGTTTTACGTCGCACCGACACAGATATGTCTTATGGCGACGATGGGACAGGAAAGGCCTGGGAATGGGAAGGAAGCGTCCGTGGCCTTAGTTAAGGTACAGCCCCAGCATTTGCCTGGTGTGAAAATGGGAAACCACGGAAAACCATCTTCAGGGCTGCTGACAGTGGGGTTCGAACCTACTATCTCCCGAATACTGGATACTGACCGCACTTAAGCGACTGCAGTTATCGAGCTCGGTAGGTTAATTATTAAAATGAGAGAATATCTATATCTCAAAAACTTAAAGGTTTAAAGTAATAAAAATTGGCATTTGGTATCTCCATTAAAAATAAAGAAACACGTATTTTTTGTTTTCGGAAAATCCCATGAAGGAGGGTGAAAATGGGAGAAAAGGTGTTGAACACCTTTTATGAGGAGACTTATATCTCAAAAACTGAAGATTATAGTCATAAAAATTTAAATTTGGAACCTCCTTTAAAAATAAAGAAAAACATATTTTTTTGTTTTTGGAAAATCCAAATAATGGGGATGAAAAGGTGGGGGGGGGGGGTGAATTTTTAAAATGAGTGAATCTGTATCTCGAAACTGTAAAAGTTTTCAGACGTAGAAATTGGTATTTAGAATCGCCTTTCAAAATAAAGAAACACATACTTTTTTGTTTTCAGAAAATCCCAATAGGAGGGGTGAAAAATGTGTTGAATGCCTTTAATGAGGATACTTATATCTCAGAAACTGAAGATATTACAGACCTGAAAAAAGGTATTTGGGATCTCCTTTAAAAATAAAGAAACATGTACTTTTTGTTTTTGGAAAATCCAAATAGTGGAGTGTTCAAAGGGGAAGAATTTTTAAAATGAGTGTATCTATATCTCAAAACTTTCAAAGTTTACAGATGTAAAAATTGGTACTTAGAATCTCCTTTCAAAATAAAGAAACACATATTTTTTGTTTCAGGAAAATCCCATGAAACGGGGGGGGGGGGGGGGGGAAGGGGTTGAACACCTTTTATGAGGAAACTTATATCTCAAAAACTGAAGATGTTACAGTCATGAAAATTTAAATTTGGAACCTCCTTTAAAAATAAAGACACACGTATTTTTTTTTTGTTTATGGAAAATCCAAATAATGGGGGGTGAAAAGGGGAGTGAATTTTTAAAATGAGTGTATCTATATCTCAAAACTTTCAAAGTTTACAGATGTAAAAACTGGTAATTAGAATTTACTTTCAAAATAAAGAAACACGTATTTTTTGGTTTTCGGAAAATTCCAATACGAGGGTGAAAAGCGGTAAAAATGGTTGAATGCCTTTAATGAGGATCCTTATATCTCAGAAACCGAAGATGTTACAGACCTGAAAATCGGTATTTGGGATCTCCTTTATAAATAAAGAAACATGTATTTTTTGTTTTTAGAAAATCCAAATAGTGGGGGGGTGAAAGGGGGGGTTATTTTAAAAATGAGTGTATCTATATCTCAAAACTTCAAAAGTTTGCAGATGTAAAAATTGATATTTAGAATCTCCTTTAAAAATAAAAGAACATGTATTTTTTTTTTTTTCCCCTGTAAATCCCAATAGGAGGGGTGAAAAGTGTGAATAAGGGGTTGAATGTGTTTATGAGGATACTTATATCAGAAACTGAAGATATTACAGACCAGACAGTTAGTATATGGAATCTCCTTTAAAAATACAGAAACATTTATTTTTTTGTTTTTGGAATATCTAATTAATGGGGGTTAAACAGGAGTGACAAACTGGGGTGAATTTTTAGAAAGACTATATCTACAGTATATCTCAGAAACGTAAAATGTTACAGACATATAAACTGGTATTTAGAATCTCCTGTTAAAGTAAAGAAACAGGTATTCTCGGAAAATCCAATGAAGGGAGGGGGGTTGAAAAATTGAAAAATTAATTGAATTAATTGTATGGGGATACTTACATCTAATAAAAACTAAAGTTGTTACAGACGGGAAAATTAGTATTTAGATCATCTTTAAAAATAAAATGACGTGTTTTGGGGGTGGCGGAGAATCATCTTTGGGGGCGGTTGTGAAAAGGAGTTGAATTCGTTTCATGAGGACACATATCTCAAAAACTGAAGATAATTGATATTTAGATCTTTTACTATTAAAGAAAAAAATATTTTTTGCCGGAAAATTCACTTAAGGGCGGAGGGGAGGGGGGGGGGAGTGTGAAAGTAAGTGAAAAGAAGTGAATTATTTTTCCTCAAAACTGAAGGTAAAACACATGAACATTGGTATTTGTAATCTCCTTTAACCCGCGAGGCCTCGCCGCGCGGTCTTTTCGACCGCACATTCATTTATTCACTTGTAATCTGCAATGAACTTACATCTCGTCTTGCTCTTGCTTCTCTTATCCTCCGCTGGAGAGTTGACAACGCTAGTGCAGTAACAGTTAATCTAAATTTGTTGTCCATTGTTACCGGGAGGAAGAAACTCTGACCTCGACATAAGTTGCGGTCTTTTCCACCGCGCGCGAGGCCTTGCGTTTAGCGTTTTTCTTTTGTTTGTGTTCCGTACTGCGAGTCTTAATCGTTCTTTCTGCGTGTAGTGTTATGTTTCGTGTTAGAAAACATGGATCCGAAGGAAATAGAGAGGATTGATCAACTTCTGCGAAGCATGGAAAAAGAAGAATCAGTGAACCGAGCTCTTCAACAACAACAGCAACTGCAAGGCGCTATTTGTTTGAAGATGACGATAGTGATTGTGAACCGTTTGATGACACTACAGCATCTGATGACGAGAATCATTCAGTGAATGAAAGTGAATATGATACGGAAAGTGGGGGAGTCTGGCGAATCTGAAGATGATATAGACAATCCTTGCGAGGAGCCTGATCAAGTACCACATCTGCTTGGTAAGGATAATAAAACAAAGTGGGATGATCATGTAATGTGTAAAACAGGCCGTAAAAGAAAACGGAATATAGTGAAACATTTTCATTTAGCAGGTGCATTTTACATTTCCAGAGTTCAATTTTTAAACATCGGTAGCCATAAGTTCTGACGGACAGATGTTCAAAGTAGTCAATTGAAATGAATATATCTTTATTTTGTGTCTTGTAGAATATTTTCTCAGCTGATTAGATATACATTTGTGTAATAAAGCTATGATATGACATTTTGGTGTATTATGTTCGAAAAAATAATTTGTGCATTAAATAATGGCCCATGGATTCTGTGCGGTCGAAAAGACCGCGTGCGAGTTCTGGCGAAAAAATATCAGTGCGAGTTCTGGCGAAAAAATATCAGTGCGAGTTCTCCTGGGTTAAAATTAAAGAAACATGCCTTCTTTTTTTGGGGGGGGGGTAGGTAAATCAACTTAACCGCGGTGGGGTGAAAACGGAGGTGAGATCAATTGATTTTACTGTTCCTAATGTACTTATAAGGAGCCTCCGTGGCTCAGGCGGCAGTGCGCTGGCCTCTCACAGCTGGGTTTTGTGGTTCAAATCCCAGTCACTTCATGTGAGATTTGTGCTGGACAAAGTGGAGGCAGGACAGGTTTTTCTCTGGATACTCCAGTTTTCCCCATCATCATTCATTCCAGCAACACTCTCCAATATCATTTCATTTCATTTGTCATTCATTAATCATTGCCCCAGAAGAGCGCGACAGGCTTCGGCAGCAGGCACAATTCCTATCCTCACCGTTAGCTGGGGGCTTATTCAATCCATTCCTGACCTGGTTCAATGACTGGAAACAGGCTGTGGATTTTCAATGTACTTATTCTGATCATAAACTGATCATTTTTAATCTTGGGTTCGTTTTCAAGAGCCATCTTTTCCTTTGGAGAACCTTCTTAGATTACAGTAGATTCTTCTGGCATATAAATAAAAATTTAAACACATTTGAAATAAACGAAAGGTATAAGATTGACCGTGCAATTGTTCACCTCTATAATAAGGTCAATAATGTATGGAAGTATGTCATTTGTATCGCCAGAAGGCCTGCGCACTTGCCTATGGGTGACAATGGTGCTGGTCATAATGTCATCAATGACAATGGCAGCAGATGTAATTTACCGGCAAGTAGAGGTCCTGCATCTTGCTGTGGGGTCCAGAACATCAATAATAATAATAATAATAATAATAATAATAATAATAATAATAATAATAATAATAATAATAATAATAATAATAATAATAATAATAATAATGTTCTGGACCATCGTCAACTTGTGCGGACCATGCTGGAAACGGGTCCTGGACGGGTAATGACTACGATTGCAGTCCGGCCGCCAGTTCAGTACCGCCAAGGCACCCAAGACAACACCACGCCGGATCTCCTCAAGGATTTGATCCACATTAAAAATGGTTATAGGAAAAGATGGCAAAGATTTAGGGACCCAACTGACCGGGTGGAATACCTGGACCTAGCCCGGGAAGTACGAAATCGTTTGCTGGAAAAAAGATTGAAAAATGGGAGGAACGTTACGTAATCTCTCAGAAAATGAGTCAGATCGCGAATTTTGGCGGGTTATATATAAAACGATAAGCATTCAATTATAAATTTCAGTATAATACCGTAGCAAAGCATGGGTATCTTGCTACTATTATGATATTTTAAAAGAAAATGTTCAAAATTTCCTGCCTTTAAACAATATATCACTGTTTTCCTTATAAATTCCAAGTTTGTAAGAATTTTCATACTTTTCCTTTTTTAAAGTGTGTATCAAACCTCCACCTTCAAAATGAACCTCAATCATTAACACAGACTGTGATTTAGATATTTCTGTCTAGTTTTTATTCCAAGCTCCTGAAAATTTTAATATTTTTGTAAATAAATATGTTATAGAAAATCTAAAATCTAAATCCTATTGATCTGAATGAGGTACAGATTGTAGTAGAGGACTATGGGAGGAAACCCTGAACAAATCATAATTATCCGTGAAACAGTAAGAGAGTTATGAAGGAAACCGTGATATATTGTTAAAAAGGTGGGAAATTTTGAACATTTTATTTAAAAACATTATAATTAGAATTTTGACATTATTGAAGTTGCTTATGATTGCTCTGAAGCATGCCAATACTGGGATATGTGCAGCATTTGTCAACAACGTTTGTACCATACATAACAATCGAATGAATATTGGCCTATTTTCTCCGTGCTAAGCTGGGTCGGCCCCATTAAGGGGACTGGCATGTTACAACCTTCAAAAAGCTGATTTCAAGCTTTTTTTATTTTTTTATTTTTTACTATTTATGGCTATTTATAGCAGGACATCCTGGTGAAAGAATTTTATAAATATCTGCATTAGTTTTGACGTTATGAATTAAAAAGCAAGATGCTGCATTTTGGTAGAACAGCAAAAGGCTAGTGTTTTGGTGCATGTTTGAGAAAATTTCACCTCCCATTTCCCATAAACTATATGTTTAAAATCTGATTCCCACATAACTTCTAAATTATGAACTATATTTTAATTATATTTTTCACTTTCATTCTAACGTATAATGTCTACAAAACTGAGCAGAATTATGTGTCTAACGTTGGTAGTTGTTTGGACAAAAATTATATGTGTGCAAAAAGTCCACCAAAATATGTTGTATTAAAGTAACATAAAATTAACACTTTCTGGTCTGGACTTTGAAATCAGTACTAATCAATCTGGTCTGGTCTTTTTGTAAAGGTTTTTCAAACATTTTTTTCTTTGCAACCGTTACAGTTATTTGTGAGCTTGAAATGTCAAACACACCTTGCACAGGGTATTCTCCTGTTATTATAAACCATGTCCATATTTTCATTACAGGTAAAACAAAACAGTCAACCAAGAACTCATTCTACCATCAATTCTCACCGAAGCCCAATTGTCAACATAAATGCCTTTGATTGATTTTAATAACCTACCTTTAATTCCATAGTCCCCCAGTACAGTGAACATCTTTTCCCTCGGTACCCTGTCATATGCTTTCTCTAGATCTACGAAACATAAACACAACTGCCTATTCCTCTCGTAGCATTTTTCAATTATGTGGCGCATACTGAAAATCTGATCCTGACAGCCTCTCTGTGGTCTGAAACCACACTGGTTTTCATCCAACTTCCTCTCAACGACTGATCGCACCCTCCCTTCCAAGATGCCAGGGAATACTTTGCCTGGTATACTGATCAATGAGATACCTCGATAGTTGTTGCAATCCTTCCTGTTCCCTTGCTTATAGATAGGTGCAATTACTGCTTTTGTCCAATCTGAAGGTACCTTACCAACACTCGACGCTAATTTTACTACTCTATGAAGCCATTTCATCCCTGCCTTCCCACTATACTTCACCATTTCAGGTCTAATTTCATCTATTCCTGCTGCCTTATGACAATGGAGTTTATTTACCATCCTTTCCACTTCCTCAAGCATAATTTCACCAACATCATTTTCCTCCTCCCCATGAGCTTGGTTGTTTGCAACACCACCAGAATTATTTCCTTTTACGTTGAGAAGATGTTCAAAATATTCCCTCCACCTCTCCAGTGATTCCTTGGGATCTATTATGAGTTCACCTGAATTACTCAAAACACCGTTCATTTCCTTTTTCCCTCCCTTCCTAAGATTCTTTATTACTGTCCAGAAAGGTTTCCCTGCTGCTTGACCTAGCCTTTCCAGGTTGTTACCAAAATCTTCCCATGACATCTTTTTGGATTCAACAACTATTTGTTTCGTTCTGTTTCTTTCATCTACGTATAAATCCCTGTCAGCCTCGGCCCTTGTTTGGAGCCATT
Source organism: Anabrus simplex (assembly GCF_040414725.1). Lineage (NCBI taxonomy): Eukaryota > Metazoa > Arthropoda > Insecta > Orthoptera > Tettigoniidae > Anabrus > Anabrus simplex. The sequence goes on from NC_090265.1 coordinate 321,608,793, forward strand.
TCTGATAAACCTTCTTTTTACGTTTACAGGCTGCTCTCACTTCATCATTCCACCAAGATGTTCGCCTTTTCCCATCTTTACACACAGTTGTTCCAAGGCATTCCCTGGCTGTTTCTACTACAGCATCCCTGTATGCCACCCATTCACTTTCTATATCCTGAACCTGCTTACTGTCTACTGTTCGAAACTTCTCACTAATCATATCCATGTACTTCTGTCTAATTTCCTCGTCCTGGAGATTTTCTAGCCTTATTCGTTTGCAGAAAGATTTCACTTTCCCTACCCTAGGCCTAGAGATACTTAGTTCACTACAGAGGCCGCGTGTGAGAAGTGTTTTAGACGTGGAGTGTGACGAATTTGTAGGTAATTTAGGATATGATTCTAGTGATGCAAGAGACAAAGAATCTTCTGATTTACAGCGCATCGAGTCTACTGCAAGTTCAGATTAATGAAATACCTGTCACGTAAGAAGGCCTACTTGCTAATTTTCATGGAAGTGATAGTGCATTTGTATCATCTCAAATATGTTCAGGCAAAGTCCGTCATGTTCATATTTGCGTCAAGATCACGTGGAACTTGAGCAGTGGTATGAAATGTTTGTTTATGCCTACATTACTCTTTTCTTGTTTCATTTTTTTTCAAAATGAACCTTCCTAAAATTAGAGTGCAGGAATTATTTGGTGGCGGGGATTATCCACGTTCATACGGTACTTTTCTGAGATGGAAATACTAATAAAATATCAAATATAATTGACTTGGTCAGTAGTACTACCATTTGGCCACATATAACCCTAACTAAAGCTTCATGGAATTTTATAAAACACTCTACTGCGTACACAGTTCATCCTTGATTTTTAATGTCTTGTCAAAGCCTTCTGCAGACTATGATCAGAATACAATTTCTGCATATGTGGGCTATGCTCACACTTAGACTGGAATGTGTTAAATGACTCATTTTGGAAATAAATTTGTGGAAGTAGTCAGTTTTGTATCTGGTGACTTTAAACAGCACAATTAAAAATGCATGATGCAAATATATTAAATGGCCCAGCTATGAAAGAAACAGTGAATATCAACATGAAAATTCACCATTTTGAATAATTAATTTGAGAGTTTGATAATGTCTAAGCCAATTCTAAAATATGTGATTCTATACTACTAACATTCTTCATTTAGAAAGTTTCATTCCTGTATATGAAGTAGGTGTCGAGATAAAAAATATTTAAAAAGATCAAATTTTGAAGGTTGTAACATACCAAATACCCTCACATACAGCAGAGAAGTTATGTCACACAACTGTAAACTGCAACTATTCATTTAATAGAGCGCTTCCAAGTGCATGGAATAGTCACTTTGGTTAATAATACATTCAACAACTTAAAACAATATTAATATTTACTTCAACAATGAAGTAAACTTTTTACAGAAAAATAATGTTCCAAAGCACAGCTTCTAGTCAGTTAACTATGCGTGATATAAAATTTTATAGTTATACTTAAGAAAGGTGTAATATCAAAACCTTACATCCTTTACTCAGAACCAAAGTCTGCCATACCAATGCACAACTCAGACAATAGTTCCATTAATAGAACAAAATCATCATAGCTATCTTTCTTACGTGATCTGTACACCGTCACCACCTCCTCGCAACACACAGAGAGATGTTTTAAAATATCCTGCAACAAAGAAAAATAAAACATATTGCTATTATTCTCATGCAAAATTGGAAATTATCTAAAGGACAGAACATGAGTTAGGATTTGTGTTCTATGGAGGATAGTACATGGAAGTTCATAATCTTCTATATTGGAACAAAAACATTGAAAAAACTGTATTTGTAGGAAGCTTTGATCGACTGATGTGGAGAAGGTTTTCGGCTACAGTGGAGCTTTAAGGAACACTGAAAATGAACAGTGAAACAATATATTCCAAGCAGAAATATCCATTTAAAATTCTGTGGAGGAAACATTCGACGAGTGATTACCAACAGCAGTAACGTGAACTAATCGCTATAAACAGAGTGATTCAATCTGTTAGCTCAGCGTGAGCAGTGCAGTCATACCTTCATGAACGCTAGTAAATTATTTTAACAATAGTGTTGCCATTTCTCACAGAAGTTCTGGTGAAACCTTTCTCCTGTAAAGCTGATGGCCATTGTGGCTTACGACAACAGAGGCCTGATTGCGTGTCACTTTGTTCCACATGACACAATGGTGACAGCCACGTAATACAGAACCTTCCTGCAGAGACATTTATGTTGTGCCTTTAGTGACAAATGCCCAGATCTTCTCAACAATGTCATCCTTCTCCATGACAACGCCAGACCGCATGCAGAAGAAGTTGTACGGAAGCAACTTCAGCGCTGGAGGGTGGAAAGGGCTAGAATACCCACCAAACTCACTCAACCTATCTCTGTGCAATTTTGAACTCATCCCTGAAGTGAAAGAACGATTGCGTGGGAGATGGTTTGGGACATGAGAGGACACTGCCAACGCTGTGAACAAGAGACTGCAAAATTTACACATGGTGAGGCAAATGGTATTTGACGTCTCCCGCAAAGTTGGCAATGTGGTTGTGGACAATCTAGGGGACTACTCTGAGGGTTTACTATAAAGATTGCTGTACTCTCTGAGAATAAAAATGATGTAGCACAAGGATTTCATGGCTGACAGTTTCCTCTTATATCCTACACCTGGTAAACCTACTCAGCATTATATATTGCATTTTTCCCTCCATGCAGAACCATTACTTAGCACTGGTTTCCTTGTTCTTCTTATCCTTCTTATCTTCCCAAAACTTACTCATCCTTTCATTTTAAGCCTATCTTCTTTCTTGAGTCCATGTATTTTTGAGTTTTAAATTCCTTCCTGTTGGGTTTTTGGGTATGAATATGTGTATTGATTTTCTGCCTGTATGTAGTCCGTGTAGTTGCCAGAGGGTCAATATCAATTTCTGTGAGGTCAGCATTATTTAAAGTAGACAAGGGTAAAACTATGCACTTACTTTGTTTTGGTTAATGACTTTCTTATTATGCTAATGTTTATTCACAAAACTGCACCACATGAAAGTAAAGTCCCGTTCAGATATTCTAACATGCGTGACCTCTATGGGAAAAAATTCTTCCTCCAACAAATATCAGGGTTGAATGGGTAAATACCCATAACAAAAAATGAGTGTATGGCCTTTTCAGTATTTGCTACTTTATTGTATGCCACTTTAGACAGCCTGGATACCTGCATTTGAGTGACAGCTCTCCCCGGATGAGAACACAACCATTTTTCCACATCTTCAGCATAGACTTTCTTGAAAGAAGTAAAGATTACTCTATCCAGTGGCTGCATCATGTAACTTGCATGAGGTGGCAGAGACAGGAGAATTAAGTCATTCTCTCTACAGAAAATTACATCTGGGAGAGAACAATGGGGCACATGATTGTCCAGAATGAGGAGAACAGGGTCATCAGTAGAAGTCTTTATATGATTAATGAAGTGTTGTAACCGCTCCAAGAAAAGTTCTGTGTACATATAACCAGATTCTGAAATCATAGGCAACGTGCCCTGTGGGTGCACCCTCGAAAATTTCCAATTTCATGTGTCAGGGAAGATAAGAGTCACTGGTATGTAACTGCCGGCTGGTTTTACACAGAAAAAAGCTCATAATTATCTGACCTCTCTCCCTAGACTATTTCGCGAATGCTTCTCTTACCAATTTTTGCATAAACCGTAGATGACTTGTCTGGAACAGTGGAAACTCCTGTCTCATTCACATTAAATATTTAATGAGGTTAAAACTGGAATCTTTCAAGGCAGTCCTTCAAATTGTCAAAGAATCTATTTGTCTGTACATTGTTAACCCCACAGCTCTGCCTGAACTACACTGCTCGGGGAAGGCAGCCGGGGGGGGGCAAAGAGAGAGGTCCTGTCTCTTACAAAAGTACACTATCCAATTCTTCCCTGCTTGCTTTCTTTCTTTATTGAAAGGATGTTGAAATCTGCTCGAACTTGCAAAATCATACGCCACCTTCATTAGCTGTTCCCTCGTTATATTATGAAATCTTGAATCCAAATCTTGAATATGTTTTGTCAGTTCACTTTCCATGGATTCATTAAATACTTTCTTAAATCGGCCTAATGATTCTGGAACAGTACCCTGCAAGGACAATCAAAATTGCTATCTGATAGTGTATTCTTCCCCCATCTTACTCTGTACAGTATGTGAACTAGTTACTCACTGCTTTAAATCTTTTCTGAAGAGTAGCTTCATTGACTCCAATTTCCTTGGCTACAGATCATTGACCCTCTCAATTTTTTAGAAGGACGTATGCATTATCGAACATTTCCTGTGTAAAATTGCTTTATCTATCATCCATTGGTATTTACACATGATGACGTTTTAAAAGATAATGTTATTGATAATAATAACAATTATAATGAACATTTCAGAAGAGAAACCTGATAAAGTTGACAACGATAAAGGGGCGCATACTCTTGGTAGTTCAGTGTACCGAAAAACTCACTAGATCACAGAAGCGTTAATGTTGTAATGGATTTTAACACAGTACTGTGGACTACATGAACACACAATTGTTATTGTATAAAGATAATTCCCTCCATTTAAACTCTGAAACCTTACACTCTTATTAGGTCTATATGAGTGATAAAATCTACAGTGAAAATATCCAAAACAGGATCTTACCTCTCATTCATAGGGAAATTCATGGCGCTTCTAACTCACTAGTAAACAGCACTGAGTAAGCAACTTCTTACGACGATGTACTACCAAATCCTCATATGTATTACAAGTTGATAAAACCACTGTCTTACACTTCTTACCTGTCCGCATACTCTTACCCTCCTCTACTTTATACATTCCACAGCACCTTATGCTCCCCACTCCCATCTATATTTTTCCATTTGTTTGATAGATCCCGTATTTGTGTGGAGAAAAAAAAAAAGTTGGCCTGACTTATGCCTCAACCCTCATGAAGATGATAGTCATGAGAATGATTGTCTAGGAATGATGTGCGCAGTAGTAATAACAGCAATTCTTCCCTTCCACTAATGAAAAAGAATAGACAACACTTTTTTCTTTGTGTGCCCATCAATATATTGAAATGATGGAATTGTTAGATAATTGATATTTATTTAGAAATGGCTTTAGATGACATCCTTAGTCAGAATAGTTTATTTCTAGCACTGGCTGACAAAGAACATTATCAAATGGTTTTGCATAGTAATTCAGTAACTGTCCAACACATGTCTCCAAAGACAGTCAATTCAACATCAAAGAGATGGTTCATGTTTGTGGGTTACTGTAGTCATGTCCTATTTCGTGAACCAGGGGCAACGGCTGAGTGGCCTAGTAAGTGGTCCTGAGAGTCGGGATACCAGTTGCTATGGAATGGGAGTGGACATCTCGGACATATACTGTGCTCGGGCGGTTAGCACTATACAATTCACCGGTGGTCCATAACCCGTTAGAGGAGAGATCCTCACTTGGACTATGTGCAAGTAGGGTATCATCCTACTTCATGAATTTACCGAGCTCAGAACATTTTAAGCAAACCTCGGATCTATGGGAGTAATGGAGTCCCACTCCCATTTGACAGGCGAGGGACTCCTTGGAAACAACTTGGCGAACGAAATGGAATTTGATGGGGAGCTATCAATATTAATGGGGCTTATGGAAGAAAGAAGGTAGAACTGGCTGAGTCAGCAAAGAGGATGCATCTGGATGTGCTAGGAGTAAGTGATATTCGGGTAAGGGGACATAACGAGGAAGAGATAGGAGATTATAAAGTGTACTTGACGGGTGTTAGAAAGGGAAGGGCAGAGTCTGGGGTAGGGATCTTTATCAGGAATACCATTGCACGCAACACAGTTTCTGTTAGGCACATAAATGAGCAAACGATGTGGGTAGATTTGTCAGTTGGAGGAATTAAGACAAGAATTGTGTCTGTGTATATACCATGTGAGGGTGCAGATGAGGATGAAGTTGACAAGTTTTATGAAGCATTGAGTGACATCATGGTCAGGGTCAACAGCAAGGATAGAATAGTGCTAATGGGCGATTTCAATGCGAGGGTTGGGAATAGAACTGAAGGATACGAAAGGGTGATTGGTAAATGAGGGGGAAGATATGGAAGCTAATGGGAATGGGAAGCGTTTGCTGGACTTCTGTGCTAGTATGGGTTTAGCTGTTATGAATACATTCTTCAAGCATAAGGCTATTCACCGCTACACATGGGAGGCTAGGGGTACCAGATCCATAATAGACTATATCTTAACAGACCTTGAATTCAGGAAATCTGTTAGGAATGTACGAGTTTTTCGCGGATTTTTCGATGATACAGACCATCATCTGATCTGTAGTGAACTAAGTATCTCTAGGCCTAGGGTAGAGAAAGCGAAATCTTTCTGCAAACAAATAAGGGTAGAAAATCTCCAGGACGAGGAAATTAGAAGTACATGGATATGATAAGTGAGAAGTTTCGAACAGTAGATAGTAAGCAGGTTCAGGATATAGAAAGTGAATGGGTGGCATACAGGGATGCTGGAGTAGAAACAGCAAGGGAATGCCTAGGAACAACTGTGTGTAAAGATGGGAAAAGGCGAACATCTTGGTGGAATGATGAAGTGAGAGCAGCCTGTAAACGTAAAAAGGCTTATCAGAAATGGCTCCAAACAAGGGCCGAGGCAGACAGGGATTTATACGTAGGTGAAAAAAACAGAGCGAAACAAATAGTTGTTGAATCCAAAAAGAAGTCATGGGAAGATTTTGGTAATAACCTGGAAAGGCTACGTCAAGCAGCACGGAAACCTTTCTGGACAGTAATAAAGAATCTTAGGAAGGGAGGGAAAAAGGAAATGAACAGTGTTTTGAGTAATTCAGGTGAACTCATAATACATCCCAGGGAATCACTGGAGAGGTGGAGGGAATATTTTGAACATCTTCTCAATGTAAAAGGAAATCGTTCTGGTGGTGTTGCAAACAGCCAAGCTCATGGGGAGGAGGAAAATGATGTTGGTGAAATTATGCTCGAGGAAGTGGAAAGGATGGTAAATCAACTCCATTGTCATAAGGCAGTAGGAATAGATGAAATTACACCCGAAATGGCGAAGTATAGTGGGAAGGCAGGGATGAAATGGCTTCATAGAGTAGTAAAATTAGCGTCGAGTGTTGGTAAGGTACCTTCAGATTGGACAAAAGCAGTAATTGCACCAATCTATAAGCAAGGGAACAGGAAGGATTGCAACAACTATCGAGGTATCTCATTGATTAGTATACCAGGCAAAGTATTCACTGGCATCTTGGAAGGGAGGGTGCGATCAGTCGTTGAGAGGAAGTTGGATGAAAACCAGTGCGGTTTCAGACCACAGAGAGGCTGTCAGGATCGGATTTTCAGTATGCGCCAGGTAATTGAAAAATGCCACGAGAGGAATAGGCAGTTGTGTTTATGTTTCGTAGATCTAGAGAAAGCATATGACAGGGTACCGAGGGAAAAGATGTTCACTAAACTGGGGGACTATGGAATTAAAGGTAGATTATTAAAATCAATCAAAGGCATTTATGTTGACAATTGGGCTTCGGTGAGCATTGATGGTAGAATGAGTTCTTGGTTCAGGGTACTTACAGGGGTTGGACAAGGCTGTAATCTTTCACCTTTGCTGTTCATAGTTTACGTGGATCATCTGCTGAAAGGTATAAAATGGCAGGGAGGGATTCAGTTAGGTGGAAATGTAGTAAGCAGTTTGGCCTATGCTGACGACTTGGTCTTAATGGCAGACTGTGCTGAAAGCCTGCAGTCTAATATCTTGGAACTTGAAAATAGGTGCAATGAGTATGGTATGAAAATTAGCCTTTAGAAGACTAAATTGATGTCAGTAGGTAAGAAATTCAACAGAACTGAATGTCAGATTGGTGATACAAAGCTAGAATAGGTCGATAATTTTAAGTATTTAGGTTGTGTGTTCTCCCAAGATGGTAATATAGTAAGTGAGATTGAATCAAGGTGTAGTAAAGCTAATGCAGGCAGCTCGCAGTTGCGATCAACAGTATTCTGTAAGAAGGAAGTCAGCTTCTAGACGAAACTATCTTTACATCGGTCTGTTTTCAGACCAACTTTGCTTTACGGGAGCGAAAGCTGGGTGGACTCAGGATATCTTATTCGTAAGTTAGAAGTAATAGACATGAAAGTAGCAAGAATGATTGCTGGTACACAAAGGTGGGAACAATGGCAGGAGGGTACTCGGAATGAGGAGATAAAGGCTAATTTAGGAATGAACTCGATGGATGAAGCTGTATGCATAAACCGGCTTCGGTGGTGGGGTTATGTGAGGCGAATGGAGGAGGATAGGTTACCTAGGAGAATAATGGACTCTGCTATGGAGGGTAAGAGAAGTAGAGGGAGACCAAGACGACGATGGTTAGACTCAGTTTCTAACGATTTAAAGATAAGAGGTATAGAAGTAAATGAGGCCACAACACTAGTTGCAAATCGAGGATTGTGGCGACGTTTAGTAAATTCACAGAGGCTTGCAGACTGAACGCTGAAAGGCATAACAGTCTATAATGATAATGATAATGTATGTATGTATGTATGTATGTATGTAGAGATGAGTATGTCTTCTTTTTGTGTTTGTTATCCAGCAGAATGTTAACGTGTCTGGAGAGGGGAAATTCATGTTTGAATTCTGAGGGTGGGGTGGTCACATTTTCTGCTCTTTCCTCTTAGAATCTATATTTAACTAGCAGTTACCTGCAGCTTCGCTCGCGTAAATGATGTAATTTAATAAAAAGTAATCGTTCCTAGATACTGTACTAAGTCATTATTTGAAAACCCCTAACGTATAAAACCTCACCGAAAAATTGAGTTTCATTTACCCCAGAAACTCTTTGTAAACCATGTCTGTGGTATTGCCTGTTGGGGCTAAGATGACCATGCGCCATAGAAGTTCAAAAATAAACAAATCAAACCAGACAAATCTCCACATAAATATTTACTAACAAATACATCTATATAAAGGGGGAAAAAATTACATTCCAACTTACATGAATCTTTTAGAAATTAATAAACATTGATACACGTTTATGAACCGAGGATTTAACACTCTGTAACAGGTGATAAATGATATAATATTTTCTGTATTGGAGAAAAAGAAACTGCTATTGTATGTAAATCATGCTAACCACCTCACAAGCTTTAATATAACGGGAAAAAAAAAAAAAAAAAAAAAAAAAAAAAAAAATCCTCGATAACTGGAATGCATCATAACTTCTGATGTACAGAAACCCTCAACTTACCGTATTTTCACAAATAATCCTCTCAGCCTAATTTTAGGAAGGCTCATTTTGAAAGAAAAAAAAAAAAAAAAGAACTAAAATTCCTTCCATCAAAAGAGTAACGTAGGCATAAACGAACACTTCATATCACTCCGCAACATACACGTGGTCTTTACGCAAATATGAACATGTAAATTTACAGATATAGCTGCTTTGACTGAAATGATAAAAATACATTATTAATGCTACAAAATGCCATGAAAATGAGCAAGTAGGCCTGACAGATATTTCATTAATCTGAACTTGCCATACGCTTGATTCCCTATAGATAGGAAGATTCGTTGTCTCTTGCATCACTAGAATCCTCTCCTAAATTACTTACAAATTCGTCACACTCCACATCTAAAACACTTCTCACATGTGGTCTCTTTTTACCCAGAGAGTAACACAACCAGTGGTGGATAATTCTTTTCGTGCAATGTAAACACTTGAAATAGACACACCGGCGAACTCGGATGTTAGTTTTGCGATACGGTAAAAACATATTACGTTATTTTGAATTAACTGCCAACTCGTAATTCAGAAATGCCAACCCTTGCCGCATCACAAAATATTCTGATACCCACTACCGCATGCAATTTACATTGAGTCACAGTTTAAACCTTTCAAATGTCATGGGAAAAACTACTTCCAAAATGTATTCAACAAGGTGCATTTACAGTATTCAAATAATGAACATGGATAACTCACTGGCAAACATAACCTCAGGCAACGAAAAAAAAAAAAAAAAACAACAACTCAAAGACGAGGACAAATTATGTTGGCCCCTGTATGCAAGTGCTTTATTTTTTGGTTTACTGTACTGTTTGCATTTTTAGATGCCTTGTGATTGCATGGAAAGTGCCTGACACCCTTAAAACATCGTGGCTTATTGAACATTCCTATGACGAGGGGAGGAAGTCTCTTGCTTCCATGTGCATTGTAAAACAGTACATTACTGTCCGCGAAACTGTTAGTGATACTTCGGCTCCCTAGTGCTGAATTGGTACACCTCGATTATCTTCGAGATTCGTATTGGCAACCTCTGACACACAAAATATGAATTGATTATGCATCGCCGTGAGACATCTGGCGGTATAATTGAAAACAGTTTAACACGTTCGCGGCCGATGACGACACATATGCGTCATGACTCTAGTTTCACTCAGTGCCGATGACGACACACGTGCGTCACACCCCGCGCCAAATATTAAAGTTCATATTTCCCCCAATAAGTATATAAACAAACAGACCTCTTATCTGTGCACTGTTAAGGTGTCATTAAACATATGCGCCATCCGGGCATCAGATCAATTGTTAGTTACAATATCTGTAGCCATTACAAGTCGGCATACATTTCTGCGATGTCAAGAGGGAACAACAGAACATTCTTACCGGAAGAAACCCCGTCTTAGCGGGATAAACAGGCGACTTGCAATTAATGATGATAGTCTGACAGCTCTCCTGAACGCTAGTGACGGTGACAGCATTGATAGTGACGACAGTGATGACAGTGTGAAAAGTGACTGTAGCCACCTGAGTGGGAATTTTAATCACAGATGTGTGTGTCGAGCGTCTACTCCCAATTCTCACATTACAGAAGATGAGGAAGACGTAAGTAATATCTCATCTCCAAATTTCCTGCCAAATAACATGGGCAATATTTCAGGGGTCATTTCTTGGAGTTCAGATTCGTCCTCAATGAAACAAATAAACTTTATTGGTCGGTCGGGAATGAAGGTTCCACTGCCAAGTGACGTGAAACCTATTGATTATTTTCGCTTGCTTGCAGATGACAACTTGCCGAATAACATTGTAACTGCATGTAATGCATTTGCAGAAGAGTTATTTTTGCGAGGAAATGTCACTGAAAAGTAGCACACTGTACTGACTAGTTACATTGCACAGCTTATGGAGTAATGTAAGTATACATTGTTCACACTGCAATAATAAGATTCTACTGCACAGTATTTTTTGTGAAATGTTCAAAAATTTATTTTTCTGTTATAAAGAAGTTCTACAATCGAACAAAACATTATTTTCCTTGTTCCACTTCATTACCAGTAATGATGCACATGCTGCGTCAAACGGCACCGAAGGCGAAAAGCTCATCGGTAGTGCCGCTGACGCAGCATGTACGTCATGGCTCGAATGCACATAAATAATATTGAAATAATTAAAATAATAATCTAAAATGCATAAGGACACAGAAATGGACTCCTTTAAACAAAAACAAGTATTACGGTACCACGGTAATGGTTGGCGATATCTGAGCGGCCGCGAACGTGTTAAATACCGTTGTTATTTACACAGCAATAATAATGCTATTTGCTTTACGTCCCACTAACTACTCTTTTACGGTTTTCGGAGACGCCGAGGTGCCGGAATTTAGTCCCACAGGAGTTCTTTTACGTGCCAGTAAATCTACCGACACGAGGCTGGCGTATTTGAGCACCTTCAAATACCACCGGACTGAGCCAGGATCGAACCTGCCACGTTGGGGTCAGAAGGCCAGCGCCTCAACCGTCTGAGCCACTCAGCCCGGCATTTACACAGCAAAGCCAAAATATAGATTAAGCTTGAACATGAGTGAAGAAAATCAAAATACATCACAGGAACAACCTAGAACTCCTACATGGAAACGGCAGTTTACAAAATTCATATCGATAGATTATACTAACGATTCAATTCAGATTTCATTTCCATTCAGTTGGCAGTTGGAACCATTGTAGTTCCCTCCTTACTCCTCACCCCCCACAAAACGAAGTGACACTAAAAGTTTCGCGGATAGTACAGTCTGTCTGGGCTCGGAAATAAAAACCAGTTTCATCGGCATGAACAGTATTGTTCAGTGCGTACGAATTGATTATAATTATGAGCCACACTTTTTCGCCATTTGTTAGCATCGTCAGTGTTTATGGATTCTGTTTCTTCGCACACTGTCCGGTACATGATGTTGTGGCGTTCCTTAAAATGCTGAATACAAAAGAATTACAATTTCACTTGAACTTAGTAACTATGAAATACTCTATAGACACACCGAAGTGAGTGAAAGTGTAGAAAGCTACCCCAGCACGTTCCAAAAGATGCGTTCTATTGTGAGACAGTGAAATTTTTAATTTAAATTACTCTGTAAAATACTATTTTAAAAAAATGTAAGGCAGTTTAGAATTAAAGTTTGAATAGTGTTCCATTTAAATATGACATATGGAGACAGTTTTATTCCATCTGCAGTTACATAAAGCATAACTGTACACCGAACATAAAAAAACTAGGTGAGCAAATAAAACCCAATTTCATGTCTCAATTTCTTTTTTAAAGTATGTGGGGATTATTCACATAAATATGGTATGTCCTTGAAAAAGACTTCTGAAGTACTGCAGGACTTTCAATAAATACAGATCCAAACACAGAGAAATTTAAACCTCAAAAATAATAGCAGGAATCAATACTCAAGGAATTGCTTTGATCCACCACAGATGGATATTTATATGTTATAAGTAGGGCCCAGATGTTGATGACATGTTATCTTTTTACTGAGCTGTCTAAAACAATGCTGAACTTCATAGAAACTCCGGCCGGGCCACCCCGTCTTCAAAGATGTCATTTTTATTTTGCATCTTTTCGCATTTTTTGCTATTTTTTCATTTTAGGAGCATTTTTTTTAAGTTTGGTAGATTTGGGTCATATTTTTGAGAAATCAGCCTTTTAAGGTCATTTTTTTTTTTCAATTTAGTAGCTGGTACAAGATAATTTAAAATATTGAAATAAAATATTTCAGTATTGCTATTAGTAGTAAAAAGTATATTTTGGATGCAGAAGGTTATTGGGGTAGTTATACAGATGCTCTTGTTTTCATTGCAAACCAGTTATTAGCGGAATGGAATGTTTACTGCTCTGTTGACCAAGGTCAGCTATGGCGGCGTAGAAAGTTCCGCATAGTTCACGGCGAGAGATATTAGTTCATTGTCGCTTTCAAAATGCCTTAAATAAAACCGAATGTATCAGTGCATTTAAAACTACTATCTGAATTTGGTGACAATGTGTTTTCTACCGATGGAAGCATATTGTTTTGCAAACTGTGTGGAACTAAAGTAGCTTAAAGAAGATTTACTGTAATGCGACATATCGGTCGCGATAAACACATTCGTGCTCTTCAGCGTGTTTCAAATAAACTTGCAACTCAGTGCTTACTGCCTTCAGTTGCTTCAACTTCCAGCAAGTCCTCACAGTTCAGTAAAGAATTGTATGATTCCGCTGTATAAACTCAACAGCCCGAAATTACATGGATTTTTGAAAAAATATACGAATCAAGAAATACCAGATGAATCAACTTTACGGAAGAATCATTTGCCGCAGTATTACGAAGACATTTAAACTAAATAAGATCTGAAACTCGCAGGAAGAAGATATGGGTGTCAATCGACGAAACTTCAGATGCTATGGGGTTTTATATAGCCAACGTTGTGATCGGAACTTTAAAAGTGCCTACACCAAGTGAAATATTTTTATTGACTACCGAAGTGTTAGAAAAGACCAATTATTATTCTACCATATCAAAACTGTTTGATAATGCTATGTTTCCCCTGTGGCCTGAGGACATCAAACATGACGATGTACTTTTATTTTTAACTCTACTCTAAAATGGTCCATGTTACATGCCTTGCCCATGGACTGCACAGAATTTGTGAAGAAGTAAGGGCTCTTTACCCCAGTGTAGACAAGCTTATTGCGAACGTTAAGAAAGTTTCTTAAAAGCACCCTCGCGAGTCACATATTTCAGAGCTGAAGCTCCAGACATTGAATTACCTCCACAACCTATCTTAACATGCTGGGGCACTGGTTAAACGCATGTATGTATTATTGTAAAAACTTCAAGTTAGTGATGGAAATGGTGCAGAGTTTTGACAGTGAAGAAGCTGCAGCAATAAAAATTGCCCAGGACATGCTATCTGAACCAAACATTGAAGATAGTTTGGCATTCATAAAATCAAATTTCACCTTATTGACAGCAACACTCGCATCATTGGAGAAAACGGATGAAGAAATGGTTGATTCCATTTCCTTAATCAACCAGGTGGAAACTAGTCTTAGCAACAATCGTGGCAAAATTGCTGCGGGTATTGCACCAAAACTGAAAAAAGTGCTGGACAAAAACACCGGGTATGAAACATTATGCAAAATCTCAGACATTATTTCTGGTGAAAACTACTGCATGGATGGGACTGAGGAGGATTTAGCAGCAAATGACCTTCCTCACTTCAAGTACTCTCCGATCACATCAGTTGATGTTGAACACAGCTTTTCGAGATATAAAAACTTGTTGGCTGATAACTGCATATCATTTACATTTCAGAACATCAGAATGACATTCAAAGTGCAGTGCAACTCAAACTAAAGTGAACATAAACCTTTTGTTAAGTGCTAGAAATCTATTTTGATTGACTTTTCAGTTTGAGCTTAACCCTTTGGCACTCAGCCTGTATGCAGGGAATTGCTCGAAGACACTCAGACTAATTTTTGTGATTTTCCAAAGCAAATTACAAAAATTCAACACGTAAACAGTTTAGCACACATTAAAATAAAATAAATCACACTAATACAGGAAACTATGAGCATTTCAGAAATGAATATACCTAGGACATATTGTTATTGGTTAAGCCCAAAAAAATTATTAAATTTCAAAAATAAATTATGATTTTCAATGGCAGAAAAATCAGACATTATTGCGTCTTCCTTCTTTACTCTTAGACGTGAAAGAAAGAACGTTTTTTTTTTTTTTTGCTAGTTGCTTTAAGTCGCACCGACACATATAGGTCTTATGGCGACGATGGGATGGGAAAGGCCTAGGAGTTGGAAGGAAGCAGCCGTGGCCTTAATTAAGGTACAGCCCCAGCATTTGCCTGGTGTGAAAATGGGAAACCACGGAAAACCATCTTCAGGGCTGCCGATAGTGGGATTCGAACCTACTATCTCCCGGATGCAAGCTCACAGCCGCGCGCCTCTACGCGCACGGCCAACTCGCCCGGTAATTATTGAATGTATCCACCATCTTCTCTGTAGTTTCTATTTATGACATGATCTGACATCCAACAATGAAAGAATCGCTTTTGATTTTATGCTTAATTCTGTTGCGACTTTTCAAAACACTTCATTTCTTGGAAAATGCACGATGGTCTACACCAAGGCCCAACAGCAAAGGGAAGTATGTTAAAAGTACATCATGTAGCCAGCTTGTTCAGAAACCCTCATCATTTGACTCTTAGATAACTGCGTTATTTAAGATCTGGTGTAGCCAGGGTGAAGGAATAAAACACTATGTTCATTTCCATATAAATTTTTTGCATTTAAAAATGCCCGTGTAGCCATAGCTTCACTAAATTTAAGGCTCATTGTATATGGAAAGCCATCTTATATTTGAACCAATATTAGACTTGGATCAATATTTCTTTAATAACTTCTTTTTAAATACAAATACCTATTTTTATTTCATTGCCTAGCTTATTTTGCTGTAGTGTCCTTTTAACCCTTTGATTGCCAGATAATCTTACAGTTCTTCTGCGTTAATCGCCCAGCTATTCTATATACAGAATATACAGAAATCTTGATTTCTTATAATATATCGTTTTAAAAAATGGTATATCTGACTTTTCTTATTTTCATGTAGAAAGATCATGTTTACGAATAAATAAATTCATAAATAAATGCTTTGGAATATTTTTGATGCATCAAACTTAATGGCATAAATTTTCAAAATTGTAAGTTGTTTTTCACTTTGTAATTATGCCTTGACAGTCTAGTAGGTATGCATTCAATGGATTTTCATCAGATTCGATTAAATAGCTCAGTATTTTCTCCTCATATAGCTTACTGGTTGATACCATTGCATTTTTACATTTGTCATCGAGTGCTTTAAATAATATTCGTCCTTTAAGGACAACCCAGAGTATCAAAACAAAACACTGTAACTTGAACGTCTTAGTTACTCATGACTAGGGCTCGGATTGCAATGCTTTTGCATATTTTGTTTTGACATGGGGACCTACAAGGTAACGACTTGTTTTCCTCTGCTGTAGAAGCAGAGAGAAGCTTCTAAAAATTCAAATATTACCAAGATAATCTCCAGTTATTTTCTTTTGACAATCTACACCTGTTATATTTTTGCATTGCAATGGAGGACTGTTATATACCGGATGTTTATCTGTAAACGAGCAGTTTTCAAATTTTATAGAGCAATTTTTTCGTTTCTTTGGTATATCGTGTGTTTGATGTACTTCGTAAACTACAATTTTACTCCTTTTCATAACTCCGTTGTTTCACGTGCTTGCGTCATCTTTTTATCGTAATGGCTAGGCCATATTCAAGGCTGAATGAGGCCGATATCCTTGAATTTTCAAATGATTTAGATAGTAATAATGACCGTCTTTTGCCGAAAGTGATTACCGTTATGTGGGAAGTGACACGGTCGTAACTGCTCACCGTGCATCGGACCGCGAGTACCTGACATCGATGATCGTTACATGTACACTGAATAACTTTGTGCCATGCTTCATGAGTGAATTGCAGCATACACATCATACTGATATCAAATTATTCAGAATTAAACGTTCTTTCGCTGTCAGCTTGCATCCGGGAGATCGTGGGTTCGAGCCCCACTCTCGGCAGCCCTGAAGATGGTTTTCCGTGGTTTCCCATTTTCACACCAGGCAAATGCTGGGGCTGTACCTTAATTAAGGCCACGGCCGCTTCCTTCCAACTCCTAGGCCTTTTCCATCCCATCGTCGCCATAAGACCTATCTGTGTCGGTGCGACGTAAAGCCCATAGCAAAAAAAAATAAATAAATAAATCAATAATTGGTGATCGACCTGGTCACTCATACACTATGTTAATGTACATGCAGCTGCTAATAGTTGCGTCCTTTACCGCATTGTGACTGTGAAAACACTTCCATTGTGGGAGAGTGAATTAAGACAATGACACCAACCCAAGCAACAATAGATTACAAGTCACAAATTGGGGGGGGGGAAACCACTCAAGGAATTTCGGCTTATTCATAACCTTGAGCTCAGCTGTGATGCATGTGGTGACTTCCACTGCACAAGCCAGTACAGTCGGGTGAAAAACACAGTCTTATATTCTAAAAATATGGTGAGTTCTCCTTTCTCCAAGTAAGTTTTGACAGAATATAATCTTCATCCTTGTGCCTTACAGTAAAATGTTTCAATTAGAATTCAACTATTGAACAACAAACCTGGGCGCTAACACTAAAACAAAGGAAAATGATCCAGATATGCCAGCGCAAAATGGAAAGAAAAATACTCCAGGTCTCATTGAGAGACAGAATACGGAACGAAGATATACGAAGGAGAACCGGCATGAAAGACGCTCTGACGACAACCGATCAGCTAAAGTGGAAATGGGGAGGACACGTAGCGAGACTGGAGCAAAATCGATGGACCTACAAAATGACAATGTGGGATCCCAGACAAGGAAGATGGAACGTGGGAAGGCAAAGAACTAGATGGGCAGACTGGTTTGCGAGATGGGGAGGAAAACGATGGACAAGAACAGCAAAGATAAGGCAAGAGTGGAAAGAGCTGGGAAAAACTGTGTGCAGAGATCACTGACCTTACGGGATACACCTTTGCTCAAGCCCTGTGATAACATAGGTCGATCAAGACACATATTATAGATATTGTGCAGCAGTGAAATATGCAACAGTGCGCTTCCACAAAGAGACCTGAAGGTCACCTCTTGATCACTACGGCATAATACAGTAAAATTGATAAAAAGAGGTTTTTATGAAGTGGTGAATATAAAATTATCATCCTCGCGTACACTGCGGAAAGAAGCCGTGCAAGTGTAAAATATGTTGAAGTACGCTCTCAGGACAGAGGCGAAGAATACAACAACAATTGTACGCTTCGACGAAGAGGATATCGTGATGGTCATCTTCTGTGCACTCGGAAGAATAGCAAGACGAATGTCAAACAGACAGACGTTTGCATGAAGTAGTGATATGATAACTCATCACGTAACACATAGTGGAAGGAGGATATGCACTTGCAATGTATGTCAAGAGAATTTCAACGGAGGATAAGGTCAAGAAATTACAAGAAACGTCTACAACATTCGGGGAAGAAGCTATGCAAGAACGAAGAGTGCAAGTTTACGCTTTCACCTAGAAGCAACCTGAACCCTCCCTGGGATAAAAGTGTACACGTGTCATTAATGCAAGTGCGTTTTCGCAAATTGTTGTTCCAGAAAAACACCATTGCATTCACTCGGGGGTGAGACTACACAAGTGTACAATATGCGGTAATACGTTATCATGAAAAACTACAGATTAAACAATACAATAATGCTCTTCAGGACCTGCTCACCTGATGAGCTAAACTGAGCACTGTCCCTGCATGGCAGGAGACCATAGCCCTTAGGGGATTCATACGGCTAATTTATTTATTTTATTTATTTATTTATTTTATTGAACAACAAAACTTACCTCTGACCAGTTTTGCTGCAAGAGACCCACACACTGCTCTTCCAATTGCTGCACTGAAATCAGCT
This sequence comes from Anabrus simplex, assembly GCF_040414725.1. Classification (NCBI taxonomy): domain Eukaryota; kingdom Metazoa; phylum Arthropoda; class Insecta; order Orthoptera; family Tettigoniidae; genus Anabrus; species Anabrus simplex. Next base: position 321,627,682 of record NC_090265.1, read on the forward strand.
GGTGTTCCAACAAGTATAAAAGGATTTTGGCAAAGCAAGACCAAGATGTTGAAGGTTGTGGAGACTGTGCCAACATGACAATATTACGAGGGCAAACCACATGCGTCAGACTGTCGCAAGGATCATGCCCTACCAGCTCAGGTGCCTGCCACAGTACTACAAATTCCTTCATAAGCTGGTGAGTCATGAGTTCTGGTTGGTAGGTAGCTGTAAAGAGAAATTGCTATGATATACACAATAGAAAGTTTAAAGGAATTAGTGCAGTATTTTGAAGCCATGAAGGAAAGAAAAACAGCTGAAGAAAGTAATCTGTTGATTAACTTGACAACAAATGTATCATAATGGAAAGCACGTAGGAGTAGAGAAATAGAACCGATGTAAAACAGCTTAGTACTTAGGTTTTCATCTCTAAATGCTACCGAGTTTTAGAGCTTTGCAAATCTGTCTCATTTTCCAATTCCATCCTGCTCACTTTATGTGCCACGAGTTTTCTACAATTGGCTGCATAATATTTGAAGTGTTTCTTTGTTGATTTTTGCAGCAAACTCAGTATATCATCATGCTCATCCCTTTATAATGTTTAATGCTGAAGGTTGTTTGAAAACATACTTTCACATAGGTAATGAGTATATCCTATAGGCTGTCTAATCCAAGATATAATTTTCCATAAACACACAATGTAGCAGGAGATCTGGACCAACCGCATCTCTGAAGAGTCGAACATGTGGTCTCAGTACCTCATCCCTGTATCTCCGAGTGTTAACAGTGTTCCTCGGACCACCGATGAAGATGTGCAGGTCCGTACGGCCATTCAACATGATGTCGCCCCACACCATGACGCCACCACCAGCATACTGGTCCCGTTCCACGATGTTCCTGTGATTGTATCGGCTACCCGGTTCTCTTTGATGGTTATGAATTTCATGTTTTTGGTCCGTATTGAACTGAGAATAATATATAAGTAATAATAATAATAACGTAAATGTTTCCACTTTTTCAATACAATATATTCACAAAATTACAAAATTATACGGTATTAGTTTCGACCCATCTAGGGGTCATCATCAGCCGTATTGGAGCAAAGATCATTTGTGGCGAAATCCTAAGACAATATTATTTTAAAGAATAACAAGTGAAATGAGATGTTATGATAATAGTTAGCAAACAAGGGCCCTTTACTGAACATAATGGAAAATTACTACATACACCTAGACCAATACTTTAATGCCAGTCACAATCTCAATGAAATCTCAGAGAAACCCAACATACTCTTCGATCTATTTATCACTTTCCTCAGAAACAATAATGCAGCCAACCTAAACTCAATCCTAAATTTAATCAAAGGTACTTTTCCAAGACATTTACACTTTCTCCCGCACCCTTCAGCCCCACCTTAAGCCCTCTTCCTAAGCCATATTTCATTTCAATACAAGAACTTAATGATTTCCATGATTATAATTTTTACAACACCCCATTTATACTTTATTCTTTGTTAAAAACCTCTTAGTATGTATATTTCTTGTATTATTATTAACTATTATCATAACATCTCATTTCACTTGTTATTCTTTAAAATAATATTGTCTTAGGATTTCGCCACAAATGATCTTTGCTCCAATACGGCTGATGATGACCCCTAGATTGGTCGAAACTAGTACCGTATAATTTTGTAATTTTGTAATATATTTTATTGAAAAGGTGGAAACATTTACGTTATTATTATTATTACTTATATATTACCCGGTTCTCTCCAGATTAATGTGCGATGGGAATCGTTCTACAAACTGAAGCAGAATTCATCTGTGAAGAGCACATGCCTTCATTCCTTCATGGTCCAGTTTTGATGTTGATGGCTTCACACAAAACGGGCCCGTCTCTCTGCTGGAATGAGCGGGACGCACACCGCTGGACGTCGGGCAAACAGCCCTGCTGCTCCGAGCCTCCAGTACATAGTTTGCCGGGTTAACGGCAACCCCTGAGACGACTGCAAGCTCCGCCGACAATTGTCTTGCAGGTGCACTCCGAATTCGTCAGGCAGTTAAGGCCAGATATCGGTCCAGGTGTGGGGTGGTTACCCTTGGTTGACCTGGTACTGGCCTACGACTAACATCTCCTGTGTCTCAAAATTGTCTCGAAAGCCTGGAAATGACACTGTGGCACATTCAAGGATACGGCGACTTCGGTCTGTGTCTGGCCTGCTTCCAGGCGGCCGAGTATTCTGCCCTACAAAACGGGGTCCGAATGGCGTCGTTGTGCCATTATGTTGTCACGTTCACCACGAGGCTACACTCCGCACACTATAACAGGGCAAACACGACTGAGGGAATATGGGGTGCAGGCACTGGCTGTGTTTACCTTGCTGTTACGCTGCTAGTCAAAGCAGGGAACACTCCTTTCCTATACAGAGCGAACATGTAAGGTTGGTAGGTGCATATGTTGTGCGATTTGCGGTCTATTTCCTGTTGCCCTCCTTACTCATAACTTATGCTTAACTTTTGAACACTAGTGTACATTGTACATGAATATCGAAGTAAATTACTGTACATGCAGTGAATAAGATTATTTTAAATTGCATGTCCCTTAGCATTATCCAAGAAACAGCATGGAGAGGTCCTCAGACATTGCTTCCAATGTAAAGTGTGAGTTGCGGAGTTGTAATGATAACGACAGGCTCATTTGCCTATGGCTATTCACAATCTAGCTGGGAAGTTTTCATTATAATGGCAGGCCCCATTGCCTACTGCACAGTCACAATCGATCTGGAAAGTTTTCGTTACAATGGCAGGCCCCTTTTCCTACTTCCAGACAGATTACAGTTGAAGAGTTTTTATTATAATGGCAGGCACCTTCCTTACTGCCAGTCAAAATTGAGTTGTGCTGTTATCATTATAATGACAGGCCCCTTTTACTAATGCCAGCCAGCTTACTGCCAGTTACACTGAGCTGGTGAGTTTCCATTAAAATAACAGGCCACTATGCCTAATGCCAGTCACATTTTAGATGGGTACATTTGTTTATAACGGCGGGCACCCTTGCCTACAGCCAAACACAATGGGGTAGGGAGGTTTTGAACAAAATTGCACGCTCCCTTGCCTTCTGCCAGTCATATCGAGAAGGGAATTATCCATTACAATGGTAGACCCTCCTTACTAATGCCAGTTATGCAGGAACTGCAGAAAGATCCCATTCCTACTGCCAGTCAAAGTCGATGTGTGGAGTACTGATTACAACAGCAGACACACCCTTTCTAGATCGCTACAAATCGACATCAATGAATATATATATAGATTGACATACAAAAGTATATGCATGTTCACAGTATTGCAGACCTTCATTTATAGATTAACTGCTGCTAAACTGTATGTCATATCGACAAACCGATTGTACAATAAGATGCCACATTTAACGTCTAAATGGTTGGTCCTATGATAATTTCTCATATCTCATCTATTCATGGATAGGATTGAGTTAAAAAAGTTGAATAGGGTGAAATTTGAGTAAGATTTTTTCACAGTGCATTACTTTTCAGATAATTATGTGGCAGCTACAAACATAGAATTTGGCTCACATATGGCTACTGGGTGGGCCAATGTTCCTGTAGAATTTGATTATTCTATCTTTCCTGTAAGTGATTCAAAGTATGAATTATACGTTAAATACGTTAAAAATCGAGAAATAGAGACAAATCTAACGTATAAGGGATAGAGGTGCGACAAAAAGACATAGGCCAAAGTTGTAAATCACTCCAAATTGAATGGAGACTGTGCCACCCGTTTTGTGTTTAGCCACGAATACCTTGAAATGAAGGTCTGCACCACCATTAAAATTACCTCCATATTTCGACATCTGTCAGGGATAAATAGTGAAAAATGTAAAGACCTTGGAAATTTTCTGTTGGTTACAGGCTAAAACCCATAATTCCAATTTTTTGGCTCGTCTGGCAGATTATACCGCAATCTTGATTTTGTGGGAGGGGGTAAAAATTAGGACTTTCAGGAAACTAAAGCTAAAAAATATGCAGATGGTCATTATTACATCTTAAACGGATAACTGTACAAAAATTTTGCAAAAATAGTCAATGTACAGACACACAGTCGTTACGATTTTATTTATATAGAAGAATGTACCAATGAAGGCTAAAGAAGTAATGTACTTAGCTATAATTACATATGCAGTAGAAACCTGAACAATGTCTCAGAGAGAAGAGACCAGAGTACAGGCAACTAAGATGAAAATCCTAGGAGTACGGTTCAGAAGACAAGGAGGGATAGAGTGAGAAATGAAGACATACGAAAAGAGCTAAATGTGCAAAAACTAAATGACAAACGGAACAGAACAGGCTGCAGTAGCTTGTGTCAAGCGGATGCAAGAAGAGAGACTGCCAAGACAGCACTGGAAAGACAAATGGCGAGCAAGGGAGACCAAGATTATGATGGACAAATCGACAACGACAGCAATGGACAACGGAACCCAGACTGGAACACAGTGTTGGTTGACGAATGGTGGAGAGACAGGACAAAGTGGAGAGGAACCATATTTGCCCCCTATCTGGTGTCAGCTGGAAAAGGGGAATCAATGATGATGGCAGAGAGAGAGAGAGAGAGAGAGAGAAAATTAGATAGACAAAATGAAGTGGTAAACAATTAATATCCAAACTTACGATCCTAAACTTTCTTGGTGTTCTGCTCATGAAATTCTCAATGCTATTTCCCAACATTTTTTATTTAAATTATAGAAACTTGTTCTGTGTTCTTCGTCTTTTATCACATATATTAACTTTATTTTTTTAATTTTCTGTCTCTTCTCTTTTATCGAGCTCTCTTCATCCTACATTTCCCTTAAGATCAAGATTGACTCTTTTTTTCCAGACCTTATAACCGTTCCATTTATTTATTATTACAGAAAATAATTAAATATAAAAGTTTTAAAGTGGCAAAGTGACATATGACTTTATTCATCACTTGTTTCTTCAATTCAATTATAAATTTGAAACCATCACACAAAATTTATATTTCTTTTATTGAAGATTATGGACATGAACAAGTAATGCAAGAGAATGTGATAGGGACAGGGGAGAAATTGGAGAATGAGGCCATTTCATTAACAATTTTTTTAAATATCACATCACTAGACTTACCCAATGATAAAGCAAGATCCACAGAAAGCATAGCAAGTATTCTTTCAGCTGAAGGGATTACATCACAACGATGGCATGCAGTATCAAGGACCATGCTCAAAACTGTAGAAACTTGCTCAGCAGTGACTTTGTCTTTTGCCATGACTTGCCATATCTGGTTCTATAAAAGAAAAATAAATTCATTCTAACGTTTAATATTTGGTTCTTGATCACAATAATATCAATTATTGGCAAAAGTGTGTCTTAGTTTCTGTACTCTAAAATAGGCATTTCATGTTCCCATAACTTCTCAAATGTAAATTCTAAACTGATTAAGTGTTATATGTGAGTAACAAACACTCCATTACAGCTTAATATTATTTATTTATTGTAAGGCTTTTAGTGTTGGGTGGTGGTGGTGTAATATAATCCTAAGAAAATGAGACCATTCTTAACACTTGAATATGATTTAGCTGCACTTTGAATGGGTTAACATTCTGCTAGGACGATCAACACACAAGTAATTACAAAAGGCTTTAGAGGATAACTTCTCTTAAAATGGTAAAGAAACAGATGAAAACATAACCACCCTCGGGACTCAAACCCAAATTCTCCACTCTCCAGATGGGTGCTTAACTATTTGTCTAGGACAACCAACATGTGAGAGAGAGACAGAGGCAGCTCAACATTTAAGAGTTGAGTGTCAGTGTCAGCTTACCCTCTAGAGAGAGGGAGAATTAGAGTTCGAGTGGTTACATTTTCATCTGTTTTGTTTTAGAATCCTGACTGCTTTAGGATAAACTGCCATTTCTTTCTTGGTTAATGTAATTTAAAATAAGGTACTTAGTAAGACTGGCATTACTGCTGTACATGGAATTAAAGCTGGAAAATGGAAAATTCTCTGATTACTAGTCTTTGTTTCTCTGCTATTTTAAAAATATATTTTCTTTTTTTTTTTTTTGGTAAAAATTCACATGCAGCCAATAAATAAGTTCTTTTTTCTTCAGACTTTTAAACACAATTTTATGTATTTGATTTCTGAACTTCACTTAAGCTAGCATGCAGAACAACTTACTCTGATAGCCTTTATAGCCTGAGGAGGTGTAGTGGTATCCTCATTATGTTCAACATTTCTTCCTTGAGAGGGAACCACATGAGAGGTCTTTGTTGAGTCAGGCTTAGCTATGTTCCGGAATGACTTTTCTATTTCAGCTTGAAAATCTTTGATGAACAAGCCTATAAAAAGTTCTTAAAATAAACATAGTAGAAGGTATATAACTACAAAATCAAGGGAAGAAAACAAAGAAATAATAAATAATCTTAATCATACTAAGTTGGAGAAGAGAATAACTACAGAGTACACAGTGACAGCCTTTCTTAACCCTTTGAGAGTCAGGTTTCTTAGTCCACTGTACACCCCAAAATTTAGGTTATTGCACATGTTTGCAAAACAACCCTCAAGAGGCATTATATTTTAATGAAACAAATGAATTTAACATAGTATGTTAACAAGACATCAAAAAACTAGTCTGAGCACAAAAATTGTGAAACATCATTTTTAGTAATGTTTTATGGTATGATAATCCTCAAAACAAGGTACAGGGAACAATTTTTTACTTGTTTACTTAATCTGCTTACACTCCAGGGTTGGTTTTTCCCTCGGACTCGACGACGGACCCCACCTCTACCACCTCAAGGGCAGTATCTTGGAGCGTGAGACATTGGGTCGGGGGATACAACTGGGGAGAATGGCCAGTATCTCACCTGCTATGCTGTACAGGGGCCTTGGTGGGGGATGGGAAGATGGGGAAGGAAGAGGGAAGGAAGCGGCCGAGGCCTTAAGTTAGGTACCATTCCGGCATTTGCCTGGAGGAGAAGTGGGAAACCATGGAAAACCACTTCCAGGATGGCTGAGGTGGGAAACAAACCCACCTCTACTCAGTTGACCTCCCGAGGCTAAGTGGGCCCCGTTCCAGCCCTCGTACCACTTTTCAAATTTCGTGGCAGAGGCGGGAATCGAATCTGGGCCTCTAGGGGTGGCAGATAATCACACTAACCACTACACCACAGAGGCGGACAACAATTTTTGATAATGTCAATTTCTGAAGAATTTTTCGTCAGTGAAACATTCTGAATTCCTGACTTACTGCCAACGAAGCTAAAGCGGTTTGCGTGTTAGTTATAGTCTCGTCTTCCCAAACTCTGTGATTACTAGGTGCTTTATTTACGTTTGTTCGCTTCGGACGTGGTGGCTTTCATTTAAGTCTTCACCACTTGAATTATTTCCAGATATTCCTCCTACATCATCTTCATCACCGTCTTCAAATACTGAACAATCACTTTCAGTATTCATAAGAATTTCACGAACTGTGTCGTCGCTTGTAAGCAAGTCAGCTCGACTTCGCGCAGCCATGTTCAACAGTTTGCAATTGACTCGCTAAAGCTGAAGACATCCGCTTAAAAACATTTCATTTCCAGCACTCCCCGTCGTGATAACAATAACCTAATGACTTCAAAATATAGCCAACAGATGTAGGGAGCTATCCGTTTTTCAATCGTTGTCCAAAGACATACAGTTAAAGAAGATATATCACTTCAAACTCCGACATGCAATATATTGCGCCATAACCACAGCGGCACTTAGGCCGCTATTAGCCGTGGGCGACTAGTGGCGCAACTAGTTGCTCTGGCGAGTCACGGACCATTGGATCAAATGGAGCCTATTAGCCGCGGGCGACTAGTGGCGCAACTGAGCAACTAGTTGCCGGCCATCATCTGAGCCGGCGACTGCTCTGGCGACTTTTAGTTGCTCAACTGCGTGACGGGGCATTGCAGTAAATGTAGCCTATTAGCCGTGGGCGACTAGTGGTGCAACTAGTCGCCGGATGTACATCCCCGCGCATACGGAAACGTCACTCAAGTTCGTGTTCTCACACCAGCTTGACGTAATGCGGACGATGGAACGCAATTGAATCAGCGATCCACCTAACCATTATCTTTCTTCATTACCTTGTTTGGTATCGTGCTGTGGCAGAGTGAATATTTTACTTATTGGGATAGTTTATTTATTGAAGATGGAGACATCAAATAAACTACAACAGCAAATGAAGGAGATGGCAAAATAATTTGAAAGTCAAATAAATAATGAAGACCATTTTTGACTTAGAATGAAAACCGGTCACTTGGGATTCCAGACCTGAAGCTTAGGCCTACATTGACAAAATAAAAACACTGAATTCTTGGAACAGCATTTTAAAGAACTTGAGGTATTATATTTTTTTTGCTAGAGGCTTTACGTCGCACCGACACAAATAGGTCTTATGGGGACGAGGGGATAGGAAAGGGTCAAGAGTTGAAAGGAAGCGGCCGTGGCCTTTATTAAGGTACAGTCCCAGAATTTGCCTGGTGTGAAAATGGGAAACCACGGAAAACCATATTCAGGGCTGCCGACTCTGGGATTCAAACCCACTATCTTCCGGATGCAAGCTCACAGCTCTGCGTTCCTAACCGCACAGCCAACTCACCCGGTGTGTGAGTATTATAAAACGTTTACTACTCTTATATGGAAATACAGTATATAATGCCCATATAAATTCAATAATCGTTTACATTTACAGTACAAGTACCATTGATCCATTATATGGCTCTATTAGTGAATTACAGCTCAACTGGGAAACACTTGTTTAGTCGTATGTCGTTTCCCGTTATTTCTTCTTTTATGTGGCCAAGCAGTTCGCAAAATGACGACTTTGATATGCGCAGGTAATTGAAAAATTTACTGTCATCCCCATTTAGATCATCAAACAATGTATAATATAATCCTCTAGTCAGCCGAGAAACAAATATAGGATGTTTCCGCACTTTCCTAACCCTTCGGTTTTTCCTTTTTAATAGATGCTCAAGAAGAAGAAGTTCTTCGTAGGACGCCATTCTTTCAACTGGCTATTCCCCGGTATGAACCGAGCAAGTATTCACAAGTTGCGCCACTGATCGCCCGGTACTTAAATCCACTGGCAACTAGTGGCGCCACTAGTCGCCCACGGCTAATAGCGGCCTTACTGTTACACGCAATATATTGCGCCGTGACCTTCAAGGGGTTAACCCAGGAATGGTTGCACTGTCTCGCATCACAAGATTTAAAAAAAAAAATGAATTCAGGAATTAATGAATACATCAAGGCTATCGTGTTACACAGTAACTTTTACCTTTTTCAACATGCTTTATTAATACAAATATATGCATTAACACATTGACGACGGGCGCCGAACGGAGGCTGCTACTCCATGCAGACTAGATAATTCAAGCCTCCAAGAAAGAAATTCAAGAAAGAAATTACACTGCTGCACTCAAACCACTGTAACTTAAAATGTATTCAAGATATCGACCTCAAACTTGGAACATATGGTACTTACTAGGTTACTTCATAGTCTGTACGTTCTGATACTTTTCAAAGCAATACCATTTGCGGCTCCATTCAATACTTTCTAAGCACAGTGTAGTATCAATACCATGTTTGTGCCATTTGTATACTCATTGTTTTCAAGTATGCAAGGATTTCTCTTTACGGCTACTCACCGTTTAGTGTTAGCCGTTACTCATTAGAAATATCTAATTCACTGTCACTCGGTACCTATTATAATCGGTCTGTACATAATTACAGCTTATAATTATCATATTTTGTCCCGTATTGGCTCAACACAACCTTCCAATACTTGTCAATTTCTTATAATGGCTTTATTATTTACATGATATAATCCAGCTTAATCTCCAGGTGTATACTAAATAGGACATGTTTCGTTCCGATTATGGAACATCTTCAGCTAAAAGATTTGACAAAATGGCAAGACAATTAAAACACATGTGATAGTTAACCTTAGCTCTGTACACAATTAATCACCATTATCGGTAGCCGCCGGCAACTGAATATGCCATGCCATGTTGACGTCTGTACGGGTGCTCCAGGGAATAGTTCTACATATCCGACATTATATTGTTAAATACATGAAGGTTTAAAGAAAGAAAGATGCAGCAATAATTTATGTTCCAAAACTACACCGTTTGGAACTCATAATCTCGCCCACAATTTGATCAATAAGCAAGAAAATACAAGGTAAATAAAAGCGAGAATTCTTGTACCCCGTCACCTACTGTTGGCTGGAAACTACGAGAATTCTCAGGGCTCATCACCCATGTGGCACATCAGATAATGAATCTGCATATAAATGTTGTCGTCATATAGGGCACGTTGCCATGGGCAATGTAATGATTCTCGGCGCGTAAGAACACCCGTGTATATAGGAAGTTTCCATGGCTACAACGACTGTACAATAAAAAAGACATAGACACCAAAATCTATGATCCCTCTACTCCATGACGTGATTGAAAGTAGTTAAAATTGTAGCCCACAGATAGCACAACAAGCTACAAACGACACCTGTGCGTAAAAACGGAGATCTCCAGGGCCCATTGTCAACCGCTGGCCGCAGTACTACGGAGATCTTCGGGGCCGGTCGTCAATGTGTTAAAAAAAATACTTCCCAAAAAATACTCCCCCAATGTATAATCGCTCAAAAATAAGAACGAGCGCATGGTATTGTATGTTCCTCACATTTTATATTATAAAGAACTGGAATCATATATAAGACTTTTTGTAGATGATGTTATACTGTACAGAGTAATAAATAAGTTACAAGATTGTGAACAACTGCAAAAGGACCTCAACAATGTTGTGAGATGGACAGCAGGCAATGGTATAATGATAAACGGGGTGAAAAGTCAAGAGTATGAATTTCACAAAGAGGAATAGTTCTCTCAGTTTTAATTACTGCATTGATGGGGTGAAAGTTCCTCATGGGGATCACTGTGTATGTACCTATCTGTTAATATAAGGAAAAATCTTCATTGGGGTAATCACATACAAAGGATTATAAATAAAAGTCTAAGACTCCAGTAAGACCACAATTAGAGTATGGTTCCAGTGTATGGAACCCTCACCAGATTACTTGATCTGAGAACTGGAAAAGACCCAAAGAAAAGCAGCTTCATTTTGTTCTGGGTGATTTCTGACAAAAGAGTAGCATTACAAAAATGTTCCAAAGTTTAGGCTGGGATGATCTGGGAGAAAGGAGATAAACTGTTCGACTAATAAGTATGTATTGCAAGTTATAAATTTCATTCTTGTTCCGTACTGACTTTGAATATTCACAATATATAGAAATTCGAGGATTTCTACCAAATCAATATAATTTTTAATCACTCTTAGCGATTAATTATATTTTTTTTAAAATATGCAGTACAGTAGAACCTCGTTTACCCGGATCAACTGGGACCAGGGCCGATCCGAGTTAACGAAAATCCGGGTTATCCAGAGAATGACGGAAAAACGAAAGAAAAGAAACATATAAATCACCGAAATATTTTTAATGGAGTTTAGAAATTATAATTGACACACTTTCACCTAAAAACACATACACTGTATGCACTGTAACAGCCTATGTATTTGCACTGTACTCAATATAGCTACAAACTAGTCGGTAGTAAAAAAGGCAACGAGCTTCTGCTGTCTCAGTTTAGTGCATCGCTTACGAGCAGCGCGATCTCGCATCCGCTTTAACAGTAGAAGTTCATTTGGCAATGTTTCGGCTTGACTCTCGAAATACACCATCAATTTCTCAATGTTTGCTACTGCTTCTGCGTGGGTCATAACCACAGCTGGTTCATCAACACTGTCTGAATCTGACTCCTCTTCATTTTCATTAACACTGCATGATGCAATTATGTCTTCATCTGTAATTGGTTTATAACCTCCGTCATTGTCCATTTGCAACCAATTGTTAATGTCTTCTTCATCAACATCGGAACAGCCATCGATATTTTTTAAAATGTCTATAAAATGTTCTTCCACACTTATTTTTTCTTCTTCTTCAATGTTGCTTTCTGGCAAGTCACACACACCAGGCCACAATTTTTTCCATGACTTTATTAAAGTTTCTCTACCAACCTGGTCCCAAGCTTCCGCAATAATATAAATAACAGTCTTTACGTTAAAAGATTTCAGCACCTCTACCACACCATGCTCTCCTTCGTTCTCTACCAGTTGACTTACCATTTGCCTTTTGTACACTTTTTTAATTTTTTCTAGAACTCCTTGGTCCATCGGTTGAACAAGAGAAGTTACATTAGGTGGTAAAAACTTCACTGAAATTTCATCTTTGACTAGTTCGTTGACAGAAAGATGCGAAGGTGCATTGTCAATCAGCAAAACCGCCTTGTTGGGAAGGCCACACTTCGTCAAATATCTTTTTACTGACGGCACAAAATTCTCGAAAAACCATTGTTTGAAAATGTCACTAACCATCCAAGCACTTTTTTGTGATCTGTAAACAACAGGCAATGAATCTTGTTTCACATTTTTTCAATGCACGGGGGTTTTTAGACTTCCCTATTATAAGGAGAGGAAGTTTGTGCTTTTCTGACGCATTACTGCAAGCCATTATGGTGAGGCGGTATTTCCCTTTTTTATACCCTTTGGCTGAATCTTCTACTTTTGAGGCTAGCATTTTACTCGGCAACATCCGGTAGAATAAACCGGATTCATCGGCATTGTAAACTTGATCTGGCGTCAATTCTTCCTTTTTAATAAAGTCCTCAAACTCTTTTTTAAATTTTCCTGCTGCTTCAACATCACCTGACAAGCTTTCCCCAGTGATTGTAAGTTGACACACTCCATGCCGTTTTTTCCATCTGTCCAACCATCCCTGGCTAGCTGTAAAATTTGGATCTCCATGGGGCAACTGTTTGTTCAAACTCAATGCTTTCTGTTGGATGATGGGTCCAGAAATCGGCAAACCACGTTCTCTCTCAGCACAAAACCAGGCAAACAATGCTTCATCTAGAGTTTCTAGTTTAGCAGTTTTTGCTTTACACCGATTATGCAAACTGTCCTTAGAAATCATCTTGAAACAAAAGTCTTCAATGTGATTTCTGTTCTTTTTCCAATCAGATACGGTCGATGTTCCTACTCCAAACTCAGCAGCAATGTTCTTTAACGATTCTCCCTTATCAGTTCTTGTCAATGCTTCCATCCTTTTTTCCATAGTCACAACAATGTTTTTACATTTCTTCGCCATCGTGGACAACGAGCAAACTGAACAGCACGGAAGCTAGGAAAACTCGCGAACACTACCGAGATTGCAGCGCAACTGAGGAACGTTGTTTCTTAGTCAATGTCAAGTGCGAGGTGCGGGTGGGGGTAGGATAGGGCTGAGTCACCAGTCTGCTGCATAGCAACAGCAGGTGGGGTGAGTGCAATGAACTCGCCTATTGGCAAGAGAATTCGAGTAATGTACCTACCGAGAATAGCAATTTATCGTCTGTAAAACAAGTCTTCATTTACTACGCTGAAAAACATAATTTCTTTTTCAAAACTGGTCCGGGTTAACGAGGTTTCACTGTACATGTTTCATCTCCTAGGAGACATCTTCAGCTGTTTAATACAGTTTAAATGAAAATAAACATAACAGACATTGATAACAATCTATTATAGGTACAACTTTATAAGGCCTAGAATCAAACTAATGAGTATGCACTGAGTACATTTTAAAGGATGCTTAGAAGAAAATCTGAGTCATAAAATTAGTCTTAAAAATAGAAAAAAAAATCCACTGTTTCTTCAAGTTACAATAATCACACCGTAAAATTTTCTCTTTAAAGTAAAATTTGTGCTTTTTACGATTAATATACAATACACTGTTCATAAGCTTCAACAATTAATCCTGACTGAACCAGGGAGAAATCCTCAAGGTTGAAAAGAACGACGTATTGAACTATTATGTTAACAAAAGTTGTGGAATTCTTGTGTGGAGTGTTCAATAAAGATAAGTATTTGGAAGAATAACAAAAGGGTGAGTGTTCTGTCTTTCTCACCAACTAACATACTAAAATTCCATTTCAGTTCATTCCAATCATAATTTCTTCTTCTTCTTCTTCTTCTTCTTCTTCTTCTTCTTCTTCTTCTTCTTCTTCTTGGGTCATCTTCACATACACCTCAGGAACGTTTTGATGTTGTAGTGCTGCCCAAACAATATTTCTAGGAACGCGATCAAAGGCTTTCTCCAGATCGATTAATACCTTATGGAGGTCTTTACGTAGCTCACAGTGTTTCTCAATCAAGATATGTAGAGTCTGAATTGCATCACTTGTTGACATATCTGATGTGAAACCACACTGGTTCCAGTGGAAGTTAATCAAACCCTTGATGCAGTCTCCTATGACACGCTCCCAGATTTTGAGTGAGTGTGAAGAGAGTTTGATGCCTCGGTAATTCTCACATTCTTGGACATCACCCTTCTGCTTGTAGATGGGCACAAGAAAGCTTTGACAAAGCTTTGACGGAACTGTTCTGGCATTGGAAATCCAGCGATGATTTTGTTGAACAATTTCATCAACCACTCATTTCCTTCGGCACCTAGGACTTTCCATAGTTCAGCTGGAATATTATCAGGACCAACTACTTTGCCGTTCTTCACCTTTTGACACAGCTACTGCAATATCAGAAGGGGTGACTTCAGGCACAGGTCCCTCAACTGGACACTGCGAAGCTGCTTTGTCCCTTGGAAACTCCTCATTTAGTAACCCTTCGAAATACTTCTTCTAGCGGTTGTTAATGGCTTTATCAAGAGTCAGTAATGTTCCTCGATCATCATGGATATATTTCGTGGTGAAAATATCCCTGTATTGTCTTTCGCACTGAGAAACAACCTTGTTGATCTGCTCCATACCCTCTGGTGTCTCCAAGTCCTCATAGAGGCTTTGCTGTGCTTCATTTTTAACTATTGCTATGACTCCCTTGGCCTAATTTCTGATGGCCTTATATTTTTCCTTTAGGTCTTGTCCATTCTGGTTGTCTTTCCATTTCCACCATGCTTTAAATGCATTTTCCTCTGCAATGCCTCCTGGATGTTATATTTCCAGCACCAGCTTTCCTAGTCTATTTTCAGTCTGCCATTAGAAACTCCAAGGTGATTCCTCGCCCTGTTGGTACAGTACTTCTGAAATCTCTTCAATATTTGATATGGGGTGTTGTTGTCATTCTCCTGCATGTCTTTGACAATATAAACCCCGATATCATCAATGAGTGGTTGTGCTGCCTCTTTATCTTGCAGCCACTTAATCTTCATAGTTGGTCTGACTCTATTGTTTAACAGACACCGTAGCAAGAGCTCCCCAATCAAAAGCCTAAGTTGAGATGTCAGAGGGTCTCCTGAGATGACCTTGCAGTCAACAAACTTTCTCAGCAGATCACGGTTGCAGAGAATGTAGTCAATTTGGGTACATATGACTCTCTCTTTCAATCGGTCTTGTACCATTGATGAGGTCTTCACCTTGTATGTCAAAAGGTGCTCTTCCTTCTTCTGAAAGTATGTGCTGACTCCAGCTAGATTGTATGCCGGGGCAAACTGGGGGATCTCTTCACCCTCATCATTCCTCATTCCGTAACCAAAGCCTCCATAACATTCGCCAGTTCGTTCAACACGAACATTAAGGTCACACAACACAATCTTGTTCTCTTCTAGTGGCATCTGCACAGTAGATGATCGTAGTCCTCCCAGAATGTTTGTTTCGTGATTCCATCACAGCCAGCCTGAGGCGAGTATGCAGAGATGATAGACTGTATCATCCAAGGCTAATTTTACTGCTGATCCGAGAATAAATAGTCTGTCTTGTAATTTGGACTGTGGCATGCTGAAATGTAGTTTTATGTAGTCTAAGATCCTTTTGGTGTAAATTTTATACCATCTGAAAAAATTCACATCGAGGGGTTGACTATATTTCATAGTTTTTGGGGGATGAGTTTCAAAAGAACTTTTACTCCCCTGGAGACCTCCTGATGTATGTGTTCATTCTTGTGTTCAGTCCAGAAATCACAGAGGAGGAGTGACTTGTCTTTGTCAGACACATGTCTATTCAAAATGGATGAAAAAACTTCTGCAGGCATGGTTTTGTTGTCTTCCCAAACTCACACCGGCATCCACAACAACATTTGCAGGACATTTTTCTTCAATTTCTTGTGCTGCATTGGGTTAAAGTATTCTGTAATTGGAATCATATACAGTATACAGTCTGACTGCTAAATGGCCATCTATTGACATTGCAACATCTATCGTGTAACTGTGTGTTGTGCTGTGAAGTGATACCTTTGTCCCTTTGGCATGTTTCTCGCCTTTTGTGGACAATATTCTTTTTTATGCAAGCTCATAGTTGATTCTGGTCACAGTTCAAAACATACTCCAGCTGTATATGTTTGCTTACAATAAGATCACTGATATCAGTAACAAATATTTCTGTACATTATATTATTTCTTCCTGACACTCTACCACAGAGGGAGCTGATTACTTGATTACTAGTCCCTCAGAACTTACATTAGCAGGGCGTGTTAGAGTGCAGTGTGTATGGATTCAACCACCCTTGAAATAATTTCTCATGGTATCTTATTTTACCTCCAGTAAAATACCAGGCTGGTACTTTTCTAAAGCTACCTTTCACTCTTTCCTAACTCAAAAATCATTCATCTCATCCACATTATTTTCACTGATCCCTATGATGAGGTTGGCATCAGGAAGGGCATTTGACTGTAAAACATTCCCACATTGAGGTTTGCCTCATCTTATCAGACCCCAAGTGTTCAGAATGAGGATAAATAGAAAATATAATGTATACAATTTGTTCAGTGGTATTGATCACATTTGGTACAGCAAATGTATTAACAGTTCTTTTTTTAATGTTATAAAGTACCAAAATAAATAATGTGTTTTTATTCGTACGTGTTTCATTGTTACGCATAATTCTACAAACAGTTCAGAGATGGCGACACATGTTCTCAAGGACTCTATTCCGGACTCAAGTAGTACCAATTTCCAGACACAGGACTCGACTCTACTCAACTACATCACCACCCCACCACTAACTTATTCACATACAGTGAATGAGGCGGGAGGCATTCTTCAGTCTGTGCCCTCCCACCACATGATTCCTAAGCACCAATTGGAGTCACGAGATAAGACACAATGCTGCAACTATAGGCTAAGGCAATTGCTTTCACTGGAGCAGCTCTCAATGAACAGCAACTAGCATGACTGCGACCGTTGCTTGCTGGTAACAGTCATTTCCAGAGGCTGCATAATTTTATTACAGTTCCACAAATCACTAAAATGCTGTTATGTAGTGCGCCAGCTTCGAACTGAGATTATGAGAAAACACCTTAACATCTTAAACAAGTTTAGAAAAAAGTTTCTTACAGTGATTTTTTGTTACAATGGCATATGCAATCATAATTTATGTGAAGTGGATTTTTCCTTACACCAAGGTTCATTAGAAGGGGGTTTAAATAACATTGTGCTTATGGAGATTTGGCTAGGATTTACGAAAATCTTTGTTAAATGCGAGAATTCCTTACAAGAGGGCACATTAAAATGGGGTTTTACTGTACATGCTTATCATCATATGATAAATAAATAAATAAATAAATAAATAAATAAATAAATAAATAAATAAATAAATAAATAAATAAATAAATAAATAAATAAATAACAAACAAACAAATAAATAAATAAATAAATAAATAAAAACAACCAACTTCACAGAATACCTTTAACAAACATACAAGCATTTCTAAAAATTACTTTTTTTTTTTTTCAGGTGTAGGTTTACTACTATATATGATCAACGAGAGCCTGGCTATTCTATAATTACGGTAGGACCCCTATTTAACATTTTTACAGGGACCTGATATTTTAAACCCTAAATGGGGGTTTAGCTTAAATCGAGGTTTCAGTAGAGATCTTTGACTGCATTAACATAAAGTGTACTATCACATATTATTTACACAGTGACAGCAATAAAACAAGGAGATATCTACCCTACACACTGTACTGTAGTTACAACTTTGTACGGTTTTGCCAGTCAGTATAGTTGCACACCTCTTAAAACTTTGTCTCTAAGGCCGCGTGCACACCGAGTGCGCTTCGCATAGTGTGTCGCGTGTAGCGTGAAATGCTATGCATAGCGCAAAGCGTGCTTGCTGGTCACACCGAAAACTCTACGCCGTGCTCTCAGCTTAGTTTGGCGCGAGGCGTTTTAGGGTCGTCACAAACTAATGCCGTTATCCAAGTACACTAGAAACAGTTTACTGATGGATAACAGTTACCTAAAATTAAAAATTAGAAAGAAGAAGCGAAAGTGGATTCATGAATTTAATGAAGAACGAATTACTTTCGGAGAATTCCATCGTTTGTACAGAGATGCAAGACTTTATCGCGATAAATTTTATGATTACTTAAGAATGACAAAAAAATACCTTTGACCTTCCAAACCCTACAACTGAAATGTGGCGACAAGTAGCAGAGAAGTATTGGGAGAAATTCAATTTTCCCAATTGTCCAGGAGCACCGTGCAGCAAACAGGTGGAAATTCAATTTCCGGCCAAATCACGCTCTTTATATAATAATTATAAATAGTATTTTACAATACTGTTACAATTAGCACACACTATTTATCATCGTAACAAAAGTGAAGTAAATGTGTGACAAATATTATATCTACTTCCAAACCCACTCCTAGCCTGCAGAGTGATATTCTTCATGTTACCACCCTCCATTTGCAAAATTATAGATTCTGTGCTCTTTGTCACAAAGTGTCCGGCTACATGGCTAAATGGTTACCGTACTGGCCTTTGGTCACAGGAGTCCCGGGTTCGATTCCCAGGAGAGTCGGGAATTGTAATCATAATTAGTAAATTCCATTGGCACGGGGGCTGGGTGTATGTGTGTATTCATAATCATTTCATCCTCATCACGGCGCAGGTCACCTATGGGAGTCAAATCAAAAGACCTGGACCTGGCAAGCCGAACTTCTCTTCGGACACTTCCGACACTAAAATCCATATGCAATTTCATCCTGTAACAATGTTAAGCCCAGTAAAGTGTGACAGTAGAAGTAATATTACTGTATAATTTATGTTTACTGTAGGAATGCGATAAAACTGTTGTAGATACTTAAGTCCACTTATTTTGCAAAACAGTTACATTTTTATAGTTTTTGTGTCTTGGGTTCCATATTTCTTCTCTTTGAAACACTGCGTGAATAATTTCTTCTTCCATAGCTTCAGAACAAGCTAGGTAACGCTAAGCAATTAACCAACACTGCGCGTTGTCTGGCGCTTCGCTTAGCTGTAAGGTAGGCGTTCAGCGCAGCAGAGTGCGGGCGGTGTGAACACCTGGATTACGAACAAAGCACTGGTTATGCTTAGCGTTGAGCAACACGCGACACACTATGCGAAGCGCGCTCGGTGTGCACGCGGCCTAAGTCTCTTAAATGGTTAAAAAATTGTTTTCAATGTTATTAAGGAAGAACGTTCCCTATTATTCCTGATAACGGTGAACCCGTGGTTAACCCTTCCTTTTGACAGATTTTTGTTGGTGAATGCAAAACCGCTTTGGTTTAAGGTTGTTCTTATAATGTTACATGTAATTTTCCATAAAAGTCCGGAAAGATACCAAACTCGCACAAAAAAACCTTAAAATCGGTATGAAATGCCAATCGATTTGTTTAAAACATTTTCGCGGATGTTTCCCAAGCAGCGGCTTGCTCATTAGCACGTATTTTCTAATTCCAATAGTCTGAACACGCATATTCAGTTTAATTCTTAAAAACTGTAATAGCATCACTCCAGAGGCTTGTGGCAAACATTTCCATTTTCTTACTTCAAGCAGCGTCACCTAACCTAGGGTTACTGCACACGTACTATGAAAACATATTTCAAGCTCCCTGGAGAATAATGATAACCTTTTCACTGTAAATTTACATGGGAACAGCGTTTCTGAAATTTAACAGGATGCGAAAGTACCTACATAACCTAACCTCTGAAATTAGTTATGCACATGACTGTATCTTGAGAAGGAGAAGTATCACATTCTTATTTTATTTCAGTACATAATATTAAAACTAAGCAATCTTTTAATTCAGCCTTTATTTCTAAGGAGTTAACAACAGCTGTCATTGCACTTATTCCAAAAATATGTTCTCTCGATGTTTGTTTACATCAGATGGAGTTGTGAGGCATTGTGAGGAGAGCTCTGGCTCGCTCAAGATCGATTCGCTCATGCGTAGCGAGGAATCGAAACGGAAGATGATCGATCGCATTCAATATACACACTGGAGTAGTGTATGAATATTGATAGCGGATAAAAACTAACACGCCCAAATTTGCCTGTAATAACGGATGAATCGGTAAAAGGGTTCTCATTGTAATCGAAGAATATTGCAGAGATTAATACACTGTCATTAAAACAGGGGTTCTCTTCTACTGTACTACAGCGACCGCGGTCGGGTGTGTATCCAAGTCCGAGATCTCACTTTAACCCTAAGTGCCAGCGCTCTAAATTCCTCTTCTGCCTTGAATCATACTTAGCAAGCTTATTATTTCTTTTTCATAGCTTCTTAATGTTCAATAACCAAAATGAATAGAAATAAATATTTGAGAATTTTAACATTTCCTTAACGCTAAATGCGGGTTTTGCCTTATTGTGAATTACATTAAATCAAATATAAAATTGCATTGCTCTTACGGAATAATTTTCAGGACTTGAAATTTCTTCCGTTAAATGTGGGTTTACGTTAAATCAAGGTCACGCAAAATCAGGGCTATACTGTAATGCATCTGTAGCCGGAGAGCAATTAATAACAACACATTCACTTTATATGAAACTTTTACAAGAACTATAAGCCATTTATAGATTAATTAAGAGTACATAAACTGTAATGACTCTAAAATTACCTGGAGTAAAATGTGAGTTCACCCAATTATTGACTCTCTCCTGGCTCCAACGTGAAGTTAGCTCAATACAAAGCTCAGAGACGGCTTTAGCTACATCTTGTGAGAGCAATGCTGGTAGTACAATACTACATTTCTGCTGACAGAACACAGGTACAACTCCAAGGCAGTGAGTTCGAAGAACAGATGAACAATGGACTGCCTCAGTTTGAGCCTTTCCACTCATTAATTCCTGAAATCCATTACATTAAAAGATGTTATTCTCAATCAAAGAAAGCTCTTTTTCTAAATGCTTGTAAAATGTCATTAAGGCTGCAAAAGATGATATTTCAGTTAGTCAATGCAAAAACTAAAATAAACAGGTGTTAAAAGGGGAAGAGCAGAGTGAAGAGTAGGACTGTTCATCACGAATACTACTGCACACAATGTAGTTTCTGTTAGGCATGTAAGTGAGTGAATTATGCGAGTAGATTTAGCAGTTGGAGGAATTAGGACGAGAATTGTCTCAGCGTCTTCAACATGTGAGGGCGCAGATGAGGATGAAGTTCACAAGTTTTATGAAGGACTTGAATGACATCATAGTCTGGTTAAACAGCGAGGATAGGATATTGTTTATGGGCAATTTCAATGCAACAGTTGGAAATAGAACTGAATAATTTAAGAAGGTGATGGGTAAATGTGGGAAGCTAACAGGAATGGGAGCATTCACTGGACTTCAGTGCTAGTATGTGTATAGCAGTTACGAATACATTCTTTAAGCATAAGGCTATTCACCGCTACACATGGGAGGTTAGGGGCACCAGATCCATAGTAGACTATATCACAATCGACTTTGAATTCTGGAAATCTTCTAGGAATATGCAGGTATTCCGGGAATTTGTTGATGATACAGACCACTATCTGATGTATAGTGAAGTAAGTATCTCTAGGCCTATGATGGAGAAAGTGAAATCTGTCTGCAGACAAATAAAGGTAGAAAATCTTCTGGATGAGGAAATTAGAAGTACATGGATATCATAAGTGAAAATTTACAAACAATAGACAGCAAGAAGGTTCAGGATATAGGAAGAGAATGGTTGGTATGCAGGCATGCTGTAGTAGAAACAGCAAGCAAATGCCTAGGAAATACAGTGTGTAAAGATGGGAAAATGCAAACATCTTGGTGGAATGATGAAGTGAGAGCAGCTTGGAAATGTCCAAGGAAGGCATAAATAGCTCCAAAGAAGGACAGATGCAGACAGAAAATTGTATGTGTATGAAAGAAACAGAGCAGAACAAATAATTGCTGAATCCAAGAAGAAGTCGTGGAAAGATTTTGGTAACCTGGAAAGGCTAGTTCAAGCAGCTGGGAAACCTTTTCTGAACAAAGAATCTGAGGAAGGGAGGGAAAAAGGAATTATTTTTTTTTGCTAGGGGCTTTACGTCGCACCGACTAGGTCTTATGGCGACGATGGGAGAGGAAAGGCCTAGGAGTTGGAAGGAAGCGGCCATGGCCTTAATTAAGGTACAGCCCCAGCATTTGCCTGGTGTGAAAATGGGAAACCACGGAAAACCATCTTCAGGGCTGCCGATAGTGGGATTCGAACCTACTATCTCCCGGATGCAAGCTCACAGCCGCGCGCCTCTACGCGCACGGCCAACTCGCCCGGTAAAAGGAAATGAACAGTGGTTTGGATAAATCAGGTGAACTCATAATACCGTATAATCTTGAGTACCGCCCACATTGTTTTTTCGTAAATATCGCTTCCAAAATTGGGTGCGGGCTTTATTTAAAATTTGGGAAATTTATCTTTCCGAATGCGCATAAATCAGGCATCACTGCCGGCGCGGCTTGGCAACAATGCTCTCTCCGCTCTCAGTATACGCTACTTCCACGCTTGGTGTCAGTCTTACGCACGTTCTCGGAGTATTAACATGAATTCCACAAAGCGTTTGCAATCTTTTACTGCAAGTGAGAAACTTAAAGTAGTTCGGAAAGCTGAAATTATTGGAAATAGGAAATACGATATTGACGAGTCGTGTATTCACGATTGGAGAAAGAAGAAAAATGTGCTATTAACATGTAGTGGTGATCGTAGAGCATTTTGTGGACTGAGTGTACAGTTTCCAGAAATTGAAAAAAAAACAAAACTTTATAAATATGTTACAGAAAGGCGGGAATTGGGATATGGAGTGTCAACCGAAATGTGTCAGCTAAAGGCATTAGAGATCAGAAAGGAACTTTCAATGGAAGGGTTTAAGGCAAGCCGAGGATGGGTTTGTAATTTTTATAAAAGAAACGGGTTGAGTGTACAAAGGCGTACCTCAATCTCACACCATCCTCCTGGTGCCTACAATGAGAAGTTATTGTCGTTACAGCATCACATAATTTGGTAGAGTTTGAGGGATGTTCCACCATTCAACACATTGCAACAATTTATTCAATTATAAGAAGACCGGTTTCCACTCCCATGGAATCATCATCAGTTCTTGGTGAAAATTAAATTAAGGGGAATCTGATAACAAACATCATAACAAAAAATCCATGCACCTATAGGTGGTTGCATGGAAATACATCATTGAGTTGATAGATATTACCTTGAAATGCAACACACACTTGGCAAGGAGAACTTGGAGCTTAGAAAGTTCCCAGTTCTGGCTCTAACAGTCTTGTGTTCATAGAATACGGAACACTGGAATTACATGTACTGGATTGAAAATAATTACAAAACACAATAAGGACACTTATAATGGTGTGGAAAACTTGGCTCTCTAAGAGCATTCTTGGATTTGACAGTCCTGTTTCTGTCTGAAAAAGATTGGATGAAATACACACCATGAAGCAAAATGTATAAAAACATAGATCTAGCCTAAACTGTCGCGCGTTTATGTACATGGAACACTGGGAACACTTGTATTGTTTGATAACACACTTGTTCAAATGAAAACACCTATAACCATATGAAATATTGGCGTTACAAGAATGTTTATGGGTTTAACTGTCCTGCTTCCCCTGACTAAACTAGTGAAATAAATATACATTGAATGTTAAAGATAAACTACTTGGTATTTAAAGTTCTGGTTTTGGTTTCAAAAATTGTCATGTGTTCACGGAACACAGAATAGAACTGCTGGTCCTGCTTCTGTCTACTGGAAACTAATGCATTAGCGCAGTTGAAATTATTTGATTGAAAATTTATACACCAATCGACAAACCTGGTCCAGAAAAAAATGTGTTTCATTTTGCTGATGTGTGTATGTTCTAGGTGGTGTAGGTAAATGTCAGCCATGATGCCCGATGCGGGCATTATAAGTGTCCTTAAGTGACCATTATAAGTGTCCTTATTGTGTTTTGTAATTATTTTCAATCCAGTATATGTAATTCCAGTGTTCCGTGTTCTATGAACACAAGACTGTTAGAGCCAGAACTGGGAACTTTCTAAGCTCCAAGTTCTCCTTGCCAAGTGTATGTTGCATTTCAAGGTAATATCTATCAACTCAATGATGTATTTCCATGCAACTACCTATAGGTCCATGGATTTTTTGTTATGATGATTGTTATCAGATTCCCCTTAATTTAATTTTCACCGAGAACTGATGATGACTCCATGGGAGTCGAAACCGGTCTTATAATTTAATAAATTGTTGCAATGTGTTGAATGGTGGAACATCCCTCAAACTCTACATTATTGGTTAAACGTCAACACGGAAATGAAGATCATAACTTACGATACATAATTTGGTTGCGGAAGGAAAATGCATATTTGCTTTCCCACATTGGCAATGCAGATCAGACGCTAGTCTACTTTGAAATGCCAGTGGACAGGACTGTGAATGTTAAGGGTGCAAAAAGTGTTACCATTAGAACAGGTGGTACTGAAAAACAACGGTGTTGTGTATTCTTGCTGACAGAACCAAATTGCCGCCGTACATTGTTCTCAAGCGAAAGACGCTTCCTAAAAATCTACCCGCTGGTGTTATCATCAGATCTCAGAACTCCGGCTGGATGGACAGTTCACTTGTGGAAGACTGGGTAAAGTGTGTCTGGCAACGTCGCCCTGGTGCATTATTGGGACAAAAGAGCTTGCTTGTTCTCGACAGTTGCCGCGGCCACACAACAGACGCTGTGAAGAAACTCATCAAGGATGGGAAAACCGATCTAGCAGTCATTCCGGGCGGGATGACGTCTATGCTATAGCCACTGGATGTCTGCATGAACCGTCCATTTAAAGCAGCCTTGAAACAGCTCTATACAGAATGGATGGCGGCCGATAATCACACACTGACGCCAACTGGTCGCATTCAGCGCCCAGAAGTTCAGCTGCTGTGTTCGTGGATTTTCATGGCAAGGAATCGTATCCCTGGAGACCTCATACGGAAGAGTTTCAGGAAATGTAGCATTTCTAATGCTATGGATGGCAGCGACGATGAAATTTTGTGGGAAGGTGATAGTGATGAAGTTCCGAAGTTGGTACTGATGATGATGATGAATGAACTCGTTGGATATCGGTCTGGAAATGTTTGTTTACTTTTATTTGTATTTTCTAACGATTTAATGTGTGTTAGTAAAGATTGTAGGCCTAAATAATTTTGACTTCACTTTTTATTTTTTTAAAATTTTGTTCTTTCAAAATAAGGGTGCGGGTCTTATTCGGTGGCGGGTGGTATTTGAGATTATACGGTAAGTCCCAGGGAATCACTGGACAGGTTGAAGGAATATTTTGAAAATCTTCTCAACATGTAAGGAACATTTTCTATTGACATCGTGAACAACCAAACTCATTGTGAGGAGAACAACGATGTTGAAATTATGCTTGAGAAAGTGAAAGTGGAAAGGATAAGCAAGTCCGAAACAGTATTGTTGCCTGTTGTTTTACAGAACATCTGTACTAACATCACTAACTGAGCTCAGTAGCTGCAGTCGCGTAAGTGCTGCCAGTATCCAATATTCGGGAGACAGTGGGTTCGAACGCCTTTATCGGCAGGCCTGAAGATGGTTTTCTGTGGTTTCCCATTTTCACACCAGCGAAATGCTGGGGCTGCACCTTAATTAAGGCTATGGCCGCTTCCTTCCCACTCCTAGTCCTTTCCCATCCCATCGTCGCCATAAGACATATCTGTGTCAGTGCAACATAAAAGCAACTTGTAAAAAAAAAATCACTAGATGGATCAAAGTTGGAAAAAGTACATCAGTTCTGTCATCTTGGCAGTGTAGTAACAACAGATAGCTGACCACCTGTAGAAATTACTAGTAGAGTACAGAATGGAGCACAGTTTTAACATCTTGTGAGAAAACTTCTTTGAGATATGTAAATTCCATTAAGAACAAAATTAATACTCTACATATGTTTTTTGTATCAGCTACCACGTACAGTCTCACTACAATCCCTCAATGTCCCTCCATCTGACAATTTGCTACATTCACGCCTAGAAATAACTGATGCCAGGAAAGTGAGAAGAGTACTGAGAGAAAGGCCATTCAGTGAGTGGTGTTAACTTGCAGCAGAAAGGAAGAGGAATATGTTT
This sequence comes from Anabrus simplex, assembly GCF_040414725.1. Lineage (NCBI taxonomy): Eukaryota > Metazoa > Arthropoda > Insecta > Orthoptera > Tettigoniidae > Anabrus > Anabrus simplex. Next base: position 321,654,133 of record NC_090265.1, read on the forward strand.
GTACAATGAATATACTCCTGCCAACTCCTGGATTCGATACCATCAAGGCTTATCATGTAGTGAATGGCGTGAAGCAATTAAGATGACAGCAAACATTTCAGCAGTTAGATCGGTACCAGGAAGATCTCAGACCGATTCCCTTTGTATGCGCTGCCTCAAGGAGATTGAAACTCTTGCGCATGTTCTGGGATCTTGTCCTCATGGTGAACTTTTAAGGAATACGCGTCATCATAACATCCACTCGTTAATTGCGACAACGCTGAAAGACCATGGTTTCCAGATATTTGGAGAGTTCCATGGCTTAGTGGACAACGGAAGCCACAGAAGGATCAACATCATTGCTTTCAAGAATAAGAAGAGAGGTTACATCATCGACCCCACAATTCGCTTTGAAAGCCATAAGTCGCAGCCTTCAGATGTTAATCTCGAGAAGAGGAATATTTACATACATACATACATACATACATACATACATACATACATACATACATACATACATACATATCCCACGTCGTTCCATCTTAAGCGATGGGTCGGCAAACAAGGCTTCTCCACCAGTTGCGGTCCCTGAACTTCTCTCCTTCTTCAATGCTTTCCAAAGTATGTCCTCTCTGTTGAATGTCAATCTTGTGGCGTATTGGGTCAGTATGAGGGCCGCTGAACGCTTGAGGCGAGCAAATATTATTTCACTGGTGGAAACTTGCTAAACCACTGAAAGGCATATGCCCGACACCTCAATAAACAGGAACGACACGAAGAGAAATTAGTATATCGGGCTTAGCTTTATCCAATTGACAGAGGCAGCGGAAGCTTAGCGGGCTAACCGAGAGGGCTGTCCGTGGTAGGTACCGAGTTAAAAAAAAAGAATAAGCAAGGAGTGAGAGGACAGAGGATACATACATCGAACCAAACACAAGAGTGAAGAATCAATTTAAAACAAGCTATATTTTAAGCATAAATGACTATAACAGGTAATATATAAATCAGTTGAAGGATAGGAAATACAAACATATGATAAGGGCTCAGCCCACTTGACGACCAGAATACAATCGAGACAAATAATGATTAGGAATTCTTGGGGATACCAGTTATAATATTCAGCTAAAGCTGAAGACCCGCATTCAAAAGAGAAAACACAATTAGTACCTAATAGATTACACGACATCCAATAAAAAGGGGGGATTAGTACGCTTCACCATACCAATTAAAGGCCACTCTTACAATCTTTATTTGAAACCTCAAAGAGGGAAAGAGAGCTAAAACAAATCGGGAGGAAAGAGAATTACATTACTCAATATCGGAATAAAGGAGAGAAAAGGGGGACAGAGTGAATACGAAAGGAAAGAAAGGAAGAGAGGGGGGAGGGGGAAATCCTTCCAGACTGCTTAAACACTACTACTTCGGTGATGTAAGCGACCACTCGGGCCTGTAGAAAATGCCCAAAAGGTGGCAACACTTCTATCATTCGTCCAAGCACAATTAGTCTTTTAAAGTTATGAAATTGATTAAGATTTTTGGTCAGAAGGACTCTTTTACAATGGAGACCGAGAAGCCACAAAATGATCAATCATTGAAAGTTCAATTCTTGATTAAAAGAACGAAGGACCACAACAACTTATAAAATTTTTGCTCACCCAGTCTGTTGAAGCACGATGCAGCTATTCACAAATTAAAAGGAAATAAAACATCGCTACGGGCCAGCCGCCAGCGAACAGTTCGCTCTCTCCACTTGCTTGAGTTAATATGCACTAAATGTCTGACCGTCGAAACGAAGGAATGGCTTGCTTATATACGAAGTGAAGAGATTCGAGAAGTTTCTCGACGAAGATCACGTAGGTGTGACGTCACAGCCAGGCAGGAAGAGCAGTGCCGGAGAACAAGCCAGTCAGTAAACAGCTGGGCGAGCGATCAGTAGAATGCAACATATGGCAGAAGGTAAGATGTCGTAGAACGGTCGTAACAATCTTCACCATGTCCTTGTACCTGAGTCTTGGTCGCCCTCTTGGTCTTTTGTCTTCAAGTTTTAGATCGTACATTTTTTTTTTTGTAATCTGTTATCACCCATGCGTCGCATATGTCCATACCATCTCAGGAATACTTACCCACAATTCCTTACTACAGGGAGAAATACAAGCTAGAGGAAATCGACATAGTAGGTCTGATGATTGGAGCTAGGGGAACAATTCCCATTTTTGTGGCTAATTTCTGGAAACAGATGTCTCTGCCAGTTACAATGTTATGGGAGATTGCCATCATATCCTTAAGGGGCTCACTGATAATTCTAAGAAATCATTGTTACAATTAGGTTACCTTCAACATTTCTCAAGTATATCTATTTCTCTTCTAAAAATAAATGTAAAAGTATACTTTGTCACAAGGCAGCCTCTGCATGAGAGGAAATATTTCATAAAATAAAATCTGCATCCAAACCAACAGGAATATCAGAAAACTACAAGTAGTGGAATAATGATTCAGAAAACAAGCAGGAACAAAATATGAAATGACAAGATACGCAATTTTGTCTAAGTGAAATAACCCCTTAATGATATGTGCGTCAAAGCCAGGCTGAAATGGTTTGGTCATCAGAAAATAATGTGCTCAAAAAGAACCGCTAGAGTGTGGTTTGAGAAGGAACTCCAAAGCAAAAAAAGATCAAGAAGTTGCCCAACGAAGAAATGGATGGATTAGTCCCCTCGCCAGTCAACTCTTTCTTAATAATAATGTTATTGGCTTTACGTCCCACTAACTACTTTTTCGGTTTTCAGAGACGCCGAGGTGCCAGAATTTTTGTCCCGCAGGAGTTCTTTTAAGTGCCAGTAAATCTACCGACACGAGGCTGACGTATTTGAGCACCTTCAAATACCACCGGACTGAGCCAGGATCGAACCTGCCAAGTTAGGGTCAGAAGGCCAGCGCCTCAACCGTCTGAACTACTCAGCTCGGCCAACACTTTCTTGACATCAGAGCAGCCATGCTTGGCAGTGTCGTGTCAGTGGTAGCCTGGCCAGAGGCACACGTGATCATAATCCTGCTGCAAGCAGACGGTTCCTAATGGTCCGTGATGACACAGCAGGTGTAACATGTGACCGGATTTCATTCCTGGATGATGTTCGGTTGGCCACAGCTGATTGCATAATGCGTCAATTTTGACGTGCGTCTGTACTACGCGGACATCTGGAGCCTGGTCTGTGGGTGTGGGAATGTTTCACAGACCACTGCTGAAAGCAACAACACACCACCAATACATTGTGCCCAACACGTCCAGCAATCCGTCGGTATGCACATATTTTACCCTGGTACCACTGAACACAGTCCTTGAGGATGTTGTACGTTTTTCCCTGCAATGTATATTAAATCATGAATTGAAATTCTTGTTACAGATGTTTGTCTGTTTTGTAGTACTTTGTCCACATTCTTTACAATCATTATGTCAATTGTTGTGTGTAACGTGGGGTTGTAGTGTGAAGGGAAAGTTTGCAAAATGCTCATATCACGACATAATCATGTTTATAAGCTGTCAACATTGTTGTTTCCAGTGTCTGTGTTTAAGTCACCCTTGACACGTTCATACTGTGGTACTACTTATAAAAAAAATCATGACAGAAAGGAGTTGAACTTGTTACACGTTAATGGTGTTCCAAGGGCTGTGGAAACAATTCTATGACGATGCTTCATGTAACAAATTTTGAGATATTTACTACTCTCAACTCCTGTTCTTCACCTTACAGGTAACTGCAGCAATTTACAACATGTTTTACCCTTGTGGCCTTTTCTAAACCTAACAAACCACATGGCAACATATATATATATATCAGTATAGATACATAGTCTGGGAATGATTACAGTAACAGTCACAGCAATAAATCTTACAAGTTGGCAGATATTTTTAAAAAATTTCAATGCTATCATTTTTTGCAACATTACCTTGCAAGACAAGCTTACCAAACAAATATGTATACAGAAGTAGAGTACATAGATTGATTTTCAAGAAGAAAATGGAGAAAATAATGTTGATTTAACTATGATTACCTTAGAGCTTCCTGATTTCACCAACTCTTGCACTTTAGACAGTGCCTCCTCCTTAATCCGTGGAAGTTCAGTGTTGCAGAGATGCTTTACACAGCTTGATGCTACGCGCTCTGCAACAAACTCCATAGTTCTGCGAGTAGAACCAGGCTGACCATGAAGAAAGCTCTCCTCCAGCTGCAGCTGTTTGCAGGAAAATCTTCCTTTTATTAACATCAACACTGAAATAATTTGCAAAATATAAGCCTAACTGGTACAATGCATCCATTATAAAAATGAATGCTGAGCCTAGACCCACCCTGTCATCATAAATGTTTCAGAAACAGAAATAATGCAGTTACTTACTACAGTAGAAATTCGCTATAGCAAGTGCGGCATATAGGGAGAACTCCGTTATAACGACAACCTTTCTCTGTCCCTTGAAAATTCCTATATTAAACTGTGTATTATCCTTTGGTTACAGCGAGAACCCTATTACAGATGCATCCGTTATTACAAGCGATTAAGCGTGCGTAATTTTTTCTTTTATCAATATTTATGCACTCCAGCGAATATACTGAATGTGATCGATCATCGTTGGTATAGATTTTTAGCTATGTGCACTAATGAGCTCTTTCGTTGACATCTGAACTTGAAGGCGATAGCGGAGTCGATTAGTAATACTCATCGACTGGTATTCTATAAACACAGTTTGAAATGAAAGAGAAAGTGTTTTCGTAATAAATGTGTAAATAACGTGGCCGATAGCAGAAATAAATGACTGGTTAATTTTAAAACTATGTTCTGAAATTAAGCAAGAATATGATACACCTCAAAATACGGCGCAGAGTAGACGACTGATTTCGGAGGTCAGTTTATTCAGTAAAACCTCGTTCTGCGTTTCTGCAGGGAACATGGAAAGAAAATGTGTTAAGCAAGATACGAATAAAAACTATCCAACACGAATAGGTTATCACTTAACATGTTTTTTTCCCAAAATGTGTGCACTTTACATCGCGTATACACGGGTACAGTGAAAGATATATAGGCTATCTACCGTTCCTAAAGGTGCGATGAGAGTATTAAAAGGTATGAGAAACACGAGAGAACAAGTATGAAAACCTTTTCCACAAGGGCTTATTAAATCAAAAACAGTGTATTAAAAGGTGTGTAAAACACCTGACAAATATAAAAACATTTGCAGTGGGGCCCCAGAAAAGTATCAGTGTATTATTGCAGATCACACTCTTTCTAAAAAAATTGTCAGCTGAAGCCTTTATATTTCGGACTAGTGGGTTAAACATTGTTTTCTGATCACACTCTTCAACCATGAATTATCTGGAGGTTAAACTCGGCCATGTGACTTTGACCGTCATCTTAAATGCGACAACACTTCGATCGACTTGAGTCGAAACACTAAGGTCCAGAGTTTCAACATACGCGCCACCGTTGAAAGATGTGGATGCCTGTCCACTTCCTGGATTTTGTCTTCATTAGTAAGCGATTTCACAATTTTTTCAGTATCTATAACGGGGCTACCACAAGATAAATATGCTCCACTCTAATGAACTTTACACAGTTATGTTTCTAATTTTTACGAAGTCTATCACGTGACAAATATTCGCTACCCTTCACTGTGTCATCAACACAGAATAAATTTTTAACTTCTGAATGGAATGCGAAATACAAGCATAAACAGGCTTACCGGATTATTCAGCAATAACAATGAAAACTGGAGAGCAAAACTGAACTTTTCTGAGGCTAATGGCTTGCTTCTCGAAGCTATAATTTACTCTCAGAAGTTCCAGAATTCAAGGCCATTTCCTCTTTTCGCGTTTCTTTCCCTGACCTGCCTCCTGTGGCGGGCGCTCTAATCTGTGTTAGAAATCACGTTCCTTTCACAAGGGATGACAAAAATCAATTTCAGGGCTGGAAAAAATGTGATCGTACTGAGTGGTAATAATGAAAATTTGTGATGGGATTAATGAGGTATTTTAAAATAAATTTAATACGACGTGAATCGGGACTTTGAATTTTTGACTTGCTAAGTGAGTAATTATCTTAATGGGGAACGCAATACGTGGTTTCACTGTATTTTCTCATGTCTGGTTAAATTTCGGAAAGGATATTCCCGAGCAATTTACAGCGAAAAGATTAATTATCATTAGTGGTACCTGATATATATGTTTTCATGATACATATGAGGTTAAGTTAGTTTAGGTGACTGTTTGATTAAGAAAACTGTAACGTTTGCCACAAAAGCCTCTGGAGTGATACTACTCCAATTTTTTAGAATGAAATTGAACATAGGCATTCACGTTCTCGGAATTAGAAAAATAACTTACGAGTAAGCTGTAGTATGAAAATCTGCGAAATTGCAAGTTTTGAACAAAGGGATTGCCATTACATACCGATTTTAATGTGTGTGGGATTTTTCCAGACTTCTACGAAAAAATTTGATATACTGTAACTACAATCTGCTATAGCGAGTGAATTTTTCACCGTTATGAATTCTCACTATAACAGACTTCTACTGTATATAAGAATGTGATAATAGAACAAGCATAAGAAAACATCCCACAAATTTAGAATATTTAGTTAAAAATTTTCTCCCCATTCATAAAATAGATAATAGACACTGTATCTCCAAAAGAGATTTGCCCACTTTGGATTTATGTTCATCCTCTACTGATGAAGATATTAACAAAAATAAAAATCAGAATTGGTGATGGTTTCTCTCCTAGTGCATTCAATCAACACATTCTTATTTAGTAAGTCCGTCCCACCATCCCTATTCTTTACAGCCTCCCAGCATTCCATCTGAAAGCCTCCATGAATGTACAGAGTGCCTCTCAAATTTCCAATATCTCCAATTCACAGATAGCAGAAAGGTCTCAATTACTGCTACACCTCAAATTCAAATCATAGAATAAGAAGTCTTAGCTTCACCTCTGTTTCTCCTACACTAAGTATGAATTCTATGTTCCAGGTTCATTAATTCGTAAGATGACACATATGCAGTCTCAATAAAACTATCATTCCTTTGTTTTTCCCACTTTACACAATAAAACTGATTCATCAGTTGAAAGTATGTCAGAACTGAAATCACAACCAAGGGTTCACTATTCTCTAATCTATACTTGCTTTTGTACCTGTCACTGATGGGTTAGTTTTTATAAAATTGCTGCAGTAATATCATCTAGTGGAAAAAATGGCACCAGAAGAGACTGAGCACATATCAGTATTAACATTAGTTAGATATTTCCATGTGAGTGATGTTTGCTATTGATAGACTTTGCACACATCTATGCTTAAATTCATGAATATCTCCATTATACTGTAATTTTTTGTACAGCAAAAAATGTTGTTGTTGTTGTATCTTATGGCTAGCTCTGATTCCAATCAATCAGCTTTCTTGCGTTCCAGTATACTGTAGTTCAGTGAGATTTCCTAAAGTTCTGGCTGTCATATCAAGTTTGTTGCAATGTAGCAGGTGTTCGTTATCCATTTTGCTTCCAGGGTCATGGCAAAGTGTGCATTTTTCGGATATCAGGATGTTGATTCATTTCAAATGAACTGCAACAGTCGTGGCCAGTGTTAAGTCAGAAGAAGACTACAGCTTCTCTTCTTGGTTTTACTTTATACTGATCCCATTTAGCATCAATGTCCTTCCATAATTTGGTTTCTGCTGTTTTCTTTGCCATTTCTTCATGCCTGTTTTTGATAGTATTTTTCAGAATCCTTTTTGCTGACATAAAATCAGTCTGACTGGCAAGTTGTTGTAGTGTGGTACCTTTCTTGGCTAATCTGTCTGCCTCTTCATTACCAGTTATTCCAACATGAGAAGGAATCCACTGAAAGGAGATCTGTTTGTGGAGTCTTTGGAGAATTTCTTTCACTTCTTTATTTTGAGACATTATGTGACAAGACGGCTTGGATGCTGCTTTTGAATCTGTAAGGATAACAATTTTTGGTAATCATTGTTTCTGCCTAACTGTTGTAGTGCATGGGAAATTGCTTTTATTTCTGCATCAAAATTTGTTTAGTTTTGGCCTACTAGGAAGTGGAGTGAGAAGAGATGAATGTATTCCTGCCCCAGTTCTGTTTTCCTTGTGCTGTGAACCAACTGTATATATTTTTAGCCATTGATTAGATGGATATCTTTCTTCTACTGTACAGAGAGCCAGCTGTTTTAGATCATATAGTGAACAGTCTTTCTTGCAGGCCTCTTCTAGCAAAGTAAGATCTGCAGTCACTTGCATATATTCAATGGGGTTGACTGGCATACAGAGTGGTTCAAGTTTTATTTGCAGATTGCTCTTATTAATATATTCTTTGGTGAGACTCAAAAGATCTTTTTGGGTTTTAAGATTGGGGCTAGTAACTGGTTTTTTGGCCCAGCAAAAAATGTAATGCATATAAAAGATTTGTGTACTATAACACCACACCCAGGCACTTGGATATGATCCATTGGCTGTGATCATAAGTGTTTTGTGACCTTCATTTCTTTGTGTGCACCTCTTAGGTTATGGAGTTAGTAATTCCTTGCCTCAGAGATCATTATGTCCAGCTTAGTGAGAGCGCGCGAGGGAGAGAGGAGATGCATTTAGTTTTATAAACATTGTTGTTTGGTGTTCATTTATAGTAACTGAGATTAGTGATATTAATTTAAATTTTACATTAAGTAGTTCCATAGGTGTCCAGTAAATTATGCGTTGTAGGTTAGGTTTTACTCTGTTTTCATTTTGGATTGGGGAAAAGAATAAATAATATTAACTTTTTTATTTAAATATCGGCAGGTTTGTTGATATAATATTTACAAAGACAGGATATTATAAGGAGTTGGAACTTCCACAGCATTTACATTCATACAGGCAATAGACACAGTATCTCCAAGAGAAATTTGCCTATGCCACCTATCATTATTTAAATAATGTGATACCCTTGTAAATTTTGTTTAAAGAAAGAAATTCAACTGAATATGCAGTATTTCAGTGGCAAAATAGTCAAGATTACACTTTATTATTGATATCGTCTTATCTATTGGGATATTAAGATACATATTAAGATATGTTGAATAAATGATTTTTTTTAAAATTGGCTTAACATCACACTGACACAGATAGGTCTATGGTGACGATGGGATAGGAAAGGCCTAGGAGTGGGAAGGAGGCGGCTGTGGTCTTAATTAAGGTACAGCTCCAGCATTAGCCTGGTGTGAAAATGGGAAACCACGGAAAACCATTTTCAGGGCTGCTGACAGTGGGGCTCGAATCCACTATCTCCCGGATGCAAGCTCACAGCTCCGTGCCCCTAACTGCATGGCCAACTCAGCCGGTATGTAAGGTGTGATGTTGTTTGAGTTCTAAACTTTTGGCTATTTTACAGAATTCAACAGAATTCTGGACTGGTTTCATTGGTAAATACAAATGGTTTTTTAAGAAACAATTATATAAATTGAGAGGCATTATACTGTATGTGGGGCTATGTGTGAAATTGAGAACGAGTCTAATGGGAATGTTCTCCTTTTTGGTAAGGCCCTGGTTGTTGGAAGTCTGGTATAGTAACTAATTCATTAAGGGCACCCCAAACAAAAAAAAAACAAAAACAAACAAATCAGAAAAACCTAATTCATTAGTTTTCTTGTTCATTGAAGAGAAAGGTGATATTCTTACAGATCAGTTTTAAATTCTTCTGAATTTTTCCAGTAGGATCTTTTTTACTCCTGGAAAGCAGCTATCGGCAAAAAAAGTTTGGTTTTTGTGACATTCCCTAGAAATAAAAACAGTGGTATTCCCTTTATCGGCTTTAGTGACAATTATGTCATTTTCTTTGGTTTTAAGCTTCAGATTGATGATATGTTTTTTTGGGATCATTTGGCCTTTAAGGTCTGAATCAATGGAAGAAGTTTGCAATTTTTTTGGACTTCGAACCTAAGCTCCTCTTGTTTGTCGGCGGGTAATTTTGAGATAGCTTGTTCGGTTTCAGCTATTGTGGTGATTAGATTAACGGACTTAGAAACTTTAGACCAATTATGTTTTGGACCTTTATTTAAAATATTTAGGTCAGCTTCGCTGAGAAATACATCTGTGAGATTTTTTACTGGAGGATGAAAAACATGATCGGTTTTAATTCCACATGATATCTGTTCGTTTTTAGAAATGCCGTGCCAATGTCACGTTTGGACTGTCTAATATTCAAAAGTTTCTTATCTAGTGTGGCTTGTTTTTTAGTGAGAACTGTTTCTAATTACTGATGAACTTATTTCTGAAATGAACACTATTCTAAAGGGGTTAGTGAGTGAGCTGCACCTAGGTGTGCATCATATAATTTTGCATTTAAAAAATATTTTTTGCTGTACAAAAACTTGACTTCATTCTTAATCCAAATTAAGTTGGTCTTTTTCTGAACTTTTCTTTCATGGGTAGATTTCAAACTTTTTTCTGAGCTGACTTGAGGAATTTTGGTGTAAGATCTTCTAATAACCAAACAAAATTCAATGAATATCCATCAAGATATAGTGCCATAACACATCAATGAACGTTTTTAAGATTTTTATGTGGATTGTTGTTGCATCAGTGACTAGACAGACATGTTAATCCATTCATTGAATTTTGTTTGGTTTGGTTAATCTACAATGAATATAATGGGTCAAGTACTTGATGTCCAACAGGGAAGTTAGGATTTCCCTCATTTAACCCTATAATGTTTTAACTGGAAATGTTTTAGTCTTTTATAATATATAGTAACTGAAGATGTCCAACATTTGGATGAAACATTAAATGAAGTACTGAACACATGAATCTATAACATTTTCATGTATGAATAGTTGACGTCAATACGGAATCAATACGAAACTCTTTGTAAGTAACTTACTGAGTTAATGTGATGGGTTAGCTTGAATTTGTGATGAAAGTAGATCCAGTCTTGGTTGTATATTTGAAACAGCAACCCACAGATACCCTTATAGCTGCAGTCGAGACCGATGCTTCTTTTTGATGGATACCATTGTGGAAAATTTTGACTCAAAAGTAAGTTGAAGCGAAGGGTAATAACATGTCCATTGCTTTTCTTGATAATTTGGGATATTCATTCGGAATCTGCACCCAAAAATTTTCAAGAGACCGACTTAATTTCATTTCGAAGTGTTCTGTCACTTGAGAGTGCTATTAGCTCCTCCTGTTCTACTGTTGACAAGTGGGCTGTTACGTTCGTATCGAATGGACTGCGAATCCACTCATACTGAGCTGAAGATTCTGGAGATTTACCCTTGAATTACTGACAAAGGTTTTCAAGGTATGCAACGGCAATTCCACTCATTTTACCAAAATTTAACTCATTTTCCTCCAGGAATTCATTCAGACAAGAAATCATCTCACAGTTACCTTTGTCCATCTGGGTCTTAGAAAATTCAAGTTTTCTCTTAAACACAAGCACTTTCTCGCTTAGAAAGACAATATTACTATTTCATTCTTGAAGTGACATGTTAAGATCATTCAGTTTCTCAAATACGTCAAGACAGGTAGCACAGTGTTACAAGCCATTTTTCATCCAGAAACAGAGCTGCGAGTGTGGGTCTGGTGTCCAATAGGAAAAGATGAAGTTCATTCTTCAGCTCCATAAGGTGATGACGGATTCGACCACGAGACAACCATGTGCAATAGAAGCGAATAGTGGGTTGATCCCATCTCCTCTGTGATGTGAATATACTCACAGCCTATTGTTTAAAGCTCTTGCTTTCACAAAATTTACAACACTGACTGCATCGTTCAGCACTTTATTGACTTCTGGTTGTAGTATTTTTGAAGCCTGTTGTGAATTTTTCAGAATTAGTAACAGCACTTACTCTTGCTCTGAACACCTTTTTAGTTCCAGTAAATGCCGCTGCCCCATCGGTACGTATACCAACACATTTGGTCCATGATAGACTGTTGTCATTGAAAAAGGAATTCACAACAGAGTAAATATCTTCCTTCCAGAGCTTTACAAAATAGAAAATCCTCATGCATTTCATTTTCATGACAGTAGCACACAAAAACAAGAAGCTGGGCATTATTTACAATATTAATATGGTCATCAATTGCAGGGCAAATTCTGGGCTATCATGAAGACATGGTAGCAATTGATGTTTCATGCAGAGGCTACTGTATCAGTACGACGAGCCACTGTATCGTCTGAGAGCAGTATCAACTTCAGACACTCGCCAAACTTTTCTCCATGCATGACCGTGCACATTTTCACGGCTGCAGGAAGAAGTTATTTCTCACCAATGATATGTGGCGATTTGGATTTTGCAATTAAATAGGATACCTCGAAGTATGCTCTAGCTGCATTTTTATTTTTTTATTTTTTTAGGAACTGTTATGTGCTTCTCAAGGATTCCGACATTTCCTTTTAGTTCTTGCTCAAGATGCTTAAAACATTCTATAGGTTTACTTATACAGTTCAAACTGTCGTAAGCTAAAATCTTCAAACAAAGAACGCATTGAGATCGTTCCTGATTTTTAAAAGGAATGCTGGTAAAGCCTAATGTCAGATAAGCGCCTTGATATTTACGCACTTTGCTTTTGGGTGCAGAATTAATGTTGCTGGTGTGAACAGAAGTAGAAGTGGAAGAACAATGTACTTTGATTAAATTCAAATCTTGTTCTTTATTAGGACTGAATATTTTCGAAGGAGGGCAACTACTTGATAAATCACTTTCATAGGATCTTGTATCTTGTATCAGATACTTGTATCAGTTTATTGTAAACTGGGCTAACGACTTACACTAAATAAGCATTAGAATTCACCTGTTCACTAACTGTCTTTTGAACTGGCTGCAAAGGCCTGGTTGAAATCAAGTCAACAGTGGCAGAAATAAAGGATCTATTCTTGTAAGGAAGTGGCGGTCACAATGTTAAGAGGCTTATTTTCATTAGTGGTTGTTATGCATTTGGTAAGTTGATACTGCTGCGGGTGGTGGGTGAAAGGGTGCTGGTCAGTCCTTGTGAAATAAGATAGCCAAAGTACGAGTTTATTAGTCTTGAATGGTGGTGGAAGAGCTTTCTGCCTAGGTTCATAGATATGAGAATCTGAGGATAGTAATATTTGTTCTAGAATATGAAATATAAATATTTCAATCAGAGCCAACGTCCCCCTTTATCACTCTCTGCCCCTCCAGGGGGCATACTCGCAAGTTTGAGGATCACTGTTTTACAGTATACAGAAGCAGGAACTACAGTATACAGGAGTTCTAGAAATGCCTGGTAGAACCACTATAGCGTTGTGACCAAAATGAGTCAGAATAGGTGGAAAGTTTTAAGAATAAAAGATAGAAGACACGTATTTAAAAAAAGAAAAAAAGATGTGTATGACGAATAAAAGTTTGTTCAACGAATAGTATAAAGCTGTCTGATAGAACACAGAAGCATATCTTGGTTTTCGGTAATGTAGAGAATTACCAAGATTTGTTCCTTGCATCGTAAGACTTAATCGTCCTTGTACAACAAATTTGATTTTTGCCTATTTAGCCTTATGCTAATGAGCAAAGGGGCTAAATCTGGGACAGAAGCTGAATTTTGAAAAATTCTTTCTTAGAGCATCTCCAGGGCAGAAGATGAACCTTTGTTCCAAATTTCAGCTTTCTAGATCTTTTGGATAGAAGATCTCGTGTTCAGTGAGAGATTTTAAAGTAACATTCTTACCTCTAGTTGCCTTGGTGCAGATTGCTTATTGACATCAAATGAAGCTGGCACTGGGGTAATATGTCTCACAGTCTCAGTATTAGAGGTGTTAGATGCCAGAAGTAACTTGACTTCATCCAAGAATGGACAACATACATTTAGACATCTCGCATCCACCAAGTCAAGACAATCAACAGCAGGCTGAGCAGAAGTTTCTACTAGAAACAGGTTTCCAATTCCTCCTAGAGAATGGAACATAGATTAACAAAAGCTATATAGAACATAGTTTTCACATATTTTGTATCTTTAACCCAATAGGAAAATTAAAGATAAGAATTACTTAACACACAAGTCTGCAAACCATACTAACCAACATAACTGATCTTTGAATGCATATAATATTATATATCACATTCTGTGTATTATTTACATTTTGTCTACACAGCCAATGTCTCAACAAGTTCAAATTTGAATCACATGATTAAGGTAACCAATTATGAAGTTGTATTCATTTAAAAATTAAATTTAGCTTGGAACTGATCAACAATATTGTTCATACTTAATAAAATACAAGTCAAAAGAACATACAAACTTTTCTTTAAACAAATTCCACAAAAAGCATGCACAGCATTGCAGTCCCAGGTTTTATCCATGAAGCAAAGTTGATTTTTTATTTTTACAGTACTAGACCAAAGGTTCAAAATATTGTTAATGTAGGGAATTTTACCAAGATATCAACAAAGGATTTCCACAAATAATTCAAAACAAACAAAAATTAATATTTGGCATATAGCATTTACATGACGATGATATATACATAATAAAATAATAACACACTCAACTCTCGATTTACTGTATTAGGATCAACCGCGTTGCGGCTTAACCGCGATTCGGCTTGGGAAAAAACAAAACCATTCACAATTGTGCAGTCTTGGAAAAAAATCGTCCCAGATATTTCTGAAGATGATGGATTTCTTGGATTTGATGAAGCCGATACAGTTAGTACGGTGAATGAAGCTGTAAAAACTGCCCCGGGTGGAGAGGAAGTTGACAAAGACAATATTTGTCAGTGGTTCGATTGTGACGAGAACAACCAAGGTTACGAAGAGCTGACAAACGGGGCAAATGTCTAAAGCCACCTCAACTATTTTTGCTTTTCTGTTTAATTCAAACAGAAGAATAAGTCAGAAATGTTCATTTTCCACAACTTGGCACTCCATCTTCAACCGCTCTTCTAAAAATTCCCTTTCTTCAGAGCAGCAGCAGCAGAGCACCACAAGCACAGCAATGGCACTCTAAACGACAACTGACAAACAAGCTCCTAGCTATCTCAGTGGTATGTATAAATGTAACAAAGGCTTTTCAGTCTGTCAAACACACAGCAAATACTTTTTTTTTTTTGCTAGTTGTTTTACGTCGCACCGACACAGATAGGTCTTATGGCGACGATGGGACAGGAAAAGCCTAGGAGTGGGAAGGAAGCGGCCGTGGCCTTAATTAAGGTACAGCCCCAGCATTTGCCTGGTGTGAAAATGGGAAACCACGGAAAACCATTTTCAGGGCTGCCGACAGTGGGGTTCGAACCTACTATCTCCCGAATACTGGATACTGGCCCACAGCAAATACAATGTAAATTAAAACACTATAAACATATCTGTAAAACACACACTAACATTTACATTGTATTTGCTGTGTGTTTGACAGACTGAAAAGCCTTTGTTACATTTAACTAAGTCAACACTGGAAAATATGGCTTCATTTTTAACACAAAAAAAAAAAAAAAACTTAGTGGTGCCAAATTCTATCCGGACGCATGGAGTTTTGCATCAACCCAACATATAGTGAGCAAGAGAGAGGTAAAAGAAAAAAAGAAGCATCTGGTGAAGGGCTTAAACCCCTATTATAATAAAAAAAAGTATTATTCAAAGTTTATATAGCAAGCATAAAAAGTACCTGATCTCTCTTGGTCCAAGCACCAAGTATAATAGAGGCCCTCTGGGAAGTGTGGCAATTCAAAAAGCCACCCCAACGTGAGCTCCAGCAGCAGTCGACCAAGAGGACTAAGTGATTTACTTGCGGGCAATACACGGTATATGCCAAACATTAGGTCCAAGACTCTATGGTAGTAGGGGAGACGAAGGGACACATTGTCTGCCATAGCCAGGAACTGAACACACCATGGGACAGTCAGTGTGAGTTTCTTCAGACTAAGTGCATCTCGTAAGCAGGTTAGTACATCAATTTGTGGCAACAACTGCAACCAAGACAAATCCCAGCACTCAGTGAAATGAGTGAATTACATGATAAAATATATCGTCTGAGAATACATTTGCATTGTTTTAACATGAAAAGATCTCCTATAAATTTAAATATACATGAAATTCAACTAAATGTATACCATATAAACACGATTATCTGAGACTCTTCATTAACCAAGACACTCACATTGCCAAATAATTAATGAAATTATCGGAAGTCTATGTAACAATGCACTCTTGCCAGGCTGAGTAGCTCAGACAGTTGACAATGGGCAATAGAAAAGTTTCTATTACGTCCTCCTGTTCAATACAGGTATCTATCTTTCGATGGAGTGATTTTTAATCAAACATGCTTCAGCTCATTTTAAGCCATCCTCAGTGAAAAAAAAGTATTAAAAGCTACACGAATTGAAGTTGAAAGAGTATCATTAAAACCAACGAGAAAGAATATATCAAATATAGGTGATACATGATGATAAATCTAAAACAAAACAAGGTTGTGGTAAGGTTGGAAACCTCTCAGTCTAAAAGTTTTGTATGCCACTCTAAAATGAGGACAAAATCACAAATTAAAATGTAAGAACAGTCTATCTTCAATGAGTCACATGTTCATGTAGTCTAGACGGTAACAGAAGTTATTAAAGTATGAAGGCTTTCACGGCCGGTGTCAATATAATAAACATCTTCCGGGCTATTATGCCGTGGTCCACTCCTCTCGTTTCTTCCACTACTACGACTACTGCTGCGGTAGTCATCTTCTGTGGCATCGTGTAGATACGCTCTCCTGTATCCCACTGGCGACTGCGAAAGTTGTTTGGGAAGCAGCTGTATTTATATGTGAGTGTGCGGCCTCCAATTGGTTTGCGCCATACAATCCAACAATCAGATGATGATGATTGATGTTTTTCTAAGTCCTCTACTCTTGGAAAAGTGTACCCCCTTGTCATTTTGGACCGTTCAAGGTTGAGATTAAATGTGAAGGTTGCTCGAACTAGCCTATGGTCGCTTCCTGTATCAAATCTGTTGAGAACATTTCTTCTTGCTGGTCAGGATAAAATCTATCTCATTCTTGGTTTGTCCATCGGGGCTCTTCCATGTCCATTTTCGTTGGATGGGCTTTTTAAAGAAAGTATTCATGCAATAGAGATTTTCGGCGGTGAGATATTCTATCAATCTTTCTCCTCTTTCGTTTCGATCGCCTAGTCCATATGTACCCATGTTCTCTGGGTCTCTGATTTCCTTTTGACCCACTTTTGCATTGAAGTCTCGAATGATGATACAGAGTTGTGTCTTTTCTGAATTTTTCGCTTTGGTGATATCTTCATACAGCTGTTCCACTTCCTATGTTATAGACAAGAAAGTTTCCACCTTTTCAATACAAATTTATTTATATAAAAATTCAATCTACAGTACCGGTTTCGACCTTTTTATATGTAGTCATCCTCAGCTCTATACAGTTCATGTTATATTTTAACATGCCATTCAACATGTACCACATATTTTAAAATGATAATGTACCTGTATATTTAATAATAATTCACCTACACGATTTTTAGGCCTAAGAAGATTCACCCACAGTTATTTTAGATTGTATATACAGTTAATTTTAACTTTAAGCATGCCCAATTAGAACGTAAGACATACTCTATATCATGACTTTTATAATGGACAAGGCAAATCAATAAACTTGACTTATGTGAAGGTAATAGTGTACAGCTGAGGATGACCACATATAAAAAGGTCGAAACCGGTACTGTAGATTGAATTTTTATATAAATAAATTTGTATTGAAAAGGTGGAAACTTTGTCTATAATATACGATGACTGTCAATACGAAAAATGAAACTGATAAATCAAGATGTTCCACTTCCTCTTCGTTAGAAGTACTGGTTGGAGCATAGACGTGTATGACTTGTATGGAGAATTTACTATTCAATTTTAGGATGATATATATCACCCTGAGAGAGACACAAATCATCTTGTGTATGAATTCTTTGATATTTTTATTGACAAGAATAGCAATCCCATGTGTAGAAGCATCCCCGTTATTACGTACGATGACATGACCTGATGGAAGGGTCTTAGCTTTTTCTCCTTGAAGGCGAGTCTCACAGATACCCAGAATATCCCATTTTATGTCATGCAGATCTAGTCTTTCCAGGTCTTCACCTAGTCTCATAGTTCTTATGTTGTATGTGGCTATCTTACTTTTTTAGTCGGTTTTTTCTCTCGAATTTTTGCCTCCCCCAGAATTCTCGAGGAAGACTGATGTATTGTCAGTGTGAGATTCTGAGTAGTTTGGTATATATAAATTGTTAAGAGATGTTTCTTTAAGTTTCAGATGAAACATGAGGAGGACTGCAAAAGTCAGTTATTATATGGAACTGGAATGGCATTTATTATTTATTTAGCATATGACATTAAAAATAAAAACACACAATCACAAATTAAATATACAATACACTATGTAGGTTACAATTTCACCATCATGCCCTGCAAATAGTCTATACAAGAAGGATTTGGGTCAAGAAATCTTTTGGGCTACCCTGATAAGCACTCAGGGGGCATTGTTCCACTATATGATGAACTGTTTGCTTAGGGGCACTGCAGCTACATTCCGGGGAGGGAAGTTTGCCCCATTTATAGAGGAAGTCAGCGCACTTTCCATGGCCTGTCCTGATACGACTGACGGTTGTCCAGGTTTTGCGAGGTAGGTCAAATCCTATTGGTATTCTTGTAATATAGGGGAAGTTCTGATACTCTGCTGGAACCATATAAGTCCATTCTTGAATCCAATCCTGCTGCAGGCTGAATTTGTCAACCAGGATTTTGGCAGTCCTTACTGGTGGATTTCTAGACCGAAGTCTGTTGTTCAAGGCATGAACTGGCAGATTGGAATTCCTTGACAGCTTCTGGTACTCACGCAACAAGGCATTCTTTCTCCGTAGGTGAGGTGGAGGAATATGGCTCAGAAGTGGTAGCCAAAAAGTGCGGGTAGATTTTATGGTTCCCGATATTATGCGCAAAGTATGATTTATCAACCAGTTTTGTGTAACAGCTATTCAGCCAGACTGGAGAGCAATATTCTGCAGTTGAGAAGACAAGGGCAAGGGCTGAAGTTCGTAAGGTCGAAGCAGAAGAACCCCAGGTGGTGCCACACAGTTTGTTGATATTGTTCCTTGACTGGAGTTTAGCTTTTGTCATCTTCAGATGTTCCTTGAAGGACAGTGTTCTGTCAAGGGTTACTCCGAGGTATTTTGGGCGTTTGTTGTGAGGAAGTCTAGTGTTCTTGAATTTGACATTAAGTTCACGGTGGGCCAGTTTGTTGTTGAGATGGAAACATGAGACTTCAGTTTTACTCAAACTTGGCATAAGTCTCCACTTACGAAAGTACTGATCTAAGGTGGAGAGATCAGCTGTCAGCATATCTTCGGTGTTCTCCATAGATTTGCCCTGCGTTGCAAATGCCCAGTCATCCGCATAACCAAATGCGTTAGAGGCTGTTTTCAGTAAGTCTGATATATATGTTAAACAGCAGAGGTGCTACTACCGATCATTGAGGAAGACCGTTATTAAGGATCCTTTCTTTACTTGTCTTGTTTCCCAAAATTACACAAAACCTCCTGTCTATAAGCATGTTTTCGATGAGCTTGCCGATTTTTTTTGCAAGGTATTATTCGAAGCAGTTTGTAGATGAGTCCTTGTCTCCATTCTGTATTGTATGCTGCAGTAAGGTCCACGAACACAACTAAGGTTTTTAGGTAATTTTGAAAACCAGCTTCAATATGTGTAGTCAGAGAGAGAGTACCCGGTCTGTGCAAGTTCGATTTGGGTGAAAGGCCGCTTGTTCAATGGGTAGATGGTCAAGAACTACTGAGCCAATTCTGTTGTAAAGAAGTCTCTCCAGTAATTTGTAAACCACACTCAGAAGTGCAATTGGGCAGTAGCTTTGAGGATTTTTACAAGATTTACCTGGTTTGAGAATAGCGATGATCTTTGTCTGTTTCAGAAGTCGAGGGATGGACCCTGTTTCTAAGATATTGGAGTAGAACTTTGCTAACCAGATCATTGCATATTTCCCAGCATGCACTAAAAATTCTGAGTGAATGCCATCGAAACCAGGGGCTTTTCCTGATTTCACATCTTTTAAAGCCATAGCAACTTCCTCTCGAGAGAATGGACAAGAAAATCTGCTGCCCTCAAGACTGTCTGTTTTCAAGGCTCCGATTTCCCTTTACTGTAATGGCAAATACCATACCGTAAATCCAAAATGAGGGTGTATGGAAGCCTCGGTGGATGACTGACTAATCTATCATCATCTACCAACAGGGTCAAAAATAGATAAGTAGGCTACCCTTTTTCCTCTATTATGTAAATAGTTTTCTTTTTGTGAAGATTCCTTTGTCTTATTAATTGTCCACATAAACTTTAATAAGGCTAAAAAAGGCCACGTTGACCAAATTTGAAGAATACCGCAAGTGTCATCGGGCTAACTACGGTACCCATCTTTTTCAGATTATTTTACGTCATCGATTACTAGTTTATAATCTACATTATTCAATGATATCTTGGGAAGATTCAGGGCATGTACTACGACTGTCAGGTAAACAGCCAGATACGTAGGCTGCAGTTTTGCAAACTAGAAGTTAAATATTTTCTTGCGTACTACCAACGGATTTTAACGACGGTATTGTAATGCGGAAGATGTAGTAACATTTTTATTGGGTTGGTAATAAGGTTACTGAAAATATAGTGAAATTTAGTGCGTTGGTATACGTGTTCTCTGGTGTTTTCGTTTGTTTAGCTCTATTTCTTTTGAAATTGTATTACTAGAATCCAATATCAGACTCTTATTAAGCTGTAATGTGGAAGTTCAGGTCAAAAACACAGGACTGAAATATACACATACGAAGAAATGTTTCACGAGGATGCGCGTTACGGCGAAAGTAAAGCTTATAATCGTAATTAAGGCCACTGATGCATCGTAGGATCATTAAATTTATTATTAATTCAATTTATTGCTTGCTCATTGAATACGTAGTTAGTTTCTTTCTTTTCAATACAATGTGAGAATCGTAACTGGCAAGCATTTATCTCCCTTTAGCGTAAATACTTTTGTAGCAAGTTGTTATGAAGTAAAAGAAATATAATCTCCTTATCATCCTCATTCGACGGACGAATCGCCATGAACAAACGTCGTATACCTTTACTCCATATGTGCGTCGCGGATAGATTTGGAATAGAACCTACGCTTTTGACACGCATTTTAATGATTAGGAAATGTGTACTATCACCTCTAGTACCCTACCGACTATCATTTAGAAGGTAAAAAATGTTAGACTCTTGGGACTCGAACCCACGACAAAACTGCTTAGCAACAAATAATGTTGCCCTAACGACCACGGCTACCCATGAAGCTTGCTGTTGACTGCTTGTGTGCTACTGATATAGTCAGTAGCAACAACTTGCTAGCTTGGGAAATCTTTTTCTGTGATAGCTGGACAGGAAGCATGACATACTTTATAAATATATACATAGATTACATTGTAACAACTTAATTTCGCACAGCATCATGCAGATGTAGATTCCTCTTGATGTGTAGCCATCTTGATTCTTTACAATAACGTCCCCGATAGGAGTGAAGTCCCAGATAAGAGCGTTAACAGCCTCTCCAACTTCGGCATAGCTATACTCGAGAATATTTTCCCAGACTGCACTTAAACGAAAGTCATAGTACGCTTTTTCAACCGAACTTCCAGATAAATGTCCAAACTGCCAAATAAATTTATACCGCACTTTTATCTGGCTGTGATAGTACAGGCCCTCAGTCATCAGATGATACTATATCTGTGTGTTCATGTAATAATCAGGAATGAGAAATTTTTATATTAATTCACACTGATATGAGTTAAAAGTTCAATTTAAGTGTATATCACATACTGGATACTTAGTCAGAGGTCATCGATCTTAATTTAAATGTTAATGGGTGTGATCGTCAATATCTATAAGTGATAAACAATGATGATGGTGATGATGATAATTAATTTTAGATGATAATTTTTTTATTTTACATTTCATGGCCTACACTGGACAATAATAATAATAATAATAATAATAATAATAATAATAATAATAATAATAATTGTACTGGGAGCTACAACCCAACGCCACGCATTTAAATCTTGCGCCTAAAAAGAACTCCTCTACTGGAGAAACCGTGAAGTTGAACCTGGACGAACTTATAAATTGACTCAGAAGATGTCACTACTGTAATTTAACGTAGTTTTGTTATTGTGAAGTTTCCTGTACTGTGTGAATTTCTACTTGTTTTGTTTGCCATTCATCAAGAAGTTTGGACAGTCTGCCATAGATGGCACTGCTAAAAAACTATGATCATGCAAAGATGTTTATCCGACAAAAGGGGCTTAATAGAGACCCATTCAACCACGCTCTGCTACCACTTGTTACGGGGTTACCCGTGAAACGCACAGGTGAAAGAAGGTGCCCGGGTGAATGGGTCTAACTACAATGTCACGAATTGATTTAAAACTTTGATTTCTTGATTTAGAGAAGTTTTGTATTCATAAGTTTTTTATATTGATTTATTTTTGGGTTGGTAATATTTATCTTTTCTTTCCACCAGTTTTGAAACTAGCCAATCCCTAATTTCTGTAATTAATTTTCCACCTATCACAGGCTTCTTCCCCGATTCTGAGTGTCACGTTTGAATTTAACCAATAAAATCCGGTGGGTGTGTCTTGTTTATTCATGAAAAGTCTCAAACTTTCCCCGAGGGTTTATAAACTGCGGATTTTCACGTCTCTTGGCCACTTGATCGTCATCTAACTAAGTGTGTGTGTCAAGCAGGAGGCTGGAGGCGCCTCTTTCATTGGGCAGCAGCTCTTCAGCAAGGTAATGGACATCTAACATCGTTCGTTTTTGCTAGCTCCGCAGTTTAACCCGAGGGAAAGGTTCGAAACTTTAGCTATGAAACCAACTTCTCTGAAATGTAAATCTCCTTTCGGTTCATGTAAAAATTTCATAAATCTTTTAACTGTAAATCGGGGATAAAGAGTGATGTACCCTCGAGCTCCCCTTCATCTTGGTTTGAGGTAACTATGTTTTTCATTCTGTAGCGTGTAAATTAACTTCTTATACGAGTCACCTCCATAGTTTGGGAATAGCCCCTGTTTCACCGACCTAGTGCCCCTTAGGTTTTAAGAATGCATATTTAGGAGTGCAAGTTCTCGCCTCCATTCAATTTGTGTTTCGGGCCATTTACTTAATCTGTTCTTTTCCACAACGGCCCAATAGGTTGGGTACTAGATATCTTTGTTTCGAATTTGTAAGTTGTGCCTTGATGGCGATCGATTGTAATTTTCTGATATCGCCTAAAATGGGCTTGGAAAACTGAGAGTACGCCAGCTCTTTTCTAGTGTTGTAAAAGGGCCTCTGGGAGGCTTGATATTGTGTGTTGGGAGCAAGCGCTCCATGAATTGAGGGATTTCTGCCCTTGTGTAAATTTGTGCCTTTTGTAAATTTGAGCTAGGAGCTCAGGAACTGTAACGTGAGGGCTTGAAGCCCAAGATCTGTTTATACCACCAATCTTGTCTCTCCTAGACTTGTTTATGAATTGCTACTTGTACCTGTTACATTGTTATTTGTTGATTCTTGATATTCTAAAAAAATATACTTTGTTAAAGTTTTAAATCAATTCGTGACATTGTAGTTAGACCCATTCACCCTGGCACCTTCTTTTACCTCTGCGTTCCACGGGTAACCCCGTAACAAGTGGTAGCAGAGCGTAGTTGAATGGGTCTCTATTAAGCCCCTTTTGTTGGCTAAACATTGAATCCATTCCAAACTCTAAGTATTTTCTCAGTCGCTGGAAATTTATCTTTTCTTTTCCAAATTTGTAAATTTCTGTCATCATGTCCGGCCCTCGCAAAGTCCTCCATCCCGGCTTCTTGTGCAAGGAGGAATTGATTTACGAATTATCTATTAGAAATGTTCAATCTGGAGGCAAGGTTGCGGCAGATACAACCAAACTGAAAGAGTCATTACAGTTACCAATTTGTATCCCAACCTTGGGAGAGAAGGATATTGATGAGGCTCTCTCCACTATCACTGACAACACCACTGAGCTAGCATCCGTAGTTAGTTTTTTGAAGTGAGTGATCCTTCTGCTAACCAACTTAAGAAAGTGCAGGCAAGACTGTTTCACTTTTATAACAGGGTGAGCGATCTATTGTCTCTAAAATTAAAGGAAAAGCAGGCTAAGGAGGCGAGAAATTTAACTGATCATCTATCAAGAATGTCCAGTAGAGTTAGTCAATTGTTAACTGGGGCAGCTACCCCCAAAACCGACCAGGCCACCGTTGTAAACATTGTAAGTGAGGAAGATTCTTCCAAGGGTGAAGAAGGTAGAAAATCCGTGGCAACTCAACAAACTTCTGCCCCATTAGGAAATGAGTCTGATCGCCGAATATACATTCCACCATTCTTTTTAAATAATGCTGTTTCTGAAGCCTCTTCACCCCCTAGGCCGTTACCTAGTGTGTCACCTGGGTTTCTGTAGTTTGCCTCATCCTTTAGCTATGTTGCTTAGGGAAATTTCTAAATTTTCGATTAATTCTTCCAACGATGTCATTTCATTTTTAAGATTTTTAGTTGAATTTCAAGATCACGCTCTAGTGTTTTCTCTTCCCCCTTCTCAAATTCTTCAGATTATTTACCCTTACTCCATTGGTGTCCTCTCGGACAAGATAGTCAGAGCAACAGCTGAACAATCGTCTATAGAAGACTTCCATGCCCATCTGCTAGCTAATTTCATTCCGGCTCGAGTCATGTCTTCCCTAATTCAAAGGTATTATTACAGAGTACAGCGACTGGATGAGAATCTCACCGACTTCATCCAGGACATTAAGTTTTATACAAGGGAATTTGCTCTTCATTTCCCAGAGGATCAAATTGTCCAGACCATTGTGGAAGGTATTTCCCCACCCTATAGGTCGTACTTGTGTTTTGTGTCACGTCCTCAAACCTTAGCTGAATTAGAAGCTATGGCGGTCTCAGCCGAAGGAGTGCGGTATGCCGACACCTTAAGAGTTGCTAAGGAGCCCCCTCCGTCTTCGAGTAACTTTCAGCCTCAACCTCGCCGAACTTTCACCACCCGCAAATGTTATGCTTGTGGGTTGACAGATCATCTCCGTAACAAGTGCCCTTTGATTAAATCCAGTGGGACAAAGAACAAAGCAGGGTCATCCCAAGGCTGTTTTAAATGTGGCTCGTTTTTTCACATTGCCAAGAATTGCCCTAATGCCAATAGCACCTCCTCCTGTTCAATTTCTGGTGCAACCTCCGCGAACTCGAATAATCGAAAGTGACTAGTGGCATCGGCTGAGTCGGCAAATTCATCTTCCTAAGGCTCAGCCCCGATTAAAACCTCCGAAAGCTCGGAACAGGGTTTAAGTTCTTCTAACCCCGCAGTTGAATGCCCTAAAGAATGCCTTAGGATTGCAGCGGAGTCCCACGCACTTGTACCTTTTCTGAAAGTGGAATTGAATAGTGAGCCCGTAACCGCTCTATTAGACTCAGGGAGTGTTTGTTCTTTTATTTAGGCTGAATGGTAATTTAAATTAAAGTATGTTTGTAAATTTTCTGATTATTGTTCATCTTCGGTTCAATGCGTTTCAGCTATTCCTCACCATTAGAAATTTTAGGTTTCCTATTCGCCAAAATTTGTTTTTATAAATTCACCTGGAGAGTTAAATTGTTTGTGGCTAAGAACTTGTCTTGCCCGGTAATATTGGGAGCGAATTTCATGTCTTCTACTGGTCTAGTGCTCAACATTCAGAGCAAGTCGTGCACTTTCAAATTTGCCAAATATTGTAAAATTCCCTTGCTTAAATGTAATTCTGCATCATGTTCATCTGTTTCGCCCACCCAGGATGAGATGTTGTTAGAGCTTAGACATCTTCCTCAGGCGCAAGCTGATACTATTCGTAAGTTGTGTCAGTCGTTTCCTGATGTCTTTTCTGAGACTCTTGGTGTTACTGACCTTATTGAATACAAGATTGAGGTTACGGATTCGATCCCAGTTAGGTTTCCACCTTATAGGTTTTCTCCTCCTAAAATGAAGTCTCTCAAGGAGATCATCGATCAGATGTTAAAGGATGGTATCTTTCGACCCTCTAAGTCAGCGTATTCATCGCCTATTTTCCTGGTTCCGAAACCCCGAGGTGGCTTCAGGCCTGTGATTGACTACAGGGCTTTAAATCAGAAGGTGGTGTTGCAATCTGTGCCTCTTCCCGACCTTCACTCTTGTTTTTCATGGTTTCGGAAATTATAATCATTATAATAAAAAAAATAAAAAAAAAAAAAAAAAAAAAAGAGCTAAGTTCTTCACCATCTTAGACCTTAATCAGGCGTATAATCAGATCCCTCTCGCCAAGGAATCAAAACATCTAACAGCTTTTACCACGGATTGGAACTTGTATGAGTACAACCGTGTGCCTTTCGGTCTCCCCACGGGGGCAGCTGTGCTCACCAGACTGCTAAATAGGGTCTTCTCTGACATCAAGTTTGAATACTTATACCATTATCTTGATGATGTCGTCATATTTTCTGAGACCTTTGAAGAACATCTTGTTCATCTGAAAGAGGCCCTTAATCGCCTTCGCAAGGCAGGGTTAACTGTGAAGTTATGTAAGGTAGCTTTCGCTAAGTCTTCCATGTCATTTCTAGGCCATATCGTGTCGCCCGGTGGTGTTTCGATTGATAATTCGAGAACACAGGCCATCCGTGATTTCAAACCTCCTAAGGTCATCAAAGGTATTGCCAGGTTCATCAGCATGGTGAAATTTCTTCAGGAAATTTATTCCCAACTTCGCTAACAGAGTGGCGCCCTTGAACTTACTCCGTACGAAAGGCATCAAATTTGAGTTTGGGCCGTCTCAACAAGCCGCTTTCGAAGATCTAAAATTAGCTCTCTGCAACGCCCCTGTCCTTGCTATGCCTGATTTCTCGAAGAAATTCATCGTTCAAACCGACGCCTCGTCGGCGGCGGTGGCTGCTGTGCTTCTTCAAGAAACTGAACTCGGAAGGCGACCCATCGCCTATGCATCTGGGACATTATCGGCTCAAGAAGCCAAGTATTCCATCTATGAACTTGAGGGTCTGGCAGTCTTATTTGCATTAGAGAAGTTCCGCCTCTATCTGGAACATGTCAAGTTCGACCTAGAAACAGATAATCAAGCATTAAGTTGGGTCTTAGCTAGGCCGCGTCGTACTGGTCGTATAGCCCGATGGGCCATCAGGATTTCTGCCTTCCAATTTGATGTTAGGCATATCAGAAGATCTGAAAATGTTGTGGCGAATGGACTAAGCTGTATGTTCGCTCATGATGTAGAGACCTCCGAATTGGAAGATAGTTCCTCCCTTCCCACGCCCATACCTTCGGGGATTAATGCCATTCTAACTGATGCCCCCATGTTGTTTAGAGACATTGAAAAATATCAACGTGAAGATCTTGTGCTGGCCCCTATTATGGAAACCCTTTCTTCTGAGGAACATGTCGTCCTTTATGTGTTGAGGAATGGGGTTTTATGTTGCCCGTCGAGGTATGATCAAAAGATTAAAAGTTGTGGTTCCAGCTGTTCTTGTACCTATGATCTTCAAGAACTACCATGAGACCCCATTAGGGGGGCATTTAGGAATCTTCAAAACTCGAGAAAAGATCCGAGAAATGTTTATCTGGAAAGGTACGGACGGTGAAATTCGAGAATTAGTAAAAGCTTGTAAATCTTGTTTGCTCAGTAAACCCACCTTGTCCACTAAGCTTAGTCTATTATCTTCTCATCAAGCGTCGCGCCCCATAGAACGCCTCTATATCAACTACGTAGGAACCTTCCCCTAATCAAAGAGGAATGCCAACAAATTCATTCTTGTGTGTAGATGGTTTCACAAGATTTTCCTGGTCATTTCCGACTAAGCTGGCTACCGCTCAGTCCACCATTGCTTGTTTAAATTCCATCTTTGCTTCTTTTGGTCCGTGTCAATATTTAGTTTCTGATAATGCTAAAGCCTTTACCTCAATCTCTTCCGTAAATTCTGTTTGAATCTGTCCATCTCTCATGCAACTACTTCGGCGTATTATCCTCAACCATCTCTGGCTGAGCGGGTCAAACGTAATCCGAGATTGGCGCTTATCGCATTTCATCATGAAGATCATTCCAGGTGGGATACGTCCCTGCATTGGTTGGCCTTTGCTTTGAATTCGGCAGTTCACGAGTCTCATAAGTTCACTCCAGCTTCTTCGATGTTTAAATTTGTGCCTAACACGCCGCTCTCTAACCTTTGGTCACTTAATGATATTCTACCAGAGACAATAGATCCCGATAATATTAGAGATCTATGGAAGAAGGCTAAGGCCAATCTTAAAGTTTCTCATGAAAAGGTTAGAGAAAGATATGATCGTGGACGGAGGCCTACCAATTTAAAAGTAGGAGATCAAGTTATGGTAAGAAACTCTGTTCCCGCGGGCAAGCTTGCCCCCAGATTTCATGGGCCATGCATCATATTGGATTTTTTGACACCGATTACCTTATTAGTAAGCAATCCAGCCACAGAGAGGATCTTTAGAGTCCACATCTCGCAGATAAAACCTGTGTAATGTCTTTGTTAACTTAGTAATCAACGTTTAGCAGCAGTTTGAAGGTTATATTTTTTTTGGAGGCCTTCTGCCCGAAATTATTGTATTTTATTATCTATATAAACTGTATATACGATCTTCTCCTCTGGTTTTCCTGCTGTCAATTCCTGAGTGGCCATTACCAAGCCCCTACCTCCTGCATATCCACACCATTGGCAAAAGCCTTCCACGCCGCATGCCCCTCAGCTTCACCAACAAAGACTGTACCCTCTAATCTCAAGTCACCAACAACACTTTTCTGTCGCCGAGATCTTACGGTTTCAGTGCCCCCGCAGCCATTCGCCGCCGTACCACCACTGAGGTGGGGTACGGGCCCACTCCACTCCCATGAAGTCAACTTGTGTACGGCGCGCCGGAGTCCATCTCCTGGCAAAGGCTGAGGTGCGGCACCCCTACCGCCAACTCATCGGGGGACTGTAGATACACTTCTGATCTGCGGCGTCCTTCACCACGACTAACCCTCTCATAGTAGAGGGAGAGGTGTATCTGAGGGTACTTGAGGGGTCCAGGTGACCTCAACTGGAAATCGGCAGCGACAGCAGTACATGCCGTCAAAATTATCAACATGTATTTCACATTCTACGGCAACAAAGACACTCTAAAGCTGGAGTTTAACAAGTTTCCACCCATCAACAAAAACTTAGAAAATATTCTTCAAAGTAAAATAATAACTTTTTCAAAATTCTTCTATGTCACCCCTTGCAAGGACATTTAGGGGAGGGGGGAGGTCCGTACCGGGAGGTACACCCCAACGCCGCGCATTTAAATCTCGTGCCAAAAAAAAAAAAAATACTACTGGAGAAACCGTGAAGTTGAATCAGGACCAACTTATAAATTGTCTCAGAAGATGTCACTATTGTAATTTAACGTAGTTTTGTTATTGTGAAGTTTCCTGTACTGTGTGAATTTCAACTTGTTTTGTTTGCCATTCATCAAGAAGTTTGGACAGTCTCCCATAGATGGCACTGCTAAAAAAACTATGATCACGCACCCTGGTGCGAAGTGAAAGAACTTTTTGATTTAGAGAAGTTTTGTATTCATAAGTTTTTTTTATTGATTTATTTTTAGGTTGGCAATATTTATATTTTCTTTCCACCAGTTTTGAAACTAGCCAATCCCTAATTTCTGTAATTAATTTTCCACCTATCACAGGCTTCTTCCCCGATTCTGAGTGTCATGTTTGAATTTAACCAATAAAATCCTGTGGGTGTGTCTAGTTTATTCATGAAAGGTCCCAAATTTTCCCTGAGAGTTTATAAACTGCGGATTTTCACGTCTCTGGGCCACTTGATCGTCATCTAACTAAGTGTGTGTGTCAAGCAGGAGGCGGGAGGCGCCTCTTTCATCAGGCAGCTGTTCTTCAGCAAGGTAATGGCCATCTAACATCGTTCGTTTTTGCTAGCTCCGCAGTTTAACCCGAGGGAAAGGTTTGAAACTTTAACTATGTAACCAACTTCCCTAAAACGTAAATCTCCTTTCGGTTCATGTAAAAATTTCATAAATCTTTTAACTGTAAATCGGGGATAGAGAGTGATGTACCCTCTCGAGCTCCCCTTCATCTTGGTTTGAGGTGACTACGCTTTTCATTCTGTAGTGTGGTAAATTACCTTCTTATACGAGCC
Organism: Anabrus simplex; assembly: GCF_040414725.1. Lineage (NCBI taxonomy): Eukaryota > Metazoa > Arthropoda > Insecta > Orthoptera > Tettigoniidae > Anabrus > Anabrus simplex. Next base: position 321,684,395 of record NC_090265.1, read on the forward strand.
ACCTCCATAGTTTGGGAAAAGCCCCTGTTTCATCGGCCTAGTGCCCCTTAGGTTTTAAGAATGCATATTTAGGAGTGCACGTTCTCGCCTCCATTCAATTTGTATTTCGGGCCATTTACTTAACCTGTTCTTTTCCACAACGGCCCAATAGGTTGGGTACTAGATACCTCTGTTTTGAATTTGTAAGTTGTGCCTTGATGGCAATAGATTGTAATTTTCTGATATCGCCTAAAATAGGCTTGGAAAACTGAGAGCACGTCAACTCTTTTCTAGTGTTGTAAAAGGGCCTCTGGGAGGCTTGATTTTGTGTGTTGAGAGCAAGCGCTTCATGTATTGAGGGATTTCTGCCCTTGTGTAAATTTGTGCCTTTTGTAAATTTGAGCTAGGAGCTCAGGAACTGTAACGTGAGGGCTTGAAGCCCAAGATCTGTTTATACCACCAATCTTGTCTCTCCTAGACTTGTTTATGAATTGCTACTTGTACATGTTACATTGTTATTTGTTGATTTTTGAAATTCTAAAAAAATATAACCTTTGTTAAAGTTTTAAATCAATTTGTGACACTGTAGTTAGATCCATTCACCCCGGCACCTTCTTGCACCTCTGCGTTCCACAGGTAACCCTGTAATAATAATAATAATAATAATAATAATAATAATAATAATAATAATAATAATAATATGAAGGGTGTATTATATTGTTTTACACTTTATTTTTTTCTACCCAAATGAAGTACATTACACAGTTACGTCCACCTTCTCAACTCAATCTCCTTGTAACTGTATGCACTTTTGCAATCAATGTGTCAGTCTCTCCAGACCTTTCTAAAACCATTCTTGCGGAGTGCTGTGTACCCATGCCTTGACAGCTGTGTCCAGTTCTGCAAAATCTGCAAAACAGCGACCATGCAGAGATTTCTTCATGTTTCCGAACAGGTGATAATCACTTGGTGCCAAGTTGGGAGAGTATGGTGGGTGTGGCAGCACCGTGAATCCCATTTGATCAATGGCCTCGGTCTCATTACCAGTCACAAGCTGCAAACCTAGTCATGAAGTTGGCTGGATCTTGATCATGGCATTGCAAAAGTTCTCTGCACACATCACAGGCCTCTGCTTTTTGTCTTCAGACAAGAGTCTAGGCACCCATGTGGATGACACCTTCCCCTACTGTTAGTGGCCGTGCACCATCCGCTGCAGGGTGTTTCGGCTAATTCCCGTGGCTGCCTCCATTTCCGTAAATGTGATGTATTTGTTTCCTTGGATAGCCTGTTTGACCCGGGCAATGTTGGCTGTTGTTGACAATGTCACATTCCTTCCAGCACTGGTTCCCTTGTCTACCAATGTGCGGCCTGTTTTCCAACATTCCACCCAGTTGTAAATTGTTTTCTGTGACGGTGCATGTTCTCCACAGAGTGCCACCATGCGCCAATGAATTTTTGCAGTGGTCACACCTTCTTTCCATAGGAACCAGGTAGTATAGTGCTGTCCCTGATGGTTGCTTTCCATGTTGTCTGCTCCTACGCTGACAGTGTTGCTATGAAATGGCTATGATGAGTGCATTCGTTGGCCACTGTGCGTGTGCTGCTACCAAACGGTGGAACAAGACACTAGTTACACGTCACCACCTTCAAAAGTGAAATGTGAACCATACCCAGATGTACAAAAAATAAAGTGTAAAACAATATAGTACGCCCTTTGTAATAATAATAATAATAATAATAATAATAATAATAATAATAATAATAATATATTTTGTAATACAATTTATTCCACTATTGTGTAGTCAAATACACATAGAAATTACCTGAATAGGTGGTATTAAAAATGACTCCTTGTGTAAACTTTGTGTTTAGCTATTTTCAATATGGAATAATGACGAGAATAATGGTTTGTGACGAATAATGATTGTTAATAGAGTAGTATATATGTGAGTTATAATGAAGTCTACATTATGTGAGCCTACGACAATATATGAATTAAACAGAGTCTTTGATAATAATTTACATGGATATACTGATATGGTCATGGAACTATATGGTCGTGTATATGATGACATGTAAGAATCATGTGTTATTATTCCTAATGAGTAGACCATCCACCCACATTATACACTTTATTTACAGGTGCTGTGTTACCAGCAGCAAGATTCTCTTGTCATATTTAACTCGTGTGTTATTTCTTATTGCAGTGGTACAGTATTGTGATCATCGATATAGAACACTAGTAATGAGCATTGTTGAGCAATTAAGCCCAATATTATAAAGGAATCTTCAAAATTAATGCATAGAATAGAATGCATGTTGTGTAGTTTGAATATTTTGCAGAACATAGTTCCCTTTTGTGATTATTTTCAGAAGGAGCCAGCAGCTGTACATATATGAATGTGATTATTTTCATTGTTTTGTTCTAAGCTGTTACAGGGGTCAAGACAACACTGATGTTCCAGTCTTGAATATATTCATTGTTGGTGTGTAGGAATCCAGCATGGCTGCCTTTGTTTACTTTTCTGAATCCAAGATGGATACCTTTGATTTATGTTTTGTATTGGCAAAATTTTCCTTCAAATTATGTCGTTTTACTTTATTGTGCGTATTTTATTGGTTGCTGATAAGCAATTCATTTATTTTTACAGAAGAATAATTTTTATTTTTAAAGAAAGAAGGGTACTTACCTAGATCTCGCAGAGGAGAGAATAAACTAGGATAAACTAGAAAAAAACTTAAGAAAAACCTTTACTTAATCTTGAACATGATCTTGTACTTGAAATAGAGAAAAACTTAATTTTGAACTTTTGGGAATTATCTAGTACTTGTGAATATACAGATTATTTTGAAATAGACTTTTTTTAGAATTTCATAAAATTAATTATTTACTGAATTAATTAATTTTGGAACATGCATTATCTCCATCTTAAATAAGCCATTACCACACTTATAACAAGGCTAATATTTATATATAAACCACCGAGATATTTTATATAAGGTAAATTATCAGATTTAATTAGTCGTGAATGACTATTTTGTCACGTTGAGTGGATATGGTACAATCCAATATTTAAGTGTTTACTAAATGAAGCACTTGGTAATTTGTGTATGAACAAGCTAAGGTATAACATGTTATTTGATAACAGCTGTCTGTAATGAACAAAAGTACAAATACGTCGTGTGTTAATTATGTGAATTCATTATGAACATTTTAGTCAAAGACAAGTTATAAGCATTGATACCAGAACACAATACAGGGATATGAACTGAAATTAGATTGTGTATCACTGTTAAAATTTGGTTCGCCTTTAGTCAAAACGTAATTCAGAACTGTTCCTCACGTTTGATCTTGGACTAATGAACAACCAATATATTCCCTAATTAAACTAATTTTTTGGTCATTTACGTGGTGTATCGTATCATCTTGGCATAGTAACGGTTCATAATCCACTTTACTCAAATCCATACCATATGTATTTGATAGCCAATTTCTGTTAGCAACATCGTTGTCACATCACAACTAATTGACTGTATTATTAGATTATTGCTTGTACTTGCGGTTTATTATGATGATGCTATCCTCCTACACATACTACTCAATCGAGTTGGATAAATGGGAGATCATTCTCTCAATTATTTTAATACAATCTTGTCATTTGCAGTTTGGATTATCTTATCACTTGCCAGGTAATTTCATTTCATAGCCTGAAGGTTATTATTATTATTATTATTATTATTATTATTATTATTATTATTATTATTATTATTATTATTATTATTATTATTTATGAATAAAAATTCTCTGAATGTTATTTTATTGTTCTGCAAATTCACCCAAAAAATCTACTCTCTGAAACTAGAATCCATGCTTGATCTTTTATTGTCAAGAGAAAAGAGAAATTCACATTGTACTATTGTTTATGACCCACAATTGTATGTTGACATACCGACACATGACATACTCCACCGAGCAGACGATGAACCCCATGCAATGACAGTACAATTTATAAGAAAACAAAGGTCCAATGATACTGCCTTCAAGAAATCCCCTCTTAATGATTACAGGATCAGATAATGCTTTACCTTCTCTAATTCTCTGAATTATATTTACTAAAAATATAGCCACCCTTTCAGTCACTCCTTTTTTGTCAATAGTCTGCCATAATCAACCCTATCAAATGCCTTAGAGAGGTCAATCACGATACAGTCCATTTGACCTCCTGAATGTAAGATATCTGCAATATATATTTCTCATTTCTGAAGAAAAATGAGCAAGACTGACAGCTTGGGTGATGATTTCTATTGAGCAACAACTCGTTAAGAATGTGGTCAATTTCAATAAGAAATTTATTGACATGTTTGCCTAAAAGAGGGACAGAAGAATGGACTTTCTGCATTGATATATTGTATCTTAAGGTTAGAAAATTATTCTACATAACTCTTTAATTAAATCTGCATGAATTTCTACACGTTATCAATATTCCACTATTTCTATATAGTATTTAGACTTTTATTAAACAAATCTATGTTCATATTGCACACCCATTGGAAAATATCACCAGCTGCCACTGACTGTACATGAAGAAATTTAACATAAATTACCATCCAAAAGAATAAGATCAGAATGTGGAATCTTGATGTTAGTTTTCAATTTTAATCAGTACGGGATATATTTTAAGATTTTTCTCAAACATTATTCTATAGTTTTTTTGTAATAAATTATATGAAAGCATCAGTACCTTACTTCGAATAGCAGCCTGTGTTCCGACAATATGATCAGGTGGACTTGAACTGGTACGGTATGGTAGAAACACCAAAAAGCCAAAGAACTTTGCTAACAGCTGGCTACTGCTCACACATGTTAAAAAAGCCTGTTTGGTGCCTTCATCTACACTGGTAGCTGTAGATCACACAAAAAAAAAACAAACATCAGAAGTTAAATTTTAGCACAGGAGAATGCTATAAGAACAGAAACAGACAAAAGAACTCAGAGAAGTACGTCAGTGCAAATGTAAGTAAAGAGGATTAATGCAGTTACAAACTGACAGGATAGAGAAGGGGGAGAGGATTGAAATAAAAGATATGACTTCTTGAAAGTGTCAAGTTTTAGTAGTTATTGTCTTCAGTCTGCAATGTAAATCAGTTTATACAGGACTATTTAGCTTATTCACTACGTGTTCCTAAATTCTGACCAAAATATGTGACTTACAGAGATTTGTAAAACATTGACTGCCAGCAACTGAAACACGATGCCCCTGTCAGTGAGTGGGATAATGTAATTCTGATGGATAACATAAGACTAAAAGGTAGAACTGTTTAATTCTATTATCCATCGACTTTACGACAAACATCCATGTAAAAATTACGGGAATAGAACCAGCTTTTGGGTGGTTAGGCCAGGAGCAATTGCAGAGTTTTGCCTAGACGTGCCATTTGGGCTCATCAGTTGGATTGACACGCCCCTCCAAGACTCTGCTCAGCAGTGGCAGACCAACTGCGTGGTCTCAACTTGTGAGCAAGTAGGGATTGCTAACCTGCTAAAGGAGAAGTGAATTCTCCGTTTTCAAAAATATGTACTATCTGCGCACTTTTTAGCGATAGATTTACACCCTAGTGCTGAAGCGGTCGACCTCGGCAATCTTCGAGATTCGTACTAGCAATCTTTGAAACACAAACTATGAATCGCTGTGCGACATCTGGCGTACACTTTACGTACTAGTACTGTTGTTATTTACACAGCAAAGCCAAAGAATCGCATCGAGAAATGTTATATAATGTTATATAATGTGTGTGTGACACAGTTGTTGGCTTAAAATAACAAAGGTTCAGAAAACTCATATCGATCGATCATATTATCGATTCAATTCAGATTTAATTTCCATTCAGCTGGCAGTGCTAACGGAACCGGATGTGCTCCCTCCTTACTCTTCAAAGCCGTACATAAATCTATCGCTAAAAAGTGCGCAGATAGTACTCCTAATGAAGATACAATTTCAATAGTTTCGACTATATTTGTTATTATTGGCAAATTTATATCAGTGGTATCAATGATATTGGTGATGTAGGAGATAGGAATATCTTAAGCTGGAAACTTAATTGAGAGTATCTCCTTCCTTACTTCATACTCTGTAACTGTTTGGAAGGTAGAACTGTTTAATTCTATTATCCATTGACTTTATAACAAACATACACCTAAAAATCATGGAAATAGAACCAGTCTAACCACCCAAAAGCTGATTCTACTCCCATGATTTTAAGATCTGCAGCTGTGAAAGCCATTTTTGAAATACGCCGAAAAGAAGTGCAAAGGTCTCCTGAACAAAAAGCCCTTGGTTGACAAATGAACTAAAATCTATGATGAATGCTTTGTATCAATGGTATAAGCAAATAACCTCTTCAGATGCACATGAACGATACAGAAACAGAATCAAACAACACATCCACAACAAGAAAGTTCAATATTTGGAATATTTAGGTAATGACATAAATAGTGGAATAATTTGGAAACAACTCTGATCATTAGCTATTGGTAAAACCCATGAGCATTCTGGTGGTCCCAATATCTCACTCGATAAGCTAAACAATTACTTTGCTAGTGAAGTCCTAAAAATAGAACAACAATCAGTGCAAAATATCAAATTGTTTGCTAAAGCAACAGCCATCCATTCACCCTACATTCAAATTCCAAACAGTTACAGAGTACGAAGTAAGGAAGGAGTTACTCTCGATTAAGTCTCCAGCTGTGGGAGCCTAAGATATTCCTATCTCCTACATCACCAATATCATTGATACCATTGATATAAAATTGCCAATAATAACAAATATAGTCGAAACCATTTATTGCGACATTGCTTGTTACAACGTATTGGATTTAGTGGCAAAATCTAACAGTCCTGCCTACATCCTACATAAAACACCACATTTTTAAAAAAAAAGCATAGTATGACATCACTTATTATGACATTGTATAAAACAACATATGTATTTTAATCACATTTTCGGAGAAATGTATCGGCTATAATGTTCAATGTTGATTTTTGTTTGTTATGTATTTAGGGATTTCTGACAACAATGTAACATTTATTTTCAAACTCTTGTTTTCAGTAGATTATAGATTTCAAACCAGTCTGTCTGTTAAATAGTCAAGGCAAGCATCCCTGTGAAGATGTTGCAAAAGAAAAGGAAAGTGTTTAATATTGAAGAAAAGTCACACATAATAGGGCGATACAATTTGGATGGACAGGTAGAAATTATTTTCAATGATAATTCCTTAAAGATCAAGCATGCCAGATTATTTGAGAAGCTTTCCTTAGATGGTTTAAGTAGCAAAGAACAAACAATGTGCCAATCAAAGGACCTATTCTTCAAGTGAAAACCAATTAATTTGTTCGTTGGTTGGGCAATCCGAACTTCAATTCTTCTTCCTCTTGGATTCAAAGTTTCCGAACTTGCCACGATATTGTTGCTAGGAAAATTTGTTGCGAAGCTGCCTGCATACCTGATGGTGTAACAGATGAAGAATTGGCCTGCTATGTGTGAAGGTTACAAGCCAGATGATGTATTCAATGCAAACAAAACTGGCTTGTTTTACAATAATATAACCCCAGATAAGGCACTAAAATTTAAAGGTGAACAGTATTCAGATTTGAAAATGTCTAAGACAAGAATCGCAGTTATAGTTGCTGCAAATATGACAAGATCATGTAGAGAAAAAGCTTGCAGTAATTGGAAAATTGAGAAAATCAAGATGTTTTAAAAACCTTCAGTTCCTACCTGTAGTATATGAAAATAATGCCAAGTCTTGAATTTTTGAAAAGTGGTTGCATAACTGGGATTATCAGCTGAAATAAAAGAAACAAAAGTTCTTCTCCGGGTGGTTGACTGCCCTGCTCATCAAGCAGTCTACAATCTGCAGCGCATAAAGCTTGTGATTTTATCAATCAATCAATCAATCAATCAATCAATCAATCAATCAATCAATCAATCAATCAATCAATCAATCAATCAATCAATCAATCAATCAATCAATCAATCAATCCATCAATCAATCAATCCATCAATCAATCAATACTGATCTGCATTTAGGGCAGTCGCCCAGGTGGCAGATTCCCTATCTGTTGTTTTCCTAGCCTTTTCTTAAATGATTTCAATGACACTGGAAAATTATTGAACATCTCCCTTGGTAAGTTATTCCAATCCCTAACTCCCCTTCCTACAAATGAATATTTTCCCCAATTTCTCCTCTTGTATTCCAACTTTATCTTCATATTGTGATCTTTCCTACTTTTAAAGACGAAGATTGAAGATCAAAGGACAGTGTGAAGAAATGGTGCTTCCTGAAGGGGCATCAGACCTTATGTGAATGCGGCGTAGTACAAACGACAAGGCACCTTATTAATTGCCCTATATGACCTGTTAAATGCACAGAACTTGATCTGGCACAGGCCAGTATCAGTGCTGTTAACGTGGCCAAATTCTGCGCTGATATTTTGTAAATAACTGAATTTTATGTATATATATATATTGTAATTTCATATATTTTACTGCCGGGCTGAGTGGCTCAGACGGTTAAGGCGCTGGCCTTCTAACCCCAACTTGACAGGTTCAACCCTGGCTCAGTCCGGTGGTATTTGAAGGTGCTCAAATACGACAGCCTCGTGTCGGTAGATTTACTGGCACGTAAAAGAACTCCTGCTGGACTAAATTCCAGCACCTCGGCGTCTCCAAAGACCGTAAAAGTAGTTAGTGGGACGTAAAGCAAATAACATGATTATTATTATTATATATTTTATCTAATTTGCATCTGTAATCTATATTAAGCTACTGACACAAATAAATAAAAAAATAAATAAATAAATGCAAAATGTGTATGCACATCTTAAATATAAAAAGCAAACAAAGATAAATTACCTTAAGTAGTACAGTACACTGTAATATGCATTACTGATTTGCATTTTAAAGTTAATTTTCTTCCTTTTACGTTTGGCTTTATGTTGCACCGACACAGATAGGTCTTATGGCGATGATGGGACAGGAAAGGGGTAGGAGTAGGAAGGAAGTGGCCATGGCCTTAATTAAGATACAGCCCCAGAATTTGCCCAATGTGAAAATGGGAAACCACGGAGAGCCATCTTCAGTGCTGCCGCCTCCACGACCGATGAGAACCACAAAAAGGAGGTTCCTCCATCCGTTTTGCCGTCGGGCCAAAGACACATACGATGGGTTCCAGTGTCATTTCCTACACCGAGCGGACCATCACCCCACCCAAAGGGGCTCATCTGCCCGAAGACGTTGGCCCCTATAGGGTTCGAGTTATTTACCGCCGCTCGACACTCAGCATTAGCTCACAGCTGTGCATCCCTAACTGCACAGCTAATTTGCTCGGTTAAAGTTAAATCAACTGGTTAAAACGGATAAAACTGAATACTGTCTTAGCTTATCCTGTACTGACCGCAAATTTAAGAAATAGCATTTAATCAAGCTTTTCGGTGTTTTGTGGTTATGTGTGTTGGATTTTTCTAATTTGGAAGGTACAGTACATCACATTTGTACATACAGTATTTAAAAAAGAAAACAGGAGAAAGTCAAGGCCTTCATAATTTACAGTACTGCATTTCTGCAGGAGAGTACACAATTTATGTATAACTAAATTTTCATTTTTCTACTGTAATACAGTAATTAAGTTTTGTAGTACAGTAACTGGAACAAGGATATGTCATTCATGGCTATTATGCTATACAACACATGCATAAAGTTTAAAACATGCTCAACATTTAATACCATTTAGTATTCAACACCGTATATGACATTATTGAACAATTTAAAATTTTGCTACTTTTTCCCTCACAAATACTGTATTGTAAATAGAGTACCTATTTCAGTTTTTTTTAAGACTTTTATTCTGTATTTAGGCTGTATTTAGGCTCCACCATTGTCTGGTCCCATATCCGGAATGGGAAAAGTGGAGGGTTAGCTAGCTTGGCAAACAGCTGTAAAAACAGCTAACGCCGAGTGTCAAGCGGCGGTAAATAACTCGAGCTCCCATAGGGGCCAACAGCTTTGGGCAGATGAGCCCCTTTGAGTGGGGTGATGGTCCCCTCACTGTAGGAAATGATGCTGGAACCCATCATCTGTTTCTTTGGCCCAACAGCAAAACGGATGGAGGAACTTCCTTTTTGTGGTTGTCATCGGTCGTGGAGGCGGATGAGGTCATGTCAGACGAACTGGCTGTGAAGGTGCAACTCAATGGTATTTCAAGTCTGCGGCAGTCCATTGCAGTTGTGGTACTAGAACCCGCATGTTATATTTCACTTGTGCCGCAGGGTATAGTCCCGAGATCATAGTGTATGGGTCACTTCCTTGCAAGCTGCGATCCACCTTAAACAAAATCCTGCTTGTGGCACTTTTCCCTGCTGTCACTCCCTTCAACTCAAGTCCAACGACGTTGGGATAAAGATGGTGGAGGCAGGTTTTCGGGTGAAACCGGAAGCCTCCAGTTCGGACCTGCACATTGGCAGCAGATGTGTGATGGTCGTCTTTCTGAGACCCCATGACTACTCAGGAATTCGGTCCTGCATCTGTGTTTGGGCAGGCCTATTTAGGATCACTGCTGCCCACCCTGAATGAGGAAGGCCCTAGAAAATGTGGGCTAAACATCGGTAGTCACACTCAGCCGGCTGGGAGGCCGCACCCAGCGGGTCACCCCTCATGCGGTCGAAAACGAAAATTACCAAAACTTTGATTATAAGAACCTGGAATGTTTGAATCCTTCTTGATTTGAAAAACAATAACAGACCTGAGAGAAGAACAGCGGTTGTCATCCATGAGCTTGGACGAATGAACATTGATATTGCTGCCTTAAGTGAAACCAGACTCTCCAGCGAAGGTAAACTTACAGAGTTCAGCTCAGGCTACACAATCTTCTGGAAGGGAAAAGATGAGGGAGAACACCGCATTCATAGTGTGGGATTCACTGTAAAGACCACATTGGTGAATGATTATCAGCTAACTCCAACCACAGTCAGTAAAAGAATTATGACTCTCCGAATCCCACTCTCTGGAGCCAAATCTATGGCACTCATCTCTGCATATGCTCCCACCATGGATGCTGATGTAGAATCTAAAGACCAATTCTACAACCTGCTGAGCACTACCATCACCAAAGTACCACCAAGAGACAAACTCTTACTACTTGGCGATTTCAATGCTAGAGTTGGTAAAGATCACCAATTATGGGGCAATGTATGGGAAAACATGGACTTTGCAACTGTAAAGCCAATGGTCTACTGCTCCATGGTTTATGTGCTGAACATGAACTCTTTATTACTAATACTCAGTTCCGCCTGCCTAATCGCTACAAGACCACTTGGATGCATCCTCACTCAAAGCACTGGCACATCCTTTATTATATCATCACCAGGCAAAGTGATAAAAAAGATGTCCTTGTTACAAGGACCGCAAGAAAAGTAGATGACTGCTGGACAGATCATAAGCTCCTTTTTTTGCTGGTTGAGAATCTCAATCTATCGCAAACCAAAAAGATCCATCCACAACTTGCCCAGAAAGAAATTTGATACTTCTAAACTTCAAACTGAATCCACTGCTACAGATTACAGAAATGCAATCTCAAACAAACTGGCTAGTCATCCAGTCAGCAGTGATAGTACAAATCAGGAATGGTCCACGCTTCAGAAAGTCATCACTGAGTCAGCTGAGGAAACAATTGGTTTTGTGAGGGAAAAAAAGACAGGACTGGTTTGATGAAAATAATGAAGAAATTTAATGTCTGATCAATGCCAAACGGGAATCCCACCTATCCTATCTTCAAGATGTCTTTCAATGTGAAGAAATCACATTTCTTGGAACTTAACACATTCACATCCGTATCCGAGTTAATGCCTATAGCGCGTGACCATGCTGTGGACCGTATCCGAGTTAGCCCGGATAAGTGCAACCTTGAACTGGAGCCGTTCCTACGCAGCTGGGATCTATTTTGGTCACAAATATGTGCGAGAGAGATGAAGGTAATACCCTTATGAATGCTTCTATTCACCAGAAATCACATGGCCACGGCGATTTTCCCTCCCAATGCACTTTTTTTGTTTTGTTTCTGAAGGTAGCCTTGCGCTAGCCCAACTAGCTGTGTAGTTGGTTTGTGATTGCACAAGCGTGTGTATAATCGCATTCTAAAGTGTAACCATTGGCGTGTAGGGACAATATAAATGATGCAAGTGGTGCGAATTTACAAAGCACAGTTTTTCAGCTGCTTGAAAATTATCTTGGCCAGTGGTATACAGACTATATGGAGAATTATTACAACAGCATTGGACTCGCAAAACAATTATAGGAACAGAACACTGCCGTATGTGGAACAATACGGTCAAATACGGGTGTATCAAAAGATCTAAAGGAACATCAGGGAATTCTCAAATGGGGGGAAAAGTGAACCCAACATACAAGTACAGTCACCTCTCTCCGACATTTCAGCTTCATCTACTTCATCAGCTCCAAGTCAATGTCCCGCGATTTTGCCGCCAAAAAGGGCACCGGCCAAGGATCACCATTTAGGTCAGATGGGAAGAGAAAAGAGCATATTCTCTTGAAGTTTCCACCATCAAGTTCCCCTCAAGAAGGTGCAAAGTGTGCTTCAAAAATAAAATTATTAGTGAAACACACTATTTTTGTGGAAAATAGAGGACTTCATTAAGGAATGTGGAAAAATTTTGTTTCCATATCTTGTTTAGTTTAGAACTTTTTGTGAAAAGAATTCGTTGTTGTTTGCTCTGCCATTAACAGCTGGAATAGCTGGGCCAGCCCTTTAAATAGCCCACTCAGATGATGGGCGTGAATGTGTTAAGGAAAATGTCACGCACAAATTAGGGAAATTAAGAAGAACTGGTGGCAACAAAAAAGATGAAGGACTGCACAGACTATCTGATGCCCGAGACCTGCAAAACTTCTATGCTGGCATAAAGGAGATACATGGTCCAATTCGATCTTCATCTGGGCCATTGAAGACTGTGACAACTCCATCATTTTAACTGATAATGGAGAAATTTTACAACATTGGAAGGAACATTTCTCTTCACTTCTAAATCGTGTCTCCAATGTTGCTGAGGACTTTCTTTGTAATGTCCCTCAGCAGCCCCAAATACCATGGATGGCAGTTCCACCTACATACAGAGACTTCACCAAAGCAATGAATATTGAATTTTCACGAACGCATTGTAATCGAAACCGACTTTCAACGTATTAGGTCATGTTATGTACATTTAGTATGTGTTGAAGAGATGTTAAGTACAAAACAAAAATGGCCAACCAGACATCAGTGGGATCCGAACCCACAACCTTTTGATTTCACGTCGGTTGCTCTACCAATTGAGCTATGGTGGCCTAGGCCATCCTTGTTCTGTTGGAAAGGATCTAAGTTACAGGTCTGGCACAACTGCCATCACACTTAAACGCACTCTACAGTAGTGCAGTGATGGCTAGTGTGAAAAGCAAACGTGAAGACTTAACCATTAAAGAGAAACTTTCAATTATAGAACGTTATGACAAATTGCCTAGAATGAGTCAACGCAATGTTGCTGTGGAGTTACGAATTTCACAACCTCTTCTGTGCAAGCTATTGAAAAATCGAGACAATATTCTTACGGCATCAAAAGAAAACAAACAGTTCAACTGTAAACGAAATCGTGGTGGAAAAGACGGTCAAGTTGAATCAGCTCTAAAACTTTGGTTCTCAAATGTTCGTGAGAAAGATGCTTGTATTGATGGTCCTCTGATGCGGCAAAAGGCTGAAGAACTAGCAAAAAATTGGGAAAAAATAATTTCATGGCAACGGAATGATGGTTTCCCTGTTGGAAGAAATGAGAAAATATAGTGTACAAACGAATGCATGGTGAGCAGAAGGACGCTGATTCTGTCGCTGCTGAGAGGTGGATAGAAGAGGAGTGGCCTAAAATTGCTTATGAATTCCCTCCCAAGTATGTGTGTATAATGCTGATGAGACTGCACTGTATTATCGCACCTTGCCTGAACACACTTACTTGTTCAAAAATGAAAATGCTAAAGGCTGTAAAACTTCCAAGGAACGAGTAACAGCTTTATGTTGTGCGAGTATGTCTGGTGAAAAGAAAAGACTACAGTAGAGTCTCGTTCATCCGACCTTCGCTTATCCGACATTCCATGTTATCCGACACTGTTAGACTTAATTTCAACTTTTGGCGGAGACTAAATTCAGACACACCCGCTGTGGAGGGTGCGACCATGGGACAAGCACTGGCCTGAACGCTGGCGGTAGGACTGGGTTTTTCTCAAGGACAGGTGCAGTGAGTCTTCAGTCAATGTAGTATTGGTTGGGTGCGGATGTTATAATTTTCATATCCTCTGTGAGTATGGCGAGTAAATGGAAGAAAGTGACTGTTTCTATGGAACACAAATTGAGTGCATTAAAGAGACTGGACAAAGGGGAAATTCTTCAAAATGTGGCATCAGATTATGGTGTTGGACGTGTTACAGTGGGGGACTGGAAAAAACAGAGGGAAGAAGTTGAAAAGTTGTGCTCTGCCAGAGCAGAGAAAAACAATGAAAAATATCAGTACGAAAAAGTAAGTGAATCGCTACTTCTTTGGTATCTCAACACCGGGAAAAGGGCCTGCCAATATCTGGCAACATTCTGCAGGAAAAGGCTGTGTATTTCCAAAAGGAGTTTAATGAAGGGGACCCTAATTTTCCTGCCAGTGCTGGGTGGCGTGATCGGTGGCAAAAACAGTATGGTATTAGGTAGCTTAATATCTGTGGAGAAAAGTTACTTTTCGTAAGACATCTGGAAAGTTTTCGTTTAATACTGCATATACTGTACAATTGAATTGGTAATTTAATAAATAGAGCACCGTAAAAGATGTCATTATTTTAGCCTTCCTGTTTGTTTCAGTTCATTTTCAAAGTTATTCTGTATTATCCGACATTTTCGGTGATCCGACGTACTCCAGGTCCCGTTTACGTCGGATAATCGAGACTCTACTGTATTAGTGAATGGGAAAAGCAAGAACCCACGTTGCTTTAAAGGCATCAATAAGTTTCCAGTGGACTATCATTCCAACTCTAATGCATGGATGACTGCCCTGATTTTCAAAGAATGGCTACTGAAGCAGCATAATAGGCTGGACCGTAAAATAGTTTTGCTGGTTAACAACTGTGCAGCACTCACTGTGAATTGTGAGCTCAAGAACATCAATGTGGTTTTCTTACTGGCGAATATGAGTTCATTAATTCAACCATGCAATCAGGGAATAATTCGCACCATGAAAGCGTTACATAAAATCAGCTTCATGGTCCATATAGCACTTCAATAGATTCACAATTGTTTGTTTATTTTCCACCTAGTCGACTAAGTGGAAAATAAATAAATACTTAATTGTGAATCCATGAAAGCGTGTTATCGCCATGAAATGCGCACAAGAATCTTAGAAAACATAGAGGACTCACATAAAACTAGTGTCAATGCCCTTGTCAAAACAACCAGCCTACTCAATGCCCTGCATCGTCTAGCCATGTCATGGGATAATGTCTCAGCACATACAATAAGGAACTGTTTCTGGCATGGAGTTTTTTAAGAGAATTACCAGAAGTAGAGGAGAATGTTGAACTTTGTCCAATAGGCTTAATGGAAGATTAATTCCAGGAATGGATAAACATTGACAAGGGCATCATTACTGATGGGAAACAGAAGACGGTATGTGAGGCAGTTACTTCCGTAGAATATGAGAGGTGAGGAACACGGATCAGAAGATAGCGATGCTAATGATGACTAAGTTGCCGAAATTTCCCAAACACCAACGAATGCTGAAATGCGACAGGCGCTAGATATCTTGCGACGAGGTGTTCAGCATAGGTCAGTGGACTTCCAAAAACATTATGAATATGAAAAATTCATTAAAGGATTTTGAGAGACAACTAGAAACTAACAACAATTAGAGACTGTTTTGCATAGCTGAAAACAGTTAACTGTATTGCAGTGCTGTGTACCAGTATCTGTTTCAATGTAGTGCTGTGTACCAGTATCTGTTTCATTGTAGTGCATGTACGTTATGAATCAGTGTTTAATGTAGTGCATGTATGTTATGAATAAATACCGTAGGCTACCTATCAATTTTTATTTTTCGGCTACTGTTATCAAATTATCTGCGTCCTAGGGTGATCATAATAAGCGGCGTCCACTGTATGTCTATATATGGATAGAGGGGTCCTCACCGGATTACCGGAGGACTTGAGTGAAATAAAATAGCTCTCGCAGACCAAACACACTCCACAATTTCATTCATCATCATACCATGTTTCATTAATCACCTTTCCAGAAAGTTGAAACACTTAACAGATGTAATGGATCAACATAGGATTCTAATAACAGCCCTTCAGGAACTTCAGATCAAGACCCACTTGAATCTGGATATAGTCTTTACAAAGGACCTCCAGGAAAAAGAGTAATGAAGAATGTCCCCCAATTTGGAATGGGATTCCTGGTCCAGCACAGTAGATTCAGTGGAGGACTTCTCACCAAACTCCCCAAGAAAGGCAACCTTAATGATAAAGTAGAGAACAAAATACAGTAGAACCTCGATAATTCGAAATCGGTTAATTCAAAATCCCACCTAATTCGAAGAAGCTCTCGTACCCGGAAACATGAGATACAGTTTTGCATGTTATTTAAATTGTTTAATTCGAAATACGGATAATTCGTAATTCGAAGTACAATGTCGGCCCCATTACCGAAATTCAGACTTTTAATTCGAATCTGCTTTTACATTTTAAAACAATAGTATGTTACAGAGTAATTTCTACTCGAAATGTATCCGCTCCCCGTCATAATAGAACGCGCGTTCCGGAACGTGGAAGGGTAGCTTTCCACACTTACACTCACTTCGGTGGGTCTACAGTGCGCTTCATGATTGCTAAATTGAATGAAATCGGAATTCTTTTGTATTCAACCTTTTAATGAACGCCGTAATATCACTCAACAGGCAGTGTGTGGAAAAACAAAATCCGCGAACACTGGCGATGCCGACAGTTGACGAAAAAGCGTAGCCACCGAACAATATTGTCATTGCTGGTGAAACTGCATTGCTTTATTTTAATGCAAGCCCAAACGGTCTTATGGTTTTAAATGGGTCATAGTAGTACGTTGCAATGCTCATGGGATGGAAGCGAGAAACTTTATCCCCTCGTCATAGGAAAGTTCAATAAACCACAATGTTTCAAGGGCGTCGGGCACTTTCCATGACAGTACAAAGCATATAAAAATGCGAACAGGACAGAAATCCAAAAAATAATGCATTTGCACAGGAGGGCCGGCATAATTTATCCTCGTCTTTGATTGTGTAATTTTTTTTTCTTTCGTTGCGTGAGGTTATGTTTGTCAGTGATTTATCCAAGTGCATTATTTGAATATTGTAAATGCACCTTGTTGGATACATGTCAGAAATAGTTTTTTCCATGGCATTTGAAAGGTTTAAACTGTGAATCGAGGTGATTGCATGTATTAATGGGTCTTAGAATACTTTGTGACGCGGCAAGTGTTTACATTTCTGAAGTACGAAAGAAGTTGGCGGGAAATCGTACAAGGATAGAGTCATAGAAAAGTTCGATTTTAAGGGCATCGGGTACTTCCTTTGTAAATACAAGGCATCTAAAATGCATTAAGTATAGTAATCCAATTAATAAAGCACTTGCACATGGGAGCCAGCATAGATTTCTCCTCGTCTTTGAATCGTGCTTCCCCCCCCCCCCCCCGTTACGTGAGGTTATGTTTGCCAGTGAGATATCCGAGTGAATTACTTGAATACTGTAAATGCACCTTCTTGGATACATTTTGGGAATAGTTCTTTTTTCATGGCATTTGAAGGGTATAAACTGTGAATCAAGGTTAACCGCATGCAGTAACAGGCCATAGAATATTTTGTAATGCGGCAAGGGTTGGTACTTCTGAATTGCGAATTGGCGGTTAATTCGAAATCACGTAATTCGAAGTCCGATTATGAGTCCGAACGACTTCGAATTAACGAGGTTTTACTGTATATACATTGACTAATGTCCATGCCCCAACAAATGACAAAAACATGAAAAATAAAGAAGACACTGAAATATTTTGGGAAGAGCTTGACCACTGATATCAAATACAGTACCCCTGACAACCATGTTAAAATAATGCTTGGAGATTTCAACGTGACAACTGGACAAGAAAGAAAGTATCACACAGTGGTAGGTAAATGGCTAGCTCATAAATTGACAAACAAGAATTGTCAAAGACTACTTATTCTTGAAGCCACAATATTTAAGAGAAAACTGCACAAGTTAATGACTTGGAAATGCCCTAATGTTAAAATGGGTGAGTTTCAGATAGACCCTGTAGCAATGGATAAAAAGTACCACAAAGAAATCTATAACGTCAAAGTCCTTCGTGGGGTGGACATTGATTCAGACCACTATATTTAATAGATAAAAATCACGTTAACCCCAAGAAAGAAATACAAACCACCGAAATCCACTAGGAGGAGGTAATATGACCCCAGCTACTTAATAAATAATGCACTGTATTCAGAGAGATCCCAAACAAATCTCAGCGACAAACTGGAAACGATTATTGATAAACTGAAAAACATTGCTGAAGAAATCGCTCCTATTAGATGGAGAAAGAAACACGCCTGGTGGAATGAGGAATATGATATGGCAATACAGAAAAGGCACAAAGTATGGGTGGCTAAATGACTAACAAAAGAAAAATGAAAACATTTGAGAAGAACTAACCATTGCTAGAAGACAAGCAGCCAAAGAAATGAGAAGAATCAAAAGAGACCATCAAAAAGAAAACCTAAACATCATAGATGAGTCATTCAAACAACATAGACAAGGGACTATTACAGCACATTTAGACAATATCAATCAAAGTATACTCCACCCACACTCATGATGAAAAATAAAAAAGGGAATCTAGAACACAATAATCAAGAGAATGCCTAAATTCTAGCTGAACACTTCAAAGAATTACTAAATGCTAGGAACCAAAAGAATACTTAGAATTTGAGTCTTATCCAAAAAATAAAACACGTCTAGAAAATGTAATACCACCAGATTTCAATGAAGTAATCAAAGCGATTGGTTGGCTCAAGGCAGCAGGAGAGAATCATGTGGTTGCAGAGCTGTGGAAGAAAAAAAATAAACACTTCAAAACCTCCACAAACACTTCATAGACATCTGGAATTCTGAAAAACTGCCTGAAAAATGGAACACAGCTATAATTCATCCAATACACAAAAAGGGTGATAGACTGGATCCAAATAATTACCAGGGGATTTCTAAAATTATCCGAACAACAATTCAGGAACAACTCGACCAAGAACTTGAAGAATATCAGGGAGGATTTTGACCTGGAAGAAGTTGTCCAGAAAATCATCAGTCTTAAGTGGACCATGAAACATCAAAGAGTGAGAAACAAAAAGTTCGTCATCACTTTTGTTGACTTCAAGAAAGCGTATGACAGTATCCATCGTGAGTCACTACTTAAAATCCTCAAGGAATTTGGATTACACCAAAAACTTATCAACCTTATTGGAATTACCATTAAGAACACTAAATCAAAAGTTAAATTCAGAGGGGAGTTGTCTGAATCATTTGAAATCCGGACTGGACTTCGATACGGTGACAGTCTCTCACCATTACTATTTAAATGCACACTGGAGCAAATCATGCGAGAGTGGACTAAGAAATGCCAACCAAACATCAAGATTGGCAAAAATGTCAAACTCAATTGCCTGGTATTTGCAGATGACCTTGAGCTGCTCGCAAATAGTGTGGAAGATGATAAACACCAAACTGAAGAACTCGAAAAAATAGCAGCTAAAGTCAGACTACAAATCTAATTTGAAAAGATTGAAATGATGCCATCCTTCAAGGTTGAAACACCAACTATCACACTGAATAATAATAAACGAATTAAGATTGTAAATAAATTCAAGTATCTTGGGGAGATTATTACTAGAAACTTAAATGAGAAAGAATCCTTAGAACAATCATAACAAAAAAAAAAACACACCAAGTAGACGGACATTGGCGATTATTACCTAATGAAGTTGTATACCAGGAAACTGAGTCAATAACAGACACAATGCGGAAAAGGAGAGTTACATTTTTCTGCCACATAGTGGTGGTGGTGGTGATTTTTGTTTTAAGAGGAAGTACAACGAGGTAATCATCCTCTCTGAACAAATAAGTGGAAAAGAAATTTAAAATATAAAACAAAATTACTTATTCAACAAAGGATTTTGGAAACACAGTACAAAATAAAACAAAAAATAATTATAAAACTAGGCCGAAAGGATTACAAACGTATCAAAAGGGAACGTACGTTCCCTGAGTAACAGTACACTTGTAATTTACATACCCTTGATAAGTCCACTGTCGCACATAAAGCGGATGACGAGATCAGCAGTAGTCGCGTCATCGGCTAGTATGCGTTCGAGTGTTTCCTGCAGGCCGAGGCTCCGTCTTAGGCCAGAGAGATCGGCGCACTCTGTGAGGATGTGGGCCACGGTGAATTCGGCACCACAAGAACACACTGGGGGGTCTTCCCTCTTTAGGAGATAAGAGTGCGTGGATCGTAAATGACCTATCCTCAGCCTGCACAGTACTATGGCCTCTCTCCGCGAAGGTCGGAAAGAGGACCACCACACAGTAGTTGTCTTCTTAATTGCTCTCAGCTTGTTGGGAGTTCGGATATCTAGCCACTCCGATTCCCAGAACGCCAAGATGGTTCGACGTAGCAGAGAACAAATATCCTTAGCAGGTACACTGACGGGTCTTGGAGGTAAAAGTGCAGCTTCCTTTGCTGCTTCATCCGCAAGTTTGTTTCCCGCAATCCCAACGTGGCTTGGAAGCCACGCGAAAGTAATTCTGGTGCTAGCATCGCTTAACCTGGCTAGAAGGTCATGTATCTGCTGCACCAGTGGGTGTTGCGAGAAACAGGTTTCAATAGACTGCAGAGAGCGTAACGAATCGGTACACAACAGAAAGTGGCTTCTTTCGTCACGCAGTGCAAACTGCAGAGCCTCTAAGACGGCGTAAAGCTCTGCAGTATACACGCTACATACTTTAGGGAGCGAGATATTCGTACTCATATCATCAATGACAAAAGAGCAACCAACATTATCTCCGATTTTAGAACCATCCGTGAAGATAAGTCTCGCAGCCGGATATTGGTGAACAAAGTCCTGGAAATACCTCCGATAAACGGAGGAATCCGTGTTCACCTTGGGTCCACGGAGCAGATCTAGACGTATATCCGGTCGCGGAACCAACCACGGAGGTACCTCGCTAAGAGTTCGTTCAAGACAACCACCGATATCAATATTCAAATCATGACACAAGCTATCAATCTGAAACCCAACCGGCCGTGTGGCATTCGGCCGGTCTTGGCACCGCTGGTGGTATTGGGTGCGATAGATGCATTGATAGCTTGGATGTAGCGGCATTTCACGAATTTTGGCAGCGTACGTGAGGAGTAACTGCTGCCTCCTTATCCGTAAAGGTGGAACTCCCGCTTCAGCGAGCAGGCTGGGAATGGGGCTAGTACGGAAAGCACCCGTTGCCAGCCTTACTCCACTATGGTGAATACTGTCTAAAAGGCTCAGCGTAGATTTTGATGCTGAGCCATAAGCCGCACTTCCACAGTCAATTCGGGAGAGGACCGTCGCCATGTAAAATCGTTGCAGTACCGCACGGTCAGCCCCCCACGAAGTGCCGCTGAGAAACTTAAGCATGTTAAGTCTCTTCATGCAGGCAACCTTTAACTGACGGATGTGGCGCTGCCACGTAAGTCTCTTATCAAAATGGAGACCCAGGAATTTGCAGGTGTCAACCACTGGTAAGACAATGTTTCAC